>NW_024366591.1:19035425-19699543 GCF_014805655.1 Passer montanus | reverse complement strand
CGCGCGGCGCTGGGCGCCCGGGGCAGCGGGGCTGCGGCCGCGGGGCTCCGGCTCCGGGCGGGATCCCCGCGCCGGCGGCTCGACGGGATAGCCGGGCTGCGCGGAGCCCCTGCGGGCAGTCCGCTGCTGGCACACGCTGGTGCTGTGCCCGGACTCGGGGTGCTCGCAGGGGAACCTCGCTCCCGCAGCGACGCGCTGGGCTCAGCGGCTTCAGAAAACGCCCGTCAGGGTTTAGCAAAATGGAAAGGTTTGCTGGTGCGGATCTTGGTTTAAGGATGATCGCGGGGGCTGAGCTTTCAAAGTAAGAGGTGAAAAGGGAAACAGCGGCTTGAACAATGACAATTTCAAAAGCTCGGGGTTTATGGAAATAGTTTTAAGCCCGGTGCAGATCGTTTGGCGATTTTTGTACCCAGTTCTAATAACGTGGAGTAAATTTCGCCTTTTCATACGTCTGCGGAGTTCTTGTCATTTCCCAAGAGAGCAATGTGTATGAATCTGAGAGTATCATGCTGGGTTTTGTACACGGCCAGAACTCCCACTGAAATTAATTTAACGTTTTGTTTTAAGTTACTAGTGGGATTAATGGTCATTTTCTTTAATCAGCTTTCAGTAAGGCTATACAGGAAAATCCTCCTGGAACCGTTGGGATCTTTGTATATGCAAAGAATGTGAAAGGAAACCAGTACTTTGTATGACCTTTTTTATCTAACTAAACTTACAATAATGTGCTTCTATGTTTTTGGCATGAGTGAGACGTACAATCCTGCAAATGGCTGTGGCTGTTCCCTGTGGGAGGTAGGGGTTGGTCCTGACCAGGCTTCCTCTCTGTACTTGGGAAAAATAGAGACAACTTGCTCTGGGTGCTCTGGTGTGGACCCAGTGCACCCTCTCCTTTATGCCAGTTCATCCAACCCTGTGGAAAGCCAGTTCCAGGAGCCAATGCAGCAGAAACCTAATCCAGCCCCGGAGTTTTTTTGGGGGGGATTTCTTTGTAGCTCTGCCTTCCAAGAGGAGTGTCTGGGAGGGATGCTGAGCCCCAGTGCTGTGGGGAGAGGGAAGGGAGATTGAGGGAGGAAAGGAGGGATCCGTCCTTATTGCTCTAGTTTCAGTGTCAGGTAACTGTAGCAGGGCTGAAACTACAGAGTTAGGCTATGATTGTGCTTTGGGTGGTTTAAACTGCTGCCACATGGGGTTGCCCTGGCAGCCCTTGCCTAGCTCTGACTCTTTTCATAGCAGCACGAACACTTATGCCGTCCTGTGGTGATCTGGCTCTAGGCACTGAGCGAAAAAACAGATGTAATTTTAATCTGGATCAATTCCACGATTTGGTTCATTAGGGGGTAAGAGAGGAGGAAAGAGGGAGTGGAGAAGGTAGCTTTCTTTTAAGCTGGCAAAACTGGATACTGCTGCCAAAACTGCTTGTGGAGCTGCAATGTGACCGTAGATACTCCCAGGTGCCTTTCACCCTCCCTGCCTCCCCCGGGGAGCCTGTCCCGTGACTCTGCATGTAGCCTTGGGAGCCTCCACTCTGGGTAAAAATGAGCCTTTGCTAATTAATCTATTAAGTGTAATGGAGTAGTTTGTAACAGAAGAATTAAGCAAGTGCCCAAGAGTTTGCATAATTGTTGCTTTGGACAACAATGAACACTGTAGGTAGAACAGCACAACGTGCAGGGTTTTGTAAAAAGTGTGTGAGTTTGTAAGCACTTGCTGGGTTTTGCTGCTCTCTGCAGTGTCTGTCTAGCACCTAATGCATAGGGTGAGCCAGATGTTTTACAGTCAGTCATGACACTTGTATTAGTAAGTGATTATCACATGGGCTTGTGACAGGAATGGGTGCTAATCAGCCAGATGAAATAAGATGAGTGTGCTTCTCAGTCCTGGGGCTGATGGAGAAGTAGAAACTGAATCCCAGTGTACAACAGCAGAGTCTTTGCTGCAGCAGAAGGTGTTCTCTCTGTTCGTGGTTACACCATCCCCATATGCTGCTTATGCCAGTTCTGCTGGCTATGAGTTGGATCAGATCAGTGATCAGGCTGAAAATTAGTGCTCACAATTGGGAAAAAAACCATCAGCATGCTGACTGCTGTCCTGTTTCAACACTTGCAATAGCGTCATCTGAAGGCAGGAGGTGGCAATTGATGGGCAGAGATAGAGGATGCTGTGAGACTTCCCCTTTGAGCAGCAGTGTGGTTTTAGCTGATGTTGAGTTGGCAGTGCAGTTGCTTCTTTCATTCCCGTTACTGCAGTCCCTTGAGGAGCAGGCAAAAGGCATTCATGTGGTGCTCAGGAGCTGGGCATCCCTCACTGTCTTACATTAGATCCCTACTGAAGGTATTCTGAGTGTCTGGAAGTAATGGATTGCTGCAAGTGCAAGTGTTAATTTGTTGTCAGTTTTTACCTACAGAAGAGAGGCAGCCCACTTTGCCCATGGCCATGGGATTGAAGTAGATGATCTTTAAGGTCTTTTCCAATCCAAACTATTTTATGATTCTATGATATATTTGCCTCCAGGACTTGATGGTATTGATTTGTGGGATTTGGATACTCTTCCTCTTGGGTCACAGTACAGCTCATCAAGGAGCTGACCAAGACTTGGTTGAAAGACAGGTTTTTGTTTGTTTTTAGTAGCAGATGTACTTCCAAAACCTGCATTTGTTGGCCAGACCTGAGCTCTTCCATGCTCAGCTAACGATGTTACCATCAAGCACTGCTGAAGGCCTGACTGACTTGCCTTCAGTAGGAGTCTGCAGAGATCACGTGGGTGCCCTGCCCACTGACTGCACAGGTGAGCTCCACGTGCTGTCTATTCACATTTGCAGCCACAACTTTACTCTGACCTTGCCTTTGATAGGGCCTGGGCATGTTGATAAGGACCCTTTATGCTGCTGGGGAACACCTTTATGGATTAATAGGGTTGCCTTACTACTTAGAGCCAAAGGTGAAATTGTGGTGCCAAAGTGAAGTCATTGCTTCTGAAAATTCAAGAATAGTAATGGCATAATGATAGTGGATGGGAAAAGTTTCAATAGTTCCTGTATATACTCTTAAACTCTCTATGGGATTTTTTCCCTTTCCGCAATATAAATTGCAGTGACACAAAGTAATGCACTGGAAAAGTTTGGGCAAATGCTACCAATGAGATTATATAATACAATAGTGAAGGAATTTATTATGAAGCCTGTTCTTGATTCAAAGAAGAAAGATTTTCCCTGGTGGATTGTGGATAGTTTATAACTTCCTCTCCCATCCCAAAAGTGTATGTGTTGTATGGTGCAACCAGAGAAATACATGCTTGCTCCTCTTCAGCAAATAGTTTGTGAAGGCTTTAATAGCAGTTTCAAAGCTTGTAGTTGATTGCTTGGGATAGCATAACTGAAAATAGGGTTTACTGCTGATAGTAATTAAAATATGAGCACTTTTCTGGCTTTATTTCTCTTTTTTCTGGACCATGTTGAATGCTGGGGTTTCTAAATTTAGAAGTGTTTCTAATGTCTATAGATGTCAAGACAACAATTTCCTAGGTGATCTCACTGCATTCTTTCTCTTTATAATTGTGTATTTCTTTATTTTAAACCAAATTATTTGAAAAAAGAGTTATCAAGTAAGAGTATTAAATAGGTTGTGCATTTTTTTTATCACATTTGGCATTGTATCAAGTATGCTGTGATACCCCATTTGCAAAGCAAATAGGTGTTATTGAGAAGCCTTGAAAGTTTTGATCAAGGGGGAAGATGACAGCAAAGGAAACAAGTTTGCTTTGCTTTATATGTAACCCTCATCATTTAGCTTTTAACTTTTTGTTTCTTTCTTGGTTTGTTTAGTTCGGTTTTTCTTTCTTCTTTAGTATAGTGTTTCTTATTCCTAGCATCTGTGTGCTTATATCCCAGATGTCACAGAGGCGTGTTTCTCCACAAGCAGCAGCGACATCATTCCAAGGAATGACTGGTGAGAAAAACACCTGCAGCACGTGATCACCTTGTCAGTAAATTGTCTTTTCTGTTGAGGGCTGGTCATTGCTGCCCCATGAGCTCCTTCTCCTGAGTGCTGCTGTGGCTGGCTCAGAGCACTGTGGCTTACGCAGCTGCCCACCACTCGTGTGTCCGTAGTCTGTCCGACTCGAGGTGGCAAAGGGGCCAGCACTGTGACGTGCCAGCTTGCCAATGACTCGAAGAGAGGCTCGGTTTTGAGCATGCCAGGAGGCCCCTTGGCTGCCTTGGTGCCTGGTTGTGCTGTGTCATTTGCTAATGTGGTTTCTTTCTTGCTGGCCTGCGTCTTAATGGAGTTCTTCAACCACGCTAACTGATTGTAATAACTTTTGCCTGTCTAGACAGGGCCTTACTGTGTCTGATTAGATCCCAGCCTTGTGGCGTGCATCACTGCCTGTTTCTTATAAATGTGATGAAAAAAATAAAGGTGCACGTTAATAGTGCTTAGTCTGTTTTCTTTTTTTTGCTTTGCAGTGTTGGTATAAAATATTTATAGATGTTTACTTTTTGCCTGGAGGAAAAAAGTTTTAGTCAAATGTCTCTAGGATGCAATTTAGAAGGGAACCTCTTATCTCCAGTAAGGAAAGAGCAGACAAATGTTCTCTTTGAGGATATTAATTGGGGTTCCACTGAAGTCAGTTGCAGAAGTTTATTGCTCACTGAAGTCAGCAACTTTCTCATATAGGCAAAAAAAAGAATTTCTCAGAATCATTAATAAAAATCAAAAGCAGGAAATCTGGTTTTCCTGCCTGGTTTTAGTTCCTTACTGCTTTTTGGAAATGTAGTATGTTAAATGCAACTTTGGTACTCTCAATATTTAAGCACTCAAGAGGAAAGGTTGTAAAAGCAGTTTTCTACTGTAATTACAAAAATATTTTTAAAAATTTGTATCCAATTTTAGAGAACTCAATAATTACAAAGTATAGGGTTTGAGATAAATTTGGGTTGGTAGTAGTCTGCCTTGTCTTTTTCTTCCATGCCTTCCCCAGAAAAAGAATGATTCAGATTTTCAAGTCTCTTAATTAAAAGAAGAAAAAACTGCCTTGGCAGAAGAAATGAACTTATGGTTTTGATTTGAAAAGGAAATCAGAAGATAGTACAAATGTGCATGCTTTCCAGTAGCTCTTATTAGTATTTTAAACTCTGTGTCATGGTAATAACTGCTTCTGTTTTCCTTGTACTGTTAGGATGGATTTAGACTGAGTGAAAAAGGGAAACTTGACAAAAGAAGTTAGCAGACCATGCTGGTGTCTCACAGGACTGGGAAGTTAGACTACGGTTTTTTTGGAGCTGGGACGAGCAGTCTCAGCTTGGTTTGTGTGCTGTGCCTGCCCAGAGGAAATTCCTACTTTATAGTGAGAGAGTGGCCAAGGACTAGAGCATATTATTCTAATTAAATCATTTAAATTCCATTGCCGTCATTTGAAAGGCTCTGTGCATCTTCTGAGTTATAGATGGCTTCTGCAGGGACTCTGTGAACAATTTGTGTACTTACATGCCAAAATGTCATCTTCAATTGATGCTGTAAAATTTAAATTGCTGATTTATTTTGATATTAGTCACTTGAAAGTGCTCTTAAAAAACCTACATCTCTTCAGAGGTAGAAGGCATGTTTATATGTGTTAACCACATACTGAATTTGTTTCCTTTGTGAAGCACCACAATGTCATTAAAATAGCTTTTAGAAGGAAACCTTTAATGCAGCCCTATAAAAATAGGCCATTCACCTCCCTTTCTAGTTCAAGAAACTAGACTACTGTGGAAAGACTGAGTCCAGGGTCTGGAACTGATGTAGCCATGGTGTAGCCACGCTTCCAGTGCACAGTGTTCCTTTAGGTCAGATGGTACAAATTTGATCTTGACTGTCCATAGATGTGATCTGCCAATAGATACAGAGAAATCACACTTAAAAATGGTAGGGGTACCAATAATGAGTGGATTTTTTGTGATTTCTGATAGAATTATACCACCATTTTAGGGTGAGATACTTGGCAGAGTTAACTCTCTATAATTAACTTGTATGATCATTGTATATATCACAGTGGAAAGAAGAGAAACTTGAACAATTAAGATACTTTTGTTTGGAATACAAAGCTTGTTAAGCAATTGTCGACTTTCAGGCTTTACCAACTGACTGCAAGGCATCTTGTTTGAAAAAAAAACAAACTGTTCAAATAATTTACTTTTTTTCCTGTGGTTTTAAGCCAACAGGAATGTTTTATGTGAACTAAAATACATTGTATATATATCACTTTATCAGATCTCCAGGGGAAAATGTTTGCTTAAAGATGTTCGAGTTTTCAGATGAGTAACTGACTAAAGCCAGAACCTGATGGTAGAAGTGTTATGGGGCTGCTTTTTTTTAGATTAATTTTCACTGACAAATAGCGATTATGGTGTAGCTATTCATCTATGTAACTGTGGTTCCCCTTTGGCATGCTGTACCTATAAAATGCTTCCTGTATGGAAAAAAGTTAGATGGTGCTAGGTGCTATTGTGCTCTTTCATTATCCCAAAGCACAAATAGCACCTCAAAAGCTAAGTCATCATAAATAATTGTAAAGGTTTTTTAACAATAATAATTACTCATGCTGATGTTTTTGTGACCTCATGATCATGGTGTTCTTATGAATCTTTGTCCCTTCCCTTTGTGTTTTTTATTTAGTGATAGCATTGATTTGGTCACTGAACGTAAAAAAAACCTTTGCCTTAACTAAGTGGATTGGACTCATGTAGTTGTAAATTGGGGGAAAATTTTTGAGTTGCATCACAGTCTAATAGTGAGCAGCCATAAAGAGATATCTGTGCAACACTCACAATACTCTCCCACCCATAAGGTTCATCTGTTTATAAAATACCAGTAATGCATTAGACTTTGGACAAAAGGAGATGCTGCTAGTAGGCAGCTTAACCTAGAAATATTCCCTAAGGGTAGTATAGATTGCAATGGATAGTAGGGACTGAACAGGGCTTTAGTGTGTCTACCATGGTTGTGATTTTTATTTTTTGTAATTACTCTGTGAACTTCTGGTTTTCTCGGTGTTTGTGACTTGTCTCCAGCCTGGTCAAGGTCAGCACAACCAAGATTATTGGGATTTGTCCTATGACTGGCAAAGTGATAAAAATATTGTTTTTAAATTTGCAATTGAGTTGACATTTCAGGGACATAAAATGATGTGAGCTTTGATTCTTGACAATCGTTATGTAGGCTACTGATGTGTCTTGACACCCCCTTCTTGTAGAGCAGATTTGTTACAGTTGGCATATTATTGCTGATAGTTCTCAAATTTCTTGCAGTGGTCCTGTCCTCCCATTGCTCTTGTTATGAGCAGCCAGTTCCAAGGCTGGCAGCAGGGAGGGAAATCGAGGGGTAGTGGGCAGGTAACTGTTAAATCAGCTGCATGCAATAGTGCAGCAGATATGGGCAAGGCCTGACTCACAGCTACAACTGCACCGCTGGGAAGTATCTACATGCACAGAGGAGACTTGCAGTCTGCTCAGAGTAGCCTTGATTATTTTACTGGGTATTGTAGACACTTGAACCCCGGTAAAAAATATTGTCTATCTGATTGTTTCTCCAGAATCAATCCCTTAATAGCCATTGCATATATTTAAATGCCGTGTGTCTTCCTGAGGATCAGATGAGGTTTGAATTCAGATGATGATATCTGTGTCTTTTTTTCTTTTTTTTCCTCTGTTCCAAATAGAAGTAGGAAAAGGAGACCTGTGCTCCTTTTCCCATTATTGAGAGACAGACTTCAGCAGAGCACCTGTCTGAAATGGACAACTATTTCTTTGTCTGAAATAGTTGGTCCATATTGATTGTTTTAAAAATTCTGGTTAGAGGACATCCTTTCATCAGTGCAGAAGTAGGAAAAGGAGACTCCTTTGTCCTGTGCTCCTTTTCCCATTATTGAGAGAGAGACTTCAGCAGAGCACCTGTCTGAAATGGACAACTATTTCTTTGTCTGAAATAGTTGGTCCATATTGATTGTTTTAAAAATTCTGGTTAGAGGACATCCTTTCATCAGTGATGAAGACTTTTACCTGTTTAATTACCCTGTATTATTATGAGCAAAATGATGTTGCTTTTGTTGCCTGATATGAGCCTAAAATGGAACTAAAGTGCTGACAGGAATATGGAACAAAATAGGAAACTTGCAATCAATGCTCATATACTGCTTCATTTGCTGAGACATAGAGCTCAGGTATCATTTATTTGCAGTGTTTGTTTCATCAGTAATGGAAGGGGAGCTTTTTGCCTTTTGAAGGTAATGAAGTCTGTTTCATTTTGTAAAGTAATAGAAGGCTCTGAGAAGAAAGATACCAGATGTATATATTGTTGTTTAATCTTCCTGTGGAGATATGCAACAATATTATCATCAGTGCTACCCAGTGAAGGGAGAGAAAAATTTGAGTGTTGTAGTACTGTAATTGATGCCCAACAATTAAATATATCATCCTTGAAGTAATTTTTTCCAAAGTGATTTGCTTTTTCATGGTGCTCCCAAAATCAGGTCTTTGAGAAATGTTTTCTTTCTCCTTTTTCCTCTATTGGGAGATACCTTCTAGACATCATCTTTCTGCCCTCTGTTTCTTTTGGATCCTGACAGCTTCCACATTTGGTCATGGAAAAGACATTTCCCATAGTAGAGAACTACATTAGAAAAACAAATCACTGAACAGTTGTGGTTCTCTTGTTTGACAGTTTATGGAGCAAATGCTGGCTATGCACCATTTAGCATTCTCCAAGACAAAGTACCCACACAGTGCTGCCAATTTCATTAGAGAGCTACACCAGCTACTTTTAAAATTTGGTCCTGTTTACATAGGAATTACAGTTTTACTACCATACCCATCAAAAGGTTATTGTCTGCACACAGAGTCACTGTTTTTAGCAAATCTGCCTATAAATCTAGGTAACCAGTAATTAAATGGAAGTCTGAATACCAGGCAAGAAATAAAACTAAGGGTCTCCCTGTGGACTGTGAAGTTATGATTAACATGGGCAGGTTTTAAGCACCAATCAGCCAAAAAAATATATTGTAATTCATCATTAGGACTTACCTTTCCAAAACCTAAAAGTTAAATTTCAATAAAAGGCCTGAGATTACTCAAGGAAGAAAATGGTCACCATGAAGTGATGATTTCTTTTTCCTCTCAAAGAAAGGTAGCTGGAATTGGTGCTGCTTTTCCAGTTCATTACACAAATGGGGATAAAAGCTGGGTGCCTGGGGATGGTGTTGAGAAAAGTCCAATAGCTTTGTTGTTTTCTCAGCTACACACTGCTCCTCCAGGTCTGTCTGCTCTCTCCCTTTGCTTCCATTTCCGTGGCCCGAGATCCACAACAGGACCTCAGCAGGTTAAGCAGGGTCCAGGGTTCACATACTAGACACATGAATTATATGTCCACAGTGTATCAATCTCTGCCAGAATCTGTCTGCAGCCAAGGCAAAATGTATAGCAACACTTTTTTAATGAGGAACATGCATCTGTTACACGTTTAGCAGAGGATATTTCTGGAGCAGTGTTAAGAAAATATGCTTTGGTTTTACAACCCCATACCCCTCTGTCTGTGGAGATGTCATTTTTGAGTCAAAGACCAGACATAAGGGCTTTCAAAGGCTGTACATCTTAAAACTGGATAGAAGCCTGGCAGCTCTACCCACTGTAAACAACGTGTAAGTCTCATCATTCCTTTTCTGCTCCCCCACCCAACCCAGTAAGATGTGCTCTTCAGAGGGTTGAGGAAGCATTCCAAAGAAACACTTCAATAAAAATGCTGTTTTGTTTAAGAAGCCTTGTGCAAATGTGTAAATTCCTAATTTTCAACAGAAAAAGCTGTTGTAAAACAGTGTAATTCAAAGCAAAAGCCAAGTGTACTGGTTTAGTTAGACTCTCATTGCAACATTTTTCAACACCTTCAGGTGAAAAACGTTATGTCCATGTCAAAATATTGACACTTGAGTCAAAAACTGGCTTAAAATGTTTTTTTTGGTTGGATGGGTAATGCAGAAAATGGGTATGAATGTCCCCAAGATTGAAGTCAAGGCTTGAAGACAAAGCTGTGAGTGCGGTGGCATTTCCCTCTCCATGCTGTGGCGAAGGCAGCCAGGAACGAGCTCTGCCTGTGGTTTGTGCCAGCACGAAGCTCTGTGAGCATTGCCAGCTGTGCCGAGCCCGAGGTACTGGCACAGAGATGTCCCTGCGGCTCAGCAGCTTTTATGAGCTTGGCCCAGAGCCATGCTAAGTGTTCAAAAGACTTTTGGTTATCTCCAAGTGTGGGCAGGGATTTCTTGTGTCTGTTCAGAACAAGTTTGAACCTGCTGGCGTTACAACCTATAGATAAATCCTGTGTCTTTGATGAAAGGAAACTGGTGTGGTTTAGTATCTTGCCTCTCTTTGACTGCCTTTGAGTTTATTAATGATTTTGTTTTACAACTTTGCAAAACTTGCCTCACTGTATAGAAAATTAAAAGAGGAGGAAGCAATTACAGAATCATTAAGGTTGGAGAAGACCTCCAAGACTGAGTCCAACCTCTGACTGATCACCTTGTCAAGACCATATCACTAAGTGCCTTGTCCAGACATTTCTTGAACACCTCTGGAGATGGTGACTCCACTGTCTCCCAAAACATCCCATTCCAATGCTCAGCCTCCCTCTCAGTGAAAAAATTATTCCTTGTGTCCAACCTCAATCTCTTCTGGTGTAGCTTATGTCCTCTTGTCCTGTTGCTGTTTCCCTGGGAGAAGAGGCCAAATGTCACCTGGCTACAACCTTGTTTCAGACAGTTGTAGAGAGCAATAAAGTCTCCCCTAGCCTCCTTTTATCCAGACTAAACACCCCCAGCTCCCTCAAGTGCTCCTCGTAGGACTTGTGCTCCAGACCCTTTGCCCTTCCATTGGGCAAACATCCATTGCCCTTCTCTGGGCACAATCCAGCACCTCAATGTTTTTACTAAATTGTGAAAACTGAGTACAGCACTTGTGGGGTGGCCTCACCAGTGCTGAGTACAGGGGGGCAATCCCTGCCCTGCTCCTGCTGGCCACACCATTGCTGATCCAGGCCAGGATGCCATTGGCCTTCTTGGCCACCTGGGCACAGCTGGCTCATATTCAGCTGGCTGCCAGCCAGCTCCCCCAGATTCTTTTCTGCTGGGCCACTTTCCAGCCAGTTCCCAAGATGGTGGCCAGCTAAGTCAAAAGTACCAAAAACCTTTTCTGCACTGTTTCATCTTCTTTATCAAGCCTTCTTTTTTGACCCCTGTCCTTGTAGGTTCTGCAGTCTTCAATATAAAGCTTATTGGAAGCAGTGTTTCCATGTAGGAAGATTTCCAGAGGTGAAAATTTTGGAATGATGCAATCACTCCTTTCCCCTTGTGTGAAGGGTAATGAAGGGCTCAATTATTTCCCCTGCTACCTTGGTCTGGCTTGGAAATAGCATTTGGAGGAAGACAGAGACAATGGAGTAAGCAATTTTTCTGGTGTTCATGTCTAGCCATTTTGTGCTTCAGGCCCTGTCTGCTTCAGGGGTGCTTGTACAGCATGCTGCAGGCTCCTATCAGGACAGTTGCCAGATGACCTGGAGAGAAAGAGCTGCCAAGATCTCCTTCGCTGAAAGTTGCACTGAGAGAATGGTAACTTAGAGCAAATTACAGACAGAAGTGTCATCCTCATCAGGAGTACTAGTCAAAGGCACTTCAAGCCAAGAATGAAATGATGCAGAATTCACATGTACTCAGGATTTCCATGGCTCTATCAATTAAATAGCTGCAGAGAAGAACCATAACAGAGTGATGGCACTGAAGGTTTTCCCATGAGGCATTCTGCTTGGATGACTTCCATCTCCATGGTGTCAGGAAGGGAGAGTTTTACTTGACATAGCTACCTAGACCCTTGGTGTGACAAGTGTATCTCTGGTTAGGCAGTAGAAGGCATCATGCTGTACATGGAAAAGAGGAGGAAAGTTGTATTCCTGTCCATAAGAGGTGTTGAGAGTGAATCTCCTTTTTACTCTTGTTCACAGTTTGTGTGTGACTTCTAGAGATCACTTGGTGTATTTCCCCATGGTATTTCAGCTCCCAGCTCTGTGACTACACTCAGTTTGCATCTGCATATTGAGAAACTGTTTGCTCCACAATACACATCAGAAAAAGTTAGAATAAATCACTTCAGACTGACAGAGGTTTGTTTTAAAATGACAGGGGGTCGTTGTCACCTAAACCTCCAAAACAGGTCATTTAAATTTGTTTTCAGAAGGTGAACAAGGGAGCAGTGATTAACTGCAATTCCTGCTGTCTTCCTGTCTAGCTCATAGAGCAAGAGGAGTAGGATGAGATGTGCTGAGAGCTTGTGTCAACAGTGCTAGTCACTGCCCTGTGGTCTTGGGGAGTAGAAAGAATCTTGGGCTAAAACCTGAATATTTATGTGGGCTGCTGGTGTGCCCGTGTGAGGAATGGGCTGTTCAAACAAAATAAGTCAAAGTGAATGCAGGATGCTGTTTCAGAATACCTTACAGTATTTTGCTCTACTTAAGAGTTTTACACTTTGGCTTATGTTAGCATAAAAGTAAGTACAGGACTATCAGACTTTCCCCACAGGACAAAAATTCCATTTTCCAACCACCTCTAATTATTTCCATTCTGCTGTCTGGAAAAGATCTGGAGACAATTTAGGTAGCCAATTTAAAATTGACTTGGGAAAAAAAATCATTTACCCTCCTGAGTCTCCTTAGATGTGCAGCCAGTGGCATGTGATCAGTAGGAAATCTCATGCTCAATGATTTTTGATGCTCACAGAAGGACCTTGAGACCATGAAATTCAGCCTGAGAGCTGCTTACCTGTATGTGTGATTTTTGTACATGTGGTGGACCCAACAGCTCACTTGTTGAAGAGCTTTGTGTGGTGACAAAGAGCCATTAAAAATAGGCAGAGGATGGCTGTGCTCTTGGAAATGCCTTGTCATGAGGCGCAGGGCCAGCCATTCCCTGCTTTCATCCTGTGGGAGCTTGGGTGACGTTGCAGCTTCTGAGCCCAGCAGTGACATCTCCAGCCTGCAGTCCTGAGGGTGCCTGTGGGCAGCATCTGTAGCTCCAGCAGCAGAGGGAGAGAGGCACCAGGAAAAGTGAGTGTGCACGTCTGGTACCTGAGTACTGCTCCTCCCAGAGCTGTGTCCGATCCTTGCTCTGTGGATGGACACAGATTTTTGTTTGGTTTTTCTTGCATACCAGGTCTACATACATCATCCTGAATGTCTCTTTAATCCTATTAGGGCTGCGTTCAGCTGGGGTTTGGATTTGTCACTAATGAGTGCTTGAGGTTAGTAATTTTCAATTACGCTTTTCTAGCTCTCAATTAAAAAGGTGGTTGACATTTTATATGGACATGTTAAAAAACTCTTTATTTTTCATTTAGGCTGGCTGCGAATTATAAAATCAGGACTCATGGGTGTAAAAAATGAACATTCTTGAGAAATATTGTAAAAAGTTCTCTTCATGGTTAACATTTAGAATTTTAAGATTTTTTTAATGTGCTTTATGCTATGTTGGCAAATTGAAAAAATATTGGATCCTTATATGGAGAACCAGCAATTTCCCACAGCCCTGCTTTTACAGTGCTGAATGCATTTCATTTTGTGTGTGATTTCCCCCATTTGCCAACTGACTACATCATGCAGTTTTTTTGGCATATTTCTTTCTGTCTTATGACCATCAGCAGATATTTTGAGTAGCATATTATAAAGCCACAGATCCTTTTTGCTGCCTTGTATTTTTCCTGTTGCCACTAGGAATGGAAAAGGTTTTATTAATTTTGTGGTGTCAGATGAGGCTTCAGCAGAGTCTCTGTGCCTGACCCCAGCGCCCAGTGCTGGTTTCCCTCCCCGTTGGTAGTGGAGGGACGTGCCTGATGGTCTCCAGTGTGTTCTTTAAAAGTAGCACAAGATCGTTCTGGAGAGGTATGAGGAAAACGATTGATACTTGTAAACGGTTCAGGATGCTCTGCAAATCCTTCAGGATGATCTAAGTGTCAAAGAGATGGAGCTGAGTTTGAGACATGCTGCTGAAGTGGAGAATAACTGGAGCAAGGAGAAGGTGGGACCAGGCAGAGGTCTGGCAGCAGTGATTGCAGAGACATGGAATATTCTTGCACAGCAGACTAGTGTTTTATGGAAACATAGACTGACCACCAGAAACTGAATTACAGAAATCAGGGAGGGTGTAACACTCCTGGGTGCTGCAGTTGTTGTAGGGCTCCATGAGGATTTTTGCCCTCAGGTCTGGGCATTGCAGCAGTGGGAAGGACTATAGTGTGTATAAACTATCAAGCACTTCACAGCAGTCTAAAAATTTGTGGTGGTTAGGACATTGTGTTTATTTTGGGCAGCATTTGTAATGAGAGTAACAAATGATTGCATACTGGAGGCTGGTTCAAGTGGTGTAAAGTAAGATGTGAACGTGGGTTAGCTTAGCTTAGTGGGTGTGGGGAGAGAGAGCCAACGTGCTAATCATCACCTCTGAAAGCTGTAACTCTTGTGTGTAAGGGGCTCTTACTTAAAACACTGTGAGGAATTATGAATGGGAAAAATTGAAAGGAGTAAGCTGAAAAGTAGGAAGTGTAATCTGAATAAAAAGATCATCTTTATAGTCAGACCTCGTAAATAGTAGAACATTTCTTTGAGGGAGGAATGGATGCTCTGTTCCTCGAGTTTAAATTCAGGCTAGGCAGGAGATCAGAATATGCATTGCTGGGAGGCAAGTCTTCACTGGCAGGCTCAGGATTGGCTTCAGTTTTTGGCCATCAGCAATGTTATTATTGTGAAATGTTTCCTGGAATAATACATGGTGTGTGTGGGGGGGGGTTGGTATCATAAAACAGTTTAGGTTTTGTTGATATATTTCTAAGAGTGAAAATATCTGTGATGAATTGTCACTGTCAAATCTCGGAGCCAACATTTTTATTAGAGAACATGTCCTGCAAGATGTCCACGTGCACAATTATCTCTGTAGGAGAGGGTGCCACCCAAGGCATGCTGATAGATCATTCACTAGACCCTGTATTGTAAATGACTCTGTATGCAGAGGTAAGAATGTGTGAAAAGGGTGGGTTTTTACTGCTGCTTTCAAGTTTGACTTTAGTCAGTTACATTTGTTCTCTTGTACTTTATGAACGTCAAGTCCCAGACATAAAGGAGGGGATATATTCCATTCACTGACTTCAGACTGATTCTTAATCAGTGGCTACTTCTTACTTGTATAAAACTGGTGTAGAAATTAAGATTTCTAGCTTGCCAGCTATGAAGAGTAACAAATGAGTTACAAAAGAGTAAATCATCAAAAAAGTGTCCAGATTATTTAAAATACTTACATTTACTACTGCTTTTACCCCACCACAAAATCGTAATAATAGATTTTTCCAGTGTCTGAGCTGTGCTTGACCAATAAGCCCATTTAAATGCTTTGTTTCTTTTATAAAAATTTACTTCGGTTTGGAACAGTGCTTTGTTTTCTCTGGCCCGCATGCTGACGTGTTGGGGTGTTTTTTATTTCTTGGAGTATTTTGCATTTCAATGGGACTTGTGTGTTGTAGGGAGGACTCTCTCCCGACTAAAACTTGTTTGGTAAATACTTCAAGCAGCTATGTGGAGTTAACTGGCTTTGGATCTCAGGATGAGAGCTTGACATTAACTTTTTGTTCACTTATATTCTCTATATCCTCTTGAGATAGGAAGTTCTTATTGTTCAGTTATCTTCCTCAGACAAAGACCTTTTCATGGGGACTTTTATGTTTTGCTGTTGGCTTTTTGCTTTCATCCTTATGAATTTATTTGTAGAATTGCTGTAGTTGAGGTTGTTTGTAGAAACTGAATCTGTAATACATTGTTTGCCATATTTCACTTAGAATTATGGTACAGAGAATATTTGCAATTATTCTTTATTCATAAGATTCGTTACTGGCATTTTATAATAAGCGTATATATTATTTTATTTATTCTTGCATGTATTACTGATATATACATTTTTATTTATATATATGTATGTGTGTGTGTATATATATATATATAGTTTTGCAGCAAAAATTTAGGAATGATTAAATAGTGTCTTGAAAAAGTTCATGGGAAGTTTATGGAGAAGCCATGTCTGTAAAGACACACTCAAGTTCTCTCTGCTGTATCTTATCCTGGTTCCTGCCGTGCTTTCTGAACTGGTTTTGGATCAGGAGCCATAATCTTTGAAGCTTTAAGCACTAAACCCTGAAAAGCTTCAAGTTCGTGGTTCAGCCATGTGAGGTCTTTGCTATCACATGGATAATAGACATTCCCTTTTGCATTCCCTGAATAAAAAGTGAATCAACTGGAAGCATGTTTGTACTAAGCCACATCAGATTTATCCTCTGAATTAAGGCTATATAATAGGTCCTTTAAAACTAAATTTGTACAAAAAGGTCTGAACTTTTTGTTGTTAGTCCAGATATAATTTGACAGCTCCAGTTTTAGCACTATTAAATTTACAGTTATATTTTATCTGAATGAATTGGAGTGTGGTTAATTTGTATGCAACTTTATATACCACTAAAATCTTCCATATGGAATTTAGATTAGATAAGGTTCCAGGAAATGAAAGTCTTAGATGTGAATGACTGTAAACATACTTTAAAGAGTTATACTGTAAGGATTAAATAACGTTTAGAGTTAATTCTCCTGATTTTTTTTTCTGTTACAGAACACAGCAAACAGTGTAATTCAAATTCTAAATTCGGATGCATATCATTATGATAATTTGCTGACTCATAGTATTTCATGGGCTATGCTACTTTACATGGTAGTGCAATGGAGGGGGATGTGCAAAAAAAGTCAGCAAAACAAGAATCTCTGACTAATAGAAGCCTATGTTTTTGATAGCAATTAATTGGTCCATGCTGCTTTCTTAGCACATCATGTTACATTTTCTTGCCTCGGGGATATCACGAGATGGCTGAATATGGATAAACTAGGAAGACTGGAAAGCTGAAGCTATCGTCTGATTTTTCTGAAATTTCTGTGGCTAAAATAATCCAATCAAACTTTCCCTTGTCTTCTTATTAAAGATCAAGAAAATAGTGAACTGTTTTCCCACTGTTCCTACCCACATTTGATATGTGCAGTGTGTGTGGAAACCTCCCCTCTGTGCCTCCCCTACTATCCACTGACTTCTACAGTAGAATACTTCTCCAGAGTAGTTAATGAACTTCGTGGGTTTTATTTATTTATTTATTTATTTTAAATAACTTAATGATATTAATTCTTGTTTTCCCCTCTCACCATTGCCAACAAGATTTTAGGATGTTTTTCCTTCCCGGTAATCCTATCAGTTTTGAGAGGTTTTCAAAAGACCTCTGAGGACTTGTTCTCAATCTCCTGTCTTTTATGTCTTGTTGGTCATTGGTACATCATTCCTTAGGGAAAAAACCCATCCAGAGGGTTCATTGTGCAGTTTATCAGACCATTAAAATAACTAATAGTGTGTAAAAAACAGGGAAGGGGTGTGTGGGAGGGGCTGGCATGTGGGACTAAGTACAAAACAAAGTGAGTTTCACTGCCAGGACTGATACATCTTTTGCAGATCCTCTAACTTGCTTTGAGGGGAAGGGATCATATAAAGTATTCTTTGAGGGGAAGGGATCATATAAAGTAGCCTTCCTCTGGCCTTACATTCTGCTGCAGAGCTCATAAAAACCAATGGAAGTCTTTTCATCAGTCTCCTAATGAGTAATGCCTGCAATCTTCTTGTAGGCACAACTAGGTACATGCTGCTTATGTTTCTGGTGCAATGATGGAGATTATGGGACAGTCAGAACCGAGATAAAAATTCTCGGCAGTATTAGCAGCAGCCCTGTGCTGATATCCTGGTGTTTCCACCACACATCAGCCCAGGGACAGGCAGATGGAGTGTGAGTGGTGCTTGTGTGAGGCTGCCAGGCTTCAGCCAGCCCTCAACCCCTTCTCTGGCTGCTCATGCCATCAACATGGTTAGTCAGGGGCTGGAAGGCACAGCTTGACTGGGGAATGGTGAAGTGTAAAGGGAATTTAGGAATCAAATGGGAGTGGGACCTCCTCACATTTATATTAATTTATGCACTGCTGTGATATGAGTACCAAGTGTTTAAAAGTAATTAAATAGTTAAGTTCAAAATTCTTTATATGCCTAGCAGTGTCTAGATGGTTTTTAGCTGCAAGTAAGCAAAAGGTTTACTTACAAAATTGATTTATATGTTCATTTATGTTCTTGAATATTGAGAACAGGGAGGGAATTAGCAGCGTTGCATGAGCTACACTAGCACATTTTTCACCTTATATGGAGAATTGCCTGCCACTTATCAAGCGGGGTTAGATGTGCTGCTATTGTCACATTCCTTAAAGTTGGAAGAAATCTTGTTTCTCTGACTAAAGCTCCAACTCATAAGCTTATGATTTTGTTGTTGGAATATTGTTTTTTCATCCAGGAATTGTTGGGATGGGCAGTGCTTCTTGAGAAAAATAGCAAGCAGCGTGCACATTTTCGCTGCTGTGTTGTGGAGTTCATTCCTCAGCTCGGGTGGAGAAACTTAGATGCTTGCAAGGGAAAATATGTTTCTGTTTGGAGTCATCTGGAGCTCCTCCTGGCTGGCTTCTCTGGTCCTGAAGAGCACAACAGGAGGGAAGGTCCCGGGAAATGAAGGGAAAGACCTGCAAATCGTGTACACGTGGTATTTAAGGGGGTAGACTTCAGTTTTGTCTTTTCTTTATCCCTGTTAAAGTGGCTGGTGTTTGAAACATGGACTTGTTGAAAGGATTGTGACTGACAGCTGTTGGCTGTGAAGTCATTGATCTTCTGGTGATTTGAGTGTGAGATGGAAAAAGAGGAAATATGGAAGTGGAGGCAAATTGCTTGTTTAGTCATTGATATCCTGAACCACAGAAGCCTGACAAAAGAGTGAATACTTGAAAGGTTAAGAAGGTGACAATTATCAAATTTCCTTCTGTGATAATGTGCCATTGATGGTTGCATTCACTGAAATATTTGCATTTGAAAAGTGGGAAATCGGGTCTGGCTTGGTCTAAGTTCTTCAAATTGAAGGACTGCTTCTATTTGAAATATTTCTGGGGTTATGGCATTCAGTAGGGCAGTAAGTCTCACCTACTGCTGCTTCTTGGTTTTTTAGGCACCTAGACTATTATTTAGGTACCTAGACTATTAAAAAGTTTTTAGTGTGTGCTCTGCCACTCTTGTGACTTGAGTTTGTGTTGTGATTGCAGAGATTTTTCTATAGTACAGCCTGGCAAATAAAACACTTCAAAAGGTAGTGATTAGGTGCAGTGGTTAGAAAACCTGGCTTAAAATTGCTGTTGCTGATTTCACTTTCATGCAGATCCAGAAGAGTTAACTGGAAAATGATACTCAGGTTTTTCTTTCTCCATAAAGGCAGTGTTGGCTATATTTTTTTGAATAATAAGACGTAAGGAAGAATTCATGAGCCTAGTAACATTTGAAGCCAACAGAAACAAAAGGATAATTTATATGGCTAAATACTTTGAAAAACCAACATTTGAAACATGTAGCCAAATGTTTGCATTGAAGAATACATGCAATTTTGAAAGGGTAGAGCAAAAGATACGGATTTTTATTTTCTGTTTTCCTGTTTGTGGTTTTAGCATTCTTCCCCTTTTATGGCTCACCAGAATAGTACCAGATTTCTTATCATGTATGGATATAAAGGAACTTAAACTACATATATTTATTTTTAGGTCTCCACCCTTGGGCTTTGGATTTTGTGAATAGCTATTTCAGTAAATTTACATCTATATGTGGAAACTGGCAAATTGAATACTGTGCAAATCCACATTTTAAAAAAAGCAACTGCTATTATAGAAGCTAAATGATATCATAAGAAAGCCAAGTAAAAAAGATTGCATTTTTGTTTGCTGCTAAAGGAATGACCAATGCTTTCTGCCAGCTTCCTGCTGGCTTTTGCACCCTGCAATTGGAGACTCTAGTGTGCAAATGGTTTAAATAATGCTGGGGTTTGTGTCTGGTTGGCGCTGTATAATGCTGGGGCTGAGGTGACTTAAATATACAGTGTGGGCCAATCTCAAAGCCCTTTCTCGGGCAGAACACCCATTGAAATCACATTTAAGTGTCGTCAGTGAAAGCCTTGCCAAACAAATCATTATGGATTTGACCCCAAAGTTATTACTACTAAATTTCATATGTAAGCCTTTCATTATAGTGTTTTTAAAGAATGGAGTACTTGAATGAATCCTGGAATTCATTATAACTCTAAGTTTTTAACAGGGTATCAACCTCTTAAATTACATTTTCATTACTAAAAACAGTTTCTTCCTCTTTGTTTTTTTTCTCCTTTTTTTTTGTTGCTCAGAAAGAAGTACAAGGGGCTCAGAATTATTTTACCTCAGGCAAGCAACCTATTGAGGTGCCTAAATTAGGAGCTTAATCTTCCAGCCTCTCCACGTGCACAGTGGAGAGGGTTATATCCAGAGGGGATTTTGCTCCATGCCATCTTTTGGATGTGACTCTATTATGCCCAGGGGTGGTGTAGGGTGAGCTGATTTAGGAACCCAGAGGGATGTGGTTGGTTGGCAAAGGACCTCTATGATTTATGATGTGAGTTGTGTATAATTTGTTTCAAAATTCCTTTTTAGAAGTTAGCAGGTTAATTTTTTTGTCTGTCTTTGCTCCATGGATGGTGTGGATTGGCAACAGAGCTGTGTCCTTTAGTGCAGAAAATCTCACATTGTGATGGGACCTTTTTCAGGTCTTCAGTCTCTCTTGCTCTCTCCTGTGCTTTTTGTCTCTGGCCTTGGTTTCCTTCTGAAGGCTGCAGGTTTCATTCAGATCTCATGAAGTGTTTTGTTGAGTCATGATGTGGGCTGATGGATTATGTGACCAGATGTCTGCAGTGCCTGGCTGCTTGTAGCAGGACTGGCTGAACCAGGTGGTCCCTTCCTGGCCTCAGATCCCAAGAGAGGGATTTTCAGCACAGAATCTGGAGGTTTCATACTTTATATAGCTAAAACTGCAGTAATCCAGCTTTCCCCTGCTTAAAATACTGAAGGAACAACAACAGAAAGGGCAGGCCATTAGGGTTTTAAAGGTGTTTTAGTGTTTTTTCGCTTCCAACTGCATTACACAGTATTAGATATAAAATATGGTCAATAGAGGTAGTAGGAGCACCCTTAAGCATGCCTCCCATATTCTAACATCATATTTTCACCTGTGTTTACTTCTGGCCTGCCTTCAGTCATTCAGACAAAAAATTTCCAGAGTATTTTTTCTGCTTCAGGCAGAAACCTCTTGGAAAGATTTTCACCAGAAGAACTCCAACTGTTTTTAAAATAACACATTACAGAAATTTAGAGAGAGATTTGTCAACTTTATTTAGCCAGTCATTCCTTCAAAGCATTGTTATACCTTCAGGGAGTAGAGGGGGGAGTCAGGGTGCTTTTTGCAGTCCAATGGAAATTAATACAGATCTGCCAGCCTGCCAGAGTTGGTGAAAATTGTTATCTGCACGTGCTCACAAGAGCAACTTAGGGCTTTGCTGATACAATCACTGAATACTCCCACTTTATAAAATGGGCTTCTGCCTCACCAGCCTCTGTCTGTGCCTGGGGTGGTGATGATGATGGGTGGTACTGAACACCCAGCTGGGTAGGTCCACGATTCCTGCTGCGCCTGCTTTGTTGGAGGAAAAGGTATCTGGATGTTTAATAGTCTTCCAAATTCATTAAAGCTTTATGCCAAGACCTGCTTGAGGCAATAATTGAAAAATTGCTACTTTTTTACTAGTCATCATTCACGCAGTTAATTCCAGTAAAGCTGAGAGTAGAATTAATACTTTAGTCCTTATGCTACTCTCAGGAGTGTTGGGATTGAGAGGTGTGATGCCCAAAGTTTGGGAACAAGGTTAAAAAAAGAACTTTTGTCTTCTACATTTTTTCTCCCAGGTTGCAGGAGACTCCATAGGATTGTATTGGAAATTCTCTGTTACTCTAAAGGAGCAAGTGTTGGAATCGTGACTTCCACAGAGGGAATGGATCTCTCTGCTTTGTTTAAAAACAGCTAAGCATAAAAATACTACTGGGGAGTTTTATGAAGTTTGCAATAAGCCAACAAAAACAAAAATCTAATGCACGACATCTTCAAGCTGTTTAAGAAATCAGGATAACACGGGTTGATGACTTGAGGGTGATGGCAAGACTAAGGTCATGTCTTGGTTATTCTGCAGGGTGGGAATGAAGCTGCTGCTGATATATCAGAATTGCTCCAGCTAGACTCTAAAGGCTTCATAGAGTTTGGGTTACCTCCTCCCATTTTCTTGTTCTCGCACATTTATAAGGACATTGGCAACTCTTGCCTCTCCCTATCTCAAGCCCTTTTAAAATATTCATCTTGCTCAGAAAACACAAAATACTCCTCCTGGTGAGAAGTGCTTTAGATCTTTGCCTTTTCAGTCATGATCCCCATGAGGCACTAGGAGCTTTTCTGAAAGGGAAAATTTATATTTGCTCAAGTAAGGTGGAAAGGAAGAGGGAAGCACTTGCCAGCCTCTATTGTTGGCCAAGTTAGCAGGCCAAGAAGATCAGGATTGCAGCAAATAGGTGATTGTTTTCAGAGTATAAATGACTAGGTTGTCCTTATGATCTTTCTGCTAATTTGTTGTGCTAACCCTGATAAAGAACAATATTTTACCACCCTTCAAACATGCATTCACATTTCACACCCAAAGGTGCATGTTGCTGTGGATGTCCTTGCAGCATTCGTAATACACTATCCAGCTTTTTCAGCCTCTTGAGATTATTAGGATAGTGTGTAAAGATTGTCCCTTAACAAGACTGCCCATCTCAAAGCATGCTTCCAACAAAAATACCACTAATTAAAACTGGTGTGAGTGGAAGTGTTGTCATCTGCGTCAACTTCAGTCTCTGTTTTGGAAGAAAAATGTAAGAGTTCTTAGAAATCTTTTGTGAACTAAAGCAATTAAGCAGTTCAAGACCCTGTGTTATAAAATCTTAGATAAGAATTAATCAATGTGACAAATTATAGGTTTGACTGCCTGTCAGATGGAATTAATTGTGGGTGACCCAGGGAGTTTGGGTGCTGAGGTGAGAAGGAAGAGCTCTGGTGTTTCACTTTATTTTTGTCTTGATGTGCCAAATTTTTTAAGACTGTTTAAACAAAAGAGACTGAATTTGGGTCTATATTTCAGGTTAATACTTTGAAGCTGTTTTCCCCCACCATTTCTGTTGCTTCTAATCAATTATGAATGTTGTGATGTAAATGCAGAATTAAAATAGTAAGCTATTTTCTTGTGCATGACGTAAGGCCCAAAAATTTATACCAGATGACTGTTCTGGAAGAGGGAAAATAAAATACTTGGGAAAATGTAAGTGAGTATTTACTGAAGTGTATCTTCCTGCATGTGATCTGTAAAATGTAGATATCTGATTTTTAAATATGGTATCTATCACCAAATGTGAGTAATGAACTGTTGATAATGTTGGTAGCTTTATAGAAAATATGAGACTTGCCTTTCTCTATATGCAACTTGTTGCTGTTTTTTGTTAGCTTCATGGAGAATTTCACAGAAATTCCCAGCTTTTTTCAGTTTTCAGTTCTTTTGAAAAGTTTCTTTTGAGAGGGGGCAGGCTGGTGGGAGGGATGGGGTTTTGTTTACTTGTAGGTTTTGTTATTTTTTACTTTGGGTTAGTTAGGGTTTTTTGGGTTTTTTTTTTTCTTTTTTCGGCACTGAACATTACCAGATATTGTGTGTCTTTCCTGGGGTGTTCAGCCTGAGCTCTGATAGAATAATGCCACTGTTGCTTTAAGCCCATAATGTTGCTTTATATAGATCTGGTCTGATTTATAGTGTTGCTTTAAATAACAATAAGAGAGTTCATCTCCCTTTCAGAAAAGGTTTATGACTGATCTCTGCCTGGCTAGGAATGTTTATTTTTCTTAAGTTGCCTCGCTGCAAAAATGTTTTGAAATCAAGAGTCCCAAGCTGGTGATGGAGTTTATATATCTATCGCTTGTGCTCTATGCAGGTCTCTTTACCACTAGAAAGATGTGGTTTGTGATGGATATCACATAGATCAGGCTCAGTTCTCAATTTCTCTGTCCTTTCCCTATTGGCCATCCTATTTTCAAAACTGTATCATTGAAGTGATCTATGGGTGTTGGCAAAACCATCAGAAGCCTCAGTAAGATTTGGTTACTGCTCCTAGTCCTTTGCAATAACACAGGCTTATTTTCTTTTCTCCATAGCTGATGATGAAATAACTTTGAAATACACAATTTGAGAAAAAACCTTTCCACCACCAGGGATAATGGCATAAGGGGGGAGGGAATCACAATGGATTGCTTCTGGATGCTCTTAAAATGGCATGCATCAGCTTTCTTAAAAATGTAAACTTTAAATGTGAATCTTAAAATGCAACATCAGCTTTCTTGCTTGACTTTTGCTGCAGCCATGTATTGATTATGTATTAAGTCGACAGAGGCCGATTGAAAAATCCTTTTTAACCCTGTACCAGGAATCTGTGGGGCTGTGTTGTATCCTGTGGGGTAACTTGTGCTTTGAAAGTGAATAAATAATGCCAAGTATGGGAAGAAGCATGCATAGAAGAAGAGATGATATGTAGCATGTAATTTAGGACACGGAAGGGAAAGCTCTGTTCTTCCCTTTCTGCCTAGCCTGGTTTTCTGGTCTGCCCCATATCTGCCTTCCTAGTGTCACTCTCTGGTGACCAGGAGAAGGATTAGGCTGCTCCTAAAGGTGAGTCACCAACTCTACCTGCCACTTTTCAGGAGAGCTTCCTGAACAAAGGGAGACAGAGCAGCAGGAGAATTATTTGCTTGAAATCACCTGGGGCTTTTCAGCCTGTGGTAAGGAAATGGTGTCTGCCTTGGTCAGAGGGCAGTGAGCAAGGAGAAGGTCATGATATGGCAATGTTTTCTGTTCATGTGTAGAGACCAGGAGAAGATTTTTATGGAAAGAGAAAAGTTAGCCAGTCCTTGAGGCTGTTCAGAACACCTGCAGAGAGAACTGTGGCTCCAAGGGCAGATGAAGCATGAGCTTTCCCAGACCAAGGGCAGCGTGAGTTATGGTGCAGAGCTACAGTCAGGGAAGGCTTACCTGCCTTTTCAGTCTCATGATGAGGCTGTACACCGGCTTGTGCTCAAGGAGTTTTAGTGAGATGTTAAAAAAGAGTGAGGAAACCTTCAAATAATGTTTTCTCTTTGACTGTCTCCCTAGGTGGGGACACTGAAAGCACTGTCTGGCTGGAAGTATACCTGGTTTCAGCTGTGGTATGCACTTAATGCCGCGCACATTCCCGTCGAGTATCAGTGTCATTCCTACTTCCTTGCCCAAGCCAACTAATTCAAGACTGCAGGTCTCTGGCAGAGCTTTGCAAATGCATATTGAACCTCCAGGCTTGGTGTGTTTATTTTGTAGAATTAAAATAATTTTTTAAAAAAGTAGATGACTATAAAGTTCAAGGCAAGAAAATGTGAGACTTGCTAAAGAATGAAGTAAAATAAAAATTATCTCAGAAGTTTAAAACTGAAAGCTTGGTGTTTTGTTGTTATGTTGTGGGGTTTTGTTCCTCCTTTTGAAGTTGAATAAAGAGAAAAGTAGTTTGATGCAGAACTAATTAATCTACAGTTCTCTTGGGTTGAGTGATTTGTGTTCAGTCACACCTTCTTGAGGTAACTCAAGTGTATTAATCAATGATCATCCTTCTAATTAAACTGCTAAGTAGAGAGAGGATTTAGAGGATGATCATTAGTTTTGTGTAGAATCAGTGCATCAAGGGAAAGTAGTGTTAACAAGATGTTCCTTTTTCTCATATGATCAGTCAAAGGTTAGGAAAGGTAGACCATTTCCTTACCACAGGCTGAGTGACAAAATGATTGATCAAAGGTTAGGAAAAAGGTCAGAACATTTGTTGGTGTGTTGCCTCTGAAATGCAAATTATCAACAAAAAAACAGAAAAAAAAATTCAAGTGCTTTCAGAAATACATTTTGAAAATAGCAAGAAGGGTGGG
Source organism: Passer montanus (assembly GCF_014805655.1). Classification (NCBI taxonomy): domain Eukaryota; kingdom Metazoa; phylum Chordata; class Aves; order Passeriformes; family Passeridae; genus Passer; species Passer montanus. The sequence continues at coordinate 19,673,469 of NW_024366591.1, read as the reverse complement.
GAAATAAACGCTTTGGATCATCCCAGACATATATATCTGCTTGGCTCTCTTCTGCATTTCACAGAGCAGTTAGGGTAGATCTTGAAACATGGCTAGGGAATGGGAGATTTCCTGAAACAAACACCCAGGCACAGGGAAGTGGAGTCCAGCTTTCCTTGTGCAGACAGTTTCTGCCTTCTGGGCAGAGCAGCAAGCTGTGACACTGCCCTGCCTTTGTGGGCAGGCTGAGTGGATGTGCTCAGCCAATGGTCCCCTCCCAAGGACTGGAGGATTTGCTGAAGCTCAGTGTGTCACTGGGCAGCCTGGGGTCCAGGAGCTGTTTCTATGCTGAGTGTGTGAATGTCCTCTGTTGTGTCCAGTGTGACACGTGGTGCATTTAGAGTTGTTCAATGGCGCTGGAAAAGTTGTGGGATTTTTGTTTGTTTGCTTGTTTTCTGTAAGCAGGAGCAGCTTTCCAGCAGGATCTGCAGACTATCCCCAAATTTCTCTAGGAGAAAGGGGAGGGATGGCTACCCAAGAAAACCATGTGAGGCAAGCTGATGGACTGCTGCAGAAAGCTGCAACAGCTGCCACAAGCTATTCACCGGTGGTTGGTTGAGTATAGATGTCACAGATTAAGTTAAAATATCTCTCTCTGGTGATTGGCAGGGCAAGGTCTGGATGTATCTCCTGTAGAGTTGTTTGCAGTGCATTTTATAGGAGGGTGCTGTGCTGTACTTGGTTTATCTACCAGTGGCTAACCCTGGGGGGAACCACATGAATAATAAGCGTCACTTCTCTGCTCCCTTCTTGCCAGACCTGTTGAGGTTTGGTAGCAGCTCATGCTTCCCTTTGACACACGTGTACTGCAGCTCAAGGGGATGGAGGTGTCTGTAGAGTTGTCTTCCTGAATTGCTCAGCGCCTCGTCATTGTGCACTGGCTTTAACCAGGGGCTATAGTTTTTAATGACGATGCTTTTTTTTGCAGGGCAACCCTGCAAAAAAACCCCCAAAAACTCATCAGTCGGTGTTTGCTCCCTGCTTGTGCAGACAGCACCTGCCCGGAGTTTGTACAGCCCTTCCCAGATCACAGTCGAGGAACTACATCTGCGACTTAAGTGTTGCTATTGTGTGTATAATGTAATTCACTCTTTGTTTACAGTAGAGCTGGAAGGGCCCATGGTAGCTTTGTACTAAGGACTTTGCTTCAGTGCCATGCCTGCTAGCCATTTACTGGTGTTTATTTTTGTGTACCCTCCTGTTCAGCAGGAAAATGAAAATGTGAGTATTAGATGAATGACAAACCAAGGTTGTTGCCATAGCACATACTGCCTAATCTATGCTGTTAAGACTTTCACAGCTATGCCTACTTGTCTGTCCTTAACTAAATGGCAGAGCCTAGGGTGTTGTATATGCCATGCTTAGTGTATGGGATTTTTGTCCTTGTTTGTTGGCAGGAAGCAAAAATCGCAGTCTGGAATGAGTGAGGTTTATGTGACTATTACTTTAGTACAGCAGTTCTTTCTTTTTTAACTACACCTTTATTTCTTTTTTTGACATTGAAAGATGTTTTTTTAGATTGATTCCTTCAGAAGTACTTTGCCCTTGGTAGAAGTTTAATGGGAATTGTTGGTATTAAAGACATTTTGAGGAAAGGAAAAAGAGAGGAGTGTTGTAAGCTGGTATGAGATGCCCATTTCCTCCTAGCCTGCTAGAAAAAGGTACCTGAATGTGTAAAGGACTCTATATATGGAGCAATACTCTACCCTATAGATTTTTCTTATGTTAAGCCTTATTATTTAGGATTGTGCAGATCCAGAGAGATGGGTATTGCAGATTTGGCAGAGCACTGCTGGGAAGTTTGTATTTACTATGGCAAACTTCCTTTAATATTTGATGGGCTGCTTGCGGGGGAGCATTGTGACCTCCCTAAGAGGTTGCTTACTGGGAGGGCTGGAAGCACTTAAAAAAACTTGGCCCTCTACCCTGGCCAGGAAGTTTTCTTCAAACAGAGCAGGGCATCATCCTTAATAAGTGTTCAAGTAAGACCTGACTGGTAGGGAGGGACTCCTGTGATACTTTGCCATAAATCAGTTCTTTTGTATCAAAAGTAGTATGCCACCTGCCTGCTCTAAATTCTTGTTTCTGCCTGTTCCAATGCAGATAGAAGTGTTTTAACTGGGCATTTACAAACCTGTGTTGATTGAGTACTGTGAGATCACCCTGGCTGTATTAGCTAAGAGCTAGCTGCATTCCCCTTTAGGTATGGGCCAGCAAAAATCTAGGAGGGTGAGGTTTGCCCATGAGGGCAGAGCATAACACTGCATTCTTGAAATTACACTTAACTCCTGATACAGATCTTACATTTAGCTCTGTATTAGGTGTCACTCCATGCCTGTCAAACCATTAGTAAAGATGCCATGTCTGTGAAGAACTGGAAGTGTGGTTCCAGCTGGATAGGAAAATGCTTGTGCAGCAGTTTTCACTGAGCTGGAACATGGGAAGAAGAAGGGTACTTTTCAGTTCAGGGGTTTTGCAGATGAGAGCAAGCTATTGCCCCAGGTTTTGAGTCTCAGTTGCTGGTGCTCAGGAACTGAACCCCATGGTGAAGGAAGCCCTGTGTGGCTTTGAGGAGTGGAGCCATGCTGTGCCATTGTGTAGCAAAAGGAAGTGTGACAAAAAATAAAAGTTGGGCACAGTAGCAGTGCTGTGAACTTTGGGAAGGACAATATCTGTGACACATGGATCATGTTATCACAGATAACATGGTAGTGTTATCTGAATGCCATAATCATGGTACTTCCAGGCTTGTCCTGCAGCTCTTGGCTCTGTGTCTCTTACAGCCATGATTTAGGAGGGCTTTGGTGGTCTGAGCTCTAACTGTTCTGCGTAGATAGATATACCTTTCCTCACCAGCAGAGCCAGTCCATGGATTTGGAGCTTAACAAGTAGTTTTTTTGTGTAACAACTAAGAATTTAGTTGCATTTTATTAGTTACATTTTATTACTCACATTTCCTCTTGGGTGTAGCTTGCAGCCTGATGCTGCTTTTTACTTTGCTGGCCTGCTGTTAATTCTCCCATTCTGAGTGGTGGCTTTGCAGCTTGCATTACTTTCTCTTTTGTTTGCATTTTATTTTAATTGAACAGCCTTTATTTTCAGTGAAGTCAGTTTAGGACTTTGCTCTAATTCCACTGCCTTTGTAAGCATGAGTATGATAAAATTCTTGTGTTAGTTTTAATTATGTTTTATGTCAGTTTAACCATTGTAGATAGCAGGATATTTTTATGACAAGGTGCTTTGTGCTGTGAAGAAGCTGTTTAAAATCAGCTGTGCCAATTTGAACATCAGAGAAAATATTATAATACAGTCTGACACTTTGCAGAATGAAAATGACAGGCTTTGTAGAGCATGAAGTTCTCCTTGCCAGCTTTTGGGAGCTCAGTTAGTCACTCTACTTGTTGAATGCACATACACTGAGGATGGCTGGTGTCTGTTTGAACATTTTCAGGTGATGTGGGCAAAGGAGCAGCTGATTGCTGCGCATCAGTCTCCTCAAAAGCAGTGGCTGGCTTTTCAAAGCCTGGCTTGGCTGGTGCGGGAGAACTTCCATGGGACATCTTTGGTACCTGACGTGCAGATATTTTGTAGAGGTCCTAGCTAGGATTTGATAGAAGCTTTAAATATGAACACATGGAAACAGGCAATCCTGTTGTGGTACTGGCATAGTTTGTGGCTGGGACTACCACTGTAGGAAAGGGACTGTAGAAAAGGACCAGTGATGATGCTGGCCTGTTTCAAGCCACCTTTCCTGGTTGAGTATTTCCTAGATGGAAACCTGGATAGCTTAACAACAGCTCTTCTTGAAGCAGGTGGTTGTAATGTGTTGTTTTACTGGTTTCTATTTTCCATTTGTACATAGGAAGAAGTTTTTAGCTGTGAGCAGTCAGTGCAGAATGCGTAAGTGAGGTATGAATTGAGTGATGTTTCTAGATGTTTTTTTTTTTGCATGAGAGCTGTTGGCTTGTTCATAGGAGAGGTTAATGATGTAGTTGGCAGTGGTTCAGAACAAACCTTATTTCTATTTTCTGTCTCCAGGGATACAAGTGTTAACAAAACAATTTTTGTTTTTCAGATTGCCAGTGCTACAAAAATAGAGACTTCCAGCAAGAAGTTCTTCAGCTTGTGAAGCCACAAGGACACCTCAGCCCCTCTCTGTGCTTTCACTCATGATGCCGAGGAAAACAAGACATTTAGAGAGCAAATAAGTTATGCAAGGTTTGTTTGGATTTTTTTTTTGTTGGTTTGTTTCTTTCTGAGTGGGTAAATTGTATTATGAAACATTATAGGCCAGGAGCCAGATAGAACCAGGTTAAAATTTGTTTTGGTCCCTAGGTGTTAATGTTTCATATTGGTTGGGTGTTTTTGAGGCTTTGGAATCAGCCAATAGAGAACATCAGCACAGGGAGAAATGTAGGCTATGTCAACTGTTTCTTTTGAGGCATTAATCCAAGTATTAATGCTCATGACTTCAAAATAGATTGTATTTACAAAACTTCAGTCAGACAAACCTCCAAATCTGTAAACAGCAGAGATACAGTTTTCTATACTTAGCAGGAAAAGGGAGGGGTTTAGGCTTTTTTCTAAGAGTGTTATGATGTGGTAAATTTATCAAAGGAGAGGGAATGGATGAGCAGTATCTGGCGTAGAGTGCATTGTTCCAGAATTAGACAGAAAATTATCAGCAAAGAAAGCTCTACTCCTCATGTCTCACCTAAGGGAAAGAGTGGCACTGCAGTTTAATTCCAGAGACCATCAGATGTCTGTCTGCTGTAGTTAGAAATGTTGAGAATGGCACAAGAGAGAAAGAGGTGCTTTGGTTGAGGGTTTGAAAGACCTGGTGCAACTGAGCTTATGATAGAGCAAGTTTCCTCCATCCTGTTTAGTTTTGTCATCTGAGATAATTTAGAGTTGTTTTAGAGATTTTAAAAGACTTAATCATGATGTTTTGTAAACAGGTGATGAGAGTGTTTATTCAACTTTTCATTATTTTTAATTGCTTCAGCATTGTTTGCTGTTACTAACAGAAGAAACTTGACTTTGTTGTCAATACCCTGGTATCTACTACACCATGTATTCTGCTAGTTATCACAAAATCCAGACTTTGTTTGGACTTTGTAGTAGGAATCCACTGCACAACTCTGACAAATCCACCTTTTAGGAAGTTTAGGCCTATGGGCATCACAGGGAAGGAAAATGGTTGGACCTCAACACATCCTGTTCATTCTCATTCCCCAGGAGTTTGTCCAATGCAGTCACATCCACTGGCAAGGGATGCAGTTCCAGAGGGATTTGGTCTCATTCCATGCTAGGACAGAATTGTTTTTCTTTCCGGACAAAATATTTTGGGGCAAAATTGTGCTGAATAAACAAGGGGAATCTGTTGCAGTGTTATAGGGTTTTTCCCCCTTTGATGCACTCATACCAGGCAGGTGATTATTAGACCCGATTGTTATATAGTATTCAAACACTTAAAAATTAATACCTGTGTGCTCAGTTTACTTTGTAACCCAGTCATCGCTTTTAAAATCAGTACATAATGGAGCATTGCTGCATTTTGTAACAACTTAGAGTTTTGCCACATGCAAGGGATTTAGGGCACTGCTGCCACAGAAGTAAATATGCACAAACTCTGCATATGCTGTTGTTTGGCTGATGGAGTATTTGGCCCATCATTCTCTAAAACAGGCTATTTTTAATACTAGCTTATACATTCAGGATATATTATAAAATTAAAATGGATTTGGAGGAGTGGTCGATGTTCTACTGAACATGATTACAAGAGGTCTAGAAGGTCTTCTGAATTCTGGAGTTTCCCTCCTCAAAAAGGCAAAGTAATACAAAGAAACAACTCAAAAATAGTCAACTTCTAATTGATTTTGATAAAAGAACAGCTGTGAAACTGTGCCATTGGTTGATACAATTAGACTTACTGTTCCAGTGTTTTGTGCCATTCTTTATTGCCATAGGTTAAAAGTGTCACTGAGATTTTATGCACTCCATAAAAGTCCTAATTTTCTGCATTAGTCAATCTGTTGGGAGTTTTTTTGGGGAGTTTTTTGTTTGTTTGATTTGTTTTCTTTGACCTGTATTGATAAAACGAAGTATTAAATCTTATTCTAAAATTTAATGACACTACTGTCTGTTGGGGTGTCTGTTCTCACAAGCACTGGTGCTTTTTGCCATGTTTCAGTGCTTTGGGAGGGATGCACCGCTTATTCCCTTGCAATTTCTTAAGCTTTTTAGCAGCCAGTATGTTTTGTTTCATTTTGCCCACATGCAGCTCTCCAAAAAACAGTGACAACCCAGTGTGAGCTTGTCAGGGGCAGAAGGTGAATTTGTGAACCACGTGAAGGCATGAAGGAGAAAATTATGGCATACAGATTCCTAATGATAAACACACCGAAAGCATCCTAAAATTATAAACCAGTCTGGTGCAATAAAGCTCTAATTTGCATTTTGGCTAAGGCGTAGCTGCATTTTTGGACTATCCCTTTAATTTGGTTCTTTTAATTACCTGCTGATGAGTTCCTGTGGTGGAAGCAGCAGGAGCTGTGCCTGAAGCAGTTTCCTGGCATAGTGGTTTCTATAAGACAGAGCAATGGGATTCCTAAGGTTACTTTGAAATCTGGGGTCTCCTGCTGTAAACCAGCAGACTGACACGAACAGGAATCTAATTAAAAAGTCGAAGATATTGAATAAAGCTCACAAATGCCATCTGTTCAGCTTTTCAACCTGAAATTACTCTATGAATTGCAGTAACAAGTTTGATTGTTCCTGCATTTCTGTAGCTGAATTTTGTTACAGCAGCCACCCATACAGGCAGAGTTGTGCAGGCTCTGTTGGTGTCAGTAACTGCTTGGACCTCTTGAAGTATTCCAGCAAAGGGTGTTGGGGCGATAGTGCTGGATTAAAGCTTAATCTCATGAGGAAGGCATTGATACCCTTCAAAGGCCTTGCGCTGATTTACTAGCCTAGAGAATGCCTGGAAAGTGGCAGCACCCCATCTGTAGACTTTTGCAACAAATTCTTCCCAGGTTAATGTAATTAAAGCAAGGCCTGCTTATTTACCTTCTTTGGAAGTGAAAGTGTTACTCATGTGGTTGGTTGAAGGAGTAAATGCCAAACAAATTTATTGACTGAGGAGGGAAAAAACTCCACCAAGTTTGTGATAGAATGATTGGGAAGCAAATTAAATGTGAAAAGACCAATCAGTGTTTTGATGTAAACTATGGAATGGAGTAATCTTAAAAACTCTTTCAGTAATATATGTTGGCACCAACAGTGTGCATACAGCCTTTATAAAAAAATGAAATAGGGACATTGCAGAAAGAAACTTCGTGGCTATTTGGGCAAGCCACTGTGCCTGCTCATGTGTAGTATACAAGAGGAAATGTTCAAAGCAGTCTGAGGAAGCAGAAGAAAACTTCTGTGTACTGATGGAAGTCTTATGGCTTGCTGTTAAGTTCTGTATCCAGGAAGCAATTTCTTATTGACAGACAACTGTGAATAAACTCAGTAATTTACTAAGAAACTGATTTCCTAAGAAAATCAATCTGGTGTATGCATTTTTTGTAATATTACTCATAAGAAATATATGAGGCCCTAAAGTCTTCAAGGTAGGATATTACTGTCTCCAAAGCTAGCTCTCTGTAGTTACTGCCTACCCTTATCTCCTAGTTGTACATTGCTCTCCAATATTACTCGTAAGAAATATATAAGGCCCTAAAGTCTTCAAGGTAGGATAATATTACTGTCTCCAAAGCTAGCTCTCTGTAGTTACTGCCTACCCTTATCTCCTAGTTGTACATTGCTCTCCCTGCTTCCCTGGTGTTCTCTGTCACAACCGTGGCCTGCACATGCCTGTGCACATCCACAGCTGGTCTACACCATCAGCAAGGATCACCAGCCTTACTGAAGATGACACTAAGAAGTTAGGCATGCCTGACAAAGTTTAAGGGTGCTAACCTCCATCCACAGGGCATCTCCCTGTTACATGTGTTCAGTTTGACGCCTCTGTGAGCTGGCACTGCTGACAGAGTGCTGGGATGAAAGGATCAAAGTGTCACCTTTTCCCTGTGGAGCTGTTGGGACCATGGTCTGCGGACCATGGTACCATGGGAGGGGGAACACCACTTCCCAGGGGATCACACAGGGTGCTGACCTGTGACCCTGCTGGCATAGCTAGCAGTGTGCCTGCTCTCACTCTGCAGCAGTGAGATGTAGCTCATCCATCCTTCTGGAGAGCCCATCCTGCCCTGCTGTAACGCGAGGTGATGGGCAAGGTGTGTGTTGGCAGTGCAGCTGATATCTAGAGAGCATTCCCCCAAGGTTTTCCTGGCCTGTATGGCCAAGCCTTCAGTGGTGCCCTGTGTGTGAGCACGGGAGCAGAAGGAGTATTTGTGTTTATATTTCTCTGAGAGGCATTTTACTGAGGTCACTGTTATTCTGGATAGATGCTTGTTCTCCCACCCGAGCCTCAGCTCTGTCATCAGCAAGGATGTCTGTGGACATCCTTGCTTGGTGTTCTCACAGCTGCTGCTCCTTGTCTGCTCAGAAATGTACATCCCTGATTGAGGATGGACTCTCGTTTGTGCTCCACCATTCCTGTGTCCTGGGAGATCTTACAGTGAGATCTATTGGTGTATTGTCTTCTACCCTGACATATCAGAGAGGTCTCTTTTTTTTCTTAAAATGATGAACATCAAATATTCCCTGCAATCATCAGCTGAATTTGCATATAGAGTAGTCTCTTGAAAGCCATGTTATACTTTCATATTGGAGAATGACATTTTAAAATCATTGACTGTGTAATACAGGATAATATTAAATAGGATAGCAAAATGATCTTGGAAACTGGAGATTCAGAAAAGAAAATCATGGGTAGCATCTATTGAGAATCTTCACTTCAAAACTGAGTCAGTATTTCTTCTTAGCATGTTCATGCCTTGCAGAGCTTAGGAGTCTTATCAGAGCATTGTGGACAGTATTAAAAAGAAATTTACAGGGGATTTCATTGCTCTAAAGGATAATATTTAAGGAAACATTGCCTCTTTGTATTTGCTGTTGCAACCAAGCTTGGTGCTTAATGCAGTGCAAATGTCACATGCATTTGTGTGAACTGAAATTTTAATTACTGTTCTGCCTGCCTGTTGTTGGCATGGAAAAATAATTATTGATTGAATTGAATAGAACAGGTGTACCAAATTTGAAGTTTTTATAAAACCAGTTTTAAATACTTTTTATTTTTCAGAAAGAAAAATGTAATGCATAATAATCCACTAGTACTGGGTTCACTGCTGTTCCCTGTAGTGACACTACTCTGGTAGATATTCCTACAGTGTTGCAGAAGTTGGTTTTCAGGTGGGCTGGGCCAGTAAATGTTGCCTCAGCTTATGCATTGAGGCCTTAGGTGAAAGCTCTGCTCTTCATACAGAGATGCAGCTGCTGTTTAGGTTTCCCAGAGTGGGTAGTTTGTCTATAAATAACAGTTGTTGCTGGAGTCCAGTATGTCATAAAAGATATTTGGCCTTTAGGTATGTTTCTCACGTTGGACTTATCAAGCCATTTGATTTCCAGAAGTGCTGTTCCTTTGAAGCCTCCGCAGCATATCTGAAGAGGTGACAATATAGTTGCAAAACACCCTTTGACTTGGGACCAGAGCCAAATGGTGCCACCCACTCTCCTGCAAGATCCCTTGCACCCTGATCACTGAGGAACTTACCTCAAACCTTAAACCCAAACAAACAAACAAAAAAATCACCAAGGCCACCCCAGTTTTGGGAAGTGCAGTGCTCTTGACTGAGTCACTGCAAAACTGAGTTTTAATGCTGTGGATCTTTTCCTGCACCATTGAAATGCAACTGGCGCAAGAGCTGCTGTGTTGTGTTTTGCTGGGCATGAAGCAGTGGGAAGGGCAATGTCCAAAGCTTTGTCACAGGGAGTGATAAATAAACTACCCAGGCACTGAACCTTCAGCTTGTTGGCATAGCAGGGGGAGGGGCAGAAATGGCATGGTCGAGTATCAGGAGTAGTGATTAAAGCAATCTTATTTATTGTTTTAGTTTTCTATCTCCGAGCCTTTTCTGTTTTCTGAGTTGGCACAATGGATGAAATTCTGTTGATGTTAGTGGGAAGTTTGACACAGTGTTTTAAGGTAGTTTGAGCATTAATGCAGCATTTGTGTATTTTACAATTCCTTGATTTGTAGGCAGTAGTGTAAGTACTAGGTATCTTTCTTCGGTTACCTTAAGAAAATCATATTTATTTTTGCAGTGGGAAGTTTCATGTAATTACAGAAAATTTTGTACTGATTTTTCTCAAAACTTCCTAACTTCCTTTTTTTTTTGTTTGTTTTAGTGGTGTACAGGAAAGGGCGTTTTTACTGGCAGACTAACTAACTTAAGAGAAAAATTAACAGTATCTTGACTTAAGTTATACAGTCATAAAACAGGTATTATTTATGAATAATGAAAACTCTGGAGGAAAACATCTGTCTGAATAAAAAAAAAAGTGTTAGGGAATGACATGGATGTTCTCCTGATTGCAGTCTTGAAACAGCTCTACTAATTCCTTTAGTGGATAAGAAAAAGAATTACAAGAAATAATTGCATTTAAAGTCAGTGTAATCTGCTTGTATAGACCCTTGTGTATTCAAATTACTGTAGAATAGTTCTGCTCTATTTCCATAGAAAATAATGTTCTATGGATGCCTCATAGATTCTTAGCCTATGACACCAATGTCACGTCTTTTTTAATATACTGTAAAGAGATCTGCATATGTGACTTTCATATATATAATTTTCCATTAAGAGGCTGTATCATTAAGGGTGGGTGGGAATAGTAGAATATTGAATAATAATGAAATAGTATTCTGAGATATTTCTTCATTTTCTGGCTATTTTTAACTGGTAAAATTTACTTGGATGGAAAGCAGTTTTCTATACTGTGCATTCAGTTAAACCCTCATGAGGTATGTCTTAGCATTCCTTAATAAAATTCATGTTAAAATGTTATTGAGTTCATCTGGTTTCCAGGATGTGGTCTTCAGTTGCACATTGGCAAACCTGACTAGAACACAATTATTTTTTTGCATCTGTTGATATCTTTCTCTAACCTGAATTAGTAAGTGCTGTTGAGGACAGGAACTGAATTTTTACTCTATCCATTACCTGCCACAGTTGGAGCTTGTGGGAAGGGAACAGATGCTTTTGAGCCTTAGCAGAAGGCTCAAAAGCATATAACATGCTAACAGGATGTTATGTGAATTGTGCCAGGGTTAGTTCATAGAATCACAGAATGATGGAAATGTTTTGGTTGAAAGAGGCCTTTAGAGTTCCCCTTACGACTCTACCCCTCTGCAATGAGCAGGGACATCCTCAACTAAATCAAATTGCTCGGAGCTCTGTCCAAGCCTGGCCTTGAATATTGCCAGGGATGGGGCATCTACTACCTCTCTGGGCAATCCAGTATTTCACCACCCTCATAATAGGAAATTTCTTCCTTATATCTAGCCTGAATCTGTCCTTTAGGTTAGAACAAATAGCCCTTGTCCTATCAGTGCAGGACGTGCTAAAGTCTGGTTTCATTTTTCTTATATGCCTTCTACCATGGGGGAGGAAGAAGAGAAAACTTTGGCATGAGGCTCACTGCGACTTTGCCTCCATATGACCTTCTTTTCCCCAGCCATTACATGAGCCTTCACCAGATATTAATCTTCAGTTTTCTTGTTTTCACAGCCGTTGCAGGCCTCCCCCATCTGTCCATACCCACTGTAGGTGAACCACGGTAGGACTGAGCAGCTAGTACCCAATAAAGAATATTTCCAGGTCACAAATAACCAACTACTCCATACCTTGTTGCCTCGTTCATCCTTTTCTCCTCTTGGGACCCAGAAGCCTGGGAAGAGGGAAGCCTTTTTGGTGCTTGTTCATTCCTTGCGTCAGCAGCATCTGGGTTGTTTCAGGAGCTCAGCAGATTGCTGTGCTAGAGCTTAGGAAATGATTGTAAGATGTCTGTGTTGGTTTATTTCCTGTGTGTCATTTCCTGTGATATTTCTACAGAATAGCCCTTTCTGTTGTGCAGACATAAATCACCTGTGCCATAATGATTCCATAGAAAATGGAGCAGTGTGTTACCCACGCAGTGAGGCTGTAGTGCTGTCTACTAATGCTATTAAATATACTTTATATAGTGGTAGATTTCTGGAAAATCAAGAGTGAGTTCCTGTGGGAGTAACAAAATAACAAATTTATGGACATTTGTGTCTTATTTTGTGATAACTCTATAAGTATTTCTGGATTTTGAAATGCTTTTGGAACAAGTTGAATTTTTAGCTAATGTATATATTCTCTAGCTTTACATGCTGTCATTTCTTTGCTGTTGCTTTTGTCCTCACCAGAATATTTTTCACTTCTTCTTAATAAAATGTGAAATTAGATCAAAGTATTAGCAAATAGCACAGGATTGGCTGTATACCCAGCATCTCAGACTCAGTATTTATCCAGACTATATATAGCTGATTGATTAAAGTGGTTTCAGGTTTTGTGCAAGTCAAAAAGCTATTTATGTGTGTTGGAATAAAAGACATAGTGTTGAACAAAGTTTTGATTATTCCCAGAAGTTGGAAATAAAAAGGTATTTGATTTCCAAGACTTCTGTAGAATCAGTAAAGAAAGATGTATAGTAAAATCCAGGAGATGAAGGGTGGGTTTCCTAAGTTCCTTGGACTTCATGGAGAAAAACAGAGAAAAGGACAATATTTTAAAAATTAATATATTGTGAGGCCAGAAGTGATCACTGTGATAATCTAGTTTGATTTCCTGAACAACACAGATTGTGTGACCAATTTTTTTTCTTTCTAAAGAAACATTAGTTCCTATATTTTTATTTAAAAAAAAGACTTCAGTCCTTGGTAGATTGCTTCATGACTGCTGTGTTTCTGCAATTCCCCCCAAACCTTGTTTCTGCTGCTGTTGGTCAGTGCTGGAGGCTGGCTCTCTTAACTGGACCATTGAGCCTGGCCCACTGTGTCCCCTTCCAAGTTCACAAGCAGAATGTGATGAAATAAGCAGTATATGGTACTTTACCAGCTTCTGCTCTTCTGCATGTGTTTTGACAGACAATGCACCCCATGAAATCCTTTCCTGCTGAAATAATTATGTAGCCTATAAGAGAAGATGCAGCAGTGGTGCTTAGGGGAGCTGAGCCCTGTCCCCACCTTGCCACCATTCTGCCTGGAGCAACTCTCTTGTCCATGCACCTCTCTCTCTTGTCCTTGTCTTTCCCCTTGCCTTTGACTGGGGATAATGACACCAGCACAACACTTCTGGGTTTGTAAATGAAAACTCCCCTTTGTTATGATAATATGCCCTGTGTGATTGTTTGGATGTACTTTGCCAGGCAGTAGCAGGTGGCATTCTGCAGTAAATAGCCTGATTTTTTAACGGGTTTCCATAGCAGAAAACTGTAATAATTTCCCTAGACAAAGTCTTGGCATCGCTGAACACTGTGAGTGGGGATTTTACCATGACCAAAGCGATCTGGGTCAGCACTCATCCACTGATTTTTCATTTTTTTTTTTTTTTTTTTTTTTTTTTTTTTTTTTCCCCTACTCTTTTTGATATATATTGCATATTGTGCCTTTCACAATAACCTGGTTTTTTTTTGTTTTGGTTTTTTTTTTTTTTTTTTTTTTTTTTTTTTTTTTTTTTTTTTTTTTTGTTCTTTCTCCCTCTGACCTTGGCAACTTTGAAGAAGATTTGCCCTCCTGGGACAGAGATGCCAATCTGACTGTATTGCTGAGTGTTTCCTCCTGCAACAAGTGGTTTGGGGTTATTAACAGTCCAGGTCAGAACCATTTCATTGGTTAAAATGTTGTGAAATTTTAATACTGAGGTTTTATAACTGAAAGGATTTGGAAACTTCAGTTACAGAGTCACTGCTTCTGTCTAGACTGTGGAAAGAAAAGAGTGAGTGTTAGGCTGTGAAGTGGTAGCTTAGTTTTTGGCAAGAAGTAACAAAATGTCCTAAGAAAACTGTCTTTGTCATGAAGATCAGTTCATATATAAATGCACAACTGTACTGTCAGCTAGCGGATGTTCATTCCAAAAACTTCTACCAGGAGTGTACGGAAAATTTATACTGTGGGTTTTCCCAAATGTAGTCTAAATCTGAGAAAGCTATTTTAAAGCAAATACAATATTAAAAAGTTTCAAAGCCATTAGTTTTAAACTGTGCATTATTTATATGGAAAACATTGCTTTTGCCTATTTCATGTAAAAATTAATCCAACCTGCTGACACTTGAAACAATCATTTTTTGTTTCAATTTGGCACAGAGAGTTACTGGAGGCTTTTAGCACCATTGTAAGGGATAATGAGGTCATTTTCCTCCCACATTGCTATTTTTTGCTAATTTGTCTGTATATGTAACCTTCCTAAAGTTGCTTGGCCTTAGCTGTCCTTATGCTTAGAAAGCTTTCCATGACATTTATACAAAAGTTTCCTCAGTGAAAATCAAGCTGATTTATTTCTCATGTATTCTTGATGACGCTGACCAACAGATGATCCAAAATCTTTATACAAGCCTTTTGTACACTGAAAGAATATTGTGCATTTCATTTTTGTTCTGTTTTTCCAAAGAGGTTTGTCCTTCCTTTTTTATCTCTTCAAAGTGTCTTATGTCTTGTTTTTAACTAAATGGACAAAGTAATTCTGTAAAAGTGCTAACAATATTGATGAAAGAATTATTGCATTTGAACATTCTAACAAAAGAAAGAATATTTTAGTTTAAAAATTGCTGACTCATACTTTTCAGTGGCTGTATCTCTTTAATTGTGGTGTCATTCCTACTTTTCTTATGTGTACCTGAAAAAAATGTACTAAAAGGGAAAAAAACCTAACAACACAAAAATTACGATTTACATGAGGAGAAGAAATGTAAATTAATTGCTACTTATTTAAGGAAACTGATCCACTCTCAAAGCTCATTATTTTTTTCCATACTTGCTGTCATCATTGTGTTTTATTCTGTGACTTATTTTTAAGGCATGCTTTTTAGTCAAATAGAAAAATGTGGACTTTGTTTTGCTTCACAGTTGCACCAATGTGAAAAACACAGGATTGGAGCTGTTGTTTTTCTGGTAAAGATCAAGAATGTGCCACATGTTTGGAGGACCTTATCACCTAAAATCAGCAACTTAATGTGTAAATACACAGTGGGGATATTGCTGGCTAAAGAAAGGAAGATGGTAAATGAATGAAGTTGCAAGAAGTTGTAATACATTATCTGTTTAATTGGATGATGAGGCTTACATTTCTGTACCAGACTTCTACAAATCAAATCTCCCGCCTTGCACTTTGGAGGAGGAGGAGACTGTGGCTTTTGGAGGTTGTGCTGCTGTAGAGTTTCCACACGAAAATGCATTTGGTTGGTTTTGGTTAAGATAATAAAGGAGAGTGTTTGGAGACAGGCTGTGCAGTATGGGGTGTGTCGGGGAGCAGCAGTGGCCCCGGGTGGGGTTCCTGTTGGAGATGCAGCCGGTGCCAGGGCCTGCCTGGGTCACCAGATAGCAGCCAGGAGCCATTGGAGCATCTGCAGGAAAGGGGTTCCCTCCCAGCTTTGCCCCTCTGGAGCTGGCATCTGTTGGAGTGCCTGTTGGAGGGGCTGGGCTGGTGGGAAGATAGCTCTCTTTGGAAAGTGGGGTGCCCAAATACATGAAGAGTTGTCTTTTGAGTGAGGTACTCTTAATGTCCTTAGCAAAGGCTGTGGCCTTCTCCCAAGTTCAAATCTTCGAAATGGTTGCAGAAGGGTCTGGTGCAAGGAGTGCAGGCAGGGCAGGCAGGCAGCACCTTGCTCTGTTCCTCTATATGACGCACTTGCATGGTGGTTTGCATCACCTCCAGAGTTCCTCTGCTTCTCTCTGCTGGTGGTTAGGACATGTTTGTACTTGCCCTCTCTATTTTCAGGGTGACAAGCACCCATCAGCTTGGGTGTCGCGGGTGCATGTAGCCTAGGAGACTTTCTGAAGTGGGGAAGCAGCTATCTACAAATGACTGTGGCAGGGGAAAACTGATATTGACTTATTGTCTGATTTCAGAGCATCAGTGCTACTCCCATGATAAAGAGTTTATATTCATGCTGCATTTTGTTTATTTAATAAACTGTTAGAGTGGAAGAAACTAGCTGTTCAAAGACTGCTCCAAGCTAGTCTTGATGCCATGGCACAGGTGGAATAAAGAAATGGAACAGAAGCCAAAGTTCCACTAGTTGGGGTGGGCAGAGGAACTTGGAAGCCCAAGGATGTGAGTGGGAGAAAGCAGGATAAACCTGCAGGATGGCAGCACAGCCGTCTGTCTGTCTCACAGGCGTGGACCCAGGACATCCTCAGCTCTCCTGGTCTGGGAGATTGGTAGCAGGCAGCTGTAGCAGACAGTGTTGTCCATCTCCTAAGGGCCAGGTCACACAAACTGGGGGAGTGATGCAGTGAGAAAAAGGAGTGGAGGGAGCGAGGCAGGTGTGATGCTGGGCACGTGTGACAGAGCAGCTCCCCTTTGACAGACTCTGACCCCACTTGCAGCTCATGTTCCTGAGCATCCAGCTTCAAAATAGTCCCTGCAGTAGAAAGCCACTCCAGGTGAAGCAAGTGGGGCATGACTTGACCTGCCTCTCATGGATAACTGGATGGGTTTTGGGGACTCGTTATTGGGCTGCAGTCAGAGCAGGAACAGGTGGCTGAGGAGTGGAGTGTATAGCAGTAGTTGTGAAGCAGATAAAATTTGTGATGTTGGTGTGAGAATAATGGAAGGTAGGAAGAGGAGAAGTGATGGGAAAAAATAGCTAGAAAAAGAATATGGGAAGCACAGGAAACAAAATAAATACACGGTGTAGTTTATGTTTTATAATTACTTGGTGAGAAAAAGGTAACTGAGATTTGTCTCTGAATGAGAGACAACTCTTGTATGTAATTTGGGCAGCTTGATGGCACCCCCTTTTTGCTCAGGTTGTAACATACCTACCTGAATTGCTACACCAGGTTATGTCCATGAGGTATAGAAGCTATTTGAATTTTCAATTAGGCTTTTCCTTACAGAAAGGTAGCTTTTGTGTAGTAATGCCTGTATGCAGATGTTTCTTATCTTCTTGGAAAAGGAAGTAGCAAACTTATTTCAAGGCAGACAGGATGCACTTATCTGGTGCTGTCCTTTCTTCAATTACTGCAAGATGTGCAGCTTGTCACTAAAGAGGAAAGGCTGATTTTCAGAAAAAATGTAGCCGTTGAAACTGTCAATGAGTTGTTTGGATTAAAAAAAACAAACCTGAAACAACCACTAGATTGTATCTCATATTTTCATGGCAAGAGAGGAGGTATGTGTATGTTCCGACTGCAGGAAGAGAACAGTTAATAGGAGCACCCCGCTATCTCTGACACTTACTGAACAGGAGGTGGATTGGTCCCTGAAATGCCTGGGTCATTTCACTAACTGCAGCAGGAACTTGGAGTACTGGTTAATTTACTAAGTTAGCTCTGATCAGAGAATGTGAATCTCACCCTCTCCTTGCCTGTGGCTGTAGGTGCCCAGCACACAAGAGCCATCTGCTGGGTGTCCAGGCAGTGCTTTTCCAAGGTTTGGATTGTGTGGCAGAGCTGCTGTCTCTTGAGTAGGAGTGAATACTGGCTCTTGTGCACTATTTAGTTGCTGCACAGATGGAGTCAAAATGTCATCTCAGGCTGACTTCTCCATGGTTGTTTATGGCTTGTAGCGGTTTCAGGAAACACTGCACTACTAATGTTGCTGAAATTCTTGGATAATGCCATTTCCGTCACTTCAGAAGCCATTGTTCTGGTGTGTGAAGGGCTGCAAAGCATTTGTCTGATGCAGGGACAGCACTGAAATGTTCTAAGATGTAGTGGATTTGGGGTTTTTTAAGCGTCGGTTTCTTGTGATGTTTTTGCTTTGTGATCTGTAACTCTGTACTTGTTGCATGGCTTAACCAGTAGAGTTTAATCAAAGCTTTTGGTTAACAGAGATTTTTTTTTCCTTAAGAAGTTTGAAAATGGCCAAGGTGTTATCTTCCAATGAGTTGTTTTTATAGACCACAGCAGCTTGTTGATAGCAGCAAACATGTCTGCACATAGTGTCAAGAACCTGAAGATTAGAACAGATCCAGAAAGTTCATACATTTGTGGTGGCCTCGGAAGAGGAAATCTCTCCCTTTTTTAATTACAGAAAACTCATCTAGTATTATTATGCATTGCCTTTCTGCAAGTTATTCTCAGTAGCAATACAATTATCAACATTCAAAGTGTTAGCAAAAACCTTCCCCCAGCATTCCTGTGAAATTGTGAATCACACTTCTGCTGAGATGCCTCTTGATAGACTGCATGAACTATTGTAGTTAGAGATATTTAAGATGAATTATCGTAGGAATGTGAATACAGTGTAAATTATGAGTTATATTTTATTTACAGAATATATTATGTCTAGTGAACTAATGCTGTCACAGAGAAGGGCTTACCTGTTGTATTTACAAGAGATGGTCTTGTCCAGTTATCTGGCTGGACTTGCAAGACCTGCTTGTTAATCGAACCGTTTTAACAATCCCTTCCAGGCAGATAAGTAATATTCTTTTCATTTGATGTTGGAGAAGGTTAATGTAATCAAAGAGGCAAACCAGTGGTATTGAATTTGGTATTTGAAGGCAGGAGCTGCTTCCTTCATAGGCTGGATTTTTAGCAAGTCATTATTATTTCATTTGTGTTTACCACTTTTGTATGGTTTCTCAAATCTAAGTCCTTTAAAGTGAAATTAATCTGAACCCAGAATGTAGGTAGGACAGTGATATTTTCTCATTTGCCTGCCCAGAAGTGTCTGTGTGCAAGGCTGCCTCCGCTGCCTGCTGCGGCTGCGTATTTGAGCACGCATGTGGGGACTGGATGTTTCTTCTGAATTGTTTGGAAACTGACAAGGACATCATGAGTCTGAACAGATGACGTGGCTTTATAATTTACTTCTGTGAAATACTGATCAAAGTGATAGCTTAAACTGTTGCAGGATGTGTCTGTCTTTCTCCCTACCTCCTAAGATCCTAGAGCAGGATTCAATGATGTATTATGATGTATTTGGTTGGTGAGGTAGTGAGTCTTCAGGTCTTGTTTTTCACAGACTGTCTGGTTTATAGTGCAGTTCCCAGGATGTTTTTCTGTAGCTTGCATAGAAGCCTGGGTGGGCTGCTGGGCCACCCCCATGGTGCAAGAAGTGCTGGAGGGGTACCGGGGTATAGAGGAGCAGTCCTGGCCTCAGAGTGGTCTGACAGCTTCTCCCTTGCATTTTGCTGCAGTCAGGAGTTGGACGTCTGCTACTGTGGCCATGTTGCTTCTAGGCCCAGCCTGGCGAGGTCTGCACTGTGCCAGCAGCTTCTGCTTTCCTTTCCAAAAGCCAGCTCTTCAGTTCAGGTATTTGTGCAATTGTGGCTGTGGCTGTGCCCGATGTTCAGCTGGTGACCATCCTTGGCTTGGAGGTTGCTGCCTGTTCCCTGAATTGGCCTGGCTCCTGGCCCCTGGGAACCGTGGTCCTCCTGCTGTGGGGCTGCCCAGTCAGACTGCAGAGGAACAGAGAGGAGGAGGGACGGGGAACAGCACGAAGCATCTTTGTTTGGAGACATCTAAGTTTCAATGGAAATTGGACTTGAACGTTGTTGCACACATAATTAAGGGATGAACAAAAAGTACAGTTTTTTCTTAGTGGCGTAGCTTAGTGGTGATGCTGCCAGAGGTGAACATGGCCTCCTGTTGCCAAAGGGAACACATAGCAGGAGCACAGCTGTGTGGTCCCATGGGAGCAGCAGGTGAGTGCTGTGCCAGTCACAGGGCTTGGTGCCACCAAGGGCCTGAGGTTCAGCTGACTGTGTGTCTCAGCTCCCAGGTCACACCCACAGTCCCTTTTCTCTTCATTTCCTCTGTCTCCTCATTGGTTCTTCCTCTTTCTCAAGTGTGTGAGCAGAGGTGTTTGTTTTAGTGATTGGTCTTTTTTTTTTGCAGGCAATGGGCAAGATGCTGTTGCCCTTTCTGTGGACTGTCTCAAAAGTCAGGTTCAGGCAGTGTGTTCTTCTAGCCCTGCTTGGGAGGGGGGAAACCTCAATCTGTTCTTAGTACCCTTTGATTAGACAATGCCACCACCTTCACTGATCAGCACAAGGCTTGACTGGTGGGCTGCATCCCCACACCAACCAGGGAAAATGGCAATTCCACCCCAGCACAGAATACGCTGTTTTCTTTCATATATTATTTGTACTTCATAGGTCTTTCTCCTGTTCTGCACCATGCTGTTTTGTTGTCATGCTTTCTTCTGACTTAGTCAAATGTTTATGTGTAAGACTTGATTAGTTAAAGCACTCAGGCAAAATTAACTGAAGTAGAGCTTGCCTTTTCCAATGGCAAAACAAATCAAAGGCAGTTTGAGTGGATCCAGTGTTTATCTTGCTCACAAGTGAAGGGTCAGATTAATACTTGGAGCATTGTTTTGGTTTTCTTTCCTTAGTGGTTTTGGATGCATCAAATGCCTTAATATACAGCAGGCACCATCAAAAGCTAGCCAGATCAGTTGAGTGATTTCAGGAACAAGTTTCCAGAAGACTGTGGATCACCTTTAGATGCTTGCTGTATGTATTCAACACGCATTTTTCCTGTTTTTCACTTGGCAGCTGGGCATGTATTTTGCCTCTGATTAACTCTGCAATCTGGCTGCTTAAAGGAGGGCATCTAACTGGCAACACTACCTCTGTTATCATGTTACCTCTGTTGTCATTCCTGCTCATTAACTCTCACTAGCACTAATTGTTGTCTTCTAGTATTTTGTGGTGGGTAATGTTACCTGTCAGCCCAGTCTGCCTTAAAGCAGAGCACCCCAGCTTCTTCCCTCCCCTGCACATAAGCAAGACAAGAACCAACCCCATCCCAAGGTGGGAAGCAGGGGTCCCTGCAAGGAAGGCATGAGGGGATTTTTCCCCTGCAAAGGTTATGGCAGGTCTTCAGCTGAAGGCCGTGTAGCCTTGTGCCTACATGCTCCCCTTCAGTCTTTCTGGGCTTCCCTCAGCCCACCAGGGTAGCCCCCAGCCCAGGGTGAGCCAGGAGGACCTGTTACCTCTGGTAAGAAATTGGTAGTATGTGTGGTTTTTTAAAATATGAAAAAAAGAATTGCAGTGGGACAAATCAGTTTGGAAACTGTCCTGGCTATAAATGTGCTCCTAGGTCTCTGTTGCCTGTACTGTGTCCATTTCTCGTCTCTTTTTCATATGAAAGTAACAGACTGCATTTTTATTTCACCAATTTATTTCAATCTTTGGAAGAACAGAGATCTCTAGCTTTTTTTTTTTTCCTTTTTCACTTAAGAATTCAGTGGAACAGTGTTTTTGTGACACTGATCATGAACCAAGCTGAGCATTTACCTGCAAACATCTGCAGAGGTTTCTGGTCCCTGTGCCTGTTGCAGGCTCAGTATCTGTGTGGACATGGATTATTGGTTAGGTCCCTGCAGAGACCAATGAGCCACTGGGGATGCAGCCAGCACTGCTGCTCGGTCTTGGCGTGACACAGCTATGCCCCGTGCCACCAGGGTCTCAGGGCTTCACTGCTGGGATGAACCCTGAGAAAGGGCAAACCACCTGGGGTTGGTCAGGTCAGACCCTTAAAAACTCAGGGGGTGGTCTAGGCTGTAAATTTTAGTTAATAAACACTCTGCTTTAGTGGTTGAACAGTGCGCGAGACCTTTAAAAACCTTTATTTGCCATCCCAGTTGTGCTACAAGTCAGTGTCACCTTTCTGTTTTTATTTTCTTCTCTTTCATCCTCAGATTATTCCTGCAAACAAAGAGGAAATAATTCTGACAATCCTTTGTCAAAGGTAGCTAATAAAACAATGGAAGGATGTAGGCTGAAGCATAAATGGGATATTGTGGCAGATGTAGATGATTATTAACCAGCCAATGTTTCCGCAAGGGATTCTAATCATAAACACAGCATGGAGTGAATCTGGGTGTATTAATAGCAGAGGTTTTATGGAAAATCAGAATGTGGGCTTTTTTTTAAACATTCAATTTCCTGCTTTAATTGATAGAGTGTGAAGCTTTCATGGAAATAATTTGGAAAAGATTATTTTGTATCTGTGACATTAAGTACATGATACAGGCCAGGAACAACATGTTGTAGAAGGATCTCTTGAAAAGGATTCTTACAGTGATGCTTTTTTAGAGATGTGACTAATGACAGATGCTAAAGTCAGTGATATAAAAAAGCCAAGTGTCTGGGGTAGAGGAGTATCTATTTGTGTCTATGTAGCCTATGTTTTAATGAAAAACAAAGATAACAGAGTTCGTTATGCTGCAAAACTTGTGGGCTATGCTTCCAGTTGTATTGAATGTCCTCTCAGTTTCAGTTTCATATTGTCCTGTGTTATGTTTTGAGAACTAAAATGCTAGGTTTGTACTGTAATCACTGGTTTAGAGTTGAAATACTTAAAATGTACGCCTTTCTTTCTGCAGTTCTTCTACAAGTTTGGTCCATCGCTCTCCTTTTCTGAATTTCTGAGGACATAATAAAAAGGTCAAACAGAAATCACCCAAGTAGAGTGATGAAAACTCTTCTTGACATGCCATACCTCAGTTCTGCAAATACTGAGTTCTAATACCATTTGCAAGTGTCAACAGTTTATTTGTTTACAGCAGCTGATATTTTTGAAGTGTAGGGTGTTGCTTACTGTGGGATAGAAAATCTCACTATGGGAAAGGAAATCTCACTATGCTGTTATAATACACAGTTATTAAATTAAAAACACAATAAAATTGTCAATGCATGTGGTTTTTTAATAATAATTTGTACTCTGCCAGTATCAGCCAATATATTTCAGAAATTTTGTGACAGGAGGGCCCGAGATTAGAACTTGAAAATAAGGGAAAATAGCAGAAGTTTAATCAAAAAATATGGACAAGAACCAGTTTCTCCACTGGTCATCCCCAGCTCTCCAGGAAAATGGTATAAACTGTAAAACCAAAGGGGAACAGCTGGATTGACCTCGAGGAGGTTCCTCTTGCTGCAGCGTGTATTTTCTGCAGGAGCACCATCAGGGCTGTCCACCCAAAGCATTGTACTTATTGCATGTGGTCTCTTATAGCTTTTGAGTCTGTTTTCTGGTGGCTAATTGAAAAAAAAAAAAAAGAAGGTAATTATTCTTGATCTTAATTTTTCTCTTTCTTTTTTTTCTTATTTTTCTCCAACCCCCCAAAACTGTTTCTGTCCTAAAGCAATCTGCTTAAATTGAGCAGTAGGTGCCAAGTGAAATCATTCAATTATTGCCACTTTTGGTCCTTCCTTTGAATAAACAGAGCCTTCCTGACGGCAGGGCAGTTCCTCAGGAATTCCTTTATGGTGAATTAAGCAGAGCAGTGATGAATAACTGGGAGCAAAGGACAGTCTGAGCAGCAAACCGAATTGATTATCTTGAGTCCTCAGCTAACTGCTTCAGGGCAATTTTGGATGGGACCGATATCCCCTAAGGCTTAGGTGGAGCCTAATCTCACCGCAGGGACCTGCTGTTGTTAATGTGTCCTGCCCTGTTATCTGCCCTGCCTCTGTGCAGCTGGGGAGGGCCAGAGCTGTGTCATGAATTAAGGATTTACAGGAAAGACCAGGAGCTGGCGTCTTTGCTCATGAACCCCTGGTGCACGTGGGGTGGTGGTGGCGGGACATTCCTGTGACACACCCAGCCCTTTGTCACCCTCTGGCTGCCTCTTCCAGCAGGCACCGGCTTTGCCACCCAGCCATTCCCTACCCAGGTGCCTGGGAGGTCCAACCTGCCCATTCTTTCAGCTACTCCTGTGCCCCAGCGCAGAGCATGCACCTACCAGGGGGGCAGCCACACTATTTCCCCATCCTGCTGTGCTGCTCTGGGAGAGATTAAAGCTTCTGTCAAAAAAACTAGAAAGAGCCTTTACCAGTATTGTCTGTCTACAGCAAACCTGTGACCTGTTATATCTTGTTATAGGAGAGAACAAAGCATCATAGCATGGGCTGGTTTTAAGTGCACTTTACTTGGTAACAGCCTAATGTGCTCCCTACCATCTTGAGAGACTTGTCATTCCAGCAGTCCTTTCTTTTATTCTTTTCTTTAACTTATTCTGGCTACTGAGGCAATCATTGTAACAGCAGAACATCAAACCAGTCTGTAGGAGTGTAGAGTATGATCTCCCCCCACTGTGTCCTGTAAAAACCAGCATCCAGTCTGATCACTGTCTTGAAAGGCTAAGGTGAATCAGAGATTGTTTACTGCACACATTTTTTTTTCTTCCACTGTCCTTCTGAATGGCTTTCTCTAGATTAATTTATAATGCCACCCATTATTATCTATCTGATTACATTTGAAGAGGCTCTGCATGTAACATTGAGTGCTTTTCCCTGATGAACACATTGGGGACGTGATTGAAGATAGAATGAGGGCATGGGATGTGGAACTTAGGATGAGAGCAGGAGAGAGTGATGATTTCAGCTGTTCCTGTTTGCACTGCCAACTCACTGTCTTGCTAAAAAGCTACTCCAGAACTGTCTTGTATTTTCAGAGTTAAGCTGATTATAAAATATAGTAAAGCTGTGGCCTCTCCAGGAAGCTATACAGACTTACTGTGAAATAAGCTTCAAAATGGATTTAGGGAGCATCCCCACTGTTGCTTTCCGAGGAGGATAGACTTGGATGGGTACATCTTGCTTCCTGTGCCACTAGAGCAGAGCAGCACTGGAAGTGGCAGCAGCTGGGGATGTTTCCAGGCAGTGGCAGCAGCCTCTTTCTTACCTTTCTCTGAAAGAAGAAAATTCAAAGGGTACCAAGCTTCGAGAGTAACCTGAGCTCACAAGCATTAATCAGAAATGCACCTCAGGTATCTGTATACCACAGAAATGCAGTGCCTGCTGTAGAATGATTTTGTTTCTTGATTATTTATTTTTCAAAATTTTGTTTCTGGGGGAAAGAGGAGCAGCAGTGGATGGACAATAAGAGGAGCAGCAGTGGATGGACAATACACAAGACTCAGCAGTTAAAGCTTCTCTGTTCCTCACCTCACTGGTAGCAGACTGGCATGCACCATTTGGATTTGGTCTGGATTTTCAACCTTTTGAAGGCAATTTCTGCTTCCAGTGGCAAGTCCCAAGACAGCCAGCAAAGATAGCTGAAAGGGTTACTTTTCTCTTGGAGGACAAAGGAAGGGAAAGGATTGTGGGAAGCTGTATTTCATTATCTTGGATATATTGAACAGAAGTAAATTGTGACACTGGCCTCTGCCTGCTTCTGGGATTAAGTTCTCAAAAATATTCTCTGGGGCAGTATCCTTCCCTCCAGTAAATATTTAACTAGCTGCACCTTCATCAGAATTAAACAAGGAACTACTCCGCTGTAGATGGCACATACTTAATGTGGAATCTGTGCTTCTTGTTCATTCAGATTGTGCAGAAATGGTAGATAATGTATGGAGTAAAAGGGGAAATACTGGGTGGGAAATAAATTTCATAGACTGTCCAAATCCATTTTTTTGCCTTGTCATGTCCTTATGCATCAAGTCAGTCTGATGTAGATTTCAGGTTGCCTGGTACAGAGGTCACACATGGAAGAGTTTGTCACATGCTAAATTTTGTATTCAGTTTCTTTGCTTCTTAGCACTATTTGTTAGAGAAACTTATAAAAGGAGCATGGGAAGCTTGGCTGGGCTCTGGCCAAGGAGTTGCAGCTGGTCTCCTAATTAAAGAAAAAGAAAATGATATATAGGCCTGTGGGGATCTGTCAGTTGCAGATTTATTGGGCAGGATGGAAGGGACTTAAAGCTATCACCTCCACTCTGTCAGCCCCTCCCCACACAGTGCACGTGCACAGCCTTGCAAAAATCATCATCTGGAGTACTCTTACCTCCATGCTCCCTGCTTCCTTCCCCGTTTGCAGCTCCTCCAAGTTAATGGATACATGCAATGGATGCTGAATGCATCCTTTCCACAATGGAAATAATGTGCAAGATAAATCTATCCATATCAAAATAAGGGATTCTGCAGGTTAGGGTTGTTAAGTGATAATCTGACAACGTTTGCTGTCTCCTAGTCCTTGTCAGACATCAGTAAGGAAAAATGCATCAAAACTGCTATTGATGAAAAGGGAGAAGCTGCAGCACCAGTTAGTTGGAATACTGAAAAATATTTTTTAAAAAATGAAAAGTTTTCAAAACTGATTTTTAAAATTGTTCAACTGGCAACTAATTCTTGCCAAATTTGGGTCTCCAGTTCTTGGGACATTGCCTGGAGACGATTAGGAAGAGGAACCAGTTCATCCTAAGAGTCTCTTCACTCTTCTCTTGAAAAACTTCCCACATTATCTTTGTTATTGGGGAAAAAAAAGGCAGAGGGGGCAGAACCTTACAAACAAAGATGACAAAAACCTGCTTGTCATTCATTTGTGCAGCTGATATGCTTTAGTTGCCATTCTTTGGACTTCTTCATGATTTTGCCCTCCTTGAATAGTCCTGAACTATTCCACAGGGACTGCAGGCAGAGGTCCACAGAGAAGGCACAGGTTTTATACTAGTTACCTAATAATCTCACAAGGGTAGGAACACAGCTTGTCCCAGGCTAATCTGAAGAAAATTCATAGCTGGAAGTGAAATCCTGGCTCTGCAGGAAGTGATCTCATGCCAACTTTGGTCTAGTTGGGATTTCACCTTCAGGAATGTGAAAGAAAATGGAAAAAAAAAGTGCTTTTTGAAGGGAGTAAGTGTGAGTTAAGCCTTAAGCAGTAGTTCAAGGTGCAGGACCTCAGTGGGATAAAGATGTGTTAAAAGTTAAGCTTGAGCTTAAAATGCTTTTCTAGTATTTTTTGCATGTAGAAACCCAAGTGTCCAGTTGTGTACTCTGGCTGCAGTATTTTGCAGTGTGTGCACCACCCTAACATGTTTCTCAAAGCTGGCAGGACTATTGCATGTTGTGTCGTTCTTCATTTCATGACACTGTTGATGCAAACCAGGACAGGAAGCTGTCTGGGATAATGATACATCACTTATTTCTGTTTACTTTTTTTACCTTTTCTCCTTGCTTACTGGAAGTTAGAAGACATTAAAGCAAAAAAGTAAGAACATAGAAGTGGATAAATGCTTCCCTTTTGCAAGAAACTGTACACGTTTTCTTTCGCCTTCTGTATAATGTAACTCTTAAAACCAAAAAATAATAAAAAAATAAAAATAGCATTAAAAATTGTTTTATAGGTAGTTTCCTTTTTGACCTTGCTGCCTGACTGTGCTTATAAGGGAAGCTGATCAAGAGATCTCAAGAGTTGCAGCTTCCTGGGATTGTCTGTCAGAGGAATGAAGAGCAAAATAATAACTTTCCATCATGAAGTATGTGCTACTATATTTTTGAGTGTCCTTAAAAGACTTTTCTTTGGACATAATCAAGTGGATTCAAGGCCCCAAGAGGTCAGACCAACAAATAGATATCAATCCTTAAGTTGTCTGGGTTTTTTAAATGAAAGTCAGCAGTTGACCTCGGTAACATTTCCTGTGTTAAATACTGGCATGCCTTTTGGTGCTGGTTTGCTATTTGGGTTATTTGCATTGGGAAGCAGAGTGACCTTTAGAATTAAGTATTTCTTTTAAGAAGAATTGTTCCTTAATGGTGAATATATAAAGTCCTCCCTTCAGCAAGCAGCTGGGATCCAGCAGCAGGAGGCAGTAGGATTGATCTTCTACTTTTCCTTAACATCTCAGTCCACTTTTCAACTATGACTTTACTGAGACAGCGCTGTCTTGATTTATCTGAGGGCCAGGATAAAAGCATTTCCTTCAATGACCTTGAATTTCTTCAGATTCCTCCATCTGCTGTTTCAGGCTTGATGCACTTGTCTTCCCAGCAAAAACAGAGCCCAGCCGCTGACTGGCTTTGCTAAATAGTCTCTGTTTGCAGTCCTGGCAGCTCAAATGCTTTGCTCCAAGAGCTGTACATGGACGGAGGGCAATTATGTTCAGCAATTTTCAACAATGTTTTTATTTCCTTAGTTTTGGCAGGTTCATTGTCATGTAAAAGCTCGTGTATGTGCTTCGCTGAAAACGAAATTGGTTCCTAGGGTATCGAGATGGAGCCCTTGAATGTTCTTTTCTTTGCTCCTGTGGTATCTCAGCTGTATTTGAGTAGTTAGCTGCATTTGAAGATGTTTGTTTTCAACTAGAAAGTTAATTTGCAAGTAGTAGTGCCACGAATTCATCACTTCCCTTGCTGTATGAATGGACATAAAGAGACTGTACCCTGCCCTTGGGGGTTGTGTGCAATCTTCCCTTCTCTTTTCAAAATTGTGTTTATTCTCTTCTGGAAAAATGACAGCAATAAAAATTAGTCTACTTTTCAAATGGATATAAGATACCTCAGAGTTAAGTGGCGTTGCATATAATGGCCCCTGTGAGAGGAACAGCCATGGAAAATGAGGGGTTTGGGGTTTCCTCCTCATGCCATGCCTGTGCAAGGAGGCCCTTGTCTGAGTGCAGCTATTGTACAAACATGAAGCAGTAAATGGCATTTTGTCTGATTCTTATTATGCATTCTCATTACCTTCATGTGTGGCCTGGGAGGGAAGTGGGAAGGGAGGGCAGAACAAACCAGCCCACTTCCCTCCCTGGTGGTAAACCAGTGTTTTAAATGTGAACTGATTTGGGATAGGAGAAAAACAGACCAGCATCTGGTGTGTCTGACTGCAGGCTTTTGCTGTGCTCAAATCCTGTATGTTTGTGGAAACTGAGCTTCCTCAACATGGGAGGAGGGTTTAGACTGACTTGTGCTGCCATCCTAAGAGTCACCTATGTGTGGTAGTTGTGAGTGTGTTAAACTCATTTTGTACTGGGTACAAGTTCTCTTCCTAGAGCTGGGTTGGTTCTCCAGGGTTATTCACCACACTAAATTTTGTTTTGCAACTTAGAAGCTGTCATAGTTATCTTTTTTGCACATCAGTAAGTCATGTTACAAGGAATCATTCCTGTTTAAACGTTTGTGTGATTGTGCTTAATTTAGCAAATTCTTAATTTGGCACTTTCTTGTGTATATTTACATGTGGCATTTTCATGGATTCCTAATCTAAGTGTCAAGTTTTATGTTTTTTGAAATTTGAGTTATATGTAAAATGGATAAACAATGTACTTACTTTATTTTGTTGTTCAGAATGTCTTAAATTTGGTGGCTACAACAGAGAATGGAGAAAGTTTATCAAAATACGTAGTTATTTAATGGAACTAACATAAATTAATTCAAAGGCCTCATGGAAGTGTGACTTGGCTGCTCTCCTCCCTAGTCCCTTCCATGCCACCCAGTCAGGCTGCTGCCAGTGGGGAGAGAAGCTAGAAATCAGGAGAGCCCTAGTGCTCCAGGACCACTGTCCATAGACACTGAAGATGTCTTAGCCTCCAGCCCCTTATGAAAAGTCTAAGTGATAAGTGTGGAGACAGCTAATGATACCTGGAAGCTATGTGATGTTGGTCAGAAAAGGAATTTATTATGGGAGAAATGTGGCAAGTAGAACAGTGATGAGTATTTGGGGACAGAGCTGAATAAAAAAAGTTAAAATCTGTCAGGTGGAAAACGTTTTTTAAGTAAATAAAAAGCAGGCACACTAAGATACACAGGTACCTTAGTTTTTTGAGGTTTTCATAACATAATCTTGGCAAAATCAATTGTATTAAATGCTCTAGATTCCCCCCATCCTACACTGTTACAGATGTTTGGTGAAAACCTTGTGAACATGGAACAATCTGTGAATTTTGTCCAGGTCTTGACAATAATTTTATGAAGTGATTAATGACCTGTGTTACTGTAGTTGCAGATTTCCTCTTCTGTCTGTTGGTGTTGTAAGTAAAGGAGATACAGCTTTTGCAAAAAAACAAGACTAAACCAAAAACCCAACAAGCAAACCACAAAAAAACCCACCAAAAGACAAAACCCAGGGATGCATTCTCTTAAGGGACTACTTCAGAAGATAAAGTAAAATGGAAGTTTTCTCCCAAAAGCTGGAGGAAGAAGAATATTTAAATTATATGTTCTGTAGGGTGGTGTCCTGTGGCCCTTAAAAACTGTTTGGGTGCTTAAAG
Source organism: Passer montanus (assembly GCF_014805655.1). Classification (NCBI taxonomy): domain Eukaryota; kingdom Metazoa; phylum Chordata; class Aves; order Passeriformes; family Passeridae; genus Passer; species Passer montanus. Next base: position 19,643,287 of record NW_024366591.1, on the reverse strand, counting down.
CAAGGAAAAGCTGAGTAGATGCCTCCCAGTGAACCAGAAGAGGAAGGAGAGCTGTACTAGTTATTTTAACTCTTGGTTAGGCAAATAGGATTAGCTATGGGGGATTAAAATGATCAGATCTGAATTTTGCTTTAATATAAGTAGGACCATATGTCTTTGGGAAACCCCATCTGGTTTCAGGCAATCTTAGTGAGAAAATGAGACAATTTCAATACTTTTGTCATTTGTTGTGGGGTTTTTTTTGGGATGAGTGGGGAGTTGCCACAGTTTCAATTTGTTCAGTTCATGAAGTTCCTGCTGGATTAATCCTCTGTAAGTGAAATATTTTGTTTTTGTTTTCCCACTTGTCAGCTTACACTGTGTTTTCTAAAGGGACAGAGACAGCTTGAAAATTGAATGCTCTAGCAAAGGAAAAAAGACACCTTATAGTCTATCACTTCACATAGTCTTCATTGTCTTCAGAAAAATCTGGTGTGACCATTTGTTGGAAGTAAATAGGGAACAGTGGCATAGTGAATAATGTAAGTAAGTAATGAACATCTTCCATGTGTTCTTTAAATGCAGGTTTCTCAGTTCCCCTGTGTTCCAGGGTGGTCACAGGTTCAGTCATCATCAAAAAGAGAAAGCAGAGAAACAGATGAAACTGTGTAGAGTAGGTGAATTAAACTCGGCAAAACAGCTTGGTTTTCCTTTCCCCCACCCCAAGATTTCCTTCTTTTCTTCAGAATAATTGCATTGATTTCATTGAAGTTATTCCTGATGTGAGGATGACAGTCTGGCATTGTTGTGGTTTTTCTTTGTTTGTCTGGCAGCTGGACTTGTAGGTGCTACCAGCCAATTTGCTTTAAAACAGTACAAAAGTTAGTTGTTGGTTTGTTATGTTGTTGGGTTTCTTTGTTTTTGGGTTTGGGTTTTTTTTTTTTTTTGAGTTTGGGTTTTTTTTCCTTTTAAAGAATAACCGAATATTAATTTAGAAGGAAAAGCTTACATATGACCTTATGGTTTAGAGTCAGCCAAATATGAATTCATAAGGTTTTGCACTTAGTTTTTCTGAGAAGGAGTTCATCTTTTCACTGTCTTAGCCACCCCCGGTTCTGCTGTGGACCTGGAGCTTGTAGGATAAAGTTACTGTTTCATCTGCCACCTCATTTGGATCCTGAAAGGCTACATCACCTCATAGAGTACAAAATAGCAATATAAACCAGAAAAAAACAATATTGAGTGAGACCTGTATTATAAGAGAAAGTGAAAGAAGTGATTCCAGTGACTGGTGATTCCAGTCTCTGGGGAGGAGAGAGGAAAAAGCAGTACAATGGCTGAGCAGTACAAGCCAAGTACAGGAAGAAAATTGCTGTTTATGGACTTCCTAAGAGTACCTACATTAAGCTTGGTCTAGTATGAGAAATGCAATAATACAGAAAGAAAGGGAAAATTAATAGTTCTAAATATAAATCCGTGCATAGCCAAAGAAGCACACCGTGCTTTTCTCCATGGAAATTGCATTTCCTGGGTAGTAAATGTTACTTGTGAAGTCATAAGAAATTCTGTTTCCTAGAGTAACAACACGATACCCGTGTCTTAGTCTATGTTGTACACTTGCCAGAAATGCCATCCTCTGAGTCAGTGCTCTGAACTCAGGTGTTTTATTAAAACAACTTCCAGTATTTTGGAAAGCCTGCTCTCCCTGCCGATTGTACTTGAGACAATCTTTATTATAACTGTTTCTTATTTCCTCTACCAGTAGGACTGAATGACAGAGGCATGACCAGATCTGCTGTTTGCACTCCATTCTTGAACAAAAAGTGATAGAAGCAGGGAGCATCTTTCAAGATCCATCTGTCTTGTACATTTGCTTATGTTGGTACAAAGCAGGGGAAAAGCACTACATGCTGTAATAGGTCAAATTTGATACTCAGCCTGTACTTGCAGAGTAAGGGAGTTTTCTGTAGAGACTGCTTGAAAGGGAGATGTAGTTCCTTCACAGGAACAAAGTTTGATTTGTAATTCTATCCTTAGGAAATGCATATGCATCTATTTGTGTTTGTTTGTAATTCCTTGTATTTCAGAGCCAAGAAGAGAAAGACATTTTGCCTGTTCCTGCCAAAGGATGTAAATAAAGCAGCTGCTTTCTTTCACTCTCCATAATGGCCATCACAGAAACCTGTAGGAAGCAGGCATGATAAAGGGCACGAAATGGGTGAGCCAATGAGCTACATTCACTGGCTTTGGTTTTTAGTGATGCCAGGCTTCTCTTCATGCCAGGGCAGAGGGGCTCTGGTCTTGTGGGGAGCTCGTCAGCTCAGCTCTTGGCCAGAAAGCTCTAGTCAGGCTCCTGCTATGGTGCTGGCCAGCATCTCCTTTTTCCCATCAGCCTGTGGCTAGCAAATGGTGGTAGGCATTTGGCTTAAGGGCTTCTCAGCCTCTGCTACCAGAAAGTGTGAAGATGAATTTCTGGTTTCCCTCCTTCTCTTGCATGTTTGTGTAGGTGGTTCTGAACCTCACCTCTTCTGCAGTAACAGTTTTCTTAAGCAGTGGTAGCAAAAGAAAAAACCCCAGCAAAAAAAACCCCAAAACACCAGGCCAGCAGTTCTCCTGCTCTTCTATCTCGAAACTCTGATGAGGCCACATCTGAGATAGTGTTCACATTTGGGCTCCCCAGTACAAAAGAGAAATAAAGGTACTGGGGAGAGTCTGCTGAAGGGCCATAAGGGTGGTGGACTGAAATACCTCTTGGATGAGGAGAGGCTGAAAACTGGCATTGTTCAGTCTGAAGAAGAAAAGACTCAGGGGGATTTCACCCAACATGTAGAAACACTTGAGGGGAAGATACAAAGCAGATGCAATCAGGCTTTTTCCATTGGTGCCTGTCATCAGGACCAGAGACAATGGGCACAACCTGAAGCCACAGGAGGTTCTCTCTGAAGATTAGAAGACACTTTTTACAGTGAGGCATGACTGTTGGTTAATTGGCATTCTCATTTCCTGGTAATGGAATTGTTCATAGTTAAAATAATTTATTTGCGTGTACCTTGACAAAGTAACAAGGAACAAACTCAAAAATATTTGTAGTCTCTGCAGGGGTCACTGCTGAGTTTTCACTTTTGTTCATGTTGAGATGTTAGCTTGATGTAACAGCTACAAACTTTATAACTGGGACTAGGCATATTAAAAGCACTGTACTGTTGTCACGCTATTACAGTTTTGCTCAGTCCTTCAGATGCTGGTGGGCCAAACAAATGTCCCCATTAGAAAGGGCTTCCTGTCTGTCAGGGACATTGAGCTGTGACAGTTCATCTTAACATTGCAAACACAGACCACTGCATGGAAAATGGGGTGCTCTGCATTTTTTTCTCTGTGCCTGTGTTAGTTTATCAAATTCAGAGTTTGTTGCGGAAAAATGAAAAATAGTAAGTTAACAAAATATGTTGCAGAATTTTATATGGACTTCCTCCTCTGCACCAATATCACATTTAAAGAAAATTATTTCATCAAACACATGTTTTTTTAAGACTTTTTACTATCTCCACTTAATAAAAATACTGATTTGACCAGATTAAAATATTACGTTGGAAGCACTTTGGAAATGCAGGGCTGAAGTGCAAGCTAGACTGTGGATTTTATTTATTCCAGACACAATTAAGTAAAACCTTGAGATCCAGACATTCCTTTTTTTTGAACATTGTTCAAAATCTAGATCCAGACATGAATCTTGTATTGGAAGGTTGGCCAGTTTATATATAATCTTTGGGGGTGTTTAACAGGATTCGATTGGACCTGGAAGGTAATGACTGCTTAATATTTTTGATGACTAGGGAGGAGTTTAGGATTTCTTGGGGATGTTCCTGAGGTCATCTTGCATTTCACAAATGCATCCTGCAAGAAGAGGTTGCAGGCTGTCCCATGTGTACTGCAAAACTAATGCCAGCATTGATAAACTCAGTACATAGTGAATGTTTGGTGAACAGAGTATTCTTTTTTCTGTATTTAACACAGTTAAATAAGGTGACAGTTTGCTTAAAATAATATTTTCTTGATTTGATTTTTTAAAATTACTTTATTTTTCTGCCAATTTGAGATAGTAAAGATGCAATAATCTGAATTTAAGATGGGGATATGTTTCAATGTTGCCTCAGTGTACCTTAGCAGCTTGCCATAAGGTCAAGAATATAATACTTGGAATAAGTCATATTTTAAGGACTATTCTGAAACGAAAAGCAGGGACTTCTTCCTCTGGGTACTTTCACTGCTTTTGCCCTCATCCAAAGCCCAGAGAAGTCTTTCTATTTTATGTGGCTGGCTTGGATTGGGCTTTATCTTAACAATGCCATAATGTCAGCAATAATATTTCAGGAAGCTGAAAAGGCAGCTTGATAAGGAGGGAGAGAGCAGCCAGAACTCAGAAACTGCTGCCACACAGTAGACTGTTCACACAGCATGAGTGTTGTTTAGAAAGCGATGAGCACTTTGGAAAAACAGATCTGCTGCAGCACATTGCTTAGGGATACTGAAGTCAAAGAGCATCCAAACACTGCTTTGTGAGTTGCCTTTACTGCAAATAGAGTTAATGTTTCATTATATTTGGAAAAATGCTATAGAATTACCTTCTGGGCCTCGTGGAAAAAGTGAAACAACAGAAATGTTAGTTGTAACCACCTTCTCAGATGGCAGGGAAGAGTCCTTGAAGCTGCCATAACCTAACAAGATATCCTGTTGAGGTCAAGAATATTTTTTTTTTCTTTGCTGATCTTTCTACCTCAGGCAAGGAGGAAAGGAACTTAAATTAGTTAGAGAAAATAGAAAACAAAACATGCTGATGCTCCACTTGTTAATTCACGTGGAACTGGGATACATGTGGGGGAAGTGCTTGTGTCTTTCTGAGCATGGTTGCATGGAAAAGCCCCTGCTCTGTGCCTGGGGATGGGTGGAAGTAGGGTGACCATGCCTGGCTGACTCCACTCTCGGGAATGCAGGAGGGGCTGGGCTAGGACCAGGGTATGCAGAATTTTACAATGACCCAGACATTATGAACTTCTGCACATTGGGGTATTAAGGATTACATCCCTAAGTGGCTTAGCTTGGAAGGCAGTAAGTATGGGCGAAGAGGGCCTCAGAAAGCCCTGGTCTCTGATTCTCTTTTGTCCCTGAGCTGGGAATTAAGTCTAGCTCTGCTGCCCACCATGCAGCTCAGACTGGAAGTGGGAAAGGATGCCCAGCACACAGCAAGGGCAAGAGGAAATCCCTAGCCACATGACTTTGTGCAGATGGTCTTGGGCTTCTCATATAATCCTCTGCTTTTGTTTCTTGGGAGAGACCCCACCTCTCCTTTGCCTGAGTGTAAGCTTGTGTAGGAGGCTCAGTGGGGGAATCTTGCTAATTTAATCATTCCTTACATGTTGTTTGCCTGTGTATGGGACAATTGAGCCTGTAACAATCAATCTTGCACGCTCTCAAATAGGAAAATGCTACATATGATCTAAGCTCCATGCTGAAATGTGGTTATTGGAAATGAATTTTATGGCTGAATAGGCCAGCATCATGTTGTCTCTCTGCGTTTTTGGGCTTTTAGTTATTTAATCACAGTGTCATGCCAGCAGAAGATTTTATGTTTCTCCATTTAGCTTGCTGACTTAATCTTCTGCTTCTGGAAATGTTTATATGCAGATGACAAAATAAAGATTTTGTTAGTAAACTGGTGGCTTACTTTTTGATCACATTAATTGAAAGGCTTATCTTTGTAACATCTCTTTAAATAATAAGAAAGCATTTTCCTGAACTACTATTATATGCATTAAAGTAATTAATTTTTGCTGTTTCTTATTCATATTGTGGTTGCTTAAGAACAGTAGTAATAATATTAATTTGGAAGTGTTCTCCTTCCATTTGTCCTTCCATCAAATTGGCAATTCTCTATAGCTGTTTTGTCCTGAATGGTAATCTACCAAATATTTACACGTCTTCCCTTATAGTTTATGAATGCATTTGTAAATCTCTTTCTTCTCACACATGGTCTGTGTTTTTGTAAAAGAGGTCTAATGCAGACATTCCTAATTACTGCACTAACATTCCTTATGAAGTTTATGTGAGGAACTCTGTTCAGATCTTAGGTTTTGAAGAGATTCCAAATTTTGGAGGCTGTGAAGAAAGTAAGACAGTCCTGTTGATTGTAAGACTTGCATTTTTTCCCATGTTGAGAAAGGCTAGGATTAGATGAGATAATTAGCACTGCAGAGCATGTTTGACTGCTTCTAAGCGACTGAGAAATAATCCATCATAGGTAAAGCTGCTGTTACTAGCAGCATTCCCCTTGATTTCTATGTAAATTAGAGGTGGGAATTTGTTTGAAAGATCTAGCTTTTTAGCTATGAGCGTCACTTGTCTGTAACCTCTGTGCTGCTACTCTATTTTGTTTATACCTGTCATCTATCATATGGTAGATGAGAAGTAAAAAATCAATAAACAGCTATTTTGCCTCCCCCTAACTTCCCATCTGTTGAGATGCTTACTGTTGCTCACTTAGCATTCAGGCTTCAAACTGTGTGTTTCAATTTTTCTCTTTAATGTATTTTACTTCTCTCCTTAGTTCGGTGGGTGTGGTGCTTAGCAGCAACACACACCCTCTTTGTTCAGGCTGAGGGCTTTAAGCAACATCGGGATGATGATAAACTGAGGTGCATATTATTGTGGGAGCTGGTGCCCTCCATCTTTCCTTGTAGGGTGGGGATAAGAGAAGCCTCTTGCCTGCTTGACTCCTGTGATTAAAATGGGACACATTGTGATGTTCTCCTCAATTAGCATGATCGGCTCCTGGGGAGCAAGGGAACGCTGGCTGGGGTGGTTCGAATTTTCCTCTCTAATGAGTAGAAAGAGTCTTTTGAGAATTGCTAAATAATTCAGACCATTAGGAACCTGTCAACTTAAACAATGCCCCCTCTGACCAGAAAAATGGTTGTGAGCAGTTGGACACCCTGGCAGATGTTGAACTTGTTCTCATTGTTCACTCTGCTTCAGGCAAATAGCTTTGCAGGATTTGTGCATGACTCTGCTGGGGCAGTGCGTGTGGGTGTAAGCAACACATGTTAGCCAGACTCCATCTAGCTTTTGTACCCAACTATTTCTTTTAGTTAATTTAATGATATTGTAATAAGCTGCTAATATTGCCATTTAACAATTTTAGTAAGTTTGCCAGCTAACTGTATTGAGAAACCGCAATCAAGACTCAAAAAAAAAAAAGAAAAAAAAAAAGAAAAAGGTAAAATAAACAATGTCCCCTCCCCAAATTTGACTTCTTTAATATTCCTTCTGTCATGTTAATTTCTTATTTTGCATTTTGAAGTGCTTCTCTACCAACAGAATGATAGAGGTATTGTTAAGCAGAATTTGCCTAGAATCTAACCCTAGGATCTCAAACTTCTGGGGAAACATTAATGTCTTGAAATATCCTATAAAATCATATGCATATTTGGGACTACTTTAGTTGAAATTCATTATGCAACAATCTATTTTATATGCCTTTTGGTTTATGCCATTGAAGTAAACAGTGTTTTGACACAATTTTCTTAGAAACTTTGCCATACTTATCCTTCTGTAATATGTCTCCACATTTTTCTAACTTAATTGATAAACCCATAATTGTTATTCTAAAGAAAAGTTATATAATAAATATTTAATAGGTTTGGTTAGAAAACAACCCCCTTAAAGCTTCCTACCCCCTGGCAACTGTTTGTGCTTCTGACTTGAATGCATGACAGCAAATAGTCAATTTTGCACAAGCAATTAGCTGGTCTGTTGGATCAGTTAATGGAACAAGCAATGGTAGTAATGCAATGTGAAATAACATGTGTGCTTTGTAAATATTTATGTTGTAAGATCTAGTATATTCTTGTGACAAATGACTCCACCTTCAAATATTTTTACACATGTAATGGACAAGGTTTTTTAAATGGCATGTGTGAATTCAATTCTCATTTTGTAACATAAAGTATTCCAAAAACCTGTGCACTCATATTTTTATAAGATTTGTCCAAGCTTTAGATTTTTGTTCCTACAAATTAACTGTCCTCAACTGAGAACCCTTTACATTAAAGAACTTTTAGTTATAGCTTGAAAGATACAAATACCTATTTAATTAAAATTATTTGGCTAGCTAAATTTGTTGCTGTTGATTGGATATTGAAAAAGTGTATTGTTGAAGTAGAGTGCTTGTCAAAAAAAGATGCATCAGTTCTGCTCTAGTGATATTAGATGTAGCAAGTACTGTTTAGGACAGGTTCCCATCTCGGTCTTGTGTATCAGTGTTTCTCTCTTTTTTTTTTATCCCAAAAATTCAGCTTTTACTGTTAGTTGTAAAGAAAAAAAAGACTGTTGTAAAGAAAATAAAGACTGTTGTGAGCCTTTGAGGTTGTGCAGGGCAAGCCTCTCTGTCCGTGTGGGTACTGCTGCTTTTGAGGGAAACCTTTGTCTCAGGGGTTAACCATTGTGAGGGCCTTGTTGGTCTCAGATGTTCCAATGAGAACTCAGAAAAACAACCCCTCATTTTTATTACTGAGCATGCCATTATATGGTGTGGGATTATGTTGTCTGTTGGGATCAGCTGTCCTGGTGTGTCCACATGTCCTCATGCCCACCCCAATCCGCTCCCTGGCAAGATGGAGTGAGAAATGGAGAAATCCTTCATGCTGTGCAGGCATACATTGTTCAGCAGCAGTGTAAACAGTCATGTGCTATCACCACTGTTTTGCTCATAAATCCAAAACAGAGCACCATAGGGACTACCATGAAGTAAATTAGCTCTATCCCAGCAAGTCCCAAGTGCAGGATTACTGGTGGATCATTGCATGCCAGGCTTCTCAAATCCAGCACGCTTACTTGTTGTACTTGTTGAAATTGAGGCTGCATAGTTTATCTTTTTTTTTTCCTCTCCCATCTTGGCATTTTTCATTAATGCTCATGCTATGTGCCTTGCCATGGTGTGATCATGCTTCATCTTTCTTAATTTAATTATACTGAATGGAATAAGGCAGTAACTAGAGGCACTTTGATTCCCCAACTATCCTCTGTAAGACTTGAAAATAGATTATAACCACAAAAAGTAAGCCCTTGTCTACAGCAGTGCTAAAGAACCATGCAACATAGAAAGAAAGGAAAAATTCCATCTTGCTTTAAAGATCAAATGTGCTTTATTGCATGCCTTAAATGGCAGTGGATTCTCACTGTTTTGGACACAAGGTCTGTGTGGAGAGTGTCTGCACAGCAAGCCCCTCTGCTGAGCTGGGCAAGGGCTCAGCTTGGGGAGGTGGGGATGGCGAGAATCCCTTTGATCTCTTTCATCACAGCATTTCACAGAGGGAGCACGAGACTGGCAGAAAAGTGGTAGGCACTTAGGGCATTGTAAATCTCTGTGATAACTAAGGGTATAAAACTGTGCTTATGTACCTCATGTTTTCATTGCTTAACATCTATTCTGACCTATAGCCAGAGCTGTTAAACTTGTGTGGATGATCTCATTCAATAGGTGAAATGGCCTGCTTTCTGGTGAGCAGGAATGGGCTAAGACACAGGATCCTGTCTAGTCTTTCCCCAAACTCCTCTGAATCAAAATTAAGTAATGAACGACTACAAAAATTTTCTTTAATTTTGCATCTGATAAACATTTTGAGATGAGAACAAAGCTAAGTGTGTGTGCACTGGCTTGCAGAAGGTTGAGTTCTCAGAAACTGAAGTGATGTCTTGGTGGAAGAATTTCATGGGGTGTAAGGTTTGCCTTCACTGCTGGTTGAATGGGAGACCACTGTGGTTCCACTTCAAGGCCAAAGACACCAAGAATGGATCTGAAGTATGGTTTAATGAGAATATTTCTTTAGCAGATGCTGCATGATTCAGATGTTTCAGTCATGAGATCAGCAAGGCTTTGAAACTCATCTCTGGTTATTATCCTGTTGACAACAACATGCAATTATTTTTTAGCATTAGTTACACTTAGGATAGCATAGCTTCCCAGCTTTCTTGGGAGCTCCACCAGAGGTTTCTGATTTGAGAACCCAAATTTCCTGCTTCAAAATTCTTTCATTCCTACATAGATTCTGTTTCAGAGAGCATGGGAACCTGTTTTGGATTTCATGGGAAGGCTCTGTACGCATCTGTGTAACAGTCTGTGGTTAAGCCATGATTGGCAAGACACTGGTATCTTTCCACATGTGCCCATCCAGCACCCATCTGTTGAGTATTAGTCGGGGGACCTTATGGATCAGGGATTTTCACACAGCTCAGCTGTATCAATGTCAGGTGAGCCAGACAGGAGGGGTCAAAAGGCAAAGTGGAGAACTGGCATTTCAGAAACAGATTGGACTGTGTTTAGGAAAAGATATTTTATAGGCATGGCAGTGGGTATGAAAGTAGGTTGACTTTAGGGAAGGAGGCCTGTCATTGTCTCACCATGAATGCTGGGGATAGGTGCCTTTTCTATCTTTTTCTTCATGGATTTCCATTGCTTAGGAAACAAAACTGTGGTGACAGTGGGATTTCTTAGCACTCTTGAAGTAATATCTAAGGTTTTGTAGTGTAAAAGTGATGTAGAAGACAGGTTAAAATACCTGTCTTTAATTTTGAAGATTCATTTCTCTCCATCTATAAAATTAAGTGACTTCAAAATATCTTTATAAATGGAGAGAAATGAATTCTCAAAATTAATACACACAACTATATTTTTAGTTCCCTTATGGACTTCTCTGCACAAACTGTTTTTGTTGCAAAACAGAGCCATTAAACTACCAGAGACATACATTAACACAAGCTAGAGGGGTCCCTCTTGCTTTACTGAAATACCCCTTAATTTCCTGTGTGACCTAGCAGCCCTTTAGAAAATAAGGATAATGACACCCTTTCCTTTCCCAGCAATGTTGTGATGATAATGCATTTGTGGAAGATTGTGAGGTGCATAAATACTTCTCATGGTAGTAAGAGATTAATCTGTTGTTTTCTCCATGGGGCTTGCCTGCTCTTTGTTGACCTCCAGAGAATATTTCATTATCAAGTTGTCCCAGGTTGATAATGGCAAGGCAGCAGGTGAGAAAAAAAGGGGACGAGGTGGATGTGGTGAGTCAATTTTGGGAGTGTAATAAATAAGGACTGTCGTGTTGTAACCCACAAGCTAGACTGTACCACATAAGTCAAGCAGAGGTCGGAAAAGTATGCCTTGAACATGCAATGTCTGTTCTAAAAGTAATCAGTTATGTATATTAGAGATGAAATTTTGAAAATAAAGCTTATTTGAAAATGGACTTGGAGTCTTAAGACCAAATTTAGTGAATGTTGATTGCCTTGTCACAAAGAGAGGGAATGCATTGATGGAACAGGCTGATAAAAAGTGGAAGGAATAGTGAATACACAGGTAGATTAGAAATAATGTACTAAGTAGCTGAATGACCCCTAGGACTGCAATGATCACATGCAGTGAACTTCAAGAAGTAGTACAGGATTGAGCATTTTGCAGTAATAGCAGGAGTACATGTTGACATTTGGGGGTAACCCTCTGCAGATGGAATTATTACTGAAAGACTGTGAGGCATTCATGTGATTCAGCTGGGTCCTAGGTTGTGTTGTTCTAGCTATATTTCATTGAGCTAAGGAGGAATCACTGTTTTTTGAAAAGGGTGGTGGAGAGACATCTTTAGGAATAGTATTTGGCCTTCTGAAGATTCATCTTTAAGATAGATAAATTCAACAGAATAGCTGCTGATGAGAAGTCCATTCTGGACTGGTTGGGTGGTAATTTTATCTAAGAAATCGTTTGAATGTGGTTTTGTTAGTGACCTGAGAGATGGACTTCAGGGGGAAATGCTGTACTCTGTGTGAGAAGGGGGATAGGACCAGGGGCCAGCTGTATCTCCTGAGAGAGACCTGGTTCTTTGATTCGTGAGCTGTCCCTGCTTCAGTGTTAGTCCCGGGACTTGGGTCTGGCCTGTTAGTGAAATAATTGGACCACAGCAATGCTAAGTGAAAAGAATGTAACTGTACCAGGAGTATGAAGAAGAAAATAATCTTCTACTGCCCAGAGGGAAAAGTTTTTACCAGAACAAGCAGATGTGGAGCCCGCAGACCTATTTTCCATTGCAGAATTTAGGAATATGGGCATAAGTCATGGACTGCTCTATTAGGTTTTGCAAAAACTGGCCTATGGAACCTGCATATGGAAAACTTGATGGAGGTCAGTAGAATTCAAGGAAGGATTTGACCTTTGCCATGATAAGATGAGTGTATTCAGTGATAATATTGTTAACCTGTGAAGTCTGAGAAGAGATCCAAGTTGTTGTTTTCCAGTAGATGAGTTAGTTATAACTGGGCTTTGTAGATTAAATAAAATTCTGTTCCAAATTACTTCAAACCTGCTGGGTTCTGGAGTTCCTCTATAATGAGTCTGAATAATGGACACAGTGAAACAGGGGTCCACTTTTAGGTGGCAATTCCTCTGTTACTGTGCAAATCATTATTTCATTTTTGTGGACCTACATATTGATTTGAGGCTTTTGTGAATTGCTAAAGCTTTTTATTATAGTGTTCATGTATTTATTTTCAAATGAACACGTCATCTGCAGTGTAACTTGGCTGTATTTTCACACTTGGCACTTGAATGTAACTCTGCAATTTTATTAGAATATTTGAATAAATGCATTGGTTTTTGGCCGAGTTTGTTCACCAACTGCTGCTGCAATCAATGAAGTTTTGAGCTTTTCTGGTAATAAAGCAATTGTTCATGCGCCTAACTACAGATTAATAGCCTAGCTCTGTATATTGAAATTTCGGTGATGCCATTTGCAAGTGAAGAGACACATTTTATCAAAGGTCAGTTATTAAAAACCAATTATTAAAAACATACTGGGAAAGGTAATTCTTTCCATGGGAAAAGTGTAAATGTCTGACAAAAGAAAGTGGCAAGGAAGAGAGTGCCAGAGTTTGCAGTTGTATCCGTGATGCTGTTGTGCAGAGTTCTTAAACACAACTGAGAGCTGTTCTTAAGAGTGTGTTTTCATGACTACAGCATTCCTGCTGTGGTTTGAGGAGTTACATTTTTGCCAGGGTGTCTCACTCAAGGATGTTAGGGTTACCTACTCCCTCCTAGCAGGCTTAGGGAAAAAATTAAAAAAAGCCAGGGAAAAAAACCCACAAAAGACAAAAAAGAAAGAGGGGGAAAAAAAAAAAAAAGAAAAAAGAGGAGGAGACCCTGGAGCTACCTTCAGGCAGGCAAGCGCCCTGCAATTCAGCAGATTTCCAAGCAGCTTTCCTGTGGAAGCAGCCTGGAGGCTCAGGAATGCGGGGTCAGACAAGAGCTCAGTCACGGTGTATTCCCGGGCGGCTGCCCGGCATAATCGTTCCGGGCGGCCCGTGGAAAACCACCCTCTGGTTAGGCTGCATCACGCTGTTCCACCAATGGAAAAAAATGAACGGCAGGAGGGTGTGTAGCCTGCAGACAAAAATACATCCAGCCCCGCGCAGGATCTGTTTTTAGTTCCCGACGGCTGTGCGCTCTGAAGTGTTAGGCACAGTTTCCTGGCATGCCCAGGGCAGGGAGAGGCGGTGTCTGCGTGTCCCTGCTCCCGTGGCAGTCTCGGGGCAGCCGCGGGCTCCAGGCAGCGCCCCGGGGAAGGTAAGCGGGGCTGGGGAGCGGGAGGGAGATGCCGGGGGAGAGCGGTCAGTTCTCTGCTCTCCGGCTGCCCGCCGGGGTTGGAGCGCTGAAAGAAAAGTGGGGAAGGACTTGGGAAGTCTGTGAAAACGGAGTGGGCTGCTGCGGTGCCAGGACTTGCGGCCCCTCTGCCGCCTCTGCCATGGGTGGCTGCACCCAAGGTGAATGGTTTTCCTCCAGAAAACAGTTCTTGGTGGTCATCTGTCAAACTCTATTGCCTGAATTGCTAAATAAACCACTCCTGGGATCGTTTTACATCTCTGCTATGATGGGGCTGGAAATTTTTTTTAAAGCAAAGTATGAGAAAGTGTATTTAATAGTACTATGGTTTCTGTTATGTTGAAGTGACTCTTCCATTACAGTGAATTGAATAAACCTTCTGAATATTTTTTTTTTAAATTATTGTTCTGTCTATTCTCAGTAATACTTAGAGCGACTTACAATAAATAGTGTGCCCAAGCAAGGGTGTAATGTTTGTGTAGTGTTAGAGGAAAAAATTTCGGTCAACACTACTACCATTGCTGAACTGGGATGGTATGAAAAACCAAAGTTTCTGCATTTGTCAGAGGTAGGTCCAGCACAGGTTTTGATCTTTCTGCATAAATTTTTAATACATAATTTTACACAAATAGTGAAAATGCTATGTTCTGTGGCAGGCAAAATAAAAATGAGGAAAATGCCCTAAAAAATGGGGAAGTGACTTTGCCCCCTTAGTTTCTTTTCTTTTCTTCTCTCTCTCTTTTTTTTTTTTTTTTTTTTTTAAAAGTGATTATTAATTGTTTTTGCAATGCAATTAAAGTGATGATTAATTGCTTTTGCAATGCAATCAGAGTTTGCAACTTTGTTTGTGCTTGTTGCTGATGTGGTCACTGAGTTAATTTTGTACACTGGTGACTTCATGCTGGAAATCACGGATTTCTTTCTCTTTAGGGTGGATGATTTGTTATACAATGTATAGTAAGTTACAATTTAGAGGCAAAAGCTGGATTTTTTTTAATCTGGTCACCTTCAGTTGGAAAGGGGTCTCCATGTACCATGGGTGGATGGACTCTGAATAGCATAGTCTGTAGTTGCAAAGCAAGTTTTTTAGTGAGGAAACCTAATCCTCAGTGTACTCTTTTTGTTCTTTTAATGTGCCAGTAACACGCTGGTACTACAGAGGTACAGGAAAGGAAGCCTTCAGCTGTGTTACTGCTGTAGAGCTCTTGGCATGCAAAAATCAAGGTCTGATTTAAATTTTCCAAGGGACTGTGTCTCAAGTTTACTTTAGGTGTCTTAACTTCCAGATCCTCTGTCCTCTTCAGGAAGTTGCAGGGCTGAAGGTAGGAAAGCATTTACTTTGGAGTCGACACCCTCAGGTGTTTATGAATGTGTAAACTGAGAAATAGAGAAGACCATGGCAACCGTGGCCTGTTTTCCCCCTCCTGCTTGTGGAGCAGGCAGTGTAATAGGTGACAATCAGGGAGTTTTGCAGCCACCCCAGCCCCTGTCCATCAGCCTCAAACGTGCTGTTCTGACAGTTCCTAAAGGAGGCTTTTCTCTGACACTGTGGCTGAAGAGATGTTCCAGTAGACTTGGAATGTGTTATGCCAGAAAGAGTCTTTGTGGGCAGAATGTGTTACTGTTCCTGTCTTGGATTGTTCTTCCTTTCTGCCATTTGCTTCTCTTCTTTGGTAGGGTCTATGTGGCTGCTCATGCTATTGTGAACTGTGTCCTAGTCCAAAACTAACCTTTATCCTATCTTCTGCAAAGCTGATGTTTTGTCACCTACAGTTTTGGGGGAATATGTGTGAGAGAATATCCCTACAGCTGTGGTTGTATTTGATAGCATGAGCTGGTTGCTACTGAAACAGACAAGAAAGGAGAAGGGCAAATGTTCCTGGTGGAGAATTGGGAATCCCAGTTTGACAAGAAAGCCTAAGTCTCCCTCCTGGTGTTACTATAGGTAAAGAGGGCTGAGGTAAAGACCTCTTCAGAAGTTTGTCTAAGCAAAGCCTGCAGACTTGCACTTGGTCTCCAAAGTGCTGGGCAGCGATGCTGGAGCCCAGGCTTCCCTGCTTGGAGTATCTTGGCTCCTTTCAGGTGCACCATCCTCCCCACCTGAGGCCTCAGGCTGTGAAATCCCCTGAAAGCACCGTGTAGCTCTGCACCAGGACCTGACAGTGTCCTTACAACCCAAGTAGGTGGAGAAGTCTTTCAGATCACTGAGTTAATTTCCCCTCCGAGGGCAGGAAATACACTCTTAGACATATCCACTTTTTAACTACTGCAGCTACTGCATTAAGCCAAGATGTTAGCTGGTGTTCCTGGTGGGTCCTTTCTTTTTTTTTAAACAAGCTTAATGGCTTTTATTTAAATGGATGTGCACTTTAGCCATTGTGTATAAATTCAATAACATTTACGAATGGTGAAATTTGTTTTTCCTGCCAAAGAAAAATAAGTCCCTAGAGATTTAGATTGTATCAGCACTGGTGTAATATGATAAGAATCTTCAGGCTTGATTCAGCCTTCCATATTGCAGTAAGTTGAAAGCTATAAAGCCTAATTCAATAAAACTGCCGGAGTCTTGGACCTCGAGTGATGGGTTGAGCAAAAGAAGGGATCATGTCCCAGGTATGGGATGTTTAATTCTGATGTGATATAGATGTGAAGCACCGTAGATCTATTAGAATTAATGTTATTTTAAGAGAAGAAACCAGAAAAGGAGAGTATTACTTTCTTGCTTAAACTGTGACATTAGAAGTCCATCTGCAATGTAGGTATGGTTCACAACATTAAAAGAAGTGTCTAGGCTCATAAAGGCTACTTAAGTTTAATGAGAAAAACAACTGACTTTAATTTGATGTGTAAGCTACCAAACAGTTCCTAATACAGGACACTAGAACTCTACAAAGACAAATGAGTGAGTGAGGAATTCTGGCTTCAAATTGAATTTTTAAGGCAAAATAGTCCTACTTTTTTTTTAAATACAGGCATGCTTGTGGTGTTTTAGTTATTCATTCTTTGAATACAGTAGTATATAATGCAAAGTATCCTGCCAAGAATACTGTGGCATAATTATTATGGTATATTTTTATAATAGGAATGTGATTGAGATTGCAGGAATAAGAAATCTGCTTCTGATTTGTGGAAGCATGTGACCAGAGTGCGTAGTTTGAAAAAAAATACAGTAAATTGTTTCCAGTAAGAAACTCCACATTTAATCCAGCTAGAGTGTTGGGCTAACCTGCCCCCCTCATTAATTTCACATATCCGTCCATACACAGCCAGGCAGGAAGGGGAGGGCAGGTTCACATTGTAGCATTTTGTGTTACTTTCATATTAAAAACCAAAGTAGATTAAAAGTTAATTAAAGCTTCAAACCTGTAATTCTGTAGCCCTGTAAGAATTCACAAAGCCCAGTGGTTCTTTGGAAAACTTATGGACACATAAATATCTGGAAGCTAATTATATACAATCTCAAAGACTTTGTAAGGCATTTAAAATGGACAGTGTTGTAACCATTAGGTGAAAGAGGATGTAAAAGTCGTTTGAAAGAAAATACAGGATTTGCTCAGGCAATTGAAACAAAAAATAACACTAAAAGCTTTTCCTGATGTAAAATACCACCAGTGTAACTGCTGTAAATCAAACCCTGCAATATTTCTGACTCAGTCCTCTGTTAAAAGAAAACAAATTGGTAATTTCTAATAAATCAGGGGATTTTCTGTTTAGTTTTTTTATTGTTCTGAAATATTTTCACATTCTCCATTACCCCAGCTGCTCTAGTTCTGATGGCAGTCTCCTGGGGTGCACTTAGGAGCTGTGCACTGAGGGCAGCTGCTTGTGTAAGGACCCTGGTGCTGCCTTTTCTCCTCTCTGTGGCCCCCTGCTCCATGTGCACAGTCCAGAGATGACCACGCTGGCCCCACTCCATGGCAGGGAGCCCTTACCTGCCCTTATGGAAATGAGGGCTTTAGGTGTCTAAAGCAGAAAGCATGTGAGTCCTCCTGCTTCATCACTAGAGAGTAGTTGGTGGGATGTACTCTGCCCTCAAAGGCCCTTTGTATGAGTCTTTTTATCACTGCAGAGTGAGTTGAAGCTCTGCCTTTCTTTGGAAGATGCTTATACTTGGTTGTGGGGGACTGCCCAGTGGCAGGTGTTCCAGGATTGGTCCTATCCTGTCTTGAAAGGAACTGGAGAGGTGCAGGCAAGTGGTGCAGGCAGTCCTTCTGTTAGTGAAGAATCTGAGGAGTTTGTGATACGTGCTTGCTGCTTAAGCTATAAGTAAAAATTAAATACTTGGTTAGTTTATTTATTTATTTATTTCCTCAAGGAAAGATTTTCTTAAAAAGTTGAAACTGCGTTCTGCTGTGTCATTGTGAAGAACTGAGAAGATGGAGGTTGCTCTCGTCTTCCCAGGTAACAAGTGACAGGACCAAAGGAAATGGCCTCAAGTTGTGCCAGGTGCAGCTTTATATTAGACATTAGAAAAAATAATAAATCTTCACATGAAAGGGTGGTAAGGCATTGGAATAGGCTGCCCAGGGAATGGTGGAATCACCATCCCTGGAAGCGTTCAAAAGGCATGTGGATGTGAAACTATGGATAAGTGGTGAACTTTGCAGTGCTGGGTTAAGATGATCTTAGAGACCATTTCCAAACTTAAGGATTCTATGATTCTTTGTAGGATCTTATTTTATAGGGATCAGACATCTAGCTCTAAGTCTTACCTATTTCTTAGCTTTTAATCTAACTCTCCTTTAAAATGGTTTTTACTTCTTAATGATAGGAGGTTTTAAATTTAAAAACAGTTCTTCTGCTGTGCATGAAGAGTTTTGTTCTTGGTAACGCTGAAGAATCTCTTGAATTCCTGATTTTTAAATGAGACCTCATTCAGTGGTGCCAATTTGATGGCATGATGTTAGCCTCATCTGCACTCATCCATACTGATTTTAGTTTAGATTAGTTTAGTTTAATTTTTGCCACTCTGGCACAGATGATATGTTTAGTAAAGTGAGACTCAACTTTCCTGTAACTCTTCAGTAGATTTTTGGGGAAGCATCAGCAGGGGTAAGTGGTTTGTAGACCACTTATTTTTTATCTGCCAGTGAAGATTTGTTTTCACCAGCCACCCAGAGGAATAAAGACATCAAAATACATCAGAGAGTTAGCTTTGGTACATGTGTTTGTCTCATGAGGGTTAACTTCATGATCCAGACTAAAGTTTAACATTGCTAGGGTGACTTTTGTTGAGATTTTTCAACATCCTAGGTGGTGAGACTGAGTAACAAAAATCTGCTGAGCCTCCCTAGGAAGGTGCTACCACAACCTCTTGCCTTTTTATGTCCACTGTCCAATGCTGACTGTGGTGGTGGAGCATTCAGCCTACTGACGGCTTCCCATCTGGAAGTTTGCCATTTTCTGACCTGTAGTTTTAGAGAGGCTCAGCCTAGTTAGTGTGACTGTATGGGAAGCAGATGGCTGACAGTAGCAAAATCATGTTTGGTATGTGTTCCTGCTATAGCAAATGAGAGCAGTGCAGGAGCCTGTCTCCCTTGACTCAGATCTCCCACCAATTCATAATACAATAATTCCTTGTTATATCTCATAAGCAAACCTAGTACTGGGATATTATTATTATGATTCAGTTTTGCTTGAAATATGGTTAGTGAGTAAAGTTTGGAAACCTTTGAGAGATTAAGACTGGAGAGGAAAGCACCCCTGCAATTGCTGAGCACTACTTGTACTTGTGTTCCCTTAAAGAAAGTAATTTTCTCCTCTAGCATTTGTAAAGCAGTCCAGCTGTGGTGGTAATAATGAGGGAATAGAGGTAGCAGGCACTTCTCCAAAACAGCTCCTGAGCTTGTGTGTTTGTGTTGTGAAGTGGAAAAAGTCTAGGAGAACTTTATGTGGAGAAGCCTCAAGGTGGGGAAATACATTTTTAGCTCTGGGGTTATGACTGGTGTTAATGTTTGGGTGTGGTGGGGATGGTGGGCTTCCCGGATTAGTATGTTTGCATAGCAGGGTTTTTTGAATGTGTCAAGAGGAACCAGGATGAAGATTGAAAACTTCTTTTTTTAGGGAATGTGGTTATAATTGAAAGCAAATAAACTTTTAACAGTCATCTTCAGGCACGGTGAGCTGCTTTCTAATTATGCTGATTATAATTACTGAAAATATTCATAGAAACTGGTTTTGCTCACAAGAAGTATTCATCCCTCTGCATTAGAAGAGAGAAAAGCACATCTTCTGCAGCAGTGGGTAGCTGTGAAAAATACAGCTGAAGCTGAGCTCTGTCCCCTGCGCTGTAATTTCCAGGGCTTCCAAAGATCAAACAGTGTAAAACACTTGAGTGTTTGGAGTGAACATGTGTCCATGACCACCACCTTGCCCCTGTACCATGCAGTCTTTGGGTATAAGCTGACTTGGTCTGCTCTTCCTCCAATAACTGGAAGTAACAGAAATAAAATTGCTTCACACAAGTGAGAGGCAAGAGAAAGGCATGACAGCTGATTTCCAGGGCGATGGTCTTTGTGCAGCCTCAGAGATGCCCCGATGGGTTATCGCAGTGTGTGCGGATGTGGAGCCTGCCGTAGCTTTCTGAATGGCTGGGATGCTGAGAAACATCCCTTGGGGCTATTTCTATGGAATTTATTGACTGTTCTGCTGTAGTGCAGACTGGTTCCTGCACAGACTGACACTGTTTTGTAGACATTGTACCCTGAGATAAATTTATGCTCTCACCCATTGTGTGGCCTGTGTATTGGAGGCATGTACAATGGGCCCTGGTAGCCACAGCTCGAGCCTTGACGAATTGAAGGTCTGTCTTTTGAGGTTCATGACAGCAGCTTGCTCACTACCTACTCTCTTAAAAGGATTACCTAACCATTGCACAATCACTATGGAGACCAGATGGTCTTTTTGCCTGTTTCTTTAGACAAATTGAGTTCAGTGTTTCCTTATGAATAGATATAAGCCCCTCAAAGGTCTCTTGTTGAATGTACTTTCTGCTCCCAGATGAGGAATTCTGAATGTAAACTCATTGCTTGTTTGTGGTCTGTGCCTCTTGGATATTGGAAGACAATACTGCTGGGTGTTGGCAATTTGTTCAGGAGCTTGGAGCTAAGGAAGTTTGTGTGTTGTATTCTGCTAACCTTGAATCAATAGTCTTTTTTTTCAATCCAAATCACCTATGACACTTTAAAAGCTGTTCACATAGAGGAGTACACTCAGCAGCATAGGCAAATCAAACCTGCACAGACAAGGGTATCATAAATAGCAGACTTCCAAATTGTTAGAGAGAGGAAGAAAATTACAGATTTTTTTTTCTTTTTTGAGTGTAAGATGAAATTTTTGTGGCTTTATCTGTTTTATCAGATATCTTTGTGATAACAGGCATTAATTAATGTTTATAGGTCTGGAGCATCTCTATCATGATCTGTCTCTTCTAAGTGATTTACTTGCTAACATTTTTCTAGGCTTGCTGTTAAGACTGTTTTTAGTTCTAGTTAGCAACATTTACCTTGTTTTTTTGATATGGTTAGCTACATACCAATGAATTAATTTAAACTCTTTCAAGGTCCTTATGTAGTAAATAGCCACAAAAAGATGAGAGAGAGCACAATAAGAGCAAAATCCAGCGTGTTCAAATCAAGTAGCTATTCAATTGAAAATTATGAACAGTAGCCGTGGAATTTAGACAGAAAGGAAAAATTTTGGTGGTGGTGTGTTAGGAATAGTTTGTAAGTTAACTGTGTGTTCCAAAACTTAGTCTAACATCTTGTACTTCTTTTCTATAGAGTGTTTCAATCCCTAAGCTGCTGGTGTGTTCTATGAGATCCAGATTTGGTCCTTTTTGAGTTGCAGTCTTTGTGTGCTAAGTGAAGAGCCAATACTTTCAGAGGGTTAGGAAGAGCTTGGGTCTTTTTACCTCAGGGCCTGTGCAATGCTTGGTGCAGCCTTTTTTTATGTTTTACTGGCAGATTAAGTTAAAATCAGAACAAACCTAAAGAGGGAGGTTACTTAGTAGCTGCTGGAGTGAATTCCATGGTGGCCTTTCACTGCAAAGGTCGTAGCTGGAATCTAGGCATGGGGAAAGATAAACAGATGCTGTGGGACATTGCTCTGATCAGTCCGGTCTGCATTGTAATGGACCATTGCACAATACTGTGAACTGTAATTGGTCTCCCAAAAGGAAAACTGGAGAGGGATGAAAGTTTGTCCTGACTCGTCAGTGAGAGGAGAGAAAGACAAACAAAGAGGAGAGAAATGAAACATTTACTCAATGACTTATTTCTACTAATTCAATGTCAGTTGTTAAAGTATGCTTGTAAAAATGTATGTCTAAATTCCAGGCATCCCCTTAATCAAATTTATCTTCATTTGTAACTTTTGATTTTTTTCTTTTTTATTCATGTTACGTGCAGTTGGAGTAAAGTGTAAGTCGTATTTGACTGAAAATGCTTTTTTGTCATTTTGGTGTTTTCTAGGAAGGCTGTGTGCAGCTCCATTCTGGTTTTGGCAAGCAGAGTGGCTGGCCACGAAGACAATGCAGAGCATACTGACTGCTAACCGTGCCCGTGTTTGAGAGTGTTCCTACAGGTTTGCTCTTTCTTTTATACTATGCTTTTAATCTAAAAGTGCTAAGGGCTTGAATTAGGGATGTTAAAACATAGAAACTCTAGAAGATAAGATTATGCTTTTGCAGTGGCTTGTTTTGACAATTTTTTAATGAGGCAGCAGTGTATCCTCCTCCAGGTGTTAGTCTGAGATTCCATGTGTAAAGAAGCATAGTACCGATGGAATAAGCATTTTGGTGTTGTTTCTGTACGTTACAAACACTGGAGATTCATTCTGAGTTACAAAAAGAACAGAACTGTCTTTTTTACTTTGGGATGCACTTTAGGTAGGTTTGAAATCTTCAGTCACCTCAGTGGGGCAGTTTAAGTGCTCCAGTGCGTGCTATTCACTGCAGACACTGTGAAAAACTGAAGAGCATTTCACCAAGCATCTATCGAACTGTGCTGTGCTGAACATAATGCAGTTTTGTGCTGTAGTGGAAGATGAGGCTGTTTGCTAACCAAGTTCTTTTTTGTCTGATTTTTGGCATGTTTTTTTTTTTTTTCCCTTTCTCCTAGACTAGCTTCATTTAAACACATAGCTGGGGTTTACTGAACATTTTGAGGCAACACTTGGTTGCACAGAAATCAGTCAAGCTGAAACTGCAGTGGGCTTGTCTGCTGGCAGAAGGGATTTCTCTGAAAGTACAGTTCACTTTACATCTAAGTTATGATTATCTTGCTGTCTCCCTTTCATTATGCCATTGTTCTTGGGAGCCAGAGATTTTGTAAGTTATAAGAAAAGGATGTTGCCAAGGGTGTGGGTGGAGGAAGGTGTTGACATGATTTCAATGGAGTTAGATTCCAGCTTTATAACAGAGGGATAATGAACCACTGAGAAAATAGGCTTTCCTAGCTTGCCCCTAAAATAAGTTCAGTTATGAATTTAATGTTGTACATGGCTATTTAATGGCTTTTTTTGAAACAATTGTTTCATATCATTTTTTAAGTAGGCGTTTTCCTGTGTAGAGGGTAAAAATGGCCTGTTACTTTTTGCTCTATCTTTTAGCCATTGTTCTAATGAAACTCTTCTTAATTTAGTAGAAAATGGGGAATTCAGAAAGCCAATACAGTCTTCAGGGATCAAAAAATCATGCTGCTACTACAGCTGGTGCCAAGCAAAAGCCTTGCTCTCTGAAAATTCGCAGCATTCATGCTAAAGATGAAAAGACTTGCTCTATGCATGGATGGGGACATACCAACAGCAGCTCAAACTACAAGTCAAGGTCCCTTGCCAGAAGCTGCCTTTCACACTTCAAGAGTAGTCAGCCTTATTCCTCTAGACTTGGTGACACTGTGATGAAGGTCTCCAAAAGCAATGTCCATGCCAAACACAGGACAAATGCCTCAGGGGACTACTGCCAAGGGAATAACATGATGTTTTTGCCAGAGAATGGTTTCCACTATATTGGCCTCCAAGCTGGAAGTAATCATGCTGCCTCTCGAGAATGCAATGGCCACATTTTAAATTGCTATGGAAAGAATGAGAGTCTTGCATCAACCTCCCCATCAGAGGACAGGAGGAGTCCTAAAGTTCTCATTAAAACTCTGGGAAAGCTGGACGGTTGCTTGAGGGTCGAGTTCCACAACAGCAACAACAGCAAGGTACCAACTGAGGAGTCCAGTGGGCCAGTGCAGTTGCTGAGGTATTCCCCTGCCTTGGAATCTAAGCCAAATAACCTGCTTGATGTCAGGAGGAACTCCAGTGCAGACTGTTCTTCAAGCCACCGTCTGTCACCTACCGATTCAAGGCTGCGGTCTAGTAAAGGGAGCTCCCTCAGCTCTGAGTCTTCGTGGTATGACTCTCTCTGGGGAAATGCTGGGGATATCAATGAGCTGGACGGTTCATACTTGACCAGGAGCACTCCAGATACAAGCATTCATGCCAGTTTCCCAGCAAGCGACAACAAGAAGTCCTTCAACCAAAGTTCATCTCTTTCCTCACTCCGAGATCTCTATAAGGATACAAATTTGGAAAGCACTCCTCCACCTGGCATCAGGCTGTCTGACGAGTATATTGACACCCCTGGTAGCCTAAGCAACCGGGTCTCGTTTGCCTCAGACATTGATGTTCCCTCCAGAGTAGAGCAGGGAAGTCCTGCACATTACACCTCCTACACCCTCCCGTGCAGAAAGTCTAAGCCCCTCGGTGAGGATGCATCCAAGAAGGATACATTAAAGAACCGAATGCGGCGCATCAGCGACTGGACAGGAAGTCTTTCAAGGAAGAAAAGGAAGCTGCAGGTATGTACAAACCAGCCTAAGTGCGTGAAAGTTGGTTTTTATATTCCTTTTATAAGCATAGTGATTGCATGATATTTGTTTTTTGCAGGTTAATTACTTGCTTATCTCATTTAGTAATTTGTGGAATTTTGAGAAGTATTGCATCCCTGGTGAAATGTCAGCAGCAAAAAATGATACACATTATTTTGTGCAAATTTTCCATTTCTATTTTCATGTTTTGTCACCTTCTAAGTTAACTCCAGTTTTTGCAGCCTAATATCTCTGTGAATTTGCTTTTGAAATTGTTGCATTACTTAAAAAGTGACTTGGGGTTTAAACTTTCTTTTTATTTCAAGTCTGAAAATCCAACCTCTCTCTATGTATGTCCTGTGGATTGGCATACATTATCTGAAGAGTGTGGAAGGAGCAGCAGAAGGACATTGTATCCATCTTTTCAGATGTTCCCTGTCTGTTATACTGGCTTCACCACTCATGTTTTCTTGTTGGCCCATTTCTAGCAAGGCAAGCAGCCGTATTGACCAGAGGTGCTGGTTCTGCCTCCACATCCTCTGAAGGCATTACATGGTGCAACCTCCTCCTTCCTCTATGTCAGCTTAGTTTACCAGATGGAAAAACTTGAGTTGCCATCTGGCTCACTGGGAGATGGTAGCGTGAAGGAGATGGGAGGGGAGAGCAAGAGGGAGGGAAAGGATGTTTCTTTAGAAGAATTTAAGACTAATCCCATTAATAGGAATTTAGGATGCCTGTGGTCAGGAATGAAATTCTCATCTCTAGCTGCAGGCCCCAGAATTGGCTCTTTAAATACCAGACTGTGCCTGGTCTCTGCGTGTGAGTTTGCAAGCTGAGATGAGACCGTTTTTGGATTTGGTTTGGATTTTTGGGTTTTTTCTTTCCTTTTTTCCCCCTGAATCTTCCCTGGTGTTTTTCATACAGGAACAGTCACTGTGCTTCCCTAAATGAAGGATGCTCCCTTTCAGCAACATTGACGCGCTGGCCACTTCAGAAGTTTCCTGTCTCCTGTGCTGAAAATTCAGACAGGCCTTGTGCTTAACCATGTGCATCTGTCAATGCAATGTAAAACTGTGACAGACCCTTAGGCTCAGAATTGAGCTCAGCATTGGGTTTGCTGGTGTGCGTCCTGGTTGGGAACTACAGAACTGGGAAATTAAAATGAAAGCTGTTAATTTGCATCACTTCTTTTGTGAGCTGGTGCTCATGTACTTTATCAGGTGCTGTCTTTTCACCTTCTTACTCAGCTGTGAAAGAGAGGGCAAAAAAACCTGGAATCACTGAGGAGCCTTCGTGCTGTGTTCCACGATTCTTCAGTGATTTCAACATCTGTAGCTGCTCTGGATTTTACTGCCAGGCTTTACATGTGATTTCTGCATCCCAGACCTTTAGTATGTATTACTTAGTTATGACATTTTCAGAATGGCATTTGTGGTGTGCAATTCATAGCTATTTTGAATTCACTGTGCAGTGAGCTGACTTCAGACGCGGCAAAGAAATTTGGCTGGCGAGATTGCATCAAGCTTGAATCAGATGCTGGTAGAAGGAAAACAGCCCTAACTCCAAAAAAATGGTGGTTTCTTAGAAAAAGGCATAGGAAATGGTTAGTCACTGATTTTAATCAGACAAGTATCCAGCAACAGGAAGGGTATGAGGGTGGTAGTGAATGCTTTGTAGTTTTGCAGTTCCTTGTGTGGCTTTATTGGTTCATTTCCATCTTTGACACTTTGAGTAACCTGCCACCTCTTCTGGGGCTTGCTGTGTTGTAGTTTGGAAGTGCTTATACTCTTAACAGGTCCTTTAGCTTAAAAAGACAGAAGTGTCATGCATGGTTCTGA
Organism: Passer montanus; assembly: GCF_014805655.1. Taxonomy (NCBI): domain Eukaryota; kingdom Metazoa; phylum Chordata; class Aves; order Passeriformes; family Passeridae; genus Passer; species Passer montanus. The sequence goes on along the minus strand of NW_024366591.1, from coordinate 19,616,921 downwards.
TCTGTCATGTGGTTGGTCCCTGTTTGTGCAACTTCATCTCGATGGCAGCATCTGTGCTTTGCTCTGAACAACGCGTCCCTTCCTCCGTACATTAGTAATAACTGGCTGTGAGTCACTTGGGCTGAACGTAGGTGAAAGCTGGAATATTTCCCTGTAAGTGGGCCTAAATGCCGGTGGTGGCTGGGTAGTCCCTCCATCTGCCCCGGTGGAAACAAACCAGCCAAGCCCTCTGCTTCATGGGAGCACAGGCCTAGGAGGCACAGGCTTGGGATACTGAGGCCAGACCCCTGACACTAGAAAGGCAGTGGAGTTTAATCCCCTTTGTGAACAAATTGCAGCTTAAACACAGGTAGGATTTTTTCCATCTTGAAGGCTTCTTCCAGACCGCCTTATTCAATGCTTGCTAATAGGCTGAGTAAATGTAGTTCCAGATAGTCTGTTCCGATGTCAGTATTGCCTTCTACATTAGTTATTCTTTCCTATTTTTTAATCTGTTATGATTTATTTAAAGGGAGAAATGGTGTCTTTTCTTGGCTTGCATTTGTGGGGCTATACAGACTCTCCTTGGTCTCCTGTGTTAAGATTGGAAATCTATTTCCTTTTCATTCTGGCACCCTTCCTCCTCATCTGTTTTAAATCATCCACAAACAGATTTGCATATGGAATATTCCAGAGGAGTCCTTGGTTATGCCCTGTCCAGTTACTTGGATGTTTCCTTATGTCTGCTTGATCTCATGTATCCGGAATTGAATTTACCTTTCTAATAATGATCTTGCTTCAAGACTTGCAATAATCTTTTCCAAGACCTAGTTTTCCTTGCATGAGGGTGTCTTAAAGTGTTCCCTCAATGCATCACTTGTACTGTAGTGAAGCACATATTTTCATTTAGTTTAATCTGTGCTGAAATGGCATTGGGGCGATGCTGAGTCGCAATTTAATGTGTGTGAGCTGAAAGGTGTGTGTGACGTATGTGAGACCTGTGGACAGAATTTAGGCAGACTTTCTGCACAGCCAGATATGGCTAAAGATGGTGGTGTAAACTCTGTGCAGCTTTTTAACATAGATAACATCAGCAATTTCTGTGTAAAATGAAAATCCATCCACCAGAAACAGCTACTGAAGAAAGGTTCTTGAATTAAGTAAAATAGCCTCACTTCAGGAATTGTATCTGAAATTTTATGACTTTATAAGCCAGAGTCCTGATGTGGGATATAAAGAGTATTTAAAAGAAAAGTACATTGAGCAAACCTCTTTATTTGACTTGAAGACTGGTATTATATGCTCCTTTTAGCACGGCTTCTAATGAGTGTAGCAGGTTGAGTTTTTCCTGTGCTGTTCTTTACAGCTAATTATTATGTGTGTCACTTTGTCTAATTGGTACCTTAGCCACTTTTTCTTTTGCCTTATCTTTAGCCATTCCAGAGTATATCTCAAACATTGAGAGATCTTGAATGCAGCTGAGCAGAAATGGAGATCTGTCATCACTAGATTCAACAGAGCAAAAACCAGCAGAAAGTCACCTGGCAGGGAAACCACCTGGAGGAGAAGTTAGGTCAAACCTTTTCAGTAGTGGCAGATATTGCAACAATGACAGTCTTCTCAAGGACCAACAGAGACTGCCAGACTCTGCCAATTCAGTTCTTTAAGAAAATAAAAAGACAAGTGATGGTGTCCTGGTGAAGTGTATATATTCATTTTGGATTCTTTATCCAATTTCTCTTCTCTGGTACTTCCTCATTCCTACCCTTTCTGCATGTGAGGGGAAAGCAGGATTTGGTTAGTGGCTGGTCATTGACAGGTTACACCCCACCCTTTTCCTTAATGTTTGTTGTTCCAGTGGTGGGTTTTCACAACAGACCCCTTCTATGTATTTGCCTTGTGTTGTGTCTCTTACTAGTCCTTTGGGACTGAAAGAAATACATATTCTTAATAAGCTGTATACTAATGTTTTCCAGGGGACACTAGCAGTTCCTGGAGAAAGTCAATGATTAAAATGCTGGATTTTGGCACACAAGTACAGTGGCAGCAATTAAAACAAGGGTGGAGAAAGCTTTGAGTTTCCCCCTGAAATACAGATTGCCAGTGCAGTTGTACAATCCATGTTCTACAGTTGCTTTGTGGCACAAATGCATTACATGCAGGATTAAATCCTGGTTTGCCACCCCATGTGCTGATCTTCTTCCCTTTACCATATAAAAACCAGTTAAATTGTTGATGTTAGGGGAGTTACTCTTGGGCAACACTGATTAAAGCTCTGCAACAAGATTTGAGGAAGGTGCTCCTTTATTATGAGAATTGGATCACCAGACAGTGATCTGAAAAGCCAGACTTAAAGTTCAATGTACTATAAGGGAACATGAGTTTCAAGTCAAGCTAGTTTTTGTGAGGCCACAAGCAGCAGTGTCCTGCTGCTAGAAAAGTGGTTTGTCTGGCATCACCTGGGAGGGTGTACAGTCCTAGTCTTGGCCACACACCAGAGGTCGTGATGCTACCAAAACACAGCACAGCTTTTCTGCTGCAGTTTTAAAGAGCATCAAGTAAGAAGCAAAGAAGCAAAAAAGTAGCTGTTTTCAAAGCTGCTGGGGAGAACAGCTCCCAGGAGAACAATGTTTATTTACTTAGTACAGTAGTCTGTGAGAAAATAAATGCTTTTAGAGAGGTAGTCTAAACTTGAAAGTATAATGGCTTTATTATTACCGAGGGTAATAGCTTCCCTTCTTGAATAGTTTATTGCAATATCTTCTTTTTTCTTCCCTCGCACTTTTACTGCAAAAGGCAACATGTCTTTTGAGTTTTAGGTTCTTAAATCTTGGTTGCTTTTAAATAGCATTGGCAACACTTGAGTTCGGAAGACAATAAATGGCTTATCAGGATGGATGGTGTGGTTCTCAACAGTGAAGTTAGTCCAAGGAGCTCTGTTTTGGGTAGTAGGAAAATCCCTGTCCATCCCTGGAGCCTGGGAGAGTTGGGATCAGACAGCATATTACTTGGAAAGGCTTAAAAGAGAAAAGGTCCAAACTGCCAACAAAGTCCCATGTTGACAAGCAGTGGCAAGTAATAGGCCTACTCTAGCATCCATATCAAAGGCAAAGTTGAAGTCATACCATCAGGCCTGATTATTTCAAATAAAATTAGCCAGCCCTCTCAATCCAAGGGATGAAGTTGCACAGTGCAATTAGGAGAAAGGCCTGCCAGTGCTTGATGGGATGATCAGACTCTCAGGGTGTTCCCAGCAACTCAGAAAATACACAGCTCTGCAGTCTGGAGATTGGATTTAAGCCAGTCAGCAAGCGTGTCCTTCTTTTTTAAAATCACATATTGTTTTAGATTAGATTTTAGTCAATTGATCAATTCTAACAAGCTTAAAATATTCTCTTTTGACCTTCTTATTTTGTTGGTTAAGCAGCATTTGTATGACGAATAGAAAGTGAAGGTTAAAATCAGCCTTGTTGTGTTGAAGCTAAACCTAGCCACCTTGCATCCATGTGATAGCACCAAAGTATCGAAAACCCTATAATAATTAAAAAACCTGTTGTGACACTATTCCTGCTTGTACTCAAAACAAAACATGGTGCCTGCATTCCAGATGGAGGATGTGGTTGTGTCCTGGAGTACCTCAGGTTTCAGACAGTAGTTTCTAGTGAAATTTGAGATTACTCAAAGCATGCTGGAATTACTGAAGTGCTCAGATTAGTGGAGAGGGTTTAATGGGGTTTTGCTGAAAAAACTGAATGGTAGCAGTGGTAGTGTCAGTGGCTGAGGCAACTGTGATGCAGTGGTAAAAAGATGAAGGAACTGGAAGTGGCTAAACATGAAACAAATTTAATTGATAAATGAGGTGTGTCTTTTGATCGTAGCTGGTGACTGATCACAGATAAATTCCTTTTATGTACAGGAGCCAAAGTGTAAAGATGGGAGTGAATACTTTGATAGCAGAATGGACAACTTCACTACGGACACACTGGCACCATCGCAGCTCTCCACTTTACTGTGGTCTCCTGGCTCCAGCCATGCCCTGTCCCAGAGAAGCGAATCCACCAATGCTGTCAGCAGTGATGCCTTGAGGCAGAACATTTATGAGAACTTCATGCGAGAGCTGGAGATGAGCAGGATGAACTTGGAGAACACAGAGACCTCGTCGGAAACAGAAGACTCCAGTGGCGAGTCCCTTAGCTCCTTGGAGCAGCTGGATTTGTTGTATGAGAAAGAGCAAGGAGTGGTGCGCAAGGCAGGGTGGCTGTTCTTCAAACCCTTGGTGACCCTGCAGAAGGAGAAGAAGCTGGAGCTGGTCACACGACGGAAGTGGAAGCAGTACTGGGTTACACTCAAAGGTAAAACCACCCCGTAGGTCCTTCATCTTAGCAGCAGCAGTCCTTTCTGTTGTGTCTCAGCAGCATTTCAAGCATGCTGGCTTCTGTTAGCAGATTTAGAGGGATCAGAAAATCACACCTAACTTTGCAAGGGTCTACCCACCACCTAAAGTGGAGCATGTGCCTAAGCAGCCCACTGAACTGGTGCTGCTCAATGTCTTTGGGATTGTGTATGCAGCCTTGTGTTTCATACCATAGTGGGAATTATTTTGTCTGACTTCCTAATTTGTGTGTTCACATCAGATTGGGGAGTTAGAAGATGCTTTTGGATGTTTGGAGGTCAAAGACCAAATTGAACTACTATTTAAGGGTCAGGAGAAGTTGCTGGTGCCCAATTTCTCATTAGAGATACACAGTTCCTTAGGCTCTGCTGTGAAATTTACTGAAGGGTGAGGTAGTTTATTGTAAAAATGTTTTGTTCATTTCCAGCACTTTAAGTGGCAATATAAAGAGGAGGTGAACTCCCAGTGCCAGAGCATTTACACAGAGAAGTGTGTGTGGTTCAGAGCAGGGGAAGCTGAAGTAGCAGCAGGGGAAGCCCTGTGGTGCCTGTGGCAACCATTCCCAGGACTTGAAGGTCTCCCTTCTTTCCTTGGATAGTCTTTCACATTCTCTGCTCCCAGCAATACCAACCCCTTCTGGCTTTTGGCATGCCCAGCTTCCCATCTCCTGCAGCTGCTCCTGTTGTGAAAACAGCCCCATGGGAGGGGAATCCACTCAAAGGGGGCTACTGCAGGTGTGCAGATTGCTGTGCTCTATTTGTGGCTCAGAGGGTGCTGTGAGGCGTGTACAGGTGTCAGGAAGTGTGAGAAGGGAAATTATATCTATTGTGGGGAGGAAGGGAAATTTAATGGGTGAGTTAATACACCTTTTTTTAATTTTGAAATGCATCCAAAGGATTTGTCTTTCAGTAAATATAATACTAAGTTAATGAGCAAGGAAATCATCAAGGTTGATCATTTCCTATCATATCTGGGACTAGAGGAGAGAAAATAACAACTTTCCCACAGGTTGCCCTTTTAAAAATTGTGCATGGGTGTAGACCTGAAGAAAAATTAACAGCAAGCAGCAAGTCTTGGTAATGTTGTGCTTGATAGTGCTGATTGAAAAGAAGAAAACTTGCTAGAATGAGGCAATTCTACCTAAAAATTCAGAGACTTGTTATCAAGGGATCAAAATGTAGGCAGGCTTAACAGTTTAAATCACTTGCCCTGATCATCAGATAGCATGATTCATGCTTACAAGCAGTGTATACAAAGGGAAAAACAGTACCTGAATTGCACCCTCTTATTGTGTGTGTTTGTGTTATGGAGTATGAATATAGTTTAATCTGCCTCTTCTAAAATTCCGTTTCTAAACAATTCTATCAAAACTCTAAACTGAAATATGTTATATACTAGTAGTTTGTGCATTTCTGGGATAATGAAGCTCTGGAAAGCAATTTATGTACTTCATGTTAATTTTTTTGGCTATAAAATGGGCTTATTGGTGACCTTGAAAAAATTGTGTCTCTTCTTACTTCCTGAATTTCCACAGCTACAAAAAAAAAGAACAATAGAGTTCTTTGTAAAAAGCTTTATTAACTTCTAACATTATAACTGTTAGATACAATGCTTTTTACTTCAATGATTGATCTGTCTGCATTCATGGTACAGAGTCTTTTGCACTTTGCTAACTGTTTTAAATATACGTTCCTAATTTCCTTGATCTCTTACCTTTATTGTCCTGTGGAGACTTCTGATTCCAAAATAAACTTACCTGTCTGGATATCAAGGCATAGTTCTGTTTTCATAATTGCTATATCAAGATCAAGGCACTTGCTTTGGTTCCTTTACACAGGTTTTTGAATGGATCAGTATTTAATTTGTTCTTGGAGTTTAAATAGCCGAGATATTTTAAAGCATGGCTCTAAATAGGTAAATGGAGAACAGCATGTTTATTTGCACGCTGTTGAGATGTGTTTAATTATAAATATGCAGAAGGCTTATAACCATCTAGTTACCTGCCAGACCTAAAAGTATACATGTCCTGAGGCCTCTGCTCCACTTGCAGGGTCACCAAGACCTGAGCCTGAATAGTAACTGTGCACCAAGAGAAATTCTCTTTTCCATCTGTCCTGTCCAATTAGTTTCCTTTAGCCAGGTAAATTGCTTTCCTTTTGCTCTCTCCCTTCAGCTCAAGTTTTAATTAAAATATTTGGACAATAATCAGTCTCTGTGGGTATGACAGAGCTTATGAAACTAGCTGCTTCCAGGGATCACTGGACTTGACCTAAAGGAATATCTGGGATGGCATACACCCAAGCATTCATACATGCCCTTCAAAAATTTTTATTTGCGTACATATAAACTCTCAGGATAAAATATGACTTATCTTCAGTTAGAGCAAATAGGCAAAATATGGGAATATGGAAATATTTTAAAATAAATCTTAAAAACTTAAAACTTCTGCACTTTCCTAAAATATAGAAGTGGAAGTGGTTGTATGTTGCTGTTGCTGTATACAAAAGAAAACTTGTTTTTTTCATTTAGTTTGCCCTATTATGTTCAAATGACATTTCTGATATGCAGAGTATTGCAAACCATATCCAGTTTTTTCCAACTGCAAAGATCTCCAAGTGTTTCAGTGGCATAAAGAAGATAAAGTGAGGGCTGTTCAATGGGACAGATAGGACCAATTCTGTAGGATTTGTCCTTACCCAAAATATTCTGCAAGTCACTTTGGACGTTAACAGGAGAAGGTGCAGTTATGTAGTATAGGGGTATTTCTATGTATTAAATTCCTTTCTCTAAAAACTTTTCAGTCAATGGATGATTTGATCAGAAATCTCTGATGTGGATTTCCCTTTGTAATGGTATTTTAGAAGTGCACTTCAGTCCATGACCTGTTGAACAGGCAAATCGGTGTGTCTTGGAGGACAGTGCGTTATAACGAGGCAGGAAGAAAAGGCTGTCAGGGATGCAGGGCACAGACCCTTCTTGAGGCACCATTGCTGCCAAAAGCAACATGGCACTGTAGTCATACTGCTGTGGGCTAGGATCAAGTGTCCTCTGCTGGGATCAAGTCTCCTCCAGAAGTAATTCCACTTGTAATACTTGGGATTGCCGTCATCAAGGATGAAGTTTGTTTTCTGGATGCAAGCTTCATGCCTTAGATATTACACTATTTACAAGACTGAACATGCTCAAACTCAGCTCTTTTAAACTGTTTTGAATTACTCAGAATTGTCTCAGTCTCCAATTTTCAGCTAGATTCAAGGAAATCTGGTTTAAATTTGAGAAGTTTATTCACTAAGCATGTTGTATGAAGACAAAGAGTTCTACAAATCTTTTCAACAAATACAAAGATTTCTTAAGTGGCTGTTATGAGAGAGTTTGTTCAATTTAATAAAGAAGCACAAAAGCTGATTTAACTAAGCAGGAGTTAATCTCTTCTACATGCCTTAACATTTTAATAGGCTGAGTTTATTGATAGAATATTGTGGGTTAGAAGGGACCTTTCGTCCAGCTCCCCTGCCATTGGCATGGACATCATCCACTACAGCAGATTGCTCAAACCCCATCCTACCCTAACCGTTGGATGCTTCTGTATTGAAATGTCCTGATTTGTTTATTAGGTCCATAAATGTTTGTTGTGGCCCTATTAGATGTCTGTTTCAACTTTTCATTGGCAAATTGATCATTAACTGTTCTTCTGTGTAGAAGATCTTCCTTTTTTATCTGTTTCAGAAGAGGAGCAGAACTGATGTTCCCTGTCTCTGAAGGGTGGCTTAATTCACAAAAACATTATATAATGTTGGGAGATCCATAACTTATTTTCTCTTCCTGTTTTTTTGTCCCTCTGAACTGCAAAAGGTTGTACTCTACTGTTTTATGAGACCTATGGAAGGAACTCAATGGAGCAGAGCAGTTTGCCTCGGTACGCCCTGTTTGCAGAAGACAGTATAGTTCAGTCTGTTCCAGAACATCCCAAGAAAGAAAATGTGTTCTGTCTCAGCAATTCTTTTGGAGATGTCTACCTATTTCAGGTAACAGGATGCATGCATAACTTGGTGGTTGTTTCCATTTTAGGATGTGTTTGTGAGTCTACACATGTATCTATATGATTGTATGTACACATGTACATACACATCATGTTTCTGCCTTTGAATTAAAAATAATAGCATGACTGCACTGTTGCATTACATTATTATAATATTAAATGTCTGATATGACTTCAGGCATTACACCAGTTGGCTCAGTAAATTATGGTTCAGAAACAAAAAGAGCAAGGACCACAAATCTGCAAGAAGCTCTGGGTACCTGGTTGATCACAAGCTTCTAAAAAAATCAACTTTTCATAAATTTTTTCCACATCTATTAGCATTCCATCCTTACAGAATGGTGTGCTCAACCCTGAGTCTGCTGGTCACAGAGTTTGGTTGAGAAAGATACTCAAGAAAGAGAGCTAAAAATAATCAAAATAACTTGGCTGCTGAAAGGAACCACTGGAAATGTTAATAAAGAACAGTGTTACGTGGAACTGCCTGCATAGAAACATACTGATTCATAGGCACACTTGTACATATCTCCAGAGATACTTAATGCAGATTGCATTCTCTTTACCTCAATGTTGCCTCTCCACTAACTTGGCACTTTTTAAATAAGCAAATACCTCTCTTCAGAATCTCACATATAAAATCTTCTCTGCTGTCGCAGCAGTGAAGAAGGTTTGTGTTTGATATCTGGTAGAGTTTACTTTAATTATCTGGTAGAGTTTACTTTAATTATCTGGAGGGATAAAAGATGCAAGTCACATTTTTCTTGGCTCTTGTCCTTCTGGGGCTCTTAGACCTTGCAGGTCTAAGAAGCAGAAGCTGAAGTTTGGAGACAATTCATGATGGAGCGTAGGAAAATCTCAGACTACAAGCTTTATTTGCTCAGTTCTGAAGAAAACCTTGTTTCACTTGATTAAGATAAAGTTCCTAAGACAACAGTGAGCCCACCAAGCACTTCATGCCCTAGAGCTGTTAATTTTATTTTATTTTTCTCTTATGTGCTCATAACATTGCACCATTGATTGGTTTCACAGGCAACAAGTCAGACAGATCTGGAAAACTGGGTTACTGCCATACATTCAGCCTGTGCTTCCCTCTTTGCAAAGAAGCTTGGGAAAGAGGACACTGTCAGGCTGCTGAGAAATCAGATCAAGAGTCTCTTCCAGAAGATTGACATGGATGGCAAAATGAAAAAGATGGCAGAGCTGCAGCTCTCAATTGTTAGCGATCCAAAAAACAGAAAGGCCATAGAAAATCAGGTACTGGAATCTATTTTTTTATGAGAGCATATTTATCATTAATTCTTGCTTTGGTCTCTGTTTGTGATTTCTAGGCCTGAGAATAATTTTCTTGGGCATAGCTGGCACAGTGGTTGTAATTATTGCCAGGTTTCTACAGCAATCCAGAGCAGTGCAGGAGGGAGGCTCCTCAAAGCCGCGCATTAGACTGTTCTGTTTAAAGAGGACAAAACTTTTTCTTGTCTCTTCAGTGAAAATGTTCACTGTTTTATAATAAGATCTAGCTGTTACATAGCATACCACAGAACATACAGTATGTTCTGTGAATAATTTAGTATTGTATTGCGGAAGAGATTGACGAATATTGTTCTGCACCTTAAGGCAGCACATGAGGAATACTTAGTCCTTCCTCCAACTTAATTTGTGTAGTGGCAGACAAAACTACGTGCTTCCAGTTGAAATTTAGCCATGAGCACCTGTGTGGTAGTGAACAAACATGAAGCCTTACTCTGCTGTCAGTTCTAGCATGTGAACCAGGAATCACTCCAGGCATACCTTATGGAAGTACATCGTGCAGTGTTGATGTCTTACCCATGTTCCCAGTTTTGCAGACAGTAACAGGCTTTAATTATTTAGACATGCTTAGTTCAGCCAATGACCTCACTACCCATGGCTTCTTGTGCACTAAACTTGTCTAGTAGTTTAGCCTAAATAAGTCTGTGGACTGAGGCTGCTGTACCATTAGTTTTATTAGGCCATTTACAAAAGACTTCTGATAAATTGAACTGATGACTGGTCTTTGAGAGCCTTTCCAGTCAGAGTAACTATTCCTCTGTTGGTACTTCATGCTGCATATTATGGCCCCTTGAGTCGCAAATGAGGTTTACTTCCTTCGAGCCAATATGGCATAATTATTTTTCTTTGGTTAACGAAACAGTTGTAGTTTCAGGGATTTGATGCTTATAAGATTTAAAATTCTTACTCTACTGGCTTGGACTTGATGAAGAGCAGACTGACTAGTACTGACTTCACTGCCAAGCTCTTGTGGCACACTTGAGTCTGAAGCTGTATGAGCAGAGTTCAAATAACATGCAGGTTTTTGTAGGGATTTGCAGTGCAGATGTTCATAAGCCCTTTGAGTGCTCAGATGTTCATAATTTATTTCCAGGTCACTTTATTTCATGGTCCAGAGCTGAGTGAGGTGAATGGAGGAGGAAAAATGTTAAGCATCCTTTTATTGCAGTAGGCTTTGAGACCTAGAAGAATATACAGGCTTCTATAGATGTCTAGTGCTTGTAAAATGTGATGCACTGAGGAAAAATCCTGATGTATGTTAACTTAATTTATCCCTCCCTCATCAGATATTCCTGTTAGTAGTTTATTAAGAGTCAGCTGAAGACTATTATTGATCTATCTTAATATCTGCTAATTAGGTGCTTTGTCCTTGAAGAACTGTCATTGTTTTCCAGCTCTCTGAGAAGCTGGCTTCATTCTGTAGAACTGAAATCCATCTTCAGGACTGCAGAAAATTTATTTCCGTTAATCTTCTGTCTATGTGTGTCTCAGAACACTGAATGGGGGAAGACCATTGGTACAAAGAATGAAATGGATCACTGTCAACATCCAGTAGTTGGCAAAGAATAAATTTATAGCAAGAATTTTCTCCATTCTTGATCCCTTTGATCTCTTTAAAATCTCTCCTTACAATTGCCTAAGGTTTGCTGGTGAAGTCACTTCAGGGAAAAGTCGATAGATAACTCAGTTGCCTTATCTTCTAATTTGTTGTCTCAGATTGGCATTTGCAATGAAAAAAGAAAATCTTGATGCAATTAGTAGCTGAGAATTCTTCATATACTTAGTAAGGTAATGATTTTGAGAAAATTATATTCCTGAGGGAATAGTTTGCATATATGTGGCTGTAGTTGTTTAGTAATTGTGGTTGTTTAGTTGTCTTTTGCCTATTTTGAGAAAAAAGAAAATATAAATTCTGGTTTTGTTTTTGTGTAAATTTGATGATGTTTCAAGCATGGGGCAGATATTATTCCTCCATGATGAAGTACATAGTATTGCCAATACTGTACTTCTTAAGCATGCCATGCATCCTGTGCTGGAAGTCTTCAATGGTGATTTATTTTGGGAAGCCAGCGGAAACAGTGTGATTGACTTCAGAAGGACTGTGGTGGATTTTTACATAAAAATAATTTATTTTCACTGGGGAATTGTCTTGGAAACTCTGATTTCTATAGCCTTTCTCCTTTTCCTTCCTCAGAAAAGCAACCACCAAATGTCAACTTACTCTTTTCTTTCACTTCTGTATTGACTTAACACCAATACTTCTCTGCTGAAGACTTAATAATTCTCAGGACTTTAAAAGCAAGCAAAACCTTTTTTGTTTCACAATTACTACCACCTGAAAGGCAGTTGTACTAAGGAAACCTGCACTTCTAAAGTTGCTATGGGTATTTTGGTATACTTTTACAAGCTTCTTTTTGGTGTCCAGCAAATGGACTAGAGAAACTCATCCGGTACTGTCTGGTAAATTTTGTGAATTTGAAGGCAATCAATCAATTGATAAAACCAGTGCTAAACAGAAGAGCAACCAACCAACAACAACAACAAAAAAGACAAAGAAAATATAATTTTTTCTAGAGAAATTCTTGTTTTATAGACTTGATGCTATCAAACTGGTTGGGAAATGTTTTCAGTCTTGTGGCTTATATGAGGGGTTCTCTCTATCTGGGTTTACTGGCCTAATAATAATAATTTTAAAAAAGAGTTTGTAAGTGTTTAAGAGAAAATTGTGGCCCTTCACAAAGCTATTGGTGATGTTTAGAAGAAACAATGAAGCATCTGCAAGATGGGATTGTGGCTGGACATCTTGAGTCTGCACATATTACCTACAGCCACATACATTTATTATTATTATGTGAAATAAATATGTTGTGTGTGATGGTATTCTCCCAACATGTAACTTCTCCCCTCAAATGAAGAGAATTAGGACAAAAGGTAATAAGTTTGAAAATATCCTGCTGCCAAGATGAATTTCAAAGCCTTTCATTAAAAATCTTTTCGTTTTCCTAGGTGTTTAACCTGCTAGAGAAACCACAGTGTTTGCTGTGAATACGGAGCCCTGTTAGTGAAAGGGATTATTAGCATTTGTTCAGATAATAATCTCTCTCTTAACAAAGAGAGCTCTTTTAACAAAATATTGCACATAAAGTCAGAAGTGAAGCTGCCTCTGCCTGCAGAACTGGTTTTAATGGGGTGGAAAATCTATCTCGCAAGAGAGACCACTGCAACCCTTGTGTAATTGTTTATGTACTTGGTACATAAGTCTATCCTGATGTCTCACTTTAGAACAATAGCATGATTAATAGTTGCTTGAAAGCATTATGGAGTTTTGTCTTCAAATTTTAATATGTTGGCATCATCATGTTTTCCAAGCTATTCAGAGGTTTCTGATGTAATTCATATTTTCTCCGCATATAATTTTTAACTTTTCAGAGAGTTAGGAACATGTGTATTTACTTGCAGGCACTGAAATGGTGAAGCGTTAGTGAGTGAGAAGAACAGGCACATGCTTTTTTGGAGGTATTTTTTTTGTAAGTTTTCATATGTGTCCTTCACCTAAAAGTATTTTGTCTGTTGCCATTAAAAAAAAAAAAGGATCAGTAAGATGGTGGTGTGCTTATTCTGGGTAGTCATTAAATCCATTAGTACCTTTCTTTCTTTCTTCCTTTCCCTGTAGTGGTCTCCAGCTTTTTACGAAGAGCATAACTTCATTTCTTTGTTTTGAAATCTACTTGACTCTTTCTCTTTTCTCTTATATTTGAAGAAGGATGATTGGAATAGGTCTGGGAATTTATTCTTCAGCCTCCACAAAGCTCAAATTTCACATCTTAACTTTCTATAAAGCATTTGATGAAATATTTTCTGACATTTAAATCCAAATTCTCAGTAACACTCAAAGGCAGTCTTTTCAGGGAACTTTGCTAACGCATGCCATCATTGCTGCAGACACATTCAGCTGGAATCTCAATACATAGTAACTCTTCATTCTTCCATATCCTCTTCAACTAAAAAAAAAAAAAAGTCCAAGCTTGTTAGACCAGACCTTCAGTTTGTGTGGTCTTTGAACTGGCTAAAGCAAATTTCTGCTTCCTGAGAGGCTGGTTCAATATCTTTCCAGATGTTACTCTTCAGTAGCATTTTACTTCATTTTACCTTGCCTACATCATTAGGAAAGTACTTTAGTAGTAGTAGACTGGAAGTGAAATGAGTAGGCAGACAGAAGGTTAGGGAAGTTCAACTTCATTCTTTCTGCACTGTTGTTACTGTTTTACAGATGCACGAATTTCCCTCTTTGTTTTGCAAAGATTTAGCATAAGGTAAGGAAAAATGCGTGTGGAGTTGCATAGCATTATCTCATACAATGGAGCTGGTGGGGCAGCCTGTTCAGAAAGGGATGGTGGTCTGGGTTTTGGAGAGGGCAGCTGGATAAAATTCAGTGGCTTCCTTACTTACATCCCTAGCTATAGACATATATATGGTACCACCAATTTCCATTGGATTTTCAACAAGCTGTCAGTTTGGTACACGTGTCCACTTTCATGCTGTCATTGGTATTGGGAATAAGATTACCTCTATCTATTTTGGTAAAAAATTATGAAATTTCTGTTCTTCCAATGCAACCAAAAAGATGGCATTTATTGTAAAAAACCTCCATTGTCTTGTTATTTCAGGAAGATTTCTTAACCTTTTTTAAGTCACCATGCAGATGAAGAATAAAGTGTTGCTAATTTCACATGAGTGTTGTTGTACTCTTTTACAATGCCTTCTTTATTTCTTTAAACTAAAAGTTATGATAGCATCTCAGTAGTGTTTTTTAAAGTAATGGAATTTCTGGAAAAGTGATGGTTTTGCTTCTTCGAGTTTCTCTTTAGGAACTAATGACAATAAAAATCTGTTCCCTGTCCCCAGAAACCAAGTGACTCATTTTTCCAGATGGATACAATATGAATTGTGTCTGAGAACCAGGGATTGGAATGCAAAGAGTTTGGTGTTGTTTGTAATGTGGTTGAAAAACTGTACATATAAAACAGCAGCAGAAGTTTCTTCTCAGTCCACAGAGTTCCCTGCATCAGCCTGTAAAGACACTTTCCATCTGGAAATAAGATATTGTGTAGGGAAAAATTGAGAATTTTTATTGCTATAGATAGTGAATTGTGTCAGCAAGGCCCTCATGATTCTGCGTGGTATAGGAACTACTACTAAATAAAATCAATTTTGAAGGCTGAAGTATTGAGAGAAGGCCCTCCTTCCTGTGCATCTTTTCTTTTGTGCTCCTTTGAATAGGTGCCAAGTGAAAAGCTGGTGTTTTGGTGAGCTGTCAAGGAAGTTTTTTCCATCCTCCTTCTAGGTCCTTGAGGTATTGTTACATTGAGTTGATATAGTGTAATTTCTGGCCCAGCTTTACACCATTTACACTCTGGTTTGGGTTTTATTATACTGAGCTCTTTTTACTTTGTGCAGAATATGTTTGCAAATGAGACAGTTCTTCCTCAGCCCCCCAAAAGCTACTGTTTGCACTGTAGTGTACGAAGGGTGAGGGGCCAGGGGCCATCCCTGAGCCATCCTGCCTTCCCTGGGACTGCTGAGGCCTTCCCTTTCCCAGCCTGCAAACCCTAAACCAGCTGAGGTTTAAACCAGCTGGTGCCACTGCAAATGTCACCTGCAGAGAGAACCGGAGAGCATGTGGGAACTATGGATCCCCACATCACATTAGCCTGTATATATTTACCCCTTGTTTTTCCAAGCTCCCACTTTAAAGTTTAGCTATAGAGAACTTATTAGGTTTATTGGTCTGAGAGAGACCTATTTTCAAACAACTTCCTTTAGCTCCTCTGTTTGTGTGACTTAAAATCTGATTAATTTGCAATTTTTTTCTTAGTGTCTGAACAGATTTTTCACTAACCTGGAGGAGATTTGACTATTTATGTTCTGAAAATGATCATTACTGCTGAAGTACTGCCAAAAGTACCATGCTGATCTTCCTTTGTGTGTTAACTCTTAATAACTCATTCCTGCACTAAGTCTTTGATGCAAAAGCTTATCCCTCACATAATTACTCTCTTGCCCTTGCACCAGGCTTCCTTGCATGAGTTCTCCTGGTGGCCCAGGCTAAATAATTCTCAAGGCTTCCAACATTTTTATCTTTTTATCTCTCTACCGCAGCTTCTTTTTCCACTCTACCTTACAGGATCCTTCTAAGTTCAATACATTTATTTGGGTGGCCCCCTCTTGCCTTTCTTCCAAGATTTTTCATGCTGCCACTAAACCGAGAAATCCTTGCTTAACATTTCCCTGGACTGACAATGACATCCTCCCTTTCCTCTGGAAAAACCTTTTAATTTTTTCATGTTTCATGTGTGCTCACTTGTCTTGGTATGCCTCATTTCTGGCCATATCTCTCATCTCTTTTCGGACTCACTTCATGCTGGCATTAGCCTTTGTCGTCTGTTCCTGCTCCCACAGCTGTCTGCTGCATCCACTTTTTCCTGTTTGCTTTCGAGCAGATTTCAAAGGGCTGTTTTTTCTGTGCATGATGAAGTTAAGTCCTTGAGCCTTCTTTCGGGTAGTCCTCCCACGTGGGACAGAGATTTGCCTCACACAATAGCAGAATAGGGATTGCAGCAGCGAGTCTGCAGGCTGTAAATTAACTTCATGGACCAGGTCATACTGTGCTTTGAAGTTGTTGCTTTTTTATTTGTGTGCTTCTCCCGTTTAGTCTTCAAGAATATAAATCTCTAGGAAGAATTATCATAGTTTAAAAGCCCTAGACAAATAGCAGCTGGTATTGGTTCATGGTCTGCAATTGGTTCCAGACATCCCTGGTTTTGATAAGACTACAAGACAATCCCAGAAATTCCTTGCCTACAGCTTTTGCTAATGCCATTAAATGTAACATTGTGATTACCGATGCTTTTGGAGCTGATTAGCCAGTATCCTGTGTGACTGATAAACACTGTAATTTAATTATTTCTTCAGAATGCCCCCATGTTATTCCCCACTTCCCCTTCTTAGATTTTTTTTTTTTATTTTAAAATACAACTTCATGCAAATGTTTAATGGGGATTTTGAAGAAGGCCTAAGACACACAAGGATGTCTGTTCTCAGCCTGTGTTCAATGAGGACAGGATGCTCCACTCCAGCAGTGCCCAGAACAAAGCTTCCTCTGTTCCTGAGCTATTAAAAGTTGGCTTAGCTCTGTACCCACAGAGGTGTCATCTTGAAGGGAAAGACATTACCTGAGCTTGTA
This sequence comes from Passer montanus, assembly GCF_014805655.1. NCBI lineage: Eukaryota > Metazoa > Chordata > Aves > Passeriformes > Passeridae > Passer > Passer montanus. The sequence continues at coordinate 19,599,959 of NW_024366591.1, read as the reverse complement.
GCTTTTGGCTTTGTGAAAAGCTGACAACCATGTTTTCATTCTAGTTGGATGTTGACACAGAGAAAGAGCCCATCTCATAATCTCCTATTGGAGTTGTCCCATGTGTAAAATACTGGCAAACATAAAAATGCTCTGAGAAGCATCTGAGAGCACAAAGAAAGCAAAAAAAATAAAGCCAAATAAATCCAGGGAAAAGAAAGATTATTCTTTCTGGTGCTCAGAGGATGTGTGTTTCAAATGTTTGTGATGAGAAATTAGACAAGGCATCTTCATTATGTGTATGTCTCTATCCATTTTCACTAGACTTCTGAGAACTTATCTCATTATAAGCTTTTGTAAATTCTCTGTTTTGCCTTTAATAGTCATCCTTTGAAAGATTTTTTAAGTGTACTGTGAATTACAATTTTGCATTCATACCTGTGAAAAATAGTATATTGTCTTCCATGTCCTCACCCTACTCACCAAATAAGATTTACCTCTTACTTCCAAAAGTAACTGATGCAACAATTGGTGAGCACATATGTAAGGAAGCTGGAATGGGTGGGCTCTCTATCGGTTGTAGCACAAACCTTAGCATCATGTTCTTTGCTTGCTTCTTTCATTCTTGAAAGTAAAGTGGCAAAATACTTGCTTAATTCTTGAAATATTTGGCAGCATTAGAAGGAAATTGAACTGATTTTGCTGCTAAACGAGCCTAAAGGACAAAGTCCACCTGAGGTTTTGTATTTGTCAGCTTGTTTGCTGAGCCACAAAGGTGCTTGTCCCAGCCTTGGCTGATCCCAGTGTGAGGTGATAATGTCCTGTGCACGTGGGGACAGGCAGGTGTGCCAGAAAAAGGCATAAAGCCAACGCCCTTTAGAGAAAATGTGATGAACTTTCTCCACAGCCCTAAACCACCTGTTGAGCAGGCAGCCTGCAGTGATTTGAGCTGACATTCGAAGCTCAGTGTTGTCAGGGTTATTTCAGCAGTTGTCAGTACATGATCTTGGTGTTCCTTGACCTAATGGACATGCCTTGTCTGCCTTCTTGTTTATCAGTGTGCTTGCTGCCTTTTTTATTTATACTACATATAGGTATTACTGTGTGATGTGCATTAATTGTACAATCTGCAGGGCAGATTTTTGCTGCAAGTACTGTTGTGTAAATTGGGGAAATGAAGAGCAAAATTTGACTTTGGTGCAGTGCATAAGAATATGTATTTAAATAAGTGTGTATGTTTTAAATGAGTGTGAATATGTGTGTTTAAATGAGCATGTATTTACACAAATACTTAAAAGTCTGTCATCTAAACCTTGATTCAGAGCTTTCAGTCTAGTAAATATTTGAGTCTTCACTTTCTAATTTTACATTGAAACAGGGTTAAATTGTTACATCTTAATGTACCTGTGGCAGATATATTTTAAGAATTGCATATTTACATTCCTTCTTTTGGTACAGTGGTTTGTATTGCGTCTGTATAGCTGTTTTTTGCAGTTTGCAGTATTGTCTCCTGTTTACAGTTAGAGGAGCCTTAGGTTGGTAGTAAAGAATGAAGAGAACCTACCACTGTAGCTACTTTGCTACTTTCAGCCAGCCAGCCAAAAAAAAAGCTAAAAAAAACCCCCCAAAACTAATTTTCAAAAAGAAAGGGGTGGTGGAAGGGAAGAAAGAAAGAAAGAAAGAAAGAAAGAAAGAAAGAAAGAAAGAGCAAGCTTTTGTGAACCACAGGGATGTGTTTTTATGTAACTGTTTTTGTGGCTATCAAACAACCCGAAGTTCATGGTATGTTCATCTTGTCAGTATGTGTTTAAGACCACCAGCTTTGTTTTATTTCAAGTCATCTTTTGGGTTGATGTAACACAATATGACTGAATGTGTTTTGGCAGGGAATAACTAATCTAATCCATATACTACCAGATGAAAGCAATTTACTCTGGGCTTAGGGAAACGCTCGAATTTTCAGTGCAGCCCACAAAGGCATTTTCCCCCCATTTAATTGTCCCTTTTTATATCCAAATAGATCCAGCAATGGGAACAAAACCTGGAAAAATTTAACATGGACCTTTTCCGAATGCGATGTTACCTATCCAGTTTGCAAGGTGGGGAGCTCCCAAACCCAAAGAGCCTTTTGGCTGCTGCCAGTCGTCCTTCAAAATTGGCACTGGGGAGGCTCGGCATTTTCTCTGTCTCGTCCTTCCATGCACTGGTAAGTCCAAATGCACTTCCATGGGTGTGTTACACAAAACCACCATGTGCTTAGATGTGGAATAGTGCTGGGATAATACATGACTGCACCCACATGCATTGCTCAGGCAGCCCTGTACCCTTGTCACACTTTCTGCCTGCTCCTTGACTGCAAATACATTTTTTTCTACAGGATATGGCCACCATGGCTTTTTTTTTTTTTTTTTGCCCCAGAGGACTCCAGACTTGGAGTCCCTCCTAAAAAGGAAGTATTCTTAGAACAGGCTAAAGCTAGAGACAATTCAAAATTAAATGTCACTTTTTTTGAGAACTGTGGGATGTGTTTCTAAAGAAGAATGAACGAGATCCTCAGCTGTAAGCTGTTGCCATCCTGTCAGCTTCAAGGGAAGTACAGCAGTAGCAGGTTCGCCTCTGCTCTTCAACCTTGGCAGGGCTGCAAGGCTGCATCACTTTTTCTGCATGTAAAGTCTGAAGAGTAGTACTGGAAAGACCTGTCAGGGAATGTGTTCCTCTCCACCACTGGTTTTATCTGTGTGGTTTGTGCTGTTCCTTGTTAATAACTCAAAGCTATAGCATTTATCTCCTATGTTTGACAATTTAGAGGATCTGTCTTCCTCTAGAAATTTCATATCTGAATGATAGGTTATCAGTCTTATTCAGAGCCTTTTCATTAGCTTTTGTTTTACAGAGCAATAGTTTATCAGGTTCTCCCTTCCTATGGCTTCTAATTTTGCCCCATGACAAAAAAAAATATGCTGCCATACCACTGAAATACTGAAACAAGCATCACTGCTGAAAGCTTAGAACATTGTATTTGCACTTTGGCATGTTACACTGAGATGAACTGAAGTAACCCCCATTTGATGCCTCAGGTTGAAATAACTGTCAATATTTTGCTGTTATGAAAGTGATACAAGAGGGTCTGTCTCTGTGTTTAAATAGATCTGCTCCAGGGATGAAGCTGCTCTCAGGAAACGTACCCTGTCTCTGTCCCAAAGGGTTCGAAATAAGAAGGGTTTATTTTCTTCTCTAAAAGGACTGGACACATTGGCAAGAAAAGGAAAAGAAAAGCGGCCTTCCATAACTCAGGTAGATCTTACTTGCTGGGGATGGCACAGAATGGCTTGTTTCTCCTGGAGTTCATCCTGCAAGGTGCTGTTGGTGCACAGGGTAGAAGACATTTGTCCATCAAACCTACCTCCAAGGTTTCAGTAGGTTTGGTAATTGTGCAATGGGATCATCCCCTCTGAAGAGTATATGTCTAATTTGTTTTTTTTTGGTGATAAATAAGATTGGTGAATGACAGTTTTGACCCAGTAATTTAATTATTGTCAGCGTAAGAACACCAGGCTGGAATTTGTAACAAAACTTCTCTTCTGGCACATTGCAAACTGTTTGGAAGTAGGGTTTCTTTCAAGATAGCCTCTCTGCACAGTCCTTAGTACAGTGTATACTTGTTTGTGGCTGGAACTCTGAAGCACTGTTGCAATTCAATATAGAGTGACATAGGTGATTCTCAAGGGAAAAAGAGACTGTGCAGAGACAGACATCTTTGGCATGGCCTCTTAAAGCAGCACACACTGCCTGGAAGTACATTTTAGCCACCAGGAGAAGACTGCTGTCATGCAGGGAGTCAGCTCTCAGTACAGACAGCTGACTAATAATGCCAGACCAGTTTACTGAAGACTTGGCACAGGTTTGGTGTGCAGGGTCAGGCTGGCTCTAGGGAGAGGGACTATGCTGATGTGTGCCCCCACTGAAGGGCTGCACTGCTGGTGAAACCACAGCATCTTTTTCTCTTTCTGGAAACTAATAGCCCATGCTTACATTTAGTACAAGCTCCACACTTCAGGAGTCTGTGTTTTCTCAATAAAAGCTCAGTTACTTGCAAAACAAAAGTTTTCTGCCTTTTCCCTGAAAAAAGGTAAATAAGAGCAGAGCTGCTTCTTGACAGTGAGGCTGAGTGAGGGGCATTCTCACTCAGAACACTACTGTTTTCTTTCTTCATAGCCTCTGCCATGTCTGCTCTTGCTCCTGCAAAGCAGTATTTTGTGCATTGTTCATTAGGTAACTTTGTTCTTGGCCCTTGATTTTATTAGTCACAAAATCTCTGATCAGCACTTGAAAATTGGCTGTTCTTGCATGTGTGGTAGTCTGTGGCAGAATATTTAAACAAGCCTATCTGTACATGTCATGCTATAGACACAGAGCTGATCCAACAGATTTCATGTTGCAAAATAACACATCAGGATTTTCTGGTCTAGTGGTTTGTATTTTTAATAGGTAAATATCTATGTATAACTTGTGCCTGTTACACATTTTAGCATATTGATTGAGGTGTGTTAGCATGGTGAAATTGATTAATAAAACTCAGGTCTGTCTTAAAATAGAAGGAACTAAAGGAGAAATTTTCCCTAGGTCATCCTTGTCACATAAGTTTCTCTGTGTTCTCCAGCAGCAGAGTCTGGTCTGGGAGTCCTGCACCTCTATTTCTTTATTAATGTGAGCACTGAGGGAAGGAATGTTATACCCTTTAGCTCTGTTCCCAGCAGAGCTGATACCTTGCACTGTTTTTAACTGGGTAATAAGTCTTCTCATATGCTTTATAGTCCATGAAGGGGATTCTGTGGAGCTCAGGGACAGGGAATATTATAGCTGTGGCAAGGAGAGGAGGCTCCTGCTGCCCTCCCAGTGCTTTTCTGAGCAAAGAGAAGGGAGGCCTGTCTTCTGAGCAAAGAGAAGGCAGAGGTGCCCCCCGTGGGTGTTTACCCTTCTTATTTCAAACCTTGCAACCAGACAGGCAGAGGTGCCCCCCGTGGGTGTTTACCCTTCTTATTTCAAACCTTGCAACCAGCTGGCCCAAAAACGTTTTCATTTTCATAGACAAGCTGGAGTTCTTATATTTTTTTCTTTTTGTAATTAAACAGCCTGCAATATAAGTAAGGAAATTTAAATGCTGAGTGTTGCCCATAAAAGTCAGGAATTTTTATAGACATGGCTTGAAAACTGACCCATGAACCTAGAAGATGGCTGAAGAGAGAGCCACATCCTTGCTCAGACTTGTGTATGTGCACATAATTCTATATCAAAATCAGAATAGGTCTGAGGATAACTTTCGTGTCTCTTTCAGCCAGCTGGGTTAAGCAGAGAAGTGGAGGTTCCTTCTCTGCTCATTGTGTTGAGATGTTTCTGTGGAACAATAGATTAAAAAAAGTCTTGCTTTCTTGGATTTAAGTTCATTTGACTGTAGCTGGTATGTTTTGATCTACAGTACCCTAGCTTCAAAATTAGATGGTATATTCTTGAAGATCATTGTGTCAGAGTAGTTTTTAATTTTATCTTGTTTATTTTTATGGCATTAATAAAAATGTTCAGAGTTTCTGTGCTGGGAAGCTTTGGTAAACATTAATGAAGTGGCTCAGTCTTCTACAAATCAGTTAATAAAACTGCACTGTAGCAGATGGGGGATGTCTAGGCTCACATTATCCTCAGTTTCTTAAATGCTTATCTGCTTTCTTATGTCTAAATGGTGAACTGTTTTGACAAATCATAAGCAATAAAATACTTTGATTATATCTGTGGGTGAGACAAGGAAGTTCAGAAGTGGTACCTTTTATTTGCATTGGCAGAAACTGGATTTTATATGAAATCTAGGGAGTTTGTTGTCTTGGATTATCTGAAAGGCTTTTGCTAATACCAGAACCCCCCAAAAGCTCAGCTGCAAGTCTGATATTGTCCTAATTTTTTACTGCAGAAGAAGTTGAAAAAATGTTTTTTAAATTTTGCAGCTTAGGAGGATAATGTTATTACTTGCAAATCTCAATGTCATATATAAATTGTGTAAGTCTATCCTTGTGTTTACACCAGCCTTATCACTGAAATATTTGTATCCACAGCCATTTATTTTATTTTAAAAAAAGAAAAATAATCTTAGCACCTTTGTGAGATATCAGTAGTTTAATTTCCAAAGCATGTGGGCAATGCACATCTGAGGTCCTGCCTTCATCACCTCCAAAGCAGACACATTAGTCAGCTATTTTCATTGCTTAATAGTGTTGGGTTTGGGTCAACTATGCCTATAAAGCTAACCTAAAAGTTTCAATCGATACCACCAAGAAAACTGGTTAGAAAAGATGAAAAACTGTAGCGTAGGAGATTTTAGAAACCAGCAACAATGATTTGAAATAGTCCCTTGAAGTCATGATAAGATTTGTAGCTCTCCCTAACAGTATCCTGAAGGGTGAAATTCATAATTCCACATCCAAGTGTATGGTTTGAAGGCAAATGACTTTAATCTAATTACTAAATAGTAGATAGGAAAAAATAAGTACATGTTTTATACGTATTTGAATCTGAGAGTGCATGTAGCTCAAATTTTCTTTATATGGAGAAAGTTGTATTTCTTTATTACTTCTAGTCAGAATAAAGCAATAAAAGGTACAAAAGATCCCTGGGGCTTAGCAGGTATATATATATATTCCTTAATTTAATTTTATTTTTTGTTTTCTCAATGGATGTACCCAAAACTTGTCAGAAGCAAAGGTGTTTATTTGTTCAACCTACTTATTTATCTGTGATGTTTTCAATAGGTTTTTGATACAGCAGGAGGACATGGATTTGCTGGCGTGCAGAATTCAGCCAACTCTGCTGAGGTATGATATGCCTGTTCTCATTCTGCATCATCATGTTTTTGAATTCCTGAATGCATTTCTCTAAGGTAATGGTGGGGCTGGTTCAGAGACCCTAAAGAGATTCATAAAATGTATTTATTGTTTGAAAGCATCTTTCACAGTATGGCAAATCATCGGGTGGTTTGGACTGGAAGAGACCTTTATAAGTCATCTAGTCCAACCCCCTGCAATAAACATGAAAATCTTCAACTAGATCAGGCTGCTCAGAATCCCATCCAATCTGACCTTAATGGTTTCCAGGGATGAGATGAAACCCAGGGTATATTTTTCCCCTTTGTCTGCTTCAACAGAACCTTTGTATTTTGAGTTTTAAGGCAATAAAATCTATGTAAAGTCTATGGACCATCCTATCAGAGAAATGAGATTTAATATAAAGCTGGAGATTGCCCAAGTGAAGGAGAAGGATGCATTACCCAGTAAATAGCTGTGATTGATCTTCTCTGATACTCAGGAGGAGGAGATATGATGCTTTTGCCTGCCTGGCCTCAGTCATGGCCCTTCTCCATTCCTTCAGCCTCCCTGGGGTGCCATGTTGCCATCCCCCAGTCTGGAAGGACATCTCCCACTGACAGCAGCTATCCTGTAATCCTGTAACACTGTTTTGCCTTGTGAAAGTATCTTCACATTTTGTCTGTTCTTTGAAAAAAATGGATTGAAATACCGGAATTCCCTTTGTTACTTGGCCACTTGCCTATTATTTCCTGGAGTGGGAAAGTATTTAAACCAAATCACTCCTCTGTTTTCAAAATAAATTGTAATTATGGGGTTGAAATCAACTCCTGTAGAGAACGCTTAAAAAATTCCTCCAGAATGTACCATTGTGTGTGGTGTGAGATGGCATCTCCCATCTCAGAGACAGCAAACACAATGCATTCCTGTTCAAACATGCTGAAAATGGAAAGGTTTGCCACATGAGAAGTGACCAAGTCTCTTGGGCATAGCCCCTGAAGGTTTCTCCTGAAGGGCTGTGACACCAGTCCTTCGGTTGGATGCCAATCCCCTCGGGGCTGGGAGGTTGATGCAGCTGCCTTATTCCCCAGGGTCTGCTGTGATTCTCCTGTCCTCTGGCCGAACAGGAGCATTTACTCCTCCTGAACCCTTCTGAGGAGACAGAGAAATGTTTTGATCTAGGGAGCAGGCAGAATGATATGCTCTCCCTTTGGTGAAGTTTGAGCAAAGGGATAAGGTCTGTCTTGTTCCAGCTCTAGGTAAAGCAGCCTTCTCCAAATTCAGATAGGGACTCACAGCCCTGTTCTCCAGGTAGAGGGGAGACCATCAGAAGTCAATATGGCTGCAGGTTTTGCACCAGGATTTAAAAATTTAGCAGGGTTGTCTTTCAAGACTAGAAAAACACACACAGTTTAGGTGCTGAGCAGACCTCTGGAGCTAGAAAAACATTTTTTCCCCTTATTATTTCAACCCTATTTCTGAAACCTTTTTTCAATGGGTATTAAATACAGCGTGGGCATTTTTAAGATCCTGACATTTTGGTGAATCATACAACAGCTCAGAAATGATTCATCATAACTTTGAAAACCGTTACTCTGGCATCAGCCTGGTTTCACTTGCTGATTTAAAATGAAAAAAAAAAACAACAAAAACAGCATCAAAACTTTTATAAAATGCTGCCTGGGTATGACAAATAGCAAAGTCTGCCAGGGAAGCTGTATTTTCCCTGAAAAGGATGATAAAACTAGAGGCAAATAGTGGGAGGAAATTATGAAGTAACCTATTGGTCCTGCAGCAGCCCTGTGGCACAACATGTGACAGTCTGCAAGTCCTGGCGCCTCTTTCTGGAAAATTGGATGGGTTGTTATAACTTCATGTGGCAATGAATGAATGAACTATTGTGGAATTGGTCACTGCAGGCATAACAGGAAAAAAAACCCCTTTTCATGTCAGATTTTCTGAGACGGAAAATGTGGATGAAGCAACGGTTCCTTGACTGCAGTTAAGGAACAGTCATGTTTAATAACAGAGGGAAGTTTATCTCAAATTGTATGCTTGAGCATTGATGTACATGGCAAGGAAAGGATGTAGCTCACATTGGCTGCAGAGCTTTCTGTCCTGTTAGAAAAGCTTACATCAAAAGGTGGCCTTGAACCTATTTCTCATCACCTTAATCCTCTAGGATATGAGGTTATGGGGTTTTTTTCATCTCTGGCAATAGTGAGATTTATTCTAGTTGCACAGATTTGGAGTGCTAGTGTTTCAGGGCAATAAACCATTGTAGTAGTTGCAAACCTCCCTTACTGAGGCAGGCATAGCTTTAGTTTTCCCTGGAGAAAGCCACCAGGGAAATTCAGCCTGACTCCTGTGTACTAATCTCTTACAGCCTCCCTGCCTTGCCCCCTTTCTCCTTTCTGTTATTTACACTGTGGAGGTGGGTCAGGCTTCATTCTCAGGCAGTTGATTTAGTGCTGAGAGGACTAGAGTTCCACAGGAATTATCTTCTTCAACATCACCAGCATTACCTACAGCCGCCAAGGTCAAACTTCTTCTGGTGTGGATTTCAACACTGTGTTAATTGCAGTAGCAGAGCATGACTCCTGTTGTGTATAAATTGATGGATTTCAGTAGGATTTCCATCACCTGTGTTAATTGAAATTTCATGTTCAACTAGTTAAAAGGGACGGTTGAGCAAGACAGACAAGATTAATGAAAAGACTTAGTTCATTAATATTATTCCACCAAACCAGTGTTATTCTGGCATCCCATTATTACTACACCACAATCTGGGTTGTCTGTAACCTGAATTTCTGCATTGTTTGGTAATTACCTGGATAAGATTGCTTGCTTCAGTGTTTTTACAGCCACAGTTGTTATTTGCAAAAAGAAAAGAATATTGGTCTCTCTGTTGTTACTAACAGATTGTTGTCAATAACGTTGCTGCCTGCAGCAAGGAAAAGAGGCTCTGTGCAGCTTTTACAGCAGCTTTTAATTGTGGTGCACCCCTGGGCTTGTGTCCCAGCGGAGAGTTGGCAGAACTGTGTAATCAAGGGTCTTTATGTAGGCAACAAATCCCCCCAGCACAACAAACAAACAAAAAATACTAACAAAAAGCATGAAGGAGGTAAGGATGCCTGGGAACAGCTCAGGATATCTTAAGATATGCCTTGGGTGGAAGTCTTGCCACTCTCTGGAGTTATTGTCCATTTCCAGTGAGTGAATGGGGAATCAAGGGACCGCATCTGTACAAACTTAAATGCCTTGATCTAGGTAATTAAGTGATGTGCTGAATAGGCTTACCCAAATAATATGTGAAACTCCAAATTCTGAACAGCTCTTGGTGTTTGTCTTCTCCTTGTGTGGCTTCCTTTGAAACATGCAGCCTGAAGTGCAGTACAGGAGAAAGTGGGAAAGTGAAGGGTGAGAAAGTTACAGGGAATTTATTTAGGACTGATGTTATTTGATCAAGCAGAGTGACGTTGGAAAGAGGGAGAATGTGGAGCAAAATGGTAAAAACAAGCAAATACCCTCTGCTGCCAATGAAACACCATGTTCTCAAACTGTGAATAAAATAGGAGCATTTTATTCTTACTTTCAGCCTTTTTTTTTTGTTATGGCTAGCCTTGCTCCACAGTGCTCTCTGCTGGAATTTTGTTGACATCTAATGTCAAAATGACACCAATTTATTTATTTATTTACAGAGTTATTTTACATATATTGGTTAGGTACAATTGTAGTTGTCAGTTCTTCTTAAAAATTTATTTCCACTGTGATATAAAACCAGGTAGATACATATTTCCACATTAAATCAATGATTTGCATGAGATAAAGGCATGAAACTCCATAATGGGAAAGCACAGCAAGTTCGATCCGAGCTCTAGAAAATCAGGTCTTGGATAATGAATGAGAGCAGGTAACAGAACTCTGCCTGGATTGCCATGGAGAAAATACACAGCACTGTTTTTGAATCATAGCCACTGCAAACTGCTAATGTAATTGAAATGTTTTGGTTTGGTTTAGTTGTTTTTGTTTTGGTTTTTAACATCCATATATGTTGTACTTTCCTCTCTTGTTTCCAGCAGCAAGTCGACGATTTTTTGAATGTCTACTGCTCAGTGCCAGAGAGCATCCAGAAGGAGAATGCTTGGGAAACACAGACGTATGTTCATTTCTGTGATGGCCAAGCTGTGGCGCTGACACTCAAGCCAGAGCACAGGGTGGAGGATGTTTTGTCTTTGGCATGCAAGGTACTTATTTTTGATGCAAAATTGCTTCTTGTAAATAGCTGTGGACTTGAGAAGGAACACAGTGTATCAGTGGATGCATGAATAGGGAAAATTGTGGTAAGATTATCATTATATGTAATAATACAGTAATGAGATAATATATAATACTAATAATACATAATGAGACAGCAACAGGGAGATGCTGAAGGCACATTGCTCTCTTTCCTTAGTTGTGGTTTTTATGTGCTGTAGCTAAGGCAGCAGGGCTGTGGAAAGGTTTTCAAGAGTGTTGCTGGAGACAGCACACAGGGGGTGCTTCCAGTGTGCCAGGTAGTCAGCCCTGGGCAGCCTCAGCACGTGTCCACTCTGTCTTGTCCTTGCAGCAAACCCAGTTGTTCTGTGCAAATTAATCACAGAGGAGCAACAGGGACTGGTTGAGTTAGAGCCAGGAAATTAAGACATTTAAGACTGCTGTGACGAAGGCTAACATATAGGTTTGCTTCTGAAATGACCTTTATAAGCTTTTAATTAAATACAAGCTCTATTTGTGAATTTCAAAGAGTGAATTCACTTGTGAAAGTCAGTGCTGGTGAATTGAGAGGGATTGCTATAGACCATGGAACAGAAAATGGTCGCAGGTTGAAGGTAAAATACGAATACCAGTTTTAGCTACAGACAAAACACCAGCGCCTCTGGAACATTGTAATATACCTAACATTTCTGCCTCCATATGTGTCAGTGTTTGAACTCTATGACTTCATGATTCAAGACACTTAAATTACACTAAACAGCTTTTTGGAAAAAAATACTTTTTATCCCCAAGTTCTGTTTTCCGGCCAACTGGTAAATATATTTTATTTACTTCACAAGGGGAAAAACAGGAAAAAAAGGAGTCCTGTGCCGGACAAGATCCAGCTGTAGCTTTTGGCATAGGTTACGGTGAATTTCCATGTGAACTCATTGAACTGGCTTGAAGTTAATGAAGTTTGAGGCATTAATGGAGGAAAAGGCCCAATTTAATGGCTCCTTTCACGTGCTAATATTGGGTGGAAATAAAAAAAACCCAAACTTTTAACAATCCAGAGTAAACTATAGTTTTTAAAATCAAAATAAGCACTCTGATTTAGGCAAGTCCCAATGCATCTCCAGGGCATCATGAAGAAGAAATTATCTTCTTGTGACTTCTTCTGGTGGAGACTGAATCGTTGAGAAAATGTTTAATGTTTGGCTTTAGTTTTAAAAACTTGGCTGTGCCCGGTCAGGCTGAAAGGATTGTCTGATACACGATTTGGCCACCAGGTGGCACGGAAGAGACAGAACAATCTGAAGTCCTTGGGGCGCCATGGGAGACCCCCTAAAGCAGGAAATAAAATTTATAAAAGTAACATTAAGTTGGAAAAGGAAATTCCTTACCTCTCTTACTCCGTCATTCCAAAATATTTGTAATTGTAAAGCTGACTTTTAATTGTTATTGTCTGTATCACATGAAAATTTGGTTTTAAATTCCTTGATTTTTTTCTTAAATGTTTTTCTGTTTTATTTTGTCTTTCTATTCTGTGTGTAAAGCTTTTCATAAGCATTCTCTAATGCTGAATACTTTCTGCTCATCTGTCCTGGTTCTTTTCCTTGTTACATTTTCATTCTGCTCTGGTGAGTGTAAGGAATCTTTCTTCTTAACAGAAAATGTTTGAATGCTGTGTGGATAAGGCTGAAGTTCAGAAGAGTTGTTAGGGCTTTATTTTTTCCCTTCATCCATGCTTTATGAGGTTTATACTTTTCTCATTTCTGTTTTCCATCTGAGGTTTTTGGGTAGCGTGTATAAAACAACTTGTGCATTTGAATTCAATTTTTCAGGATTCAGAACACAACTAACTTGTAAAATGCAGCAAGTAATAAAAATTAAGTTAATTACAAGTTACTCAGTAGAGTTAGATTTTGTAAGCAGCCAAGATGCATTAAAGGGGTTAAATAACCATCAGGGAGGGTGTCAGTCCTCTTCTTTTGGAAATGTTGCTTCCTCCTGTTTTAGTACTGTTGGTCTATTAATATGCTAAAATGAAATGTTTTGTGCCGTGGTCTCACCAGTATCCTGATCTTTTCAGAGCCTCCCATCAGGGGCTCAGCACTTTCAGGCTAATATCCTTTGGGAATATCCCTATTTCCCTTCGGCTTCCTGTTGAGACAGGATCTTTGCTTTGACCTCATGTGGTTAAAAAAAAAAGGGGGGAAACTCTCTGATCATAGATCAAACCTAGCAATAAAAATAAAATCTAATAAAGGCAAACCCTTAGGGAACCTGCTTGCCATCCAATCTCCTCTCCTAACTGCCCATACATGCACACACATTTTCTACATCAGGAGCAAAAGCTGCTGAGCAGAACTGAATCATCAGAAGCAGTCATAGCAAAAGGTGGTTGTGAGTGTGAAGTTCAAAAGGACAGAAGACTGTTGAGATATCTTTGGAAACATATATTAGTGCTCAGTTAATCTAATAGCCAAGACAGAGTGTTTATTAAAGGATTTGGGAGGGTCATAAAGCAAAATGGAATCTTATATTTTAAGCAGTGCATCTAGTTTTGTTTATACTACAAAAACAGGTAGAAAATTATTTTTGAGATTGCTTTTGCATGATTTTAGAAGCTTGTTGTGTGTGTATCATTTCTTGGTATTCTAGGATTCTGGAAATAACTAATGAATTCCAAACTCCATTATTTTTCTTCTTTAGATGAAACAGCTGGAGCCAAGACACTACAGCCTACAACTCAGAAGACTGGTTGATGAAAATACTGAGTATTGTTCTCCTGAACCATATGAATACATAGTAGACCAGGAAAGTTTAACTCCTTTTAGATAAAGTTTTGTGATGTCTCTAGCTGCAGTTGAGCTATCACCTGCAAATATGTGAAACTGAGATCTAAAATAAGGTTTAAAAGCTGTTCTGGGACTGCATTCTGTTATTTTGGTTGACAGTTTTTAGTGGCTAGGCACTGCAAATACTTTTTTCAAGAAGAGTTTGAAGATTTGAATGAGGCTTTTAGTACAAAAGTAAAAGTGTCAGTTTGTACTCCAGAGTGGGTTTTTGGTCTTTAACTTTAGTCCCACTAATAGCAGTGATGCTTACACAGTAACACAATTGTCTATGTAAAGACAGCAAGTCTTGATGCAAAGAATTTTGTGCTTGTTTCTCATGCTGTATCTGGGATTTGATGCTTACATTTTCATAGTTTGATGACTTCTGCTACTGTTCTTTTCTAACAGGTGTATGATGAAATAGAAATTTGTCCGTTAAATGTTTATCATGTTCATCTTACAAAGACTGAAAACATAAGTGATTATGGTAAGCTGTCAGGAATTTGTCTTTTTATTCTTCTCATTGCTTACTTTCTCTCTTCGGGACTTTTTAGTTTCTGAGAGGAGACAGAGCCATCCTTGATAGCTCAAAGTGTGAATCTGCAAAGAACATGAGACATAGCAAAGACCCAAACTGATTGTTTTACATTGCCAAGTGCATTTCTTATGTTCTGGAAGTGTTCTGGAAGAGTCCACAGTGACCAAATGATTGAAGCATAGGCTTGTCAGAAATATGAATGTCCATTGCTAGGACTAATGTAAGTGCTCTCAGTCAGGCACTAGTCAAGGTCTGCCTTTTTTTTTTTTTTCTGTAGTGGGATCCTCTGTTGGCACAGTATCAAAAGTATACTTTGGAACTAATTCTGACAGGCTTTTTGTCCAGGGTGGGTAGTTATGCCTAGGAATAATTACATACCTTGCAAGGATACCTTTGTAAGACAGCTTTATGCTGTACTTTAGCTGCGAGTCAGTTTTAAATTATTATTTTCTGACCTTTCCCATTCATTAGTCTAGTATAGTTTGTTGCTTTGTAGTTTGGGTTTCCACTTTTTGGAATTGTTTAATACACTTCTATGTCTGATGGACACTCTGCAGAGCTCTTACTGTAAAGATGGACTGTGCCATATTATGGAAATGTCATGGAGCTGAGGTAGAAAATACTTTTTTGGAAACGTTTTTTTTTTTTTTACGTCAGAGCATTGCATTTTCTGGGAGTTGAAAAGTCTTACTAATTTTAACAGGTCTTATAATGACTGGGTAACCATGTGATAATTTCTATATGCTCTATGGCTGTGTTCTCATGAGAAGTATCTTCCTTCTCTTGAGTAAAGTCTACTAAATACAGGAAATAAAAGGAGAATGTTCCCGAGAAAGTTTATTTGATTTAAACCTCTTTTACTTCAGGCTTTGCTGTCACAGCCCAAGTTGCTGAGAATGAACATCTCACCCATATCTTTGTAAGTGATGTTCTACCTGATGGACTGGCATACAAGGAAGGTATTGTATCCTGTTTGTGTTTAAAACTATTCATTATCTTTTTTGAGTCCAAAAACTTGAAGGAGCTTTAGTAATGCTGTCTCAAATATTTCTGGGCTTTTACTATTCACAGTTTTCTTTCCTGAAGACCATGGAAAGTATATAATAGTAGGAAAAATAGTGTATACAGAGTAACTGAATTATCCTTTCAGTTTAGTGGGGACAGTTCTTATTCACCCTTGGAGACAAATCTGTGTTCAGCCATCCAACTGAGTGCTTTTGCACAGAGGAACAGACTGGAGAAAGAGTTCATCTCACACGAGGGAACTTCATGGGCTTGATCAGTTTCTATGACCCATTGCTTCCACTTTTGCTGGCAAAAAGCCTTCCTCCCCAGGACAGTTTTCTGCATACATTTCTGTGAGCACCTTCCCACTGCGCTGCTCAGAAACTGTGCCGCTCTTCATTGGCACGTGTGAGCATCATGTGGGTTCTGCTGTCTGAAAAATAGCCCCAGAGAAATGGAGACAGAGATCTGAATTTGCTACCTGATGGTAATATCTGCTTGTTTGCTGACTTAGACAGCACTTGCTTCTGCTTAGATTTATATAAAAGCTGATAAAAACCTCCATCCTTAGTTGTTGCAGCTTTGCATGAATAATTTGATCTGCATGACTCGTGCCTTGTTCTTCACAGCTGATGAAATATGTGTTATGGTGCTGTGTAGTGATGGTATCTGCTTGTGAGAGGTGCCTCTATTCTAATCTTCTTGAAAGCTGTGCTGCTCTCCCACCCACCCAATTCTGTAGTATCTTTAAACAAAACCAACTTGATTGCTGTACTGTGGGTAGCACCTATCAAAGTAAGCAAGCATGAGGTCAGTCTACATAATTACAGCACAAATAAAGCTTCCATTGGTTCTAATGGACTTGTGGTATGATTAGGGTATTTGAATTCAAACCAAAAAGATAAAAGGCGAGCCAACATAAGGTTTGAGTTGTTACCCTTTTTACATTATATTACCTTTTTTTTTTTTCCCTTTGCTTTCACATGCTGCCAGGGCTCCGAGTAGGCAATGAAATCCTGAGCATAAATGGAGAGGCTGTGTCTGATCTTGATCTCAGGCAGATGGAGTTACTGTTTTCAGAGAGAAGTGTAATGCTTACAGTGAGAACGAGCCAGCAACCCTTATGTGTGTCCTGGTCAGATGGTGATGTTTCCAGAGACCCAAAGAGTTTGTTGCCCCCTCCAAACCAGTCACAGCTCCTGGAAGAGTTTCTAGATAACTTCAAAAAGAACACAGCAAATGGTAAGAAATTGACAATAATTCTATTACTTCCACCTCACTTCAAATATCACTGCTTTTTAAAACTCAGTCATGATTAAAATTGTGTGCTTGCCTTAAAAACACAAGTACAAACTGTTTAAGTTCCATTTGTGCTCAGTATCTGTCTGTTATTATTTTTTTAGGGAGCAGAAATGGAACAGAATATGATTATGTTTGCAGAGAAATTATAATATTTTAATCTGTTTGTCTTTACCATCCAGTACTATCAAGTGTTAACTGTTCTGTCATCTCGAGTATCTCAAACACATCCATTTCCCAGGCATCAGTGGTTGAAATGATGTGATGGCTTTCAGAAGCAGAGTATTGTTCTGTGTTTGCCATGTTTCTGTGTGGCAAAGTACCACTTACTTTAAGGGTATCTTCAATGCAGTAGTAATCATCACCTCAGAAAAGAGGCTCTGCTCCCATCCGGTGCTACTGTGCTCCTGTTGGGTACAGGGCCATTGTGTAGAATAAAGCCTATGAAAAGAGCTTTAGTGGGGATTGTTCTGCTTCTGCCTGCTCACATTCCTTACTCAATGTAATACCACTGTTTTAAGCACTGGATGGAGAATGTATCTTAACAGCGCTGTGGCAGGGTGAGATCCTGGTGGTTTGCCATGTGAGGAGCACCAGGCAGGGAAGGTGCCTGTGTGGTAAGGAATGCTCCTGGATGACATCACAGCACCCCCAGCCCCCCCAGCCCCAAGAAGGTGCCAGTGCCCACTGCTGGGTTGCCTTTCCAGCTGGAAATAGGAGGTGGCACATAGAGGGACTCTGCTACTGGGAGTGTAGGCGAGCTGTGGACTCCCTTCCTTTCCTTTATCTGATGTTACTTCACTGGAGAGCCACATCCTGTGATACCAGAACACTTGTGATTGTCTGTCTGAAACAGAAACTACGTGGGGCTTTGCTCCCCTTTCTTCCCACACCTTGACTATTTTCCAAACAAATTTATTTTCAAAATTTAATGAGATTTTCAATGTAAAAGGTGCAGTTTCGTCACTAGGACTCTGGAGGGTGCTAGTAAAATTCTGCAGGAAAGCTGGCCAGGATGCAGTGCTGTGTGAAGGGAGCAGCAAGAGATACAAAAAGAGACCGCTGATTTTTGCATATAATTACAATGGCGAGTGTTTTCTGATTGGAATTTTTTTCGTAATTAAAAATGGGAGAAGAGAAAGAATCACACAGGAGAAGTTGTTAGAGTGGATTTAATTATAAAGCAATTTTATTAGGTCATCTTTTGAAATTAAAAGAAATCTGAATACAAGATTTGTGATTCAGTAAGTAGCATCTCTCTCAGGGGCCTTATTTCAATTTAAAATGCCATTAAATTGACTAGTGGCACATAAAAGTTAGTGTCATAAACCAAAAATTATGATAGAGCTAATTAATTACATAATTATATCAGGGCTATCATCAAGCTTGTTGGCTTGATATCATAGGCCAGCATTACCTCGAGTATTCAGTGTAATAAATGTATATGTCCATTCACTAGATTCCTCATTCCTCAGGGATAAATTTGCAACCTGTGCAAATATTCCATTATAATAGGAAATGACTGTAGTATGTATTATACTTTAAGCACTAGTGGATAAAGGGACATAGTATATTTGCTTTTCTGCTTAAAAGCAGTTAAGGAAGATTTATTTTATTCTGAAAGGGAACAAATAGTTCTAAATTAAGCTTCGTGAGAAGAACTTTTATGTTAATTGAATTCAGTGCTTAGTGTCTGATTACCTGATCAGTTCAAATGGAAACAGAAGAAAATGGCATTACTTTGAATTAATAGATAATCATAAAGGGTTTAACTGTTCTGTGTCCTCTTACTCAGGAATTGAATAAGAGTTTAGATTAGTGGCGGGGATATTTAGTGATCAAGCAGGGATTTGGAGGCCAAGGACTCTTAAATTCATATCCAGTCTTTAGGAAATTCATAGAATCATTAAGATTGACAACACCTTAAAGGTCATCGAGTCCAATGTTTGACCAAATGCCGCCATGTCAACAAAACCACAGCACTCAGTGCCACATCCAAGTGTTCGTTGAACACTTCTGGGGATGGTGACTCCACCACATCCCTGTGCATCCCATTCCAATGCTTAACCAACTGCCTTTTCAGTGGAGAAATACTTCCTGATGTCCAACCTGAACATTCCCTCGTACAGCTTGAGGCCATTTCCTCTTGTCATGTTACTTGCTCTCTGGGAGAAGAGGGACAACCCTGGCTACACCCTTCTTTCAGGGAGTTGTGGAGAACAACAGTCTCCTCTGGGCCTTCTTTTCTCCAGGCTAAACACCCCCAGCTCCCTCAGCCATTCCTTGCTCTCCGGAAGAAGAGGACAACCCTGGGTACACCCTCCTTTCAGGGAGTTGTGGAGAACAACAAAGTCTCCTCTGGGCGTTCTTTTCTCCAGGCTAAACACCCCCAGCTCCCTCAGCCGTACCTCATATGATTCACTCTCCAGACCCTTCCCCAGCTCTGTTGCCCTTTCCTGGACACGCTCCAGCCCCTCAATGTCCTTCCTGTAGTGAGGGGCCCAGAACTGAGCACAGGATTTGAGGTGCAGCCTCACCACTGCTGAGTACAGAGGGACAATCCCTGCCCTGCTCCTGCTGGCCACACCATTGCTGATCCAGGCTGGGATGCCATCGGCCTTCTTGGCCACCTGGGCACAGCTGGCTCATGTTCAGCTGCTGACCAGCACTCCCAGGTCCTTTTTCCCTGGGTCACTTTCCAGCCTCTCTTCCCCAGCCTATAGCCCTGCCTGGGGTTGTTGTGACCCAAGGACAGGACCTGGCCTTTGGCCTTATTGAATCTCATAACACTGGCCTCAGCCCACTGGTCCAGAGATCCCCCTGCAGAGCCTTCCTGCCCTCCTCCAACGCTCCAATCCAATTTGGTGTCACCTGAAAACTGACTGAGGGGGCATTTCATGCCCTTGTCCAGATCATTGATAATATATTAAACAGGACTGGCCCCAGCACTGAGCCCAGAGCAGTACCACCCGTGACTGGCTACAGCTGGATGTAACTCCGCTCACCACCCCTGTCTGGGCCCAGCCATCCAGTGAGTTTTTAACCCAATGAAGAGTGCATTTGTCCAAGCTATGGGCTGGCAGTTCCTCCAGGAGAATCCTGTGGAAGGCCATATCAAAGGCTTTACTGAAAGCCAGGTTGGCTACGTCCACAGCCTTTCAGTCATCCACTGGTTGGGTCACCTCATCATTACAGGAGGTCAGGTTGTTCACGCAGATCATGGCTTTCCTAAACTTGTGTTAGCCCTCCTAAACCATGGTTTTCCTAAACCTGTCCCCTGGCTGTCCTGTTTAATACTGTTCTCTCTGCTTTGGTAGAGTTGAGTGAGTCACTGTTAAGACCACAGTTTTCAAAAATAATTTCTAATGTTTGCTTGTCTATATTGAGTCTGTTCTTCTGAAGTAGCACCTTCGAAAGTCAGTTAATGCTGGAAGAGGGGACCTTTTTAAAAAATCAATCTCAGTTTGGCTGAAGGTACATATCAGGAGTTAAAAAACCTCAATGCTTCTGCTGTTGTCTCCCTGTTTTTAGAAATTAACCGTCTTTCTAGAGTGCTATGAGGATTAATGAGCTAAAATTAACAAAGTGCTTAGAAAATGGAAATTTTCAGCACTGAGTCACACAGTAATGCCCTGCCTAGTGGTTGGTGATGACCACCATGCGAAAGCAAAACAGAACTTACTTAAAATCACTGGCTTCATGTAACTTGGACAGTAATAGTTTGTGCACATTTGTTTACAGTTTTGTAACTGTTTGTAGTAACTGATGAATGCCTTTTCCAACGTATTCTGTTGAGGATACCCAATTATACCTTGTGGCAAACCATGGCAGCTTTTACGGTACAGAAGGGAAGTGATTGACTCTCTCCAAAGCCACTAATTTTGCCACTCCTGAAAATTATTCCCAGGGAATTTTTGGTGAGAGTGATTCATTTTCTCCAAGAGGTTGTTATACCCTTGTAGCTGTATTTTAGACCTTCTGTGGTTGTATCATTTGATCTCCCACATGGCACCACTATGTTCCTGCTGCTTAGCTGCTTGGTGAGTAATAAGTTTATCCTGGAAAAGAAATGAGATGAAATACTTAAAAAAAAATGTACTCATAAATGTGGAGCAACTAAATTTGCTCCAAGCCCCAGTGCCAAGAAACTTAAAGAAATATTTATGTAGAATTAAAAAATGAGGAAATTGGAATGAAGTTCTTAAAGCTGTGGAAAAAAAATAAATTAAAAGTGTCTCATTTTAGGATGGCATGGATATTTGAGGAAAAAACAACAGAGAAGGCACCAGAATTGCAAACTATATTTAGGGCAATGCTGTGTGGGTTTATGGTATATCTATAGATATACCATATCTATGGTACAAGGCGGGAGGTAGAAGCATTAGTAGGTGTGAAAGTTGATTGCAGAATGTTAGTTACTGTCAGAGTTGAGCAATTTTTCTTTTCCCCAGCAAGTGTGGTTTAGCCAAAAAAAAAAAAAAAGCTCTTGTTTTTGGTTAGCTGACACTGTTAAAATCAACCCTAATTTGTAAATAGAACAAGGGTCTCTGAGGGTTAGAAAGTTAAACGGTAGTTAAATGGGAAAGAAACCACTTAAAAAAAAAAAGAAAGAAAGAAAGAAGAAAATTAAAAAGTAAAAAATAAATGGGCATGTTGTTCCTGTGCTCCGTGTTGTACTCCTCACCTGTGGGGTGGGGTGCTTACCTTCCATGCAGGGTTCCTGTCTGGCCCGTCTTTCTGGAAGCGCAGTCCCAGGAGCAGTGAAGAAGCCTTGGGTGCAGCTGACAAGGAGGAGGCTTGCTCCTCCTCCTCTTCCTCTAGCCCCATAGCACTCCTCCCACCCCTGTGCTGGCAGCAGCCCTTGCTGCAGCCCCTGCAGCTAATCGAGGAGAAATCTTTCTCCCCAGCCCCCGCACACTCAGGGGGTTGAACTGATGGGTGCAGAGTTCTGACAAGGGCCACAGCCAGGTAAGGAGGAGGAGGAGCGGGGAGCAGGCAGGTGCCAGGGGAGAGCTGGTTGCAAGGAGAGCTACTCTCAGAGGCAGAAAGTTCTCTTTCAGTTCAGCTGCCCACAGAACACTGCTCTAGCCACTTTGGAGCAATGGTTTTGCCCTCTGCTTTCCTTCCTCTTGCACTAATGCCTGGGCAGCAGTGTAGTCTGGGACATGCTGGTTTGAGTCACTCCTGCTGATGCTATTTTGTGCTGTAAAAGGCACGGCTGGAGTCAGGGAGGGAGATAGTCAGGCTTCGTGCTTTTTTGACAAATGGCTGGGCTGTGTGCTGGAGAGGAGCAATTACATTTTAGCTCCTGATCGTTAAATACAGAGATATTTTTGCAAAGTGTCAGTGCTTCAGGAGGAGGATCAGTGGTTTGAATCCTCACATGGAAAGTGGCTCTTCTGTTCACCAAGACATGTGCAGCATCTGATTTTAATCTTAGTAAGCACCCGCAGAAGCAAAGCACATCAGTTGGTCACAAGTTTAATTTTTATATGACTTATTATTAAAAAAATTACCTTAATAATAGCAACTGATTTGGATTCAATTCCAAGGTACTTCCTGTTTCAAATGCACTTTGCTAGGTGTTCTAGATGCCTCTGTAAAGTGTAATTACAACTCACTGCTTCTCCAGAAAACTTTGCTTCATTCAGCTTTGTCAGATACCACCGAGGTGAGGGAGGAAAAGGAAGGCAGAGGTTGGCTTTGCTGCCAGCTGTCTCTCTGCATGTCACTGTGCACACCTTTCCACATAGCACCCTGTACATCCTCTTTCAGCCCCAACCTACCCTGAATATCAGAAAGACCTGTGAGTCCTTCTTAAGAGAAGAGGTAAAGTTAGGAAGATGTTGACACTAAGATGGCCTCTAGCTCCAACAGCTGGGGGTTGTGCCTGGACCACTGGCTCAGACCACTCTGCTTCTTGCTGTCTGCCCATAGCTTTTTGTAAATGTCTTTAATGCTGAAAGCATTTCATAAACTAAAGTAAAATTAAAACTTAACTGAAAAGCATTTCTAAAATGACTTCTACTTTTAGTTCTGCCCAAATCGTGTCCTATTTGAGATACTGTTTCAACATAAAAATTCTCTTTGTTGTGCTGTAGGGCATCTCCTTCCTTGTGCTTTGTGTGTGAGGAATCAAAGAAATCTGGTTTTATTCTTTCACAGAAAATCCCTTTGAGCTCAGAAGAGAATATTGCTTAGCTTCTCAAGTCCCAAGGATACCCACAGTCCTGTTAGGTAATGGGCCCTGATATCTGTTAGTTGTGCAGGTCTGCACACATTGCTCCCTCTTGCCTGGTCGATCTAATACCAGGTATATGGCAGTTTTGTGTGGTGTAAGGCAACATAGTAGGAAAGTCTCTCTGCAACACAGACATGTAGTTGTCTATGCAGCATGACTGCTTATCTGCCTGAAGATAGATTACTCTGATGGGCTTTCTTTTCCTTGCTTATTACCCAATTCAGTGAGAAACCACAAAGATGTGATAGGACATGCTCATCAGAGCAAGCGCAAGGGGCAGGCTGTGTGATAGGACAGTAGTCTTGGACAGCTGTGGTGGGTTGGCTCCTGCTCCAAGTTGTTTGTGCACTCTGAACACAGGTGTCTTCATCCTGCACTCTTGTGAATTGCTGGGAAAAGACTAGGTCTGACCTGTGACAATTCCTGGGACTGTAGCAGTGTAGGGATCAATTCAGAGAAAGCATTTGTCTCTTCAGAAGCTGGATCCATTGGAGCACTTGTTGCCTATGGCATATTTTGCAATACAAGTGTTTCCCAGGAGTGTCACTTTAATGAGCTCTTGCTGCCTCTTGACAAACTGTCCTGTTGCTAGATGTGTGTGCACCAAATTAAAAAACTGCTTATGCTATAAAATGCTCTTCATTGTGCTTTCCTACTGGAAGAGCATTCTGTTCTGCTTTGCTAAATGCTGCTATGATTTAATCCCTGTGAAGTTAGTGGGCCAAATTGTTGGGTTTTTTTTTCCTGGTGTAAAATTCATTAAACCCTGTATAGCTGCACCTTCTGGCTCAGTGATATGTAGGCATAAATCATCATATTGCCCTTCCTACTAAATTCTGTAGAGTGACAATATGGATAGCAAGGAGGTTTATTAATGATGATAAAGTTAGAGACATCCATATATAGACTAGTGCCGTAGGCATGATTTAAAACACATCAAACAGCAGAAGTTCTGTGTTTCACAGAGGTAAGGCAGGTTGAGTAATGATAAAAACTGTCTAAGCTAGCCACAAATTCTTGCTAAACTATTAAGTAACTTTTGCTCTTCTTTTCCCCTCTCTGTTTTCATGACTTTTGTGCCTATAAATCTGAGATGGAGAAGAAAATGCACTGCTGAGGTGGTATACTTGGAACCAGGGCAGGGCTAACTCCATTTGCTTTCCAGGTCTCCTCAGTGCAAGTGACCTCTGAGGGCAGCCAAAGCCTCCCATGTGAGCAATCCTGCAGAAGCAGCTAAAACAAGGAGAGGGACCCCTGACAGCACCCCTGCATGTCCAGCAGCTGTAGCTTGGAAGGCCTATTGGCAACAGTGGGTTACAGCCTTTACTGACTTAGAGAGGATGGTGGTGTTGAGGACCCAGCTCGGGTCCTGCAGGCACACATCTCCAGCTGTTGAACTGGAATAGCAGGGGGATGCATGAGCTGTGGCTAACACTGGCCTCCAGTGAGACTGTATGGAAGAAGGCATTTGTTACACACTTAGGAAACAAAAGCATTTAGGTAATAGTCTGAGAAGCTGGTGTGAAGTGTTAAACTTTAAACTGAAAAGGCTGAACAGCTGCCCAACCGGCAGATACTTGGGCAGAAAGTTTAGAATGTTAAATAACCGTATAGAAACAAACCGCTGAGACGCAGGGGCTGATCAGGCATTGCTACAGAAGTGCAGGCAGCTATTTCCTATTGTGTTGCTAATTTGTATCTCCTATTGATTGTTGAATTAGCTAATGAGTCAAATGACTTTGCCTCACCACGAGCTGTTAATGGACAAAGGAATCTAAAGGACTCTGCTCTAGCATTAAAATGGATGTTGCTGTAGATATTTAGAAAAAAAAAGAAATATAAGAGAGCAGAAAGCAGCCTATAGAAAGTCAAACTTGTACAAGTAGGTGGTTGATTGGAGTGAAGCCACTGTTCAGCATGTCGCCCAAAATGTCTTAAGAAAGCTGTACGATACAAGAATATTTGCATGAACATACTGCCTTTTCTGTACTTGAAAATGTGGAATGTTAAAAGAAAAAATGTCACTTTCCTCACTGAAGGGTGAGAACAAAGGAGAAAGACTTGTCCTGCATGATCATTTCAGATCCTAGCCAGAAGTAGGAATTTCTCTTTGTCTAGGCAGTATCACATACCCAAATAGAAGCAGCCAGGTTGCACTGTACTTTGGGAAGCATGTAAAGCACCTTCTGATGTTTCCTAGTTTGCTCCCTGAAGCCAAAACATATGGATGAAAGGGGCCATGAAGGGAATCTTCTTGGCTGGTCTGTAATTGCATGTCTTGTTTGGTAACAATTACTCTAGTTAGTGACAGGCCTCTAGTAATTCTGTGTTGAAGAATCCTCTCTAGGAAGTCTGATGTTATGACAGCTGTATGCTAATTTTCTTTCCAGATTTTAACATATGGAGAGGATTCCTGAATGAGTCTCCAGCTACATCAAGGAGTGATTTGTTACAGCCTAACCTGAGAGTATACCTTCTAGCCAGTCTCAAAATAGGTTACAAACATCCAGACCACCAAAAAGTGATACAAGCCAAAATATCTTACAGAGATGTAATAATTTCTGAATTACTAAATTCAGTTAATTTTATTTGTGTTTTTCTAATGTTCAGTTTTCTAAAGACTGAAGTTACTAGTGCTAGTAGATTCAGGTCACGATAATATAGCAATAAGAATTTGAGCTAGTTTTTATCTGAAGTTAGTTCAAAGGCTTTCAGAAGAACTTGAAAATTTCCTAGGCAAAAAGAGGAAGGTGATTTTGAATTGATAATAAATTCAGTGTTTCACTATCTTTTAAACTGTTGGTTAAAGCAGCATGAAAGCTGTAAACCACTGTACAGTTAGTAACCACAATTACTGCCTGCAAATACATTTGGATTTACTCTAACATTAGAGTTAATGCTGTGAGTACCAGCTGTGGGGAAAAAAATGGACTGGCATTGTGCAATACTTAAAAACTTATACAGATTCCATGAATTGAGCTAACATGAGCACTCAATTAATTGGAGATTAATGAGAATCTGCACTTGGGGTCCCTGGTACCTTAGTCTCTTGCCCAAATCCACAGAGAGCCTCAATGAAGATAAAAAAGTGAACCAAATTGCTTTGGCTTTCAGCTTGAAATGGTAGAGAATATGGTGAGTTTCAATGGGCATTTCTCATCTGTAGCTGCAATCTACCCACCTTCCCTTAAAAATCTGTTTTCTTAATGTGAAAGTTACCTAGAGACAGTTTTCAGCCTAGAAATCAAATGTGACCATAAAAACTCCTCATGAATAAGCTCAGTGTGTAGCAGCTATTTTTCATAGGTTGAGGCTTGTTCTAGTAGGATGTAAGAATGCAAAAATTTTATTTGTTTATTTATTTGCTACTATGACATGCAGAAGAAATAGATGAATAATGAGGTAAAGTAGGACTTCTCAGTTCACTTTTCCTAGGTGGAAATGAGATCTCCACTTGTTACTCGAGCTGGACCATTCTTGTGTCATGGTCTTTGAATTTTTCCTCAGCTGACTTATCACCAAATTTCTAATAACCTTTCTCTGGCCAAAGATTGTTTAGAGTAAAACATCCGCTTTATTTCAAGGCCTTGAATAATTCTGTCTTCAAACACCTTTTGATGTTTACCCAGACATGGGCCTTCATGATGGAAACCCTGTAGCAGAAACTCCCGTGTCCTCTTATATTACAACTTCACTAAACTTACCTAGGTGTATCCCCAAAACTTTGTCTTCTAGACCCTCCTCACTTATACTAGCAATTTTTCCAATGCAAATGGCCACTGTGGGATAGTTAATGAATCTTCCATGGAGTCTTCTATTGCTTTTCTTCTTCCTGACCGTAGTTATTGTGTTCTTTGCAACCTAGAGAAAAATCTAAAGGGCTGTAGAAATTGTGTGGCCTCTGTCATGCATACTAACTGGTGGGTACCCCTTCCATGCTGATCCCAGGGGATAACATGAGCCAAAGAACTGAAAAGACTTATCCTCGCATAAGAAGATATACAAGTTATTCATAGCTAAACTAGTGAACCCAGAACTCTTCATCTCTCTGGTGGAACTTGGATGTCTTCTCTAACAGAGATTGTGAGAATGTATTTTGAAAACCATTCAGTAAATTCCTTTGGATCAACTGTTACTTTTTTGAAAGATATTTCTTGAAGTTTTTCAGAAAGGAAAAGAATACAGAAGGAATGCTTGCAGATCTATTTTTCAACTTCATTACAAAAGTAAATATACTGTTGAAAACCTGAAATACATTAGGTTGTATAAAACCAAAAGAAATAAGCACATGCATGCTACCTGCCAGGCTGAACTGTTTAACTGAAGTTATGAGTGGTGGTCTCTGAGGGAGCATTTTTAGAGCTCATTATGCTGATATGTCTTCTCCAGGCAGTGCTGGAATGGTTCACCTACCACTCCCTGTTTTTCAGTAAGTCTGAAGGCATGAAGACCACCAAAGCTTTATTCCTTTGTGAGAGTTGGCTCAGACTTTGGTATTATTTGCACCAGGGATTTTGGAAATATTTGTTATCTTCTCTTGGAAGTTTACTTTTCTCTTGATAGTAACATTGGCTAGAAGAATATGATAACTGTAAGTTTATCATAATTAACTGATCAGTCTGGGGAATTTGCAAAACAATGAAAAATGCAGCTTTCCATACACCTGGCTTAAATTTATTACCCAAATGTAATGTCTCATTTCCAGATAAACCATACAGGCGATTATGGAAACTCTCTGTTACAGGGAGTGGAAAATCCTCCATGCCGAAGATCAGCTGTGTTGTGTTTTATTGGTGGTTTCTAGAACATTTGGGAATTACTGAAAATATTGAATACATTCTTTCCTAGTGGACAGTCTGGACCTCCTGCAATCCTTTGCAGTTGTGGATCCTATTTTTTTTCAAGCTAAAATTCATATAACTATTCTCAGAAGTAAGTTGATGCCCATTTTATTGCTGTTTTGCATAATCTCTCTGAAATCACTGGACAATACTAGTGTTTAAAAAATGCTGTCTGTTCCTCTGATCTGATGTCAGGATATCAGTCTTTTACAGACTAAGCCAAACCCATCATAACTGCTTGAGTGCCACTGTATCTACAGCATCTCACTAATGCAGGTTAAAAACTGCCGCAGAGAGGACAGGAAGTGAAAGTCCTCTTTCCCTTTCAAGTGCCAGAGAACTACAAACAAGAAAGTGATCAGTTTGTTGCAGTAGAGTTGTTAATAAACATCAGAGCTGGAGTCAGCAAGAAACTGGGGTAGGACAACTGTTGGGGCTCATTACCCATGTGCACTTGTGATATAAATGTTCTCTAAGTCATAAACATTCTTTGCCAGGATCTTTAAGCACCAGTATGAATGAAACATAAATTATTTCTTCTGCTCTCCTGAAGAGACAGAGGCTTCTGGCTATTTTAACCTGTGTAGCTGTATTATGTATATATTTGTGTAATATTTGTGCTATGCTGATGATAGATAAACCCAGGATGGGAAGGAATTTCCAGACTCAGCATGTCCAATCCTCTGCTTGTTATGGCTTTGGACAAACCTATTGATACATTTATCCTATTCCATTTTAAAATAGATTGTTTTCAGTCTTTGTGCCTAGGTAAGTCTCTTCTAGAAATTTATTTGTGTGACGGTTGAAAACCAGTGTTCTAATTGCCAGCGTAGACATATTCCTGGCTAGTGGAATGACTGATCAGGATCTGGTGGCCTTCGCCATTGCTTAAGTGACTCTAGCTCAAAACTATATGTTATCAACCCCCTCTCCACACTTCCATGTTTTTTTTTCATGATTCCAACTCAGGAGTCCCAGCTTATAGAAGCAATGCTTCTTACGGGTCCCTGAAACTGTTTTCCATGTGGTTTCATTCTAGGACTGTGCCTTCATCTTCAAGGTCATCCACGTCTCTTTTATGCATCTCCATTTGTGCTCCTAATTAATTCTCTGTAGTAACTTTGAATGATTTGAGTATTTAATTGGAGTACTTACTATTGTACTTTCTTTGCTGAGACAAATAATGAAAATATTAAATAAAATTAGTCCCCAAACCCACCTTGCACAAAACCTACAATCTAGCCCTTTCCAAGCCTGGAGTTAATTCAGACAAATCTATTTCTCATCTTACCTGCTAGACAGTTCTGTCTTGTTTTAATTCCTATCCTTTTCATTTTGGATAACAATTTCCCCAGGGATATTATAAAAGCTTCCTATTTCTTTTTAACTAAGTTTCCAGAAGATTATTTTTGTTCTTTATTTTTGTCTTTAAAAAAAATACTTTATTGAAGGTGGATGTCATATTAGTTTGACACAATCTGCTTACCCATAATGTATATATGTTATTGTCCATTTATCTTCGCATTTCTGATTTTTCTTTCCTTGAATTTATTGTGAAAGCCTAAGGTTACTACATAGGTTATAGAGCTATATTTTCCAAAATCTGATTACCCCAGCATTCTCATTCTTTCTCTAAGCGTAGCTATTGGATGTTATTCACCAGCTGTATAGCCTCATCCTCTTTTCCCCACCATTAGGTGAATAATTTATTGATATCTTTGCTCCTGAGTTTCAATTTCACATGCCAGGTTTTATATGTTGAGAGCTAAAGTTTAGTCCTCTGCTCAGCTGCTTGAGTGCAGCATGGCTTGCACCCACCTCAGACATGGCCATTTTCTGATCATTAATTGCTGTCCTGCCTTACTCATCCCTGTTGATTACAGGCAGATTTCAGCCTGGTCCCTATGGGACTGGTTTTACCCTGACTCTCTGTTTTAGTGAGTGTTTGGTGATGTGGTAAGTGGATCAGGTGAAGTCAGGGATACCAGGAAAGACCCACAGCTGCTCACTGTTAATCAAGCATCTCCCCTTAGCTCAGACATGCCTGGGTGCCATTCCCTCACCTAATTCTTAAAAAACATGTGACTTCATCTCGCTTGCCCTCTCTCTCCCCCACTAGCTGAGAATAGTTATCAAGTAGTGCTGTTCCTCACAGATCTGAAAATGATGCCCTGCAGTGGTCTTGGAGTGAGAGACTGAGTAGATTTAATTTTTCTGTGTTGTCTTCTCATGTAGATGTAGAAGGAATTTTTATTCAATTTATCATTGTCTTTGGAGTGGCAGGTGGAAACACTCCTTCTTGCCATGGTTTGAAAAAAGAGGTGGTTACACCACCTACACAGTGCTTGACATTTGATAACACTTGACATGCTTGTGATGGTTATTTGGCATTTTTTAAATCAGCAAGAGCAGTCTGAAATGGAACAAGTTCTGATGCATTATGAAAAGAGAACTATGAATAAAGAAACAGGATCCTCAGTTCCTACTTTCTCCTCATGATGATTTTGCCTTTGCAGTGAGCAGCTGAACTGTTAAGAACATCTATGACTTGAAAGTAATTAAGGCTTCTTTGTTAATTAAACAGAAGAAGAAAGATAAGTGACATTTGCAGTTGCTGATGGCTTCTTTATGGTAAATGAATTGCCGGATGGTTGTTGTTGATGTTTTCCAGTTGATTTCCTTTGGATTCTTGGCTGGGATTGCAGCAGAGATTATTATTGTCTCACACATCTGCTAGACGATGAGTTTCCATTGTACCTCACTGCACACAAACACATGAATAACTTCCACATTCACCACTTGTACGTGTATCACTGCATCAACATGGGAAGAAGCATTCCCGTAGGCATACAGAGCTCTTGGATATGCTGCATGTGTTTGTTTTTCAAACCAACTATCCCATCTGTGTGCTCTGTGCCTGTTTTTAATTGAATGTTGAGCAGTGAGGAACATGACTTAAGTGCGTTTTCTCTCAGTTTTTAGTGGTTACACTCGAAGTTCTCTTGAATGATTGAGTCACTTACCTGCCTGCCAGCAAGACACAACATTGCAGAAGCAATGGCATTCTTTGGTGGTGCTGTTGGTAACTAAAGGTGCTGAGTGTGTTCTTAGTACTTGGTGGTTCTTTGCTAGAAACCAAGAAAAATATTTAATATGCATTTCATGTGATGTAGTTTAAGCTTTTCACATAGAGGCACTCTTTTTCCCCCTGTGCTTTTTTGGGAATCCTAGCATTTAGCTGCTGTTGCTGCTCTTCTTGCTTGCAAAAAGCTGATTGTATTGGGTTCGTGTTGCAAAGTCTTGGTAGCAGGGGCCTACAGGGGTGGCTTCTGTGAGAAGCTTTTAGAGCTTCCCAGTGCCAGCTGGCTCCAGTATGGACTCACCACTGGCCAAGGCTGAGCCCATTAGTAGTGGTGGTAGCTCCTCTGGGATAAGATATTTAAGAAGGGGGGAAAAACCTGTATGATCAAAGCTGGAGGGAGGACTGAGAATATCTGAGAAAAACAGACACCAATGTCAGTGAAGAAGGAAGGGCTGGGATGTGCTCTGGGTGCTGGAGCAGACCTTGCAGCCCTTGGTGCAGACCATGGTGAGGCAGCTGCTCCACTGCAGCCCACAGAGAGAGATCTAATGCAGCCTGCGGAGAGATCCACCCGCACCAGAGCAGATGGATGCAGGAAGGAGGCTGTGATCCCATGGGAAGCCCATGCTGGAGCAGGTTTGCTGGCCAGATTTGTGATCCTGTGGGGGATCCACCCTGGAGCAGTTTGTTCCAGAAGGCCTGCACCCTGTGTGAGGGACCCACGCTGGAGCAGTTTGTGAAGAGCTGCAGCCCATGGGATGGAGTCATGCTGGAGAAGTTCAAGGAGGACTGTCTTCCATGGGAGGGTCTCCATGCTCGAGCAGGGGAAGAGTGTGAGGAGTCCTCCGCATGAGGAGGAAAAGAGCAGCAGAGCCAATGTATGATGAACTGACCAGAACTCCCCATTCCCTGATGCCCTGTGCTGCTCAGGGGAAGAAGGGAGAGAAAATCAGTAATAAAGTTAAGTCATGGAAGAAGAGAGGGGTAGGGAGAAGGTGTTTTAAGATTTGGGTTTATTTCTCATTATCCTACTCTGATAAATTAAACTAATTTTTCCAAGTTGCATTGTTTTTCCTGTGACTGGTGAATGATCTCTCCCTGTGCTTATCTCAATCCATGACCCTTCCATAGTATTTCTCTCCCCTGCTCAGCTCAGTGATCGAGCTGCTTTGGTGGACACTTGGTGTCCAGTTTGGGTCAACCTACCAAACTGACTTAATATTTCCTTTTCTGGAGACACTCCTGTTTGCTAGACCGGAAAAAAGTATCTGCTTCAGAGATTCCTGTATCCCAGCTGGAAGTGATAAACATTTCCACTCAGCAAGCATGAGTGTGTGTGTAAACAGGACAGAGGTGTACTGCAGCAAAGAAAAATTATGTTAAAAGATTTAAACCATGTTTTGTTTAACTCATTATTATCAGTCCCATTTTTCTTCCAGACAGTTTTATCACAAGTGTGTCAGTAGAATAAATCAAATGTACTACTGTAATGGAGCTGTATGGGCAAATTTAGCTGTGAAACACTCACCATTTACTATGCTGGAAAGCCTCTCAAGCAATATTTTCAGTGGAGTATTCCATGTTTTCTTTAAGTAGAGAGAAGCATAATTCTAGTAACATCAGAATTTTGGTTTTTAAAAAAAAATTATTGAAAAATCCTGGAAGTGCTGGTTTGACCTTGAATTTCAATGATTTTTAGGAACATATATCTCTCTGTATACTTTTCCATCCTTGTGGCCAGCAAAAGAACCAGAATAATATATACTGGAACAAATTTGTACTTGCACAGTGATAGCATCATTCTTAATCTTGTGCAAATTCTATACAGTTTTGTTGTTAGTTTTACCTGAAAGAATACTGGTTAGCCAGCCTGTAAGAGAACACTTTCACATTATTATTTGTGAACATCTTTGATAATGTGAATTCTATTTAGAGCTAAATCCAAATTTTAATGTTAAAAGAAGATAGATTTTGTAGGGTTTGGCTTTGCTAGTCCCTTGTACTTAGCTCTGGAAGTAGAAAAAATTACAGTGTTGAACTTTCTGCTGTGTTTATGTCCTTAAGATTTGCATTTGTAATTACCCATTCTCTAATATTACCTTTTTTTTTTTTTTTTTGGGAGGGGGGAGGCAGTGAGGGGGTTGAGCTCTCAGCTGATATTGGTGTTTCTGTGCTTGTTGGGAATGGTCTGTAAGAGTAGATCCAAAGGAAGTCCCCTTCCACAGCAAAAGAAGGAAGAGGAGACAGGATATGGACGCTAAACTGATCAACAACCCATACATCCTTCCTTCCTTCCTTCCTTTCTTCCCTCCCCATGTTAGTTCTGCATACAATGTAGGATGCAGTAGGATGTCTTTTTTCACCTTGGATTCTTTCCGTGTAGCTTTTTTAAGATTTTGCTATTTAAAATAACATTTACTGTTGCTTCTCTGTCGTCAGCAACTCATTCTGCCAACAGCAAATGCTATAAAAATGGGCAAGACTATATGGACCTAGCTCTGATAGTCCTGTAAACTACAAAGGAAAAACAAAATGAGGGTAAAGGCAGAAAAGATGGGTCATGTGGAAAAAGCAATACAATATTCTATTTGCCTGCTTTGGGTGTTGTTATTCTGATTGCTTCTGTTTATGTTTTTTGCTGATTGTTTTACCCTATTTTCCTCTTCCTACATTTATGCTCTCTCTTCATTGCTTGTGTAAGCTAGTTTTACTGCTTCATAAAGGACAAATATGTTTAATGGTCCCTTTGTAAAATCAGGAAAATAGGGGTTTTTTCTCACTAGCTAAGTACCTGAGATCAAACTCTAGATCTTTATGCCATTGCAAAATATAGCTGAGATGCATGCTGTTTGGAGGGGAGAAGGGTATTAAAACCTAGAGTGCAAGTAAAAAGAGCTCACCTGGGAAGCAGTAGGAAATAATATCCTTGGCATCACCCTGCCCTGAAGAAAATGTTTAAAAGTCAATTTAAGTTTTAGAGGTTGGCTTACCCAGGAGTTGACAATGGTAGGAGTCAATAGTCATTCATGTGTACTCATATACAGAAGAAAGCCTCAAAATTACTTTAAAAGTCCAGAGGGAAGGAGAAAATTATTTCGGCTTGGTGGAAGAAGAGAAGTAAAAGCATAATAAACAGACAAGACAGACTCTTTCTTAAGGTCTTACAGATGATGGATGGTGGGATTGGAGTTGTATAAAATGTGGTTTTTCTGCAAAAATGATAACTCTTGGGGTATTGCGTATTACACAGGCTCTTATATATCAGGATCAGCCCCTGACTCTGGGAGCAGAAGGTAAAAAAGCCAGAGGGGAGAAAAGTGATGAGACCTTATTTCTGCAAGGATAGGGAAATGAGAAAGTGGTCAAGCATTTGGCATATGGGTGGAAAATGTCAGCCTCGATGCTAAGCTTGACCTGAGCACCTTAATAACATATGGAAAAACCCAAATTGACATTGTGCAGAGTTATTTGCATGTCTTTCTCTGAATTGCCTCTGGAGTCTGTCTGCCATGTTTTGTCTTACCAGGAAGGCTCCTTGTTGCAATGTGCTCTT
Source organism: Passer montanus (assembly GCF_014805655.1). Classification (NCBI taxonomy): domain Eukaryota; kingdom Metazoa; phylum Chordata; class Aves; order Passeriformes; family Passeridae; genus Passer; species Passer montanus. The sequence goes on along the minus strand of NW_024366591.1, from coordinate 19,565,500 downwards.
TTGGGCCTAAAATTCCCATTTTCCTCTCTGCTTTAGTCCATGTTGTTCAATTCTCTCTGAGAGGAACTGGTCCTGCTCTGCCTTGAAAACAGCAACACCCAGGCAGCTAAATTCTGTTGTCCTTCCCAATTTCTTTATTGCAAGCTGTCATGATTTCACTGCAAGATGGGTGGTATTTGTTTTAATTACCATTTCAGTTGCTGGTGTTGGCAATTAAATAAGAATCTTACCTTTCACTTAAAAATAAATCTCCAGAATTTGTAGGTGTTGAGAAAGAGTTTGAAAATGTGGTAATGTGGTGTGAATTGTACTCTGGAGGCTTAAAGGCTAGGAAACAAAACAGCAAACTTTTACCCCCCTTTGATTGCTGTTTTAGCATCTGAGGTTGCTGAAAATCCTTTTTCCTTTATCTTTTCTTTTCTATTCTTTCCTTTTTATTTTTTTTATTTGTTGGTTGCTTTATAGTTTTCAGCTACATGGATTGATAATACTGCAGATCAAAAATCACTTCTTCACTAATAAGATTTTTAATTAGAATTGCCATGTGAACATCTCTGCAGATTTTCAGCAGCCAGTTGAGGAAATATAAAGAGAAAGAACATAATTTTTAAATTAATGCTCAGCATTGTTGGATAGCTCTTGAGTTTAAATGTAAATGTTACTGAAAGCTACAGGCTGTCAGTAAGTAGAGCAGGGCAGTGCTCTGGTTTTTGCATTGTGCCAACTACTGTGTAGATGGACTCCAAACTTGAGAAAATTGGTGAAGTATTTGCAAGAAGAAGGAATTGTGTCTGTATTATGAATTACAGTGTTTGCTCCAGGGCAAAAATTCTCTTTTCTGCTTTAATCTTTAAAGGATTCAGGACTAAGTCATGTTGAGCAATGGTGTGTTCATCCAAGGAGAACTGCTGAGTGCGTTTAATAATCTTCACTGGTTGTCTCAGCACAGAGTGTGCTGATTATAGATAGTGCTGCCTTCAAAAGCATGCTGTTAGCAAGAGTGTTACATTTATTTTGGTAGATCAGATATGCACATTGCTTCAGATAGTCTCCCATGTCCAGCTGCTGTTTGGAAAGCAGAGTTTCAAGGCATAGTTGCTTCTTGTTTTGACCTCTCCCATTGTTTTCTGAGGGGTGGAGATAATTGCAAATTTTGTATTTTTTCTGGACATGGCACTTAGTGTCCTGGTCTAGGTGACATGGTGGTGTTAGGTCATCAGTTGGACTCAATGGTCTCAGAGGTTTTTTCCAGCCTAATTGATTCTGTGATTCTCTCCTGCTGTTGTAATTGTACTGGACACTGAACATGTTAGCCAGGTAAGAGCAAATACTTTTCCTGTTTCTGTCCTATAACCCTCTAATTTATTTATGTGTTTTATTTCAAATGCAGACTTTAGTAACGTGCCTGACATCACATCCAGTTTGAAAAGGAGCAGTACCGATGGCACTCTGGACCAAGTGCCACACAGGGAGAAGACTGATCCACCCTTCAGGGTAAGAAAATGCTTGACACAACATTCCTTTTGAATCAATAGGCAATGTTGTAGCATTAATGCTCTGCATTTTGTTGGAAAGAATTTACCATATGGCAGTAGCTTGAAAAAAATTGTACACATATTAGCTGCATTGGTGTTTTACTATCTTGAGGTCACCCTGACAGGTCAGCATCTACAGCACAGTTGCTGCATCTGCAGGAGCAGTGTGATGGGGGCAAATGGCAAGCAAGTGGAGACTTGTAAAATTCATTCTTCTGTGTGGCTTGAACCCAGTTCCGACAGCGAACAGTAAAGCTGCTGCAGCTTTCTAATGGATTCAGTTTGTTTTGTCTTCTCTTTTTGCTGATATTTCCAGAGCCTACTGATAATATTGCAGTGACCATAGCAATACTATGTCAGTAAAGTGGGCTACAGGCTTGGAGAGGTGCAGTGTTTGAGAGACAGTGATTGCTACTCTCTAATTTGGAGACCTTTTATGTGTCTGCAGCTCCTGTTTGACGTGGCTGGACTAATGGCTTTCCTTCTCTCAGCAAGGACTTTGGGGGCTGAGGCTGGAATGCCCAGAATTAGTGCCCACCTTCGTGCACTGGTCTCCAAAGAGCAGCATTTTGTCCATTTTGCTCTGAATCAGGCAAATTGCAACCTGTGTCCAATTGAAGTGCATATTGTTTCGAACCTCCCAACTGCAAGTGTGGGTAGTGTTTTTGAGTTGGTGGCCATGATTTTACCTGGCATTGCCATTCTGACAAGAGAAATGTGTTTTTAAATTCTGTTGATGAGTTGGTTGTATCTTCAAACAAATTTGTGATAACACTTGTGTTAGCACTCTTGCATAACAGGAATGACGTTAGAGTTTTTATGGTACTGGAATATATTACTGTCTTGTGGTAGGTTGTATGAAAAATTGGTAGAGATGAGATGGAAGGTTAAAACTTAGAAGACTGGAATAGGAAGATACATTGTGCCTCTAACCATACCTACTGAGAGGAGCTGTTAATCTTACTTTATGAATTACTTTGTAACCTACTTCAGTCTTATAGAGGTGATTTTATGCCCTTTCCCTAGAGAATAAGGAGAAGTCCATTGGTTATGGGTCTTTAGCCCATCTCCTGCTGCACAAGGGAATTCCCACAGAGATGATCTGTGTCCTGTGCAAGGATTGCTTGTGCTTCCCCAAAGTCTTTGCAACCGAACAAACTGCATTTTCTCTCCTTAGGAGGAGGAAATTTTGAAAGGGGTATTGTGGATTTTTTTGCTCTGCTTTAGGACTTCTGCCTGGCTTTAGGGGTGGGGATCTTTGTGGGAGCACAGCAGAGGTGACCCCAAGGCTTAGGATGCTTTGATGGCTGTCTTCACCAGGCCAGGCTCCCCGAGTACCTTGGGGTGCCCTGCTCACCTGGATTATGCAGTGTCCCCTGTGCACTGGGTGGACATAAATGCTGACCTTCTGTCCTGCTGGAGGGGAGGAGATTCTGGGGCATCAGCTTTGCTCTAGCAAAAGAACAAAGCAAATCCTGATCGCCTGTGTCAAATACACCAGGTGCCAGAAAATTAGGGAGAGTTCTGAGGATTTAAATACACAGAGAACAATTGATGTACACTAGTTGCTGCTTTTAATGCACTAAATTTGCTCCAATGCTCTAAATTACATGCTGCAATTAAAGCTCAAAAAAGAGAGGAAAATGGACAGGTCTGCTCCATGCCCTCCCTCCAGCCTCAAATTTGTCAGATTCAGCAGTTATTAGGGCTTTTGCATGATTTGCTGAAGTAATTGCCCATTCTGTATTGCAGTTCACTTCTTGAGCTGACATGCAGGTCTGCTAGTGTCATTTTAAAATTTATCTGAGGCTGTCCTGGTTTTGTAGGTACAAGGGTGGAAAACAGCCTGGCAATCAGAGGCAGTCAGACTGCAGCTGTAAAGGAGTCTGTGACAGCTCTATAATTTCTGCAAATGGTTTGTAATTGATTGCTGTCTTTCTGTTGGAGGGTGCCTATTACCGTCAGAGCTTTTTGTCTGACCCTTTTGATGTCCCCAATAGATGTAGAAGTAAAGAAAACCCAAACCTAACAGTTAAGTTCAGGTGGTGTATATTGTATGTGCTTTTGTGATTATGTATAACAGGAATTAAAATGATTTCTGTTTTTATAGCTGTGATTTGGTACTGCTCACCAGATGAACAATAACTACTGCTAATAAAAACTAGTTTGAGGAAATTGTGAAGCCTTGAAAAGTGTAGCATCTGGATTTGGGGTTGTGGATTTTTTTTTTCCTTTGCCTTCTGTTTCCTGCATGTGCTGACTTGACCTCCCACGCCTGTGGACACCATTAGTGCAGTAGGCAAGTAGGCGATGCTGCAGAAGTATGGGGGAGAGGAGCTCTGCAAGCACAGCTCTGTGGAGAGGAGGCTGTTGGTGCTGAGAGGTTCTGAGCACAGCCTGGAACAACAGGCAGTTTGGGATTATTTCAGGGGAGACACAGCTAGAGATGCTCACTTTCCAGTTGACAGCAACCGTAGATGAGATTGTTTGGCTCTGAGGGAGCAAGGTCCTTTGAAGTTTGGTTGATTTTTGTCCCGTAACATGTAAGTAAATAAAAAACAGTCTTAAAGCTTTGGATTTAATGGTTGCATGTTTGATTTCTGGATTTTATGTTTCTTGTTTGGGGCATTTTCATTTGTCTGTTTTTCACTATTTTCTTGATCTCATACCAAGCTAAGGTGAGGCATCATCTTAACTGAAAGTACAGTGAGACATTTCAGAAGTGCCTTATAATCTCAGAGAAATAAGTCTTTATTGCATGTGTACTACATTCAAGCATACCTTAATTTAGTCGGTCATTCATGGACTTTTTTTTTTTTTTTGGTTGACTGGGAAGTGAATGCATTTAGGAGGGCAGGAGAGGCTAGTATCATTCTGGAAATGGAAGCTGTCCCTTAAGTTATAAAATATTATTAAAAATATATGGATATTAAGAACCATCTATTCCAGATGCACATTTGTTCTATATTCTCTGGGATACCCCATTTGTACTTTAATACCTTTAACCTTGTCTTCAATTTTATTTGACAGGGATAGATATTATACTTGTAACACATTGTGCTGCAGTACGTTTTCAAACTGTGTTAAAATACTGTTTATGTGGCAGCAGCATGTTGTCCTTGCTCTTGGTTCTGGAGTATGTAGATGTTCTGTTGACAGAAGAATATGTGACCTCAGAAAATCTATGAATTGAGCATGCCTGTCTGTGTAATTAGGTTTAGTTATGTTTAATAATTTTGAGAAGTAATTGTCTGTGCTCCTGGTGCACATTTAAATCCTGGTATGGTGGCAGTTGCCAAAAACCAAACTCTCTTTACATCACAGTAGCATGAAGTCGAACGAACAAAAAATGCAACTTGTCCTTTAGCTAGTTGTGATTTCTAATTGCAAAATACATTGGCTAGAAATGTTTTCTCTAGCCCACTGTTTGTTTTAAGATTAGGTTTAGTAGTCTCTTACTAACTTGCTTATCTTTACTTTGTATTTTCAGTGTATGAAAAATAACCCTGTATGAAACATAACTAGAAGGGGAAATTTTACCGTGTAGTTACCTATTATTTTAAGGTCTCTAAAAAGAAACCTTCTGTGATTTGACTTTTGGTTGTTCTGAATCTTTTGAGTGTCATCAGAGAGATGCATTTCTGAAATCATATTAAATCTAACAGACATAAAAAAGCAACTTCATATAAATGCATGTCTGAGAAGGGAAGATGTATTTTCACTTTAAGTATTTTACAGATCATAAGAAAAAACCCCTAGGGTATACTCTCTGCAAATATTTCACATAACTTCATTATGTCCTCAGCTGTGTCTTAGAGGTCTTTAAGAAACTCAAGAAACTCAGTTAAAATAACTAGTGTGATGATTTTAATCATTATAGAAGCAGTTAATGAGTACTGAATAATTTTATGGTGGCATCTTCAAAAATTAACATTGCAGGTGCAGAAATGGAAGCTGCTGTGTCAGAAACTTTGAATGTTAACAAGAATTGGCTTTTTAAAGAATGGCCAACTGTTTCACTTTGTAAGGATTTGAAATGCTTCCATATTTCTTTCAAACAATGAAGTAAAATGGGTCCTGGGAATAAGTTGAATATAGAAACTTGGGGAAATTGCCTTTGCTGTTGCCTCTTGAAATAGTCACTTAACTCTCAGCATGGGTTATTGATCATACATGAATGTGTGTATATGAGGACAAATCTATCCCCATCATATCTTAATAAAAAAGAAATAAATTCTATACACTGCAGAGACAAACCTATTTTTACCCTTGAGAATACCATTCTTAATGCAATGAACAGAAGTTATGGTTAAAAATCCTAGAACACCTTTCCCTAGATTGAGTTTATTTAGATTATCTCAACTAATTAATCTTTCCCTCCCGTTTGATGACCATGTTCCCTTTTCCTTCATCTGATAAGGAAATGAGAATTCCTGGCAAGTCTGATCAGCAGAGTTCATTACACTTTTGGCAGAAGCATGAGGGAGCATTTTCATCAAATGGTTTCAGCTTTTCATGAGGATGAGGTTCAGGTCAATATGATGACCCTACTTAAAATGCCCATTTTTACAGATCTAGCGAACAAAAAGAAGGTAGGAAAAAATATGTCCTTGTGTGTTTCAGAAGCCTTGTTCTTGGATGCTTGAGTTTCCTATGTAATATCAAATCATCCTTGCAGTGTTTTCGAAGCTTGTGTGTTCTGTTTATTGTGATGCCAATTGTGGTCATTCTTGCACTTGCCAGTGCAGTGAGAAGTACATTTCCATGAACTCAGCATGTCTGGGACCATGGTGTGAAACCAGGTTTTTGGTTTCCCTGCACACAGTGCCACTTTGCGTGTTCAAGGAGCCAGTGTGCACATATGCCTGACTTGGGCAACTGTTCAGGTTTTTTTGTAGTCCTTCCAATCAAAGGTGCAATTGAGCAGCTCATTTGTTCATATCTGATGGTGCCCAGGATGTCTGAATGCAGAGAGAGACTGGGTCAGAAAGCAAACTCATCTTCCAAGTTCTACATCATGCAGCTACCTTAGGAAGATGCCCAAAACAGTGCTTTCAACAGATGCAAAATACATGTGTTAGGATTGCAAAAAGGAAATCACTCTGTTATCTCTTAGCTGATTTCACACAGCTATTTCTGTAATGAAAATCAGTGAGTATTGTAAAGAGCTTTCTCCTTTTTGTGATTTTGGCCTCCTGTATATACAACAGCCACCACTGGAGGCATGGTTTTCATAAACTGAAGAAATTTGCATGTTGTCTTCAAAATCTGTAAAGCTGATTTCAAAACTCCTCCATTAGTAGTATGACCACAGCCATCAATTTATGATGCAGAATAATTCGAGGGTAAAAATCCCTAGGTACAATATACATTGAGGTTTAGGTTCAAACCTGGATGAGAGAAAATGTATCTCATTGCTGGTCTGCCCGAATGCTCAGTTGTTAAAGAAAAAAAGCATGGTTTGATTTTTTTGGTGAGAGGAAGGGGCCAACTGTGGCAGTTGCCATGGAATGGCAGGAGTGGAAGGTAGTTAGTAATCATTACTCATACTTTCAGTCCAATCCCAACAGAAAATTAATGCAGTTGTTCAATGTTTGTGGAAGATTTGAATGGTACTTTTTCTTCCAGAAAAATGCAAGTGGATGCTAGTAATGATGTATTCCTATGATTTATATACCTAGAAAACATTGTACATTGTGATCTGTAGCAGATGGGCTTTGGAGTAGTTCAGGGCAGTGTTATTCAAAACACATCCAACTGCTTTCTACTGCTGCTGTCAGTAAATGTAATCCTATTTATTATATGGATCATATGTATTATATATATGTGGTAGTTAATTTATTTATTTTGGTCTGGTGATGACACTCATCACTCTCAGAGATGAGTATGGGATCACCAGTCTGACTGTGTGTATATAAGCAGCATATGTGAAATAATTTTGTTAAGCAGACTATAAAAATAAAAAATCTTGGAAAGGGAATGTTAGTACTAACCAAGTAAACACCAGTTGTTGAGTTCCAGTGAAAGAAAACCAAGGAGAATTGACCAGAAGCTCAACAGAGCCTCATACCCGCTTCTTGCATGGAGGCAATTCCAGCTGAATGTCGTGATGGCTTCTCATTAGCTCTGTTTTGCATTGCCCGGGCAGTTCCCACTTGCACAGCATGTCATTAATTGCAGGAGAACTGCCTGCCTGAAGCTTTACTCAGCATCCATAGGACATGAAGGATTTTTCCTTTATTTTAATCATGAAAACTTCTTTTTAGCAGTTGATGACATCCAAAAGCCTGGGGAGTAGTCTGCAATTAACTTTTTTTTTTTTTTTTACTTTGTAGGAGTGGGATTAACAACATGGTACTCTCAAAATCATGTATAGCCTCTGCAATCCAAGTGTCATTTTCTTCCAGATGTGACATGCATTTAGGGAATCTCAGAGCTAACATGGGAAAATAGCATGTTTCTCAGCAGTGGTTTCCTTGATTCATTTGTGCCTGGAGGGGACTGTTCTGTATTGAAAGCATGACAAGCCTGTGGGGAGTTCTGCTAATTATTGTGCTTCCCTTGCAGATAGCCCAGCCTATGGTGACCCTACCAGAGCTGGTGGCTCCAGCAGTGTGGACCTGCTGCTGGACCCCTGCTCTCTTCCTTGCCTTTTGAGAAGGGTATCAGTGAAACTGTAGCCCTTCAGAAGTTCGTAAGAATTTTGCAAGTTAATCTAATTAATTAGATTAATTACTCAGTGTATTAATCTATTGCTCAGAGAAGGCACCAGAACTGGTAGACTATAGGTTACAGAAGGCTTACTATAAACCTACCGTGAGTGCTACTGCCCAGTCCTGGATTTCACTTTGTTGTGTTGATCCTGGAGTTCTGCACCCCCTATGGATGGCCCAAAATTCCAATGTAAGAGCTGTGAGTCTTGGCTAACACCGCAAAGGAGCTCCAAAACCACAAGGCTTAAAGCAGGGAAAGTGCTGTACCTAATGTGAGCCTGTAACCAGGTCAGGCTGTAGATGGAGACCGGCTTGCATAGTTCCTGGTAGGGAGGCACAAGAATGGTAGGAAAGAAGACCGGAGGTGCAGAAGTGTGACCTTGTGGGGCTTTGTTTTGTGCTATTACATTGAGGCCCTGGGGCTTAGGGGGAGGGGATATTTGTTGTCTTTCCTCCAACTGAAGGAAATGTCCTCTCAAAAGTACTGAGACAGCTTTTGGTGTAAAACATACAGATGGTTTTGATCAGGAAAAGAAATTGTGTTGTGTTGATGCTTGCAAATGAAGGAAGCCGGTGGGAGAGGACTTACAACACAGCTTTTTTTGTAGTCATCTGGGAAAAATCTATAAGGCTTACCTGCAGATGAAAAGGGAAGCACATGAGAGGAGCCCTGAATCATTGCGACAGGATATGGTTAGCAGTGTCTCTGGAGGCGCCCGTGACTTCACTGATGAAGGGCAGGAAGCTGCCTGGAGCCCACCACCCCGCGCCTCCAAAAGCAACCCCGGTCACCTGCAGTGCAGGATATGACGGCAGTGTTTCACTTTGTAGTAAAAGGCAGAGTTATCTAATCACACTTCTGATAGACACAGGGAACTGGGTAACCTCTCTGCCAGCTGCAGAATATTTGGTGGTTTGTTTTTTTAAAAAATGAAGGTACTGTTCAGTTGCAGTGTTGACAGTGACATATGTGTTTTTTCCTTGTGCTGCAAAAGTCTCTAAACCCAATTTTAGTGCATGCCAAGGTATGTGATGTGCCCAGCAGTCACCCATAGCACACAAAGTCACTTTAAATTTGCACAGAGTTTCAGTACAGGATTTCAGATAAATACTGCATCCTGGATACCATCATAACTTCATGAAGCTTTGATTCCTGTTTTGCTCTGTCAGGAACATGAAATGACAAAGGTAGACATGAAATACCAAAACTGAAAAATGTCAATTTTTGACCTGCAGCAAATTCTGCAAAATAAAAGATAACAAAAAGGTACATGAAAGAATGGAAGAGGCAAAAGAATTAAAAAAATAAGTAAGGGGTTAGTTGAGTCAAATGCACAAAGAAGTTCCACCAAACTTTCATGTTTTGTTACCTGTTGTCTCTTGTTAACATATTGTGAGCAGACAGACATTCTCTCATATGGTGATTATTTCCTTCTGGGACAGCAGAATTCTCCTGTAGTTCCTAAACAAAGCCTTGCCAAAACCAGGGGAGAGGTTGGTGTAGAGTTCAGAGAATCTATATTTGTTGTTACAGGGGAGTTACTGCATCTTTTAACATTTGGAATGCAAAATGCTGGCTACTAACAAGAGCAGATAGGAGTTGCCTTCTCTGCCTCTAAAGGTGTCACACTGCAAAACTATGTTGTGAAACATGAGTGCAACTGCAAAGATAATGTCTCAGTGGTTGCTACAGTTTCTAATGCAGTACTTGAGAAAAGTTTTTTCGTTCAGCACAAAACACTTTGAGTGGGAATGTTACAAACAATATTTAAGATGCTTGAAATTAAAAATAAAACAAGAATTCACTTTAAACATTTGGAATGCTAACCGATTTTTTAATCACTGGAATTAAAGCTAGTGTCTTCACTGTGGTCAATTATGCTTTGAAAATACATTTTGACGGCATTTAAAACCCATGTTATTAGTATAATAAGCATGACAGGAAAATAGGCAGAAAAATTATCCACCCACAGTTATAAAAAGTAAAAAAAAGACTCCCTCTAGATCAGTGTAGAGATCTGGAGACAAGCTGTATTAATCCTGAGCTTATAATGCTTAGAGACCACTAACATTGCAGAGCTCCTGTTAGTGCAGGGTACGTAAGTACATGTATGTTTTTAAATATATGTGTCTGTGTGTGCTTGTCTACATATGTATGTTGTGTATGGTAATTTTGCTTCTGTGTCACCAGTGGTCCAGACCAATGTTACAAAGTAGCCCACAAGTGCTCAGGACTGCCCTGCAGGCAAGCCACTGTTTGCTGTCATTCAAAGTGTACGCTGGCGGAGCAAAATTAGCCTTTTACCTTTATGCATTAAGGGCAAAAGCGGGATGGGAAATGAACTGGAGGCAGATAAGCACACCTACACGTATCGGGACAATAGAGGGAAGCCCGTATTATGAAGGATGTCACTGTTATGGTAACTATCAAGGCTGGTGCCACTGAAATGGAAAGATGAAAACCAGATGTCGGTAAAGGGAATGTGTGTTATTCAGAGTACACAGGAACAAACAACAGGGCTATGTCATTTTTCCAGTGATCTTAAAAATATTTCACAGTGATGGATTATTTCACATGTTTTTGAAAAGTGCTTGAGTGCTGCTTGTGTGCTTCTAGAGAAAAAGAAAGGCTAAATGAAAAGCATTCATTCATTTGCTTTGCTTTAGTTTCTGTTGTTCCCCCTTTTGATTTGTCCAAGTCCCTCAATAGGAGATGGAAAGATTACTGAAACATAATTGTCTTTTTTCTAATGAATACACATTAAAAAAAAGCTGTTAATTGGTAACATCTTTTAGCTGGCATATGGCTAGCTAATAATGCAGGCTTAATTAGCAAATCTGGGGAAGAATAACTTCCTAATATGGAATTAAAAAGGCCTGTCATTGTTTTTCATCAAGATTGACGATATTGCTTGGACCTGAAATTTAGCAACCTTCTTTTTTTTTTCTCAGTCCCAGTGGATGAGCTGTGTTTTCACATGTATCTATTAGGAAAATAGAGCTTGAAGTGCCACCACTAATGCAGATAGAAAACAAAGAAACAAAGTAGCTCTCCGAAAGTGTAGTTATACTCTTAATACACTATATTAACCTTAATCTGGTGACCTGTCCTGTGTTATTTATAAAATGCCACATGCAGCATTTTAAACTTTTAATTTCCATGAACTACTTATTTTATTTTGTTTCTATCTTCAGACTTGCTCTGTGGATCCCTAGGATCTGTGGACTACTGCAGAGGCACCCACTAATGGTAGATAAGAACAGTAGCCATGTACATGCTGCACAGTAATCTATGAATTTGGATTTTTAAACCAGACTGTACAGCCACTGAAAAATGAAGTGTTAGGGAGCAGGCAAAGCCTCTCTTGTGCCTTCAAGACCATTTCCTCAATTTTCTGTTTACAGTCTTCTCCCCCAGTGAACCTGGTATGTCTCCAAGAGGAACAAAGGGCACAGTCCATCCGCTAAGCAAGAGGTTCCTGCTGCCGTGATGTGTTCTGCATGTCTTATCAGCAGCATGTTGTTTCAGGGCTCCAGCATCATTTTTCCTCTGATAGGCAGCCTCTCAGTGACTGAGCTGTACAGTTTGGCAAATGCTGAGCTGTCAAGTTGTGCTAATTATTTGGAAAGAGATGGATGTAAGTTTAATTGCAGTAATTAAAGGAGAAAGCTGTGTTATTCCCTTGCTTCTATGAAGGTGAACATCCTTGAAACCTTAGAAGCACTGTGCTCATAACCAAGGATATAGACACCCAGGCTTGGTGTATCAGTGGGGTTCAAGAAAAGGGTTTCCTAGGGAGCAGTAGGTGCTGCCAAGGGCAGTGTTGAATGAAGCCTTACAGCTCAAATTCATTGCACTGTAGGAGTGCTGTGATAGGGGCAACATGGGAGTTGCTGTGTTTTATTATGCCACTGGTGTAGTTCTCCTTTTATTAATGAATTGCTTGTCAGTCTTTTCTCTCCAGTTCAGTGTTGTCATGTCCTATAATGTTTTATTTAAGGCTGCATTGTTCTTAGAGTAATCTATCTGTAGACCCAAATGGTTTTGTGTAAATATGTCAGCATCAGAACTCTTACTTTCAAGCCTGAATTTATTACTGAGCTCATTTTAAATTTCTTTTTATTGATGTAATTATGGCTAAAAAGTTCAAACAAAGGACAAGCATAATTATATAAAGAAATCATCCAGAGAGCTGCCTATTTGTTTTTCATTTTATCATTGTAAGAGCATTTGTATGCCTCAACATTTAGCAGCATATACCCTTGACAGAGCGTCAGTGCTATTGATAAATTATGCTGACCTTCAGGGCAGTCAGCACCCTCTAGATATTTTTAGGTATTTGGCTATCTTTCTCAAAGCACCTGATGTTTTGTTTATGCAGTAAATTTCACAGGCAGGGAGGCAGGTATCTTTCTGGGGAGATCAAACCCATCTTCCCTTGTCATAACTGAACTTTGTCCTGCACTCACCACATCAAGCTATTTATAAAAGAACCTTCTCATCTAGCATGTTTTTCCTTCATTTGTAGCAATAAAGGCAGGCATGGCAGGACTGTCTGTAGCCTCATACGCCTCTTAGCCTCCTTGCACTGGGATGTTGTCAGCGTCTCTGATTTTGGGTAATTGGCACAAAAGAGAAACTTGTGCAGCTGAGCTCAGAGGGAAGGTGTGTTTGTGAGGGATCACAACATCTGTGGCTTCCTTCCTTCCTTCCAAGGGCTCTTTCCTTTGGCAAAGTTTGCATTCGCGAGCCGCAATGCCCGCCTTCAGGAGGAGTAAAGCCAGAGCTAAGAGTTTAGCGCTGGCTCGCAAAACCCAGCAGCAGGCAGCAGCAGCTTGCGGCTCCCTGCACAGGATGCTCTCTGTGGTGAGTTCTGCAGCGCCGTGCCTTCGGCTGGGGGTGCTGCTCAGTGAGGCTGGGGTGATGGGGCTGCACGAGCATCCGAGCTGCCTGTACCTGATCAGTAATGACTGTCCCAGCATTAGCAGTCAAATAATGGATTCTCACGGTGTGTAGTTGTGGGCTGAGTTTGTACCAGTACTCTGCATGGGAACAGGTTTGGGGTTTCTGAAGTTTGGGGGAGGGAAGGGTGGGTTGGTTGCCTGCACTGTTTGCTGCTGGGCTCAAGCAAATTGTTATTTCTTGCATCTCTCAGAGAAAGGACTAAGTGAGATCCATATTTTGACAAGAAGTGGGAAGGTTTTAAAAAGATTCCTCATGGAAATTTGGAAATAACTGCAGCATGAATATTTTAACTGTTTCTCTGCTTTTTCACAATTAAGTTAGTACTGTGGAAATAGGGAGGGAAAAATATGATCTATAATCAAGGTAAAGCTGGCAAAATATATGTATTACACAGGTAGCTGTATTTATGTGTGTGTATATATATATATATCTGTATGTATATATATGTATATATGTATGTATATATGTATTATATAGGTTGCATAAAAAATAACGTGAGTCTCCTGCATTAAAATTGACAATATCAGGATAAGGACCTGGGGTAGGAAGAACTGACAGTTTTTTACAAAACCAGGGTTTGGGAAAATTTTTATTGTGTGCTTTGACGTTACCTCATAGGACTCTCCTTTTTGTGACCTGGGCTGTCAGGGTTCCTCTTTTTGTTTTCCTGATGCTCTCATCTTTACATTTCTTATAGTCAGGATTTAGTGTCCTGCAATGGAAATCACATCTGTTTTGCTTTTGACTTTGGTATGAGTTGGGTCAGATTTCTAGAGAAACTGAGCACAGCATTTATGAACTCAGCGGTTGCTGCTTGTCCTGGGGACGTGGTCAATGCAGGCTCTTGGGCCCGGGTCCCTACTGCTTGACGTGGTTTCTAACAAGAGTTTCAGTCAAGTACCTCAGTCACCACTGATGGTTCTTCTGAGCTCAAAGAGAAAGTGTGGCAGGTGAGAGGGAAGATTTGCCACCATGCAAATATCAATAGCTCAGGCACCACTTCGAGTGGGTTGCATCTTGGCTGTTTTACACAGCTGTATGTTCAGCCTTCTTTCAGGCCTTACCCTGTGCTCTCTGGAAAGAATTACTGGGTCAGAAGACCCTCTCTCTTCTTATAATATTTGTGATAATTCTAAATTAGGTTGGTGACATCCAATTCTGTTAACAGGCTGATTTGCTAACATAAATCTCTCTGAAATTGGGAAATTCTAACTCAAAGACAAAAGTTCTTTGTTAATTCCTTGCCTTTTGTACGATCTGGTAGTGTCTAGCAGGACACCTTCTCATCCTGTGGTGCAGAGGATTGGCTTCTCCCTCCTTAAAACATAACTCTAACTATGCTTTGCATATTTCTATGAAGGATCTTAGTGGACACTGAAAAAAATGCCCTTCTTTTAGCAAAGTTTCAAATATTTTCATTAAAGGACATGCAAGAGACAGAGTGAAACAAACCAGACCCGTAGAATTGTATTGTCAGTCAGGAACAAGTTTATACTGAGTGGCCTTGGAGTTGGGAAAAGAAGGAGAAGGAGCAGAAGATAACTAATGACTGAGGCTACTGCTTTGGTTTAGCTTCTATTGCCAGAAGCTGAGCAGCACTTTTGCCCAGACTTCTGTGGTGAAAATGCCACAAGGTATTTTTTCTGTAAAGCTCTGCTGTCATTTTTCAGTTTCAATGAACAAATTAGAGAAGTGAGGTACTGTATTGGTGTCTAACATAAAGCAACTTTTTTCTGTGGTCTTTAAGGAAGCTAGAGCATTCAACTTTGTAGCCTTTTATATTGCTTGGTTACAAAGTACTTCCCAGTCTGAGGAGGTGCCAGAGTGATGCACCCACCAAAAAATGGTGACTACCTTTGGGCTACCTTTGTTCTGGAGAGAAACACCTTCTAACACAGAGTAAAAGGGATGGACATCTCCAAGAGCTTTCCTTTTGTACAGAGCGAGGGATGTAAAGGTGTCTCAGGCTTGCTGTTCATTGCTCAAAATTCCATGTAATTATATTTCTTCTGCTGACTGGTGCATTCAGTCTTCCTGGAAATACATCCATCAGATAGAGCTGACGTGTTAGCTGGTTTTTTTTGGAGGGCACAAGTCTAATCTATTTCTGCAGGATGTTTCTGAGCATGTTTCCTCTTAGGGTAGGCAGTTCAAAGGATTGGTGATCCAGCCCATAGGTATGATCTGTCTGTGTCCTGCACAAGGATACTGAATCCTGAATGCTCTTCAAAGGACATGCATAGCTTTCACTTCACCAAGGAGTCTTTCATAAGTTGTGCAGAGTTTTCTAAGTCTACTAAAATATTCCTTTCCATCACTGCTTCAAACAAACCCTGACTGACTGGCAGAGTACATGATATGTATAAATGAGGGTAAAGTAAATAGCAGAGACTCTGTAACACTAATTGACCTTGTGCAGCATTTATGCTCAATCAGTATAATTCAGGAGAAAGTCACAGGATAGCCATGAAATCGTTGTGCTAGTTCTTAACCACTGCTGATTAATGTCTTCTGCTCTCTCACTGATTAATTTTATGGGGTTTTGTTACTCTGGTGGGGATAGCACAGCCTCAAATGATGATATGCTTGTCTGCAAGGAGCAAAGAAAATCTGTAAGACATCCTTTTAAGAGTATCTTTTTGCTCACTTTAGGAGAATAATCTGTAATATTTCTTGCCACAACTACTATTGAAAATGGAATGTGCTGCATCTCCATCTGACAAGCTGAGCACCACTGTGGTTGCTGGCTGCTGTGGGTCAAGGTGACATCTCTGTGGGCTGGAACTTTCCCTTCAAAGGTTACTTTGAGCAGTCCCCATTCACAGAGAATACTCCTTGCAGAAGGACATGGAACCTTAAGCCTGAGCCTCAAACATGCAGGGATGAAAGAAATGTTTCTCCAGGCTACTTCTACACATCCTTCTGTTTTCTAAGAGGCCAAGGAGGTTGTTTCCCCTGACTGGTAGTTCTGTAGTACAGTTTATACAGCTTTACTGGAAAATCTTGAATATGGCTAATAAACTATAAGGTTTATTAAGCACAGTATACCATTTGTTCCTTCCTCCTGAAATATATGTGGGTTTTTTTTTTTTTCCTTTAAGCCCTGGCTAATAAACTATAAGGTTTATTAAGCACAGTGCTCCTTAGCTTCCTTCCCCCTGAAATATTTTTCCTTTAAGCCCTGCATAAACTCCATTTTTCTTTCCCACCTCTAGCACTGTTAGTCTAAATTTTTTGATATTTAGCCCTATCTGTCTGCTCTTCAATGCCAAAGGTAAGCTGAAGCCGCTTGTCGTCCCCTGTACACGTTGCTGAATGCGGCATACACAAGCTCAAGTAATGGATTTTGGAGGAAGTTTGCTGCTTCCATTGTAGTTTCTCCTTCAGGTTTTATCTGTTCCCAGGTATGTTGCAGCCTTGTCTGCAGTCAATTATTTGGACTTCTCTTTTTTACTGATTTAAATGTTTTTATTCTGATAAGCTGGACACTATAAAGGTTGGCATAATTTTTTTTTATACCATTTACTAAGTACAAACAGTCTTGGTCCTGCACAAATAGAATCAGCTGTGTGCTTGAGGAATTTATGAGTTTTATCTGACAGTCATATCTGCCTGTATTAACCATTGCAATGTCAAGATCAGAGCAAATTCAGGGTTAACTCCCTCCTTAATTCAAGATAGATGTGGATTTGTGTAGTATCAAGAGGGAGTTTCTTTTGAGACTTCTGGGCTTAAGGGTGCTGGACTAGCAAGTTTTGATTTGACATCCCAGCTGCAGGGCAATCCCAGATAGAGCACCGAGCCTCTCCTGCCCACACATACCAGATGTAAAAGAGCTGGTCCGAAGGGTTGTCACTCGAGACTTTCTACAAAGCATGTTTTAAACAGTTTTAAAGAGTAGGAAATTGTTTTGTGTCAAAGGCAGAAAGTAGCATCCAGAACACTAGAGAAAAAGGGTAGAGATCCCAACCTGGGTGGTAAGAGAATTTTGGGAAGAAACATGGAGGAAAAATTGTTTTACGCTTCTCTACTTATTTGTTGCTATGTTCTCATTTATACCAGGCTCCTTATCAAGAACCAGTGGTTCCACTGGCAAAATGGGTTCCTTCAACTTCTGTGGTCTTCACAATATGTATGAGTGAATGTGAAACCCTTTTGTCCTGTGATCAAGAAGCATTTCATGCTTGCTTTGACTCAAATGTAAATACCACAGTGGGTACAAAGAGTGAGGTCTGGATATTGCGTGGTGTGGAAGACTCTTCCCTTTTGTAAAGGGAAGGACACAGAGCAGCAAGACTTAAGGAAAAGACAAGATCCTGTGAGCAGGGAGGTCAAGGAAATTGTTTTACGCTTCTCTACTTATTTGTTGCTATGTTCTCATTTATACCAGGCTCCTTATCAAGAACCAGTGGTTCCACTGGCAAAATGGGTTCCTTCAACTTCTGTGGTCTTCACAATATGTATGAGTGAATGTGAAACCCTTTTGTCCTGTGATCAAGAAGCATTTCATGCTTGCTTTGACTCAAATGTAAATACCACAGTGGGTACAAAGAGTGAGGTCTGGATATTGTGTGGTGTGGAAGACTCTTCTCTCTTGTAAAGGGAAGGACACAGAGTAGCAAAACTTAAGGAAAAGACAAGATCCTGTGAGCAGGGAGGTCAAGGGCAATATTTTTAATGCCAAATTTGCAAACATATCCAGGAACATATTAAAGTTTATAAAAATCAGTGCTTATCAGCAGTACCTCAGAGGTAATCCTGTGCCTTGGGCTTAGGCCAGCTACGCAGAACAATTTTTGACAGCAAAATTATATTGCTTAGGTGATCAAAAAGTATTTATATGGAGGAGTATCATATATTTCCATATGCTTTCCCATACAGTGATTCTCGGTGACAGATGCAGCACTGACCCCAAAACTCAAGGGGGATGTAGAAATAGCACATTCCCCAATGTCTGTCTGCTCTATATGCAAAGGTAGTTGAGGAGGAATAGAGGACTTCTAACACTTCCTTGTAAAACTGTGCCTGATGATGATGCTTGTGACTTGCTTTCAATAGGCTCCCTTGCATCCTTGATCCCTGTGTCCTTGATCAGTCATCAGGCTGATGTAAATCAAGCTGCCCATGCACACCTTGGGCTGTAGAGAGTGTAAAATCTAAACATTCTCATATAAATACAAACCTTTCTGACATTAGAAACAAAGAAAACGAAAGTGAAGTGCTTTGTCATTCACTTGTTTAGAAGCTGCTTTAAAATAACTCACATAAACACACACCCCCACATACCACTTCCTAAAGGATTTGTTTGCAAGCCACTAATTAATTTCAGTGTCACAGGCTGACTATAATTTTTAAATTTATTCCATCAATGTGGAGCTGTAATTCTAACAAACACCATTCAACTCATATTGCAATTTTTGGGTCCTAATAAGTGCTGAAAATTCTAAATATATCTAAATTTCATAGTCCTGATAACTGTCATTATACTGGATTATGAAGAGGGTTCCACGTATCAGTGAAGAAAGTAACTTCATTTTTTTTTTTTTAGAGTGGTGGCATTTTTCAAAACTGGGAGCTGGGAAGCTACTGAGTAATATGGACTACATGGCAAATATCTGACATTTTAACATTTATTTTTGTCATATAGGTGTTTAATCACAGGAATGGTTGAGATTCAATATTGCTAGTCCATTTAGCCTCCAATTTTCTGAAAGACCTTGTACAGCTCAGTTCATTTTCAGATTAACTTTTGCATTTGTTCATTTGATGGCCCAGTACATTGGTGAACTAAGCTACAAAGGTAATCAGTGGTGAATCAGGAAACCCAAAAAGGATGACTTGAAACAGCTTGTGGAATAAAGTACAAATTAAGACAACTCTGAAATTCACTCATGTCCTGATATCACTATAAAAAGACTTACACATTAAATAAGGCAGCCTTCATGTTGTCCTCATTTGAATGGACTTGCTAAATACAAGGTGATAATGTCACAGCTTATGCAACTGTCCAGTTTGTGCAAGTGTCTGAATGACAGAAAGACTAAAGAATTGTTTCATATACTACAAAGATGTGGATACTGTGGAACTGGGTAATGGTAGTGATGTTTTAGCTTCCAGGGAAACACTGTGTAAGAAAGAGAACAGTGGAATGATTTCAAATTGAGTATTGAAGATTACGGCCTGCAAAAGTTGCTCTTGGATATTAGCTGTGGTCAACCAAGAGCAAACTGCATAACTATTTCATAGTGTCAGAAATACCTTCTTGTTTTCCATCTTTGCATTACACGATGAACTGTTGTTGTTCTATCTTCAGTTCCTATCTTTGAACATTTTCTGGGTTTTATTTATTCTGTTTTTAATAATTCTTCTAAAGAATATCAAATATTTAGTTTTCCATTTGCCTTTTTTGAAAGCAAAAGATCTTGACATGTAGTTGTATCCTTGGAAAGAAAACATCTGACCATCTTTTGACACCCCCAGAAATTGGAATCTAAACCCTCATCTTCATGTCTCATTGTTTAGAAAGCAACAAGACAAGGTCACAGATGAAACACAAAATAATTATTCTTGATGCTTATAAGATGTTTATCTGCAAATACTTTTAATTTTGATGCAGTGAGTGTTGCAAAATAAGAGAGGTGGAAAACAGTGTGATGCTAGTGTCATAAGAAAAGTATGTGATACATCCGAGTGCTTTGTCATCTTCTGCACTCTATGAGCTTGTATCTGAATACTAAAAATAATTTGTGCTGGGAAATCACTAGCAATTTTAAATTTCTTATACTGGTCTCATCTGGTTCTGCTATAAATTAAAGCTGTTCAAAGCTGTCAAGATACACATCTGACAAAAATCAATGGCATGCTCTGGCCCCTGAATTTGGAACAGGAGCAAAATTGGAGGAATTTAGAAATAATTGTAGTACAACTTGTATTCTAAAACATCATTGCTTGTCTGTTTCTTCTCACTGAACAGAGCGCAGAGCAGATCAGTGCGTTGTGCCGAAACTTCCAGGAAGTCCAAGCAAGCAATATGGAAGGACAGAAGGACAGTCAGGATCCACCTCCACGACCACTGGCTCGCCACCTTTCTGATGCAGATAGACTGAGGAAAGTCATCCAAGAACTTATGGACACCGAGAAATCTTATGTCAAGGTAAAACAAAAACATGGCTCACTTGTTTTTGAGGCTGATGTTAACATATTTTGATCTTTACACAACCAGCCTTCCACAAGTGCCATAACCTACAAAGTCTCCTTATCTAATTGTTCCTGTTGTTTCTGGCAGACTTGCTGCAGCTGAGGGTGTAGGATTTGATGTAGTGGCATTAGTTGTAGTCAATTTGTAGTTGCATTGGAGAGCGATCATCTGTGGGGAGAAGAGGAGAAGATAGCTGCAAACAAAAAGGGTTTTTCCAGGGGATGTCTCCCCAGTTTTCAAGATGAAGACAAATCTGGTAGAAGAACAGAATAGTCTCCTACAAATGAGTACGTGGAAAAGAGTGCATGCAAGAAAGCTAAAAGGCACAGCTCCAGTGGGTTGTAGCATGACAGAGAAGTTATTTCTCTTCTGACTGATATACCTGCAAATTGTTCAATGTATCTCTCCTCTTTTTATGAACTCTGAAATTATGTGACTGGCTGACAAAGGAAACATGAAAACATCAATTTCATTGATCTCCAGCAAGAAGGCATCATCTCCTTTTCTGGATCTCAAAACCTGTATTTACAGATGGCAGTACTTACTGCAATAACATTTGTGGAAGAGAAAACACTTCATCCACCTGATGAAGTGATACAGCCATACACTGGACCCTCATTTATGTCCACCTGATGTATCTTTTAGAGGAATCACTTGAACAAAGCATGACTATGGAGGCCACTGATATATGTGAAATTTTGCATCAGGAAATGTTTTCAGGGAGCTGCTCGTTATTCCTTCTACACAGAATTTCTGGTGTGTCTCTTCGCAGGGTCGGAGAGCCCTGTAGTGTGCCCCAGCCCTGCTTTCATGCTTTGGTGTGGATAGTAAGTCTTCAAAAATGGCACTAATATTTTTGAAGAAGTGACTGAAAAAGCCCTTGATCACACCTACCTGAGAACATAACTGAACTCTTTAATAACTCATAGGGTTTTAAAATGCTACATATCCTTCTGAATATTACTAAAGATGTTTAAATAAGTGGCTATTTATATAGTTTATGTAAATAATTAAAACATTTCATGCTGTTCATATGGATGGACTCATTCAAAAATAAACATCTGTTACAATTTTTCCTCCTGCTAGGCTAAAATATAATTTGTTATAATCAAGTTGTATAGACTTAAGGATGAAACAAAAACATCACACTGAAATCAGTTTGTCTCTAATTTAGCAGTAACTTCAGTGCTAACAATATGCAGGCTGTTTTGTTACTGAAAAGGAATTGTGTCTTTAATTAATTCCCCAAACTTACTCCTATCTCAGGGTAAGTTTGGGGTATGTCTTTTTGCCACATAAAGAACAGTTTCCAAATGGTACAGAAAAAGTAAATAAATATTCTTTTTTGCAGGACTTGAGCTGCCTCTTCGAGCTATACTTGGAGCCCCTTCAAAAAGAAACCTTCCTTACTCAGGATGAGGTGAGGCAATATCTGAAAAAAGGTCCTTGTCATTCTTTAATGGGCTAAGACCTTGAGACTTGGATTTGTTATTGCTGAGAGTGTGACAGAAAAAGCAAATGACAAAGATGTCAATAGGAATGGCACCAGTCAGTGCCTTTCTCTCTGGTGTGTGCATCATTTCCTTCTCTTAAAGAGTAATTGTTCTTCTGAATTAACTGCTGAGAAACCTTCACTTTCTGCATGGATTTTTTATAAAACCTGTTTGAAAAGTATCAACAAATACATTATTAGCCTTTGCAATCCCTTTGTGTGTTACATCTCCTTAGTCCACTGTTTTCAAAAGACCTTTTAGGTCCATGGAGTGCTGTACTTCATGGCCTGATGTTTTCCACAGATGGAGTCCTTGTTTGGCAGCCTGCCAGAAATGCTGGATTTTCAGAAGGTGTTTTTGGAGACCCTTGAGGATGGAATATCTTCTTCCTCAGATTTTAATACATTGGAAACACCATCCCAGTTCCGGGTAAATATTTCCTAATTTCATATTTTGTAGTGTGCCTGCAAATGTTTGTGAAAATCAGGCTTTGAGATGTTTCTGGCTCTTAGAAGTTTCATAGGGTTGCTTTTATGTTTGAAGCTTTACTTTGGATTACAGAGTTCTATTCAGCAATGAAAGACAAGTGCTATTTTTCATGGTCTTCTCTTCTTCCCCATGGCAAAAGCTGCAACATGGGAAAAGACAGAGTAGACTTGGAGTACAGGATAAACTGGCAGTGTTTGTAAGGCAGAACTGCTTTGTAGAGAGTTTATTGTCACTGTGCTGAATTCTGCCCTGCCTGTGCTTCTCTGTGCTGTGCCCAACTAACCCCCAGCAGACTGGGAGCTTTTCTTGTTTAATGCCACATGAGTTTCCCATGGTGTGAGGTCCAAGAAGCAGGCCTGTGAAGTGTAAATGGCTGTAGCACTACCCAGTACCTGCCCTGACTGAAGGAAGTGGATTCCCTGGCAATGGAGTCACTGGCTCAGGACTGGGCATGATTGCCGGCAGGTCTCCTGAACAATTGCTGCATTTTTTGGAGCAAACATTGATTAAAAGGGGAGAGAGCTGCTTTCCTCCTCCCTCACTACTCCTCTTTCTTACATTTGCTTTGGGAGGCATTTTTTCTAAAACCTCTCTCTTGTGATTCAGTCCCTCCCACATCATGCCAACTTCCCCTTCATCCAAGAACATCAGAGGTGTCCTATAATTACCACCTGCCTGAAAAAGGGAAAACAGTTGGAAAGCAATCCTGTATTTGTTTTACTCTGTCCCTTCTGGCTTTGGCACCTTTATGCCTTACTTCCTATGGCTCACTTTTTTTTTCCCAGCACAACATAGTTTTATGTGTGCTGATTTTTGTTGCTGTGCTGCCTGAAATATAAAGTAAAACAGAATACCTGCTCAGGAAGAAAGGAGAAAATTGCAGGCTGACCTCTACACTCAGCGAAATACAAAAATATCATCAAGTTACTACCAGTAGTATATTCATGTTATATATATATATATATATATATATAAAGACAGCAGATAATCCACCATTGAGTTTGCTTGTTGTATGCCTGAATATTTATTTAGGATTCTAGTACTGAACTAATATTTTGATTGTGTTGATTTCAGAAATTGCTGTTTTCCCTTGGTGGCTCCTTTCTGTATTATGCTGACCACTTCAAACTGTACAGTGGCTTTTGTGCAAACCACATCAAAGTTCAGAAAGTTCTTGAGAGAGGTAATTTATTGTCTTCATTATTGTAATTCACTTACAAGAATTCAAACTGCAGTGAACTACTGTAACAAATCTTGTCAACTTGCAGAGAATATTGGATAAAATCAAGGAATAAATATTGGTATAAAACAAGGACTAATCAGGTATCTTTCAACAGGAAGATCTAAGATCACAGGTTCTGCTGAAGTATGGTATATACCTGAAGAACAAGATTCCTTTTGTAAACTACAGGCAGTAGCCTGGAGAGTTGTAGAAACACCTTCCACAACTTAGTGTTGTCTGCAGGCCCAGACTGTAGAAAAGCAGTAACAAATGGCAGAATAAATCAGGAATTAATTCCTTTGCCATTCACTGCAATGCAGTGGAAAAATCAGAGTGATAATCTCATGTTCATAAAATTCTCTCTCAGCCCTTTCGAATGTTATTTGATGCAAGAAATTATTACGAAATGAATAGTATATGCTACTCTGTAAATCATTCATTGAAAAGGGCAGGAGTTTTGGTGCTGGGTTCAAATTGCCATTCCATGTTTTTCAATAATGGTAGCTTCCACGATTTTCATGTTCAACTGATCAAAATTTTATTTATTTTTTTTAAATCTAGCCAAAACAGATAGTGCCTTTAAGACCTTTCTGGATGCTCGAAATCCCACAAAGCAACATTCTTCTACACTGGAGTCATATCTCATAAAGCCTGTTCAGAGAGTGCTGAAATATCCTCTGCTTTTAAAAGAGCTGGTGTCTCTGACAGACAATGAGAGTGAGGAGCATTATCATTTGACAGGTAAGTTCTTTTTTTTCTACAGAAATGAATGAGTTAAGTTTTATTTCCTGCCCATTCTGCAGATATGGATAGGCATTCTGGTAGATAGTGCAGAACCTGTCAAAACCTAGAGATAATTCCCTCCCTCTCCTAAAAAGTAGTAAGTATTTTTTTTTTTGTTCCTTTAGCTAAAAGTCCTACTTGCTTTGTCCAAGTCCCTTTGAGAAGTAGGTATGCCCAGGATTTGCCATGGCAAGTAGGACTGGGATCTTAAACCTCATGCACAGGAGCATGTCTGGTCACAGTGTTGCCTTTTGGGGTTTTTTTAACCCAACTGAGAAACACTGACCAAGGCTCCATCTTGTGGTTATTATTTAGTTCTTGAAATATGTCAAAGTTTAAGAGCACCACAGAAGGAAATATATGTTATTAGAGGTCCTTCTGTGACTCTTGCTTGTCTAGAAGAGATCTTTGTCAAACATTTGCAGTCGTCCCATGTGGAGAGACTTATCTGACATGCATTAGAGTTGATTGCTTTTCTAGGCTCACATGCCTGGGACTTCACCCCGCAAATTCCACTTCAGGTCTGTCAGCACCTGGTGGATGAAAATCAAGAGATGTATTTTATGGATTGACTGTCATTTTCACAAAATTTATGTAGGTAAAATACAGTGTCAGTAAAAGCTCATGACAATCTTACTGACTTCAAAAGGAACTTCCAATATTGTTCCCTTGCCCAAACAAGCTGGGGCTGGGGACATATTTGCAGGTCAGGATAGCTGCCAAACTTAAAATTAAGAATCAATGAAACAACTGCGCCATTAAGAGTTGATGAAACAAAGGATTCCTGTCTAATTTCATTCTGAATTAACACAAAAATCTAATGGAATCTAGTGAAATTCTTGTTTGGAAAACAGAATTTAAATAAAACCTTGCTAACAGCATTTCACGTGTACAGCATATGAGGAACTTGTACAGTCTCACACTCTATTTTTTGTCCATGCTAGGATGAGACAAATGCAATTTGTTTCTCTTAAAGATCATTAGATAACTTATTCTAGGATGAGCGTAGATTACTCCAGAGGACCTAGTGGCTCTATATCCACAAGATGCAAAATTTAACCATGGCACTATCATACTGCTAACTTTGGGGGCTTGTCACTGTCACTTATTGCACCCTTTTCAGCCACTTAAGACACCACATGAGCATTTTTCAGTTACTCTGACCAGGAAGTTTTTCTCCTACTGTTGCTATGAGAAAGTATCGATACAGAGCTAGAATTCATCTCGCCAAACCTTTGGAAGGCAACATCATTTTACATGCCTCAAGGGGAATTAAAATTACCATATTTAGAAAATAAAAATGAATTACATAGCTGTGTATGAAATTTTTAAACCTTACAGAAGCACTGAAGGCAATGGAAAAAGTAGCAAGTCACATAAATGAGATGCAGAAGATATATGAAGATTATGGCACTGTATTTGACCAACTGGTTGCAGAACAAAGTGGAACAGAGAAAGAGGTAAGAGAAGAAACAGCACATTACATTGACTCTTGAAGCATTATCCACCTTGCTGTAGGGGCTTCTCTTCCTGAGGTAATCTGGGGAATTTACTTGTGCTGGGCTTGCTCCGTTCTCCTTTAATATTTTGACTTCTGTTTTGTATCTGCCTGTCAAATTTCTTTCTGTCAGTAGGTTATGGTAAAGTTTTCAGACAGCTGCCAGAGCTGCATTCTGGACTGACAGGAATTGCAAGCCGGAGTAGAAAGAGTTCTCAGTAGGAAAAACCTTCTTGTCAAAACATTGCAGAGATTATCCATGCCCCAAGGCATTCAGATTTTATGCTACTGAGTTCTTAAGTTCTTAACATATTTTTTTCATCCATATAAATGAAAATGGCAATTTGAGGGATTTCACATTAAGGTCTGTTATTCTCATTCTCTGCACTTCCAGTGCTGAGGCAGCCATGGTATTGTCAGAGCAAAACCCATTAGTTATACAGACTGTGTGCAGTCATCTCCCAGAACTGGGGCAGCAAGGTCTCAACTTAGCCATTTACATCAAACAATTACTAAGCAGATCAGATCTGTAAAGTTGGATATCAGATATGAGAGATGTCATCTCAATTGTTTCATTTCCTGCTAGTAAAAGTCAAATTGTCCCTGTTGACTACCTGGTTTCTTATCATTTATGGGGAAACAAAACTTGACAGCCTTGGATATTCTTCAGCATTATGTTGTGTCCCACAGAAGAAAGGCGCCTCGGAGTACAAGACCTCCATTAATTCTGCCATTGGTAGTGTCATTAATACTAATTACTCTATAGAAATTAAAGATACTTACAGGTAATAAATCAGGCAGTTCATAACTGGCTAGATGGAAGTGTAAGATTATCAGATCAGCTTAGTATTCTTCTAAGTTATTAATAATAAGAACGTCTACCCAGCTTTCATAACTTAGGGCCTATTACTTTGTATATTTGTATAAAAAAGGGATTACTCACACTTTTCCTGCTGTAGAGAAGATCTCTTTCTATACATAGAGTAAATACAGAAAACATAGATCCTTAAAGTTATTGATGTGTACTAAAATGCAGCACTGATGCAGATATTTATCCTGTTTATTTATGTTACCTACTGTTATAATTTAATACAGGTGACAGAGCTTTCAATGGGAGAACTTCTGATGCACTCCACAGTTACCTGGCTGAATCCTTTCCCATCGCTGGGCAAAGCAAGGAAAGACCTTGAACTTACAGTGTTTGGTAAGTGTCTTCCTTAAGGACTCTGTGCTTTCAAATCTGAAGACGGCCATGGTCACATTAGATCTTCTCACAGGATAAAAGCCCCAAACTCCCATCCCTGTGGTCATGTGATATGTAGGGTAGACTTACAGGTGAAAAAATACATAGTTGTATTTTCCTAATATGAAAAAAGTTTCTATTTATTTGTTTGCTGGTACTGTTTACTCTGTGAGCCACCCTCAGCTGCTGTCTTGCCTATATTTAACTATGGAAGATTTTCAAGAGGCAATATTAGAGTATTTAGAACAATCTGTTAAATGAGGCTTTTAAAGGAGACTTGTGGGAAATTCATGATTTATTCTACTCTTATGAATTCAGACTAACTTCTGCTTTACAGCTACTGCATTGAAATCCCCATCCAGACTATTTTAACCTGAAGCTTGATGTGGAAATGAGAGCATACAAACAAGAGTCCATTTCTTAAAAAAAAGATTATTTTAATATTTCAGTGGATAAACACCTTCAGAAGAAACCTAGGTTG
Source organism: Passer montanus (assembly GCF_014805655.1). Taxonomy (NCBI): domain Eukaryota; kingdom Metazoa; phylum Chordata; class Aves; order Passeriformes; family Passeridae; genus Passer; species Passer montanus. The sequence goes on along the minus strand of NW_024366591.1, from coordinate 19,537,879 downwards.
ATGTCAAACAGGTTTCTCTTTCTCAGAGCACTCCTTCTCTGGGAAGCATGGTTAGGGAAGGGGACGGTCCAAACAGAAGAACAAACTGTTGAACTGCAGGAAGAAGAGACTGTCCTTCACGGCACTCTCCTGCTATAGGCCCTTCACTCCACTTGAAAATGTCCACTGTCTACAGAAAGAAAATTTTTACATCTCACTTACATCTTCTGTATTTGTTTATATGAAGACTTAGAGAAGATAGATAGGTGGTGGTTTCAGAATAAATGTACAGTATGGCTTAATCCTAAACATTCAGAACAGAATCTGAGGGAAAAATACTGCCATTGCATGAAAGTGCAGGATGAAAAATCCAGTTGTCATCTCAGCACAGGGCAAATGCTTTTCAATGTTTGCTTATCTCATCCTTCACGTTCTCATGACTATAATAATCAGCTTCTCCAAGATAGTATTTTCACTGAATATTGTAATATTATGCTTATAATTAACAGTTTTCCTTTTTTTTCTTTTCAGTTTTTAAGAGGGCAGTAATACTGGTGTATAAGGAGAACTACAATCTTTTCAGTTTTTAAGAGGGCTGTAATACTGGTGTATAAGGAGAACTACAAACTGAAAAAGAAAATGGTAAGTCTGGTATCAGTGGAGATGGTGGGTGTTCAGGATATTACTGCAATGTGAGATGGACCATAACAGTGTTAGAGGGGGAGTGATTGAGGTGAAACACCACTTTCCCTTTCTAGGCTGGAGTTCTGGCTATACTGCTGAAACAAATGCTCAGTATCTGTGTAGCAATAAATATTTTTTGTTATTTAGTAAGCCGCATCATCTTCTATGTTAATTTTATCAAGTTGAAGATGAAACATTGCTATGCAGAAATCACTAATTCTTCCAGATAGCTTTTATGATGGCCTACCTTACCACAGGGTGCAGGTGAAACACCTTTGTTTTATGGACCCTTGATTACCCTGGAAGGAAAGGAAAAGGGGCATTATAGACATAACCTTCTCTGCACCCACTTACAGGCCTGAAATGTGGAAGCCAGGTAGCAAATTGTACGTTCCAAGTACCAGTGGTGATATACTGCACCATGCGCATTGTAACAGATGGAGGAGCTCTAAAAGTAGCAGCAGCAGCTACATGATTAATGTATTCTGCTAATCAACAGTCTGTATGTTCTTTCACAGAAAACTTCTTCCCTGGTAGTACTTATAGGCAAAGTTTTATTTTTATAAGTAAAAATCAAATGGCTTTTAAAAGTTGAAGCAATTATGAATTCCAAAGGTTGTGTCTATCACCATTTCAACTACATTTACAAGTTCATTTTAAGGTAGTGAAGGAAAGTTTAATCAATTTAGTTTTTCTTCAAAGGCAGATCTTTTAAAAGTAGTACAAAACACCACCAATTCTTCTACTTCTTAGGAATATCCTTTGTTTTCTTTTTACAGCCTACAAATGTTCGTGCTGTACATAATTATGGTGACTTGGATCCATTTAAATTTCGTTGGCTGATTCCTTTATCTGCTCTTCAAGTTCGACTGGGGAACACAGCAGGTAACTCTCATGCAGTAAATACTTTAGGACTGAATGCTTCTCTGGGATTTTGTAATACTGCTTCTTTCAGATGTCTTTCTGAGCCTCTGGAAACAAGCAGGTGTACAGAAAGTATTATCTATCCACCGCTGCCTCTTCACTCAGGGGGCACAGGCTTGATACATTTACAGACTTTCTTCATTTGGTATGCTGACTTCTGTGCATTAAGGGAGATGTGACATGATGTGAAGCAATGACAGAATGGAAATTTCCAATAAAAAGCAGGTGGTTTACTGTAGTTGACATCCTGATGACACACTGGTGCTGTGTATGTGCTGATCCTCCTGTTTTTTCTAACAGCAGAAAGGTGGCTGTAGTTTGTGGTAGTAAAGGGCTGTGGGTTTATTTTCAAGCTGATCTTTATAGTCCTATCCGCTTCTGTATGTTCTATAAAGTGTCACAAAGTCTTCAGAGCACACCTGGGTCAAGCCCTGTTAAGGCTGGCAGACACAGAGAAGCAGCAAGAATGGGGGAAAGCAACTCTCCAAGAGAGAAATTATCAGAGGCAGTGCTAGGCTGCCACAAGAAGAGAGCTCAGGGGACTTTCTCTTGGGCTCCATCTTAGCTGAGAACTTCTATAAGTCCACACGTGGCTGAGTTAACACTGCCTTCTGGAGAGTGGAGGAGCTCTACTGGGGTCTTTTCTAATGCCAAAGTTTTTGTGGAGTGTATACAAAAGTAATGTTTCCTTCCATGCACAGGAACAGAGAACAGCTGTATCTGGGAACTGATTCACACCAAGTCAGAACTAGAAGGCAGGCCAGAAACAATTTTTCAGTTGTGCAGCAGGTAAGCTTTGCATGGAGAATGTATTTCACAAATAACATTAATGGAACTGAAAGAAAAGGAAAATATTTCCCCCCATGTAACCTTTACATTAGCAGTTTCAAAGTGGCACTCTTTATTTGAAGCTAGGTCTTTAACTGCATAAATATAACAAATTCAAATGGGTGAATTAAAGTGTAGTGATCCAATGTCAGAAATCTGACATTGCTCCAGCATGGTACAGGCAAAGTAACTGATTTTATGACTCTCAACTGGTTAACAGAGATTACTTTCTCATAAAGTGGTGATTCCCTCATACAGATGTTACCTTTCAAGTAGTTTTCTAAGAGGAAGCAACTAAGATCTCAAAACATAATGCGTGTGAAGTGTCTAGCACTGTTAATATCTCCCTGCCCATGGCACATGGGTTGGAACTTGATGATCTTTAATGTCCCTTCCCACCCAGAACATTCTATGATCTTATGATAGCTGTAAACCCACTACTAAAGCAAGTTTTTGAAAAAAAAACCACTGCACTAAAGCCCATCAGCAGAAAGGAAGTGGGAACATTTTATTCAAGTGTCCTACTTCAGCAAGGAAATTAAGATCTGTGTTTCCTTAAACTTGCAGTGATTCTGAGAACAAGACTAACATTGTGAAGGTCATCCGTTCTATTCTGCGGGAGAATTTCAGACGTCACATAAAATGTGAGCTACCACTGGAGAAAAAAAGTAAAGATCGCCTGATCCCACTTAAGAATCGTGTACCTGCAACAGCCAAACTGGGTAAGAAACACCTTCTGAAGTGAAAACGAAAGCGTCCACACTCTGTTGCTGGTAGGGCGTTCACAATTATCACCATGACCATAGAGTGTCACGTGTCAGACTCACAAATCCCATTTCTTTTTTTTTTGGACTGAAGCAGGAGTAGTTTCTCTACCACTCAGTGTGTGACAAGAGCTAGAGGAGAAAAGCAGACTTCCCCACACTGCGATGTGTCATTATCTGTCTTCAGAGAAGACTTAATAAGGCCCACATTAATTTTGCTGGGAAGGAACAGACACCCTTTGCTATAGAATATTAGCATTCTTTCCTCTGGGTTCCCTTTAGTAACTCAGCCCTAATAACATTTGCAGCTAAAACAACATAGAAAAGGCAGGGGGTCTTGCTTCTTTCAATGCATTAAGTCTGCATCCCAGCTGATACTGTAATTAAGTACAGGCTTCAGACATTTTAGTTAAATGAGTAGTTACTAGTATTTCAAGTTCTCTGTCAGATCAGTCCTCTGTAAAATCCCCTTAACATCAGAGGATCTGGAAGAGTTCAGCTGCTGCCTACACCTGGGCCCTTGCGTGTTTGAGGTGCCCAAGTCAATCTTTCTTTCTGCAGAAGTCTGTGTATGACTACACTTCTTTGGAGGATTTGATATATATTACACATAAGGAAAGTACAGAGCCCTAGGATAGGTGTAATAAAACTGTGACATTGGGAGCACACTGTCAGTATCAGAGTGCTAACACATCTGACTTGGAATGACTATGTCCATCGTAATTATAAGTGGGGTATTAAGATAAAAGGTATAACCAATTTTTTTACTGAAAAAAGTAAACCTGCATTTTTACTCTGCACAGCTTCCACAAGATCCTTGAAGGTACTGAAGAAGTCATCCAGCAGCGAGTGGAACGGTGACCAGGGCAAAGGCACCTTCCAGGACTCTGATGAGTGCAGCCTAAGCAGCAGCACTCAGAGCAGCAGCTGCCACACTTCTGACAGCATCCAGGAGCCCAAAAATTTATCTCCCGATAAACATGCAGAGAGCACCGCGTCTGACTTTTCTAATGTTCTTGTCAAAGAATCCGATATTCTCAGTGATGATGATGATGAGGAGGACTATCGGAGCCTAAAGAAAGGCAGCCCTACAAAAGACATTGAAATACAGTTCCAGCGGCTGAAGATTTCAGAGGAACCCAGTGCTGACTCTGAACAGGATCAGGCTGCTGAAAATGAGGAAGAAGATGGCTTTCAGATAGCACAGCATCCAAAGCTCGTGCGGGGCCATTTCTGCCCAGTGAAGAGAAAAGTAAACAGCACAAAGCGCAGCAGAGGAACTCTAATGGCAATGCAAGAACGTCACCAATCCCTTGACAGTCACTCTGACACTGCAAACCTGGATCTGAACTCTATTTTAGAGAGAGAATTTAGTGTCCAGAGTTTAACATCTGTAGTTAATGAGGACTGTTTCTATGAAGCTGTGGAGAGGCATGGAAAATCCTAGCTTAATATTGAAACATTAATTTGAAGTCCACATAAAATTCAACAAACATTTTGCTTTAAAACTAGTAAATTCATGGAAGCTGCAGGAAAACTACTATCTGATTTTATGCACTAATACATTTTTGCTCAAAAACAGCTGTAAAGGATTCTTAAGTTATTTTAATTTATTGTGGATCAAAAATAGATTAAGTTGGCCCAGGTTTATAAATTAGTTCATCCTTCGAGCATTTATTAAGACGATGTAGTGTTCTTGGGGATGGCCTCATTAATATTTTAAGTAATGTGGAAAAGGTGCTAGTGAGTGGCAGAAGGGTTTACAATGGAAAGTAGCATTGCAAACTGAAATTTTCAGTACCTTGGGCATTTTATTTCTTTGGTTTTCATGGTTGCTTTATTTAAAGCACAATTAAGTTATTTTAATGTGTTTTAGTGCACAACAGTGCAGAAGTTTCATTTTTGTATGTTTCAATGCTGTTTATACTTTATACATATGTGTAAATACAAAAACAAAGCTTGGCCTGTAATCTTTTATTTGACTGTATTTTTTATTTTCACTATGAGCCTGTACAGTAAAAGACAAATAAGTATTGTACTTAGCCATGTTTTCTACTTTTTATCGTGCTGCTTTTCTGTAGTTGAAACTTTAAATCCCAAATTCCTTGCTTCTGCATAAATGAGAAGAGTATTAGCAGACCTTGAGGCAATTGGTGCACTTTATCCTCCTGTAAGCCAGTCACTTGAGTGTATTTATAAGAGTCTTGCCTTCTGTTTTTTAAATTACTCTGCACAGGAGGACGTTCCAGGATAAAAAAGCACAAAAACCCAAACACCATCTTATGTGGTGATGTCTGAAAAGTATTTTTCTTCAATTTCAGTAAAGCACTTGCATTCATACAAAATCCAATTATATCAGAAGTATTGCAACTTAATGACTTTTCTCACAACATACCTTGTTTCTTGGTATGTGTTCTAGCCCTTCCCCTGAAGTAAAAAGAACCTGGATTGCCTTTTCCCTTGTCTGCCGCTGAATGGAATAGAGAGATGCCCTCTCTCTCTACCACTTTCTCAAAAGTAGGTCTTTCATAGCTGCATAAATGTGGGACCATCTAAACCTTCTTTTACTGGGTCAAACACCTGTAGATCAAGGAGTTAAAACTAATAAAAAAAAATCAGACTTGTGCTGTTACAGCTGATTTTCCTCTTCAGTCTGTTCAGGTTGACCAGTACTTCCAAGTAAACTTCTTGTCATCTTCTTTTGCCGTAGTTCTTCTCTATAGTTGAACACAAAAAGGCTTGGGTCTTCATCACACATTTTCCTGTATGCATTGCACAAGTTTCTAAACTGTGACATAGAGAGCTGAAAAGGACGAAGAGTTGGATCAACATTTGCTGTCATCATCAGCTGTTCTGTTCTTTTCAAGCGCCCATTTTCAGGAAACAAGGTCCTAAAAGATATAGGGTGAAGAATAATTTCAGCAATTCAGACAGACAATTACATTTTCCTTAAGAGTAATGTGGAATTAAATACTAAACCTATATTAATTATGTCACTATTTTAGCTCTGGCACTTTTAACATACCTCATTATCTGAGCAATGGAAGCATATAAGGGTCCTTTTTCTGCAAATGCAAATTATGATACCATAGGAAAGCACATACATACATTATAGACTAAAAACATGCATGTAAGTTCATGTTTGCTAACATTAAAATGAGCTTTGGGTATGATTACAAGCACAGAGCCTTCTTAGAATTACACTCTTATTTAGAAAGTAACAACATATTAAATTGTGCAAAACAGATCAGATTCAAACAAATATGACTTTCTTTCAGACTGTTTCATTCCAATAGAGAAGACAGTATCACTTGTCATTAATACCCTAATTCTAATATCAGAAAAAAAGCCAAGAAAGAGGAAAGGAGCAATTAAATAAGGCAATTAAATAACTGCCATTCATTTTTTATTATTTAGAATGTGGGAGAATGTGGCAGGAGTCCTAGATTTTGTTTTCAGCTTTGTTCACAGAAAGGCATATAAGTACGTTTATTCTAGGGCTAGATGCATTACCACCTCTCTCTCAGAAGTTCTCCAAATTTGAATGAAGCGTATTAGGTAAGTGATTTTTAATGTCACACAAAAATACATACTACACAGTGCAAACTACTGAAAGGACCAGCTCTTATTAGCAGTAGTTCTCAGTCTAAAATAGGCTGGAAAGGCAAAAAATCTGCACATGACTCATGGGCATTTCTCAATTTTCAAATTCTATCTGTGTTATATACATAATACCTAAAAATATTGTGCATCTAATACAATAACATGCCCCCCTCAAATACATAATTAATACACAAAAATACATACTACACAGTGCAAACTACTGAAAGGACCAGCTCTTATTAGCAGTAGTTCTCAGTCTAAAATAGGCTGGAAAGGCAAAAAATCTGCACATGACTCATGGGCATTTCTCAATTTTCAAATTCTATCTGTGTTATATACATAATACCTAAAAATATTGTGCATCTAATACAATAACATGCCCCCCTCCCCCACATCCACCAGATGTGTTTGGCAGGTTGGCTGGACAAACTAGTCCAAAGGCTTTGTGCAAGAAATTATCGTTGGTAACAAAATTAAGAAGGGGTTTAAAATTACAAATTTTACAAAATTTACAAAAATTTACAAATGAAAAATGAAACTTCTAGGAAACCTGTTTGAAGCATATGCTACTTCAGGCCTTTGTCAAAATGTTCCTATTAGTTCAGCATCTAGGTCAGCAATGGGTCAATATCCTTCTTTGATTCCGTAGCTAAAAAACATACCTGGAGCAAAGTGTACCTAGTCTTTTTTTACAGACTATGAACCATCCTGTAAGTATCATGAACCACAACTCAAACTACAATATGGACTTCATAGCACAATCTTATATTTCACATCTCAAAGCCCAGAATTCATACACAAATATAAAGTGATTCTATTGCCTTGTTTTTATACAGTCTGTGTGACAGAGAAACTTACAATGAACTTAACAGCTTTTTTATAGACCAAAATTTGCTATTTTTTCCAGGTCAGCTAAAGAATAAGAGGATTGTGTGTTTTAGCTGCACACTAGGGCTAAGGTATGATAAGCTGCTAGGGGAATACGTGAGGACCAAAAGTTCAGTTTCCCCCTCCTTGCTTCAAAAGAATGTAAAGCAGTTATTAGCAATTTGAGATTACACAGAAGTTGGGAAAGTTTTTTTAAACTTTGGTAACGATATTGTACACAACATATATGTGCTGATTGCATGTGCTTTTTGCTTACATTGTCAAGAGAAACCATTCCTTCACAGCAGAAAAAAAGAAAGAAAACCACCACCACCTCGTATGTGAAAAACAAACCAGTCTAGAGTTTGGACACCTCATTTTCTAAACACTTTGAAATGCATACTCAAACTTTAACACGAAGTAGTCTATACTCATTTTAGATCCAATGTCTGCATCCTACATATCAATGGCATTCACAACCTCAAGGAAAGAGAACCCAACAACCCAAAACTAGATGCAAAATTCTTTGCTCACCTTTAAGACATAGAAGGCTTGTAGTACAGTAGGGTAGTATCCACCCTAGTACAGTAGGGTATCTACCCTAGTTCTAGACTGCATCAGGGCCAAAACTATGCCCAGCAAAATACAGGAAGCCCAGGCTGCAGGAGATGCCTCTAGAAATAACAGCAACTCTGTCACACGTTCTACAGAGCTGAATGCTGGGGGTTGCCCATAGTAAGTCAGACACATGGCAGTGCTGGAGTTTAAACAGGATCCTTGGAAAAAAGACTGCAGGTTTCTCACATCAGAGAACCTAATAAATTCCCTCTGTAAGATAGTGAGATTTTTAAAGAGCCAATAAGAACTCCATAATTTGACCTTTTGACATCCCAAAATAAGTAAAATTTCCTACAGATTACATACTCCTCACACTGCCATCTTTGGTTCTGGATTTTGATACTTTCATTTTTTAACTCAGTCATTCTGTAGTTTTTGTGGTTGGGTTGGGGTTTTCTCATTTCTGAGACAGACAAACTATTGAAAAGATGACCACTTTATCCTAATGATTTTTAACAACTTCAACTGCACTAACAAAAATGCACAAGTAATTACTACATAATTACTTTAGATATTAATCTCACACTTTTGTGTCCAGAAACCATTCTGAAATCGAAAGATCTGATGAACTATGATGACAAATTTAAAACTGGAAGAACAAAATCAAACACATAGCTGATTTAGTAGCTGATGCATTTACAAAACCATTACCTAGGAAGTTTTCATTAAAAATACTTACTCAATTCCACGGAAGCAGTATTTTCTTCTAAACTGAAAAACACTTTGAACCACCTTTTCTACCAGCTCAAATGGCTGCTGTATCTTTGGTTGCACCAATGGAGTGAAATGCACCACAGCCACATCCACCTATATGGAAAAGAAAGATAAATTTAGGTAGACATTACTTCTAAGTAGACATCAGCAAACAGGCACAATACAGGAAGGCATTCTTGCAGCAGGTAAGCCAGCTGTGCAGTGACTAATGGCATGGTATGGAATAGATAGGTTTTCCTTAGCTTTCCACGACCCAACAGAATTTTAGTCTTAGTTATCTACATATTTCCAATTAGTTCACATGCCATCAGTACTCAGTACTTTTTACCCCCATGGCACTTTGTCCATCTAGAGCAACTTTCATGTAATCTGTAAAGTAATTAGCACTTCTGTCTTCAGATCCTTCCACAAGATAATTCTGACATTACACACAAATTAGATAATATTTGATATACAGGCTGAAGGGCAGCTGGAGAAAATTGGTATTATAATTAGAAATCAAACCCATTCCCTATATGTTTTCTGTTGCTCCAGGGCTTTTCTAAAATGTAAGCCAAGGAATTGCTTTTCAATGTATTAAGATTTCTAGTCTATTTAAAGCAATGGTAGGTAGAAATAAGTGCACTCAGTTTAAGTGAACACACAACTCTGTATTTACACTGTGTATCACAGTTCATATCCAAAATTATGTTTGAATAGTTCCACAAAGAAAAGCTTGTATATATATTCTTTTGTAGTTTTCAAATCAGACTGGTTCACAGAATAGTCACTTGCCCTGTGTCTGAGAGCAGAATGAAACAACATGTACACACTTTATGTTTTTTTGTATTTGTGTGTGTGTGTATATATATATATATGTATGTATGCCATGAAATTATAGAGGCACTGTATTATATAGAAACTTTCCGAATTCAGACTTCTGTACTAAAAATTAGGAGCTGGAATAAAACTCCAGTTCTACACAACAATGAATAAAGCAGCTCATCTTTCAAACTAAATATTAATAATATGAAAAAGAAAAAATTTCTGTGGAGGAGCACATCAAAAATTTGTAAAATGTGTACAAGTACTGTACAAATTTTTAACTGCCAGATTAAAAAAAAATATTTAGTCTCTTATTAAAAAGAGTCTGCTAAAATGATAGGCGATTACTGATTTTTTAAAAAAGATCTGACAGTCAATACTGGCACTCGGAGAACATGAATTTATCATCACATGTGCTAGTTCTGACAGAAAAAAAAGACACAATCAGACCAAAGAACAGCTGCTGCTTGAACGACAGTCTCAGTGTACCAATTGTTTGAGATAACCCAGAGCATCATAGTACTTCAAAAAAGAAAGTGTTCCTCCTACTGCTTCAACCAAAACTGCTCACAGCACCCTCTGATGTGGACATAATCTGACACAAAGGTAACATCCATCCATTCTGTTCTTTCTGTGGGAGCAGCTCAGCTGTTAAGCACATCTATCCAGTCCAAATGCTTCTATAACACAAATTTCAAAGGAGCTGTAAAATCCAAACAATGTAAGTTTTTTATGTAGACAGAACTTACAAAGCTGAGCAAAAATACTGGCTAGAGAAAGGAAAGAAAATACCAATTAATGGTGCTGATGAAGAAAGCAAGCTTTCAGTTTTAGCACTGCTGATCCCAAGTATATACTACTGGAGTATTTTTCATTAGTTGTCCACCTTCTCTGAAAACTAGAGTTAAAAATACAACAGAAAAAATACTTAAAATTACTGAAATGTGAAGCACAAGAAGTTATTTAAAAATCAGGTGACAAAAAAACTTCGCAGATGGAATCTGCAGTGAAACACACATAAATTATTTCCCAAAGCAGATTTTTAATTTTTCAAGTTTTCAGAGCATCTGCCTTTGCCATGGGTTGCTCCTATCAGGAAGATCACAGGGATACAGAAAAAAAACCTGGTGCTCACATTGAGCATAAGAAAAGTTAATTTTTTAAATACATACTTCACATGTCCAATCAGCTCCTTGAACAGAAATACTAAGGGCACATGCATAGGTTTATCTACGTTTTGGTCAGGAAATATAACAAGGTATTACTCCACAAAATTAGGGGTAAGAAAACAACCAGAGTTCATGCGGCATCACCTAGTCACCTCAATTTTGCAGAAATGCTCATAAGTGAGAAATAAGGGCTCTTTGGGAGTTAGAGCCACATCTTGAACAAAAAATTTCAGAAGGAAAAAAGCACCTAATCTAGATACAGTGTACAGCTCAATTTGTAATCTCAAGGCCAGTAGGCAATAATTTCTGCTTCTGAAACAAAACACAGCACTTCTCAGTTCCATTATAGACACTGTTTTCTTTGGACCCCAGGAAAGCTGCTTGGTTACTATAGCAACAGATACAGGAGAAAGCTTTTCATTTGTAAATGGCCACTCCTTTAAAACCATATATGCTATTTTCCCCATATCTTTTAATATGCATCAAATAGAGAGTAGAATTATGAAAGCCAACAGAGTACATAAGAGCACTTAAAATACACATGTTGATTTGATAATTTTACTGGTAACACTTTTCACCCAACCAAGTATTTTAAAAATATTTACAAAATCACACTCAAGTCTTACAAAATAACGAATACAAAAATCATTCAACTGATACATCCCAAATTGTCAATAGTACAGCAATTATTCACCCCTTACTGTTTTAGTATAATTGTACAATGAAGGTATGTTCTGGTAAGGTAGGAGGAACACATAACAGAGTACAATTTAATTCATACAAGTCTGCTGCCTTGCTAATGAAATCAACACACTAAATCAGAATAAGCTTAAATGAGACAATTTTTACAAATTGTTGACAACAAAGGTCTCATAATGGGCCATACATGTACCTTTTAACACGGCTGTATTAAAAGCAAACCCACACAACCTTTCCTCAAGATGTAATTTGCTCACAAGGAACTAAAACCAAGAAGAATATATTACAATTCCATTAAAACAGACTGCTTGACATCCTACTGAGATAGTTCTAAGCCAGCACTTTCACAATCCAAGTATTCAGTACTATTTTATCTGTCTGCTACAAACAAATGTTAGGTCTAACACCAGATACATGCAACTTGTTCTCATGAGTTTGCTTTTGGCTCGCTTCCAGCAGAAAGTAACTATGCCTCTACAGTAATAAAAATTGTTTCTGTGTAAGAAGAGCTCTGCAGTAACTCCATTCACACCAGGCTCACAAACAGAATCACAAGAGACCCAAAGTCAGGTACAGAAACTGTGGGTATATCACTGCTGCAATGAGCAAGACCTTTCTCCCAGCTTCTTGATTTCTCACACCAACTTGTCAAGGCCACTCTCTAATGTGCTGCATTTACCATGGAAGCCTTACCAGCAGCTTTATTCCTTTATTCTTTTATACAGCCTTATACAAAGGTAACAAGTTAGAGGATAACCTACGGAAGGCTAAAAAGCTATCAAGAACAGATAAACAAAGCCTGCAGTTGAATAGAAGTGTCCTGCTGTTCCAATTACAAATTAAAATAAATTGCACAGTTCTTTTCTAGGAAAATTAAACTCTTAATAAGATTATCTGTGATGGAAAAAACAACAACTGACAAACATGAAAACTCTCTGGCTCTCAGTGCAACATAAATGATTCTCCCCCTAGTCTGTAAATTTACAGTTTCTGGATTCTCAAGATTTTACTCCATTTTATCACTGCTCACACTTTCCATCACAGAACCTGGATATCATTATGTATTTAGGACTAAGGGCTGCCGTCTGTTTTATTCCATAATCTCTTTGCTTTCCCTTACTGAGTGTTTTTCAAACAAAACTCATTAAACAAAGTACTCCTTTATTCTCGGGTAGATGGAACTAAGAGAGGGAACAAACAGCAGTAATGCACTTGCTGTGGAGAACAGAAAAAAAACAACATTCCAAGAAATTTTGTTAATACATGCCAATGCAGTTTTATATGAGAAGGGATAGTTGCATTCAAGAAAAACTGCATTTACCAGGACACCTACAGCGAAGAAAACATCTCAGACCTCACAACAAGCAGTAAGTCCTACACAAACAGAAATGAAGCATAACTGTATTTTTAATTACAACTGTAGTGCTTATACTTAAATTTATCGTGCCTTTAAATTGGTTCACCACATTAAATGTAATATATGGCTACCATTTGCAGAGTTTTTTGTTTATGCTTGTGTGTTTTTATATACTGATATTTTAAAAAGGAAGCAATAAAAAAGGCTGATTCAGAGTACTAATTAGCTTTTTCAGAATATGAATGAGAATACAAATGAGTTTTTGAATGCGTTTTGAGCTACCCAGACCTGTCAGTTCCTTCTGTAAAAGGAAGTTAAGCCATCTTTGCCATGGGCCTGTACAGCAAATGATATGTATCTGCCAGAACATCTCTTCGCAGCCTGAACAAACTGAAGGGATTTGGAAATAGGCAGGTCTTTGCAATAAGGTTTTAGCAATGAGTAGCTGCTAATATTTTCACCTTAACTTTAAGCATTTTTAATATATATATGCTGGACAGATTTAGCACATCCTTGAACTATTACCTGAAATAAATACAATATGAAAATATTAGAGTATAAGTATAAAAATTATATAGAGAGAATATAGAGAATTATACTATACATTATATAGAGGATAACAGCATTATACTTATAAAGGATAAATACATAAATTAGTTCAGAAATGCCACTAAAGACTGACAGAATACATATTGATCAAAATTTTGTTGTATTATGCTAATGAACTGAAACAAGAGTACAATGCTACAGACATTTTGTATTCCCCTTATTTTAATTTTATGCCTTATTATTATGGCTTTTGAAAAAAAGTTCTAATGCTGAAGAACAATTTTAATATCATTGCATATGTTTAGATAAAAAAGTCTGGATCATGCTTTCTAAGACAGAAGCCTGCCCTTTGTCTACCACTGATAAAAGACAAAACCTGCCAATTATCCAGCCCCAGGAAAAAGGCAAAGCAGGGTACCACTTTCTAATCCTCCTCTCAGAGGTTTCAATCCACTGTTCTGCATCTGCAATCCCAACAGTCCAGCTGAGGTGACAGCAACAGTTCTGTCCTCCCAGCTGCACAGTTATCACACTGCCCAATGTCCTCATCTGTCAAATAGAACTGGACTCTTTATAAAAAATAGCAAGGAGGTTTTTAAATTTTTTTTTAACTGCCACTTTTGGCAGTTTTGCCAAATGGCAAATTTGCAAATTATTTCAGACAGGTGACTGATTCAAAAAAAGGCACTTCCACAAATGAGCTGTTTCATACCAGCATTAAAAACATTTTAGAAGCAGAAGAAGATAATATTTACTCTTATGACTTCCTAAATACTGCTGCTCTAAGACAAGGAACAGAAATAACTGAAAATAAAAAACTGGTAAGTTTAAATAAAAATTAAATAAAAGATTGATTTAGAAAAGTCATGTGACTAATTGTGAAAATGCAAAAACTAAATTCCATTTTATTCTCCTCCAAAGCTATTTTGTAATACTTATTAAAAATATGAACAGGTAATATTTTAAAAACAGAAATATGGAGTTACCTTTAATCATAACTTAAATAAGAGATAGTACAACAGTGCCCATTGTTATAAAAAAGTCAACAGGAGCTGACTACAGCTATCAACACACTTAAACAAGGTACCTGAAGAGTACAATATATTTTCTACCAGGTTGTTTTCCTACCACAATGACTCCTAATCTGCAAGTTTCTAGTGTTCCATTTACAATGTGTATTTGTCTAGTAAGCCTGAAATTTGTATGCTATTACCAAAACCAACTGCAGTAAAATACATTTTGCTTGATGGCTTGCAATCATGTATGAAAGGGCAGCAGCTCCTTTTTACAAGCAATTCTAAAGCACTGTCCATTTGCCATCATCTCTGTTCAAGTACCTTGTGTACAGCAGCTCAGCTGCTGCAGGGTCATATTCAGATATTCATTCAGATAGCTCTAATTTTAAATGCAAGCTTTTTTTGTTTGCTGATTTCTTTTCCTTTCCCCCTCGAACTTCTCCTCCCCCCCTTTCCTCCCTGTTGCACAGACGGCCACAGCTTGGCTACGAAGCTCCCAGTTACTCAATTCCACTAGAGAAAAGGCAGACAAAAGGTGACAGAAGATAACCATCATGGCATCAGCAAGCCTGCAGTTCTTTGCTTTTATTCTGGCTTTGTTTGGTGCTTTTGGAGATATCGCAGCCACCTTGCTACCAAACTGGAAGGTAAATGCAGACGTTGGCTCAAATATCATAACAGCTATAACACAGATGCAAGGACTTTGGATGGACTGCACATGGTACAGCACGGGGATGTTCAGCTGCACCCTGAAATACTCCATTCTCTCTCTCCCCGTCTACATCCAGGCTGCACGGACCACCATGGTACTGTCGTGCATCCTATCAGCCTTTGGGATCTGCATCACTACAGTCGGAATGAAATGCACAAGGCTGGGAGGCGACACTGACAGCAAAAACAACGCTTGTTTTGCTGGAGGAATCTGCTTCATTCTTGCGGGAATCTTTGGATTAGTACCAACGTGCTGGTACACAAGAGAAATTATTTCAAATTTCCTGGACCAGACCATTCCAGAGAGTAGTAAACATGAACCGGGAGGAGCAGTTTATACTGGATTCATCTCAGCAGGGTTTCTGCTTATCGCAGGTGTGATCTTCTGCTCTTCCTGTTTTAAAAGGCAGCAAGGAGCATGGATTTACCCTCCAAAGCAGCACCATTTTCCATCCACAGAGCAGGAGAGCAATGCAGGTTACAGCCTGAAGGACTATGTATAAATAGTTATTTCTATCCATTGAAGTATTTCTATTCATTCAAGGGGGCTTTTTGTGTGTTAAGTGTAGTTTGGTTATTTCAACGAATGTATAACATAGCACTTAATCTTTCCTGTATGTGGGTTGCAGTTATGCTTATGCAAGGTATTTCATTTACAGGGGCATCCACAAAAAGGAAGGAGTAGGAAAAGATACTTGTCTGCTACAAGAGTACTTTATTTTGTTGATTTTTCAAACCCTTCTTTCTGACTTCCCAAGTTACACTTATTGAAGAACAAGAAACTATTTTAAAAACATAACTGACTGTACAGTTTATGCATCGATGTCTTGTTACAGCAAAGATGATTAAAAACTAACTCTTTCTGTTTACTGAATCAGACTTTCAATAACATATGACATTTTATAGTATATTTTACATTTTTATCTTGATTTTATTTATGATGCAAGGAAAAAAATCCAGAAGCTATTTGTCTAAGAAGCCCAATTCAAAGATTTTAAAAAAGCGGACACATCTGCCTTTCATTTTCAATTCTAAATTGCCGTGGTAACTAGATTTTGTTAAAAAAATAAAAAAATACAAAAAAATCAACCAACCAAAACAAATCCACAACAAAAGCTCAAGGCTCCAAATCTTAGCTGCACTGTATACTCTGCATATCAGGCTGAAGGATCAGCAGTACCATTCAGCTCTTGCCAAACCCAGCTCTCCTGCCCCAAACTGCCACCTGCTGTGGGTTTCATTTATTATTGTTAAAAGAAAGTATGCTGGACAGTCACCAACTGCTACTAATCTATCACTGCACAGTGAATGTCAGAGATGAGGAGCAATACAACAAGAGAAATGTAATTGTGAAAACACCTGCAAACTGTAACAGGATAGAAACCAAATTATCTATGTTCAAGAATCTTCTGTAAACATTCTGGCTTACACTTGCTAAAGGCAGTTATTAACAGCTCAAATAACACAGTAACTACTTACTGCCTTCTACATTTCTGACCTTCTGAAAGAACCTTTCAAGTTATTATAATTATTCCTGTAGGATCTGTTCCAGGCCCACTCCCAGGTATTCTATTACTGTAAAATGTACTATACAACAGTGATAAAGAGACAGCTTCTTTATTTTAACTGCCTTATTTTGAATAATTACCTTAAATCCTTTCACCTTTTCTTTCACCACACAGATTTTGTTTTGGTCATTGGCAAAGTATGTTCTACTTAAATACTTCCCTAAGTGAGAACCAAATCAAGAATGAAAATGGGTATGGCATAGGCCTTTAAATTCAGGAATATGATGCTGGATGAGACTCTCAATAAAATCAACTGCTGTTTATTCTGCATATTTATACACAACTTTCATTTCCCACAGTACCAGTCTGAAATTTGTTAAAAGACCATGAAGGAGCCTAAACATAAAATGTTTGGTATGTTGGAAAAAGATGTTTTATTACAGCATTTGGTAAAGTGGACTGTTTTATGGACTTAATATGTAGGTAGTCTTTATTCATAGAGAGTCTTCATTTTTCATACACAGAATCGCATTGCATCTTGTTTTTATCCTACTGTTACATACCTATTTTGAGTTTTCTATGTTTTAATCAAGGACCTTCACTTTTCCCATTTCTAATGCAACTATCAACAGCTATTAGGTATTGCAGAGACTTCATTATAACAAAAAAGCCAATTTATTTTTTTTGTAGACACTATGCTGTGCAGCACCGTTCCATTAACCAAGAATCTTTAATGTCTCAACACTCACAGAAATGCTGAAATAATATTCATGCATTGAAATATTCCTTCTCACAAACAAGTATGTCCACCTTTACAAAGGGGTTTGATATGACACTAAGCCGTGATCACTACCATGTACATCAGTAAAATCTGTTTGCAAAAAATTATAATCAAGAGGCATTTTTACAGGAGGGTGTAAGAAAAAGGTAATAATGGCATACCATGAGCACAACAAGAAGTTCACTGATTACCCATACTGCAAACTTTTCTTCCTGAAACTTTTTATATAAACTACCTGTACTTCATTTAGCTATGAAACAACAATCAAGGACGGAGGCATTTAATTCACAGTATGCTGCAAGAGCTTTCCAATAAAACAAATTCTATGAGAAAAGGTAACATCTAAAACCATGTCAGTCTACAGGTAAAAGAACAAGGACAAAACACGAGATTGATCTACAACAGGTGTGTGAAGGAAACAAAATAATAGTGAAAACAGGTGCCAGTCCTGTCCGAAAGGATTCTACTTTCTGCTTTTGCAATATAAGCAATACTTGTTTTAACTCAAAAATACATGAAATAAAAATACGCCTGTCTTTATGTACTGCTTTTTTTATTCAACAGAGCACCAACTGACTCTAGGATGTGTTTATACTAAGATATTTGCACTCTGTGTGTTACCTCTCTTGGTCAACTACGGCCTTTTCAGTACAGGAAAATGGAAATATCAGTTAGAGCTTCCCAATTCTGCGACACAGTCTGCACAAGACTTTTAAATGCACTAGCTTTATTAGCACTCAAGTTGTACCCACCACTGAGAAATCCTCACCATAAAACTGGAATTTTAGCCTTACTTAAAACTATTTCACATATTTGACAGTGAGAGGGCATCCTGAAATTATTTTCCATCCAGCTAGGAAGCAGGGGAAAAAAACCTAAGCCAAAAGCTCAAAGCAAAAAATAAGATTTCTTAAGCATGGTCATTTTATTTCACAACAGATTGCTGTAATTTAACATGCTTGAACAATTACTTTCTCAAAAAATACTTGCTCATCAAATTATCATCAAAATACATCCAGATAGAGGCCTTAAAATTCACTGTGCTAAACAAGAAAATAACCTCCCACAGGCTCTCAAGAGATATGCCAGAAAAGTAAAAAGGACCAAGAGAGAGAGAGTGATAAAGGAGAAGGGAGATGTACTGAAGAGCTGAGCCAACCAATTAAAGAGAAACTTTCAGAAGCTGCAAGTTCACTTCTGAAACAGACAGACAGCTTGACAGGGCAAGTAGTAATGGTTTTAAACTCCCAGAGGGTTGATTTAAATTAGATATAAGGAAAAAGCTTTTTACAATGAGGCTGGTAAAACACAGACATGTTGCCCAGAGAGATGGTGGATGCCTCATCCCTGGAAACATTCAAGATCACATTGGATAGAGCTCTGAGCAACCTCATGTAGATGAAGACGTTCCTGCCCATTGCATGGGAATGGTACTAAATGACATTCCTTCCAACCCGAATATTTCTATAAGCCTAGGATTTCCACATGTATTCAGGGACACAGACATGACTTAAAGTCAGGCACAAATTTTTACAAAAAAATCCAAACCAAAACAAGCGTCTTGTCCAAAATACTGAATTATTTCTTAATTTTTGATTCCTGTACTCATAATGGCTCATTAGAAAAACCAGTGGCAGTAGATAAGAGGACAACAAAGAGATTGTTCTCTACTTACTCAAGGACATGTAAGAGGGAGAAAAGATTGTTACTTTTTTAAACAATCAGTGGGATAGAGCTGACAAAGTGCTGTAGCAAATAGGAGGGAGTAAAATATGCTAAAGATGACTGGGGTGAAACAAAGATTATAGAAATGGTAAAATTAGAGATGTTTGACAAAGGTGACAAATGAAAAGCTTTTCTTACCACAGTCTTTCAAAAGACCCATCAAATTCTTAAGGCACAATTCCCAAACTGTTTATAAATGCCAACGGTAAAATAGCAGGCTTTTGAAAAATACTCCAATCCTAGCAGACTATCCTGACATTAAATCTAACCTCCCCCTCCAGAACACCCAAAGAAGTATGCTGACCTCGCAGATAGGTTTGAAGGTGAAAGCCAAGTTCTGAGGAACAAAAGACAAAAAAAAAAAAAAAAGAAAAAGCACTTTCTCAGAATAAGCATGCTTCATTTACAGGAATTTCACATCACTCAACTTCGTAATATGGAGATGTTCAAATAGAGCAGCCAGCAACGCTCCTTAGTGAAAATAAGATGCATTGCTTGACTGACATATTAAGAAAAACCACAGGAAAACCTACCTCTGGCTTTGGAACAAAGGCTTGACCTGGAATTATGAAACAGTTTTCCACAGTGCAGAGATGCTTTGAGAAAAAAAAAAAAAAAAAAAAAAAAAAAAAAAAAAAAAAAAAAGTACATTCTCAGAATAAGCATGCTTCATTTACAAGAATTTCACATCACTCAACTTCGTAATATGGAGATGTTCAAATAGAGCAGCCAGCAACGCTCCTTAGTGAAAATAAGATGCATTGCTTGACTGACATATTAAGAAAAACCACAGGAAAACCTACCTCTGGCTTTGGAACAAAGGCTTGACCTGGAATTATGAAACAGTTTTCCACAGTGCAGAGATGCTGAGCCATGATGGACAGTCTGCTGCGTTGGTTACTTCCTGGATTAGCTGTAAGTCTCTATGGGAAAATCAAAACATGAACATCAGTGATACTGAACTGACCAAGTGACCAGTTGTATTAAAGCTTGATTTTCTGTATAATCAAATTTAAGAAAAAGACACCAGTCAATCATTAAAAACTTGTATCAAATTGTATGTCCAGTTAATCTAAAATTTTCTTCTCCAATACAGCAGCATTTCACTAAGATACCACGCTGATTTTCAACCTCAGTCCTGCAATCAAATGCACATGAAAAGGAACTCTTAGAAATTCTGCAGATCTAAATGAATGTCAAAAGAATTTTGCATGGATACAAGAGAAAACTAAAACTATTCTGATTGCAGGATTCAAAACAAACCTAACACCAGCTGACAGCACTCTCACAATCCTTTCCTTCCACTGTTTCTGTATAAAATATTACTACTTATTTTTCTTCTTCAAGATGAAACAAAGCTTCATAAACTCAAGATAGGCTAGAAACCAAAAGTTCTTCATAATTAACTGGTTTACGCTTACAATATTTGCAAGGAAGCTGGGTCTACTTTACATAAATTTAGAATGCCTAACAGTGAGAGCATTTAATACTTAAAACTCAATTTAAGTATTCTCTGATTTTCCCATGATTTTTTTTTTTCAAAACAGTAGCCTGGACAGAGATTTCCTACACTTTTGTGACCTGGCAAGAAATATTTTCTTGTTTTGCTTGCAGAAACAAAATTTAAACATATAAAGCATCTTGTAAAACAAGACTCAAATTACAGAAGTCATTTCACTAATACATGCAAAAACAGAATCATGATGATTCATGTTCTTATTTACCACCACCTCAATAAAAAATAAAAACTAAACCCCAATATGCATAGCTGGTAATATTTGTACAGCATGTAATCCCATATGAAAAGCCTACCCATGAAGTGCTGCCATGCTTATTAAATTTATGCCTGAAAATGAAAAGTTAAACCAGTTGCTAAAGTTTCACATGTTTTCAAAGAACTCTTCCTAAAAGCAATTCAGCATGGAGCAAATAAATACTTTTCAATGACTTTTTGGAAAGAATGCTCAGTAATTCTTTTTGCCTATACCAGCATTAAAAGCTACCTTCATTGTTGTGTCAGAGGAAATTATTATTCTCTAAAAAAAACCCAGACTGCAAAGTCTAACAATGCAATCTGACACGCACTTCCTTAACCTCTGCAGTGGAAATGAAACTGACCTAATGGCAACACTTGTAGCAATACTCCCAGTGCCAATTCAAACAAACCCATCTTTACTTCTCCCAGAAACCAACTAGCAGTAAGCTCCTGCTTCTCAATTACAGAGGGGATAACTTAACATCTGGATAGCAACATCTTAAACCACTTCAACCAGCAGCAGGAGCATACTTGTGTACGGCACCCACGCACAGACAAAGCCCCAGCCACGGCAGGGACATGCGCAGCTTGGTCAGCTTGCTCAGAGACCTGCCCTGCCTGACCTTGAAGGTTTCCAGGGACAGGGCATCCACCCCACCTCTTGGCAACCTGCTGCAGTGTTTCACTACTCTCACTGTAAAAAACTACTTCCTTATATCTAAATCAACCTTCTTTTAGCTTAAAACCATTACTCCTTGTTCTATAGCAACAGGCCCTGTTAGAGGATCAATTTTAGAGTAAGTGGGCTGGAAGAACTTGGCCTAGGATGACAAATTCAAGATGAAGCACTGAAGAATTTGGGACAAAGCAAAAGTTATTATCCACAAAGTGAATAGCAATTTTACAAATTTAAACTACGAAGAAAAAAAAATTATCTGCTTGACACTCAACAGTGCTATTTTTACTGATGTGGGTATGCGGCCTTGTCCTCCTTAACAGTCCTCAGATTCAGCATATAAAATACCTGCTGGTTCTCATCAGCTTTAATCAATTTATTTATACCATATCAGAACAGAGTGGGCTGCAGTTGTAGGTGTCTAGTGACATAACTCACACCAACATTGCTGTGCAACAAGGAGACAGAAAAGCAAGAAAATACCAGCAAGAAAGGCAAAGGTATCTACTTCTCTGTTATACTGGCAAAACGAAGTCTGGACCATAAATAAAAGAGTACACTGCTTCACTTTCTTACTGTTAACATCAAGTTATCCTAACTAATTACAAAGCATGTCACTCCATTCCATGATGCATCTAATGCTTTTGCTGAGCTTATGACATATACACAGGCTTTCTTTGATATTCAGGCTCTTAGCTTGGAAATACCCAGGGAGGATACCAAATTTCCTTATCAGGACTATAAATCCAGAGATACACAAAATATCAGTAGCAGCTCATTATGATCTGCATTACACTGTTCTCTCTTTCCTCATGCTGACTATGCCTGTACACACCAATTTAGAGTGGATACCTTAAGCAACTCCAGAGGGTCAGGAGAAAAGACACAGAGCCTAATTATTGCTCTTTCTCCTAATCATAAAATAAAATAGTATCTTTAAAACAATTTATTTTCATGGTATCAAACCAATAAGGGAAATGCAAACCAAAACCATGAACCAGTTTGTCTTTGAGGAAGACCTGTGTTGAACAAGAATCAAGAGACCTCAGACTGTAAACTCAACAATTAATTCTGTTTCACTGCATGACCTTGAACAACATCCTCCATTTCTTAGTGTTTCTAACTCCTCAGTGTTTTAAGTACAAGAGATTAAGTATGCAGGGTATTTTGCACCAAATTAAGCTATGCCAGGTGCAGAAGAACTGTAAACTGCATGTCACCAATTACATATGCAGCTGGGTACAGAAATATAAAGGACAAAGTGCTCTCACACAGTGTTAGGTGAATTTTCCTGTCACAAAACTAGGCATCTTACCTACCATCACTCTGCATTTTACATCACAGTCTATTAGCCATATTTTGCAACAAGGCCTAATCTCACATGACTCGAAGTCCTTCTGGGAAACAGACCTGGATTCTGTAATGCCTGAAACCAAATGAGCCCAGAACTGAATTAAGAAAGGTATATTAAATCTGGTTTATTTCATATCAAATGTGTGTCCCTAGTGTTCTCTAGAGCCACCTACTGGAAATACTTCTTCAATCTTGATTGCAAGGCTAGGGCAATGATGACACAACATGGTTTTCTTTGATCCAAAAGAATTCTGGGTCACTAATTTTCACAGTGGAAAAAAAAAACAGCAAAATTTTCCTATTCGAATTTTTATTTTGAAGAATTAAAATTAAAACAACATACACATCAAGGCGGCACAGAGAAAACACAGCACTTACAAACACTGGAGTAATAAGATGGAAATTCAGTTTTCAGGCTGATGTGCAACTCCTTTTTTTCAATACAAATGCAAGTGAGATGCTTGTTGAAAGCCAGACTGCTTCCACAACTGCAAAGCAAAAAAGCTTTCCATTCTCTATGCTTTATATGTTTCATGCAATGTCAATCAAAAAAAAACTGTTAAGTCTGAAAGCACTGTGGAGTAGCCAACCTAATATCAACTGATCTGACATTAACACTACTATACTGCTGATCAGTCTGGCCTTCCTTGAGAAACTAACTATTAATACAAAGTAAAAGATCAATTTGCTCTTGGACTTGTGGTGACTGAAGTAAATTAAGGCCTTTTTACACACACAAGAATGGCAGAATACATTAATAATTCTGATATCAAGTCTCATTCAGGAAAGTCAATGCCAATTTCCATGGTCTTGGCAACACCACCTGAATTTTAAGTGCTTAATCACAAGTGGAAATAATGCTAACTTTCAATTTTTCCTTATTTTAAGGAAGGAGTTTCTTAAAAATTATTTTAATACAGAGGACAAAGAAAAATATGTGTATTTCTTGAGATGAATGAAAGGTAAGGAAAAACTGATGACACGCTGCACAAATGACTGTGAGAGAATAAACGTATTTGAAAACAGAAGAGTGTTGTGCAATCCATCAATGTTAAACAAATCAGACTATTAAAAAGAATAGAAAGAGTACCTTAATGAAATATAACCCTGCATAAGACATTAAAAAAAATACATTCTTGTGAAAGGATCAGAGTAGATAATTAACACATCAAAATTCACAATTTGTAATCACACAAACTAAAAACTGAACTAACGTTTTCCTCTCTTTTCGAAGTCAACTAAGACCGAGGTTGTAGTCTTAAACAAAAGATTGTATATTAACAATATGCAAAACTGAAAAAATGCCAAAACTTTACCTCCCCAACTTCCTTTTGAAAAGTCAGCGTCATCTGTGTCCTGCCATAAATAAAAGGTCCATCCCTTTTCGAAACATTCTCAAGCCATTTGACGATTAGAGGAGTTGAAACACTGAAGGGCAGATTCCCAATGATATGTATATCGGGTGGTTCTGTTGACATTTGGCAGAAGAAAAAACAGCTGTGAAAAAGCTTTGAGTAAGATTTTGGCAAGAAATAAAATACAAGAAAGATACATGCCTATCAACCTAGACTTAAAATATGGACACTATTTTTTATCATGTCACACCAAAATGATGCCTGTCCATTTATACTCATCTTACACTGACAAAATTGTGTTACTATTCTCAGTATTTACTTGGAAAAAAGGGGTTAGGTCTGGTTCTCATTTACATTTGAGTAAATCAGTAGCTTTCAGATGATTTTCAGCTGATGAGTAATGTGATGGGCCATGGTCTTTTATGTCCTAAGTCAGAAAGCACTTTACTGCTCTTCAGGCATTGCAAAGAATGACTTTACCTTATATTAGTAAATTTGGAAAAGGGGACTGTGAGGTTATATCTGATTTATCTAATAGTAATACATGTTTTGAAAGGAAAATTAAATAGTACCCTATCGCAACCTCAGGTTTAAAAAAAACAGCAAAAAAATTACAATCCTGATGAGACGCTACTTTTCCCAAAGATACCCAGCTGAAACCAAAGCAATGAAAAAAACTAAATTTTTGAACGCAAATTTTCCAAAAGTTTCAAAGCAAGTTACAGAAATTTCTTCAGTGGAACAGCAGCAGTGGTGATTTCTGACTTTTTCAAAAAAAGGAAGAAGCCAGGAAGTGCACCATTTGATCTCCTTTTATGCTTTCCAGAAGTCATTCCTGTACAGTCAAGACACTCTAAGGTTAATAACTGCAAAGCTCCTCAGTTTAAACTAAGGTCAATGTCACACAAATTCCACTGTTTTGTATAGGAAAAGGAAGAGAGTTCTCTGTTTTCTCTAGGGAAAAAAAAACCTAACAGCTGTCTCTTTACCTTCAACATGTACCAGAAGAGAGTAACAGCTAACCTGAGTGAACTTCAATTTTATCACTACAAACCAAATGCAAATACTAACCATCCTCCCAGTCCTTTTTTAAGTGCTTTGGAAAAGCCTTCTCCATCTTATAGGTCAGGATATCTCCATGAACAATGCGCACTTTTCCTGGAGCTGCTTCAGATAGCATCTGTTTGTAAAGAAGCAAGCAGTGAGTGTTAAACAAACTGATTTCCAGTTTCAGTCACTGCAGGAATTAAACCATTGGTATATATTTATCTTCAATATACAACAAAGCACAGTAGGAGTTCAAACTGAAAACACTATTAGCAAGTATTTACTTTCAAAAAGCAGACACTAGATATACATTAATGTGTGATTCTATAAACACTTAACAAGTCACAAATGTATAATTCTTAACAGAGAATTCAAATTTGAAAAGACTGCTAAGAGTCTCTTCAACAACAACAATTAACAACTCCCAGGTCACTAGCAGGACCTCACCTGATTTAAGTAATAATGCAAGCAGGAAGTTTTCAAAGGTTTTTAGATCAATTACCTATGAAAACAAGAGCTCATGTTATTTATTCTGTTTCCCCCACAGCCTTAGGGCCTATTATCCAATTTCAGCCATATGTGATACAAGGCTGCAGAAATACTAGTTTTTCCTTTTACATGAAAAATGTGGAAGAGATTCTCTTAATATTCCCTGTAATTGCCTACACTTGTACCATTAAAAAACAAGGAATCCACTTAAAAGATGGAATGAGTACCCAGCAGGAGAAAAGTTCTCAACAATTTCTATCTTCGTAGACATTACAAAATCATCTCCACTGTCAGCTTCTGCAGTGCACTAGCACAACTTATCTAGTATTTAATAAAGGCCGATATGCAAACTCAGTTCTAGCTGTAGTTGGACAACCAATTCTTTCATTTCTGGTGTCAGTTCCCATAATAAAAATTAGTTAAGCTTTTTTACTGTTGTACTAATCTTTTCTTTTACACTATTAAACTATGCAAAAACAGCACAACTCAAAAGCAGTGGAGACTTTTTCAAAGATGACATTTGGGGATATTTATTGATCCTATAAGACAACAATGAGAAATGGCTTAAAGAAGAAATTTGCTTTTGCACAGAAATCCAAATTCATGAACAGTTAAGTGCCAGTGGCCTAACTGCCAAAATAAACTGATCATCATTGTTACTCCCATTTTCTGAATGATGTCTATATGCTCAGGGACACAAAGAGCTTTCACAATTCTCGTAGCCAAAGGAAAATACTGCTTTCTCCTACTGTTCATACAATGTTGTAATGAAATTTTTTTCAGTAAAAGTTTAGGGTTTTTAATGATCAAAAAAGCTAAGTTTTATGTACAGCAATAAAAGCTTAACAAAAAAACTAAGTGTTCCTACATGTTTTAAATGCAATTATTTCCAAACAGAAAAAATAAAACTAATTTCAACTCCAAACCACTTAATGGACTTTTCAGCATTACACTAGCAATTATATGACATACAAATTCACTAATCTGCCATGGTTTGTCAAACCTTTCTTTGAAGCTGTTATAAATGCTCTAGCAGGATTATACTGAAAGATAACATAAGATTAATAAAGTTAGAAAATAGTGTCATTTGCTAATAACAGTTTTCTTATCAAGATTGAGTATAGGGACTGCTGAGTAACACACTTTACATAACTGAGAATTGCATTGAATTTGTGAACAGAAAATCATTGTCTTATATTTCTAATTTGAAATAAAGACTTGGAAACCCAGTGAAGCTTTTTTTACTTGAAGGGAAAATGTGTGCAGCTAACACAGCTCCAGGAGCTGCTGTGCATCAAGGACACCAGCCAAGAGTGTTCCATCATACAGATACTCTCCTTCTTCACAAACAAAAGGGCACAAAGGAAGCATAACGGGCGTAGTTTAAAACATGAAATGGTGTTCCTGGAATAATTTCATAGTAAACACATTCTCTTGTTCCCTTTCTCTCTTTATCAATCTTTCCAGCCTAAAAACTATTAGGGCACATGGCATAGAGAGGTTGGGATTCTTCAAGACTGAGACAGAACTGACAGATGCTCAGCTGGTGTAAACTTTAACTCAGTACACATATGTTCTTCACTAAATTTCAGCTCTGCGGTAAAGAATATCCCCACTTCAGTTTTGTGAGAGACCACAGCTTGAAAAACAGTTAATGAAAAATGCTGTATGCTTTACATCAGTAATTTTAAAAGTATCTAGTAATAGTCCCCAGTTGTTATTTTTCATCTCTGACATTTCCCTTTATTCAAATCTCAACCATTTTATAAGCATGGGTTTTGATAGTTTGCTTTGGAAACCAGAAAAATTATTACAACCCATATTATTAGAAAAGAAAGATTCACTGTTATGTATCTTGTTTGTATGGAAAAAAAGCAATACCAAATTGAACACTAATGGCTGCAACACATTTCTTGCTCATTCACATCCGCTGTTACTGAGTTATACCACCTCTGTGTTCAATAACCTCATTCAGACATTCGCTTCTACTCTGAGGAGATTGGCAATTAAAAATAATGACTAGCATTATGTCACTTGAACAGTAAAGATAATTACATACCAAAAGCTCATTTTAGATGCTGAGAAGTATACTTTTATTCAGATAAAATTGTTGCAGAGGACACATTTTGGAAGATCAGAAAAAAAAATCCAAGTACTTAAAAAGCTCTCTTAACTAAAACAAGTGCCATTTAACCTCAAATTCTCTCCAGTCCCATACCAGTTCTCAAAAATCTAAAACATAAATATAGATTGCCCCCACTCAAGTAAAAGCATGGTTTCACATTTCATAAGATGAATATGGCATATTATACGTTATTAATGGCTAACCCCACAAAGACATAATTACATGAACATTCAGTTTCAGGGTATGAGCAGTTTCATTCATACCTTACATTATTTTTATCATATAAAGAAACAGTAGCAGTTCTCAAGTGAACTACTTACATATTTTCACTGCTGATTTACTGAAAAAGACACACAATTTAATGAAAGCCTTTGAATTGCTTTGAGATTACACTGACATAAGAAAACAGTTAAATTTTAAGATTTTTGGATTATATTTTTCTTGCTGGATTTATACAGCCAAATTCCATAAACATCCAGCAACACAAGTAGATAGCATTTGAAAATGGCACAATGACTTGTGAACTTATACCAATTTTAAAAGAAAGGAAAAAAAGCTTAAGAGTGTTTTTTTTTAAATGTAAAATAGATGCTTGCTTTATTCTTCTCTACCTGGATGTTAACCCACACTGACTGTATTAACTGGAGATATGCCTTCCCAATTTTATAAAGCATAATTATTAGGATTAAAATGAAGACCATACATGAGGACATTACATTCAGCCTTCAAATTACGATTTCACCAGCATGATGAATGCACCTGAAATGTCTCAGCCTGAAAAAAACCCCATAAAACCAACAAGCCTTGGCAGTAACTCATTTACAGGACAAGGTCCTAAAGGGCCTAAGAGAATGCAGGAACAATGAATTGACATACTGTGTATCTTCAAGCAAATTATAGATCTGGTTTCTGCCACAGAACCAAACCTATTTTCAGTGCTGAGATTCCAACAAGACACTTGGAATCTCTCTAAGTTCTCAGAATGTTCCTATTCAATGCTGTGGTTATATGTATACAAATTATTCTCCAGTTGGTACCTGCAATCCTGGAATAAATCGAGCATCTTTTTCAATTAAAAGGAGTTGTTCAACACCAGCACTGAGAATGGATCGGGTAATTCCTCCTGGCCCAGGGCCCACCTCACAAACATGGGCATTCTTCAGCTCACCAGCCTGTTTCACTATCTTGTCTGCAAGACACAAAGAACATACTAAGCCTTTATTTTCCAGGAGATTCAGCTCACCCAGATAACCTCATTGTTTACTGTTTCACAAGCACAAGCATGCTTATCTCAGAACAGACACAAACAGTGACACATCCCAGTTAAATCACCACGCGCCCGCCAGACTGCACAGAATTCAGATCTGTTCCATACTACAAGATATACTGAGCTATTTAAAAAAAAAAAAAAGAAAAGCTACTTTTAGTTTTATGTCTTTAGTATTTATTGTGCTCATTACGGAATCAAATAAAAAGAGAATATTACTCATCTGTACACTAGTAGTGCTATTGTGCTGCAAGCAAGCACTTGTGTCCAACATCCTAAAGTCTCACTACTTGTCCTTATAAAGGTATTTCAGTACAGCACCTCTATTTCAAGGCAATTTAAGAAAGATACAGTAAATCTTTGAAGATCATATTATATACAGAGCAATTTTATGAGGGAGAAACTGGACTAAATGAAGAGCTGGAACACAGGCAACTGGTAGCTACAGAAAACAGGGCAGTTAAAGGGTGAGGAAGGAATACCCATATGTAAGTTAAACGATACAACATTAGGAAGTATTATAGACATGAAAGAAGACAGATTAAGGACTAGAAAATTTAGCTAATGAAATGAAGGGATCCTTGGGAAGCATGGAGAGAAGACACTGACAGAAATGATGCTGCTCACTCCATGATCTCTTATGTTTGCAATACAAAATATCCGAAGACCTGTCTACCTGTAAAGTTTTACTAACGGCATGCAGACATCTTTACTCCAGCGTAGGAGTCTGGTTATTCAGGAAGTGGAACTGAGTTTCATGTTCTGAATTTTTATCAGTCTGAATCATCAAAATCACATCATTAGCTACATGAAACTGCACTGCATTTCTAAATGCAACATCTAGCCACCAGTGTGCCAGTGAAGACACCCACCCCTGACTGACAGAACAGTGCCAGCTTTGTCACCCACTGCTGACACAAAGCTGGAAAAAAATCAATTGCGCAGAACAATACAACTGCTTCAAACCAGCTACACTTCTGATCAACTGAGACAAATTACTCTCCTACCCACAGGACAAAGAAAACTCTAAAGTGCCCGATGTGTCACATAATTTCTACAATAGAGAATAATCTGAAGAAAATGCTAATTTTTAAGTCAAACTTATAAACCAAAATAGTACCCAAATGATACAAGTACTACTTTTTTTTGCATTTCAGTCAATAACCCATATTTTATACAGGAATATCGTTTCTATGTAAGAAAAATTGCACTTCAATTTATTAAGAAACCTATTTTTGAGAAGTAAAAGCAATTAACCTAACCTAAAACTACTGTTAAAAGAGATCCTTATTATTTACAATTGAGCTGGCATTACTCTGACAAATGCTATTATGCAAACATGATCTCCTTAGCTATAGTCTGGATTCTGACAAAAACTGGGGTACATGTCCTATGTTAGCTAAAAATATTAGAATAAAATATTTAACCTGTCAATCGCAAATCCAGTAGAAAGTTCTGGGAAAGCTGTTTCAGTGCTTTAAGGCGAAAGAGTTTAATAATCTCTCCAATAGTTGGCAGGGGAGGCAGACGGAAAGCTGCCACCTTTCCTGGAGCAGCCATAAGACAAAACTCTCATTCCTTCCTCCTAGGGAAACACCAAAAATATTATTCTATTACAGACAATGAATTAAAATTAATACCAAAAATACTACTAAGCTTATAAACCAAGGCGCGATCTACAAATCACTATAGGAGCACCAAACCCCAAAACATCACTACTTTGACTTCTGGGTGCAGTGTTTATGCTAGGCACGAATTCGGGTGTTTGGGCAAGTCCATTCTGCAGAACTGCCAAAGCCTCAGGTAAAACCAAGCCCTCTCATAAATACTCGACCCCAGTATTTCATTACTTTAGAGTCAGTAAGCAGAATGACCTCACTGCACCATGTAAACACAGAACGCGTTCAATCCACGCGTCCCTAAGGAAGGCGGGAACAGCTCCTCCCGCCGCCCCACTGCGCAGGCGCACACGCGGTCCGCGCGGCTGGGGCGGGCCCAGCGCAGGGGCGGGGCAGCGCGCGCTGCCGCCGCTCGCAGCGGGCTGGGCCAGGCCGGGAGCGCCCCGCCGCCGCGGCCGGGCGCGCCTTCTCTCTCCCCGGCTCTCCCGGCGGAAAGGGACGCTCGGAGCGCTGTCCCGGCAGCGCCGCGACTCCTCACGGGGCGCAGCGGGCGCCAACCCGGAAGGGAAAGGGGCACGGCGCTGCGCATGCGGCTGCACCAGCGCCTTACCTGGGTCTGCGCGGGCGAGGCGGGGCCGCGCCTGCCGCGCGCATGCGCGGTGGGAGCCGAGGGCGGGTCGGCACTGAGGGGGAATAGGAAATTAGCAGTGGAGAAGTCTATTTAATAATAGTGTTCGTATGCGTAATTACATTATGTAAGTGCGTGTGCTTGCATGTATTTGCAGGTGTATTTATATCTAGAGATGTATTCAGGCGTTTTCTTGTTTCGTTCGGGCTGAGATGCACTGGTGCTACCAAAAGCCATTTCGGCAGAGCATTTCTGCTCTATATTCTCTCACAGTGGGTTAAGGAAGGGGCCTTCTCCACAGCACTTTTAAACAAGTATTTGATTTCAAGGTTGTTTTTTCAATTTTGTCTGTAATATTCCGTGTTATTAGGACTCCAGCAATGTTAAGAAGGTGTTTCCTGGGAGCTAGACTCTGACTAAGAAGCCAGAGACAATAAAGGATATTACTAGGTAGATGCAAAGAAATAAGGACGTTAAAAGATTTGCGAAAAATAATTTCTCACTCAGGAGAAATAATGGGAGTAATTATAAATAGTTTTCTACATTAGGCATAGCTTCTACCACCAAGAGCCTGCTCCAGTTAAATAATAACAGCAGATGCTGTAATGCATATTACTGCTGTCCTGTGAAGAAGCAAATGGAAGAAGGCTGATACAGAACATTTGCACCAACATCTCTACAGTTGTGTGTTCAGCCTTGAGATCAATAAACTTTATTACATTTGAAACCTGTGTGTGTGAGATAAACAGTATGTGTATGAAGAACTGGGAAAAGGTGGTGTCAATAGGAGAGAGACTATAATAGAAGGAACCGTGTTTACAGAGAAGTGAAAATGGATCTAATTACTCAGTCATTAAAAATATAGGGAACTTTGCAACTGGCATCAGTAAGAAAAGGACTTGGCCTAGGGTTTACTTACATACAGTGGAATATTGAAATAAACTCATGGTCCTAGTCTTATCTGAAACACTGAAGTTTTGAGTCTGTGAGGTATAAAGTATTTTTAATATATATTATTTGAATTTAAAGTCATTATAAATTAAATATAAAATGTAAGCTCCACCTGTTGGTGAAAATGTGGGATTTCAAATTATACTTGCTACTAGCTCTATGATAGTAGCTCAGTTCCATAAGGGCTTTACAATAAATTGATATAGTGGTGCTTTTTCTGCTTAAAATCTGGGGAAATACGAAGGAGTATGGGCTGCATCTAAGGAGAAGCAAGTATGAAAATGGCATGGGATCAATCAGCTTTATGGGATCAATCAGCTTTATGACCAACTGAGGCATCCTGTTTTAGCTCTCAAGCAAAAAAAAGACGCCAATTTAAGTTTCTCTCTATGTAAAAAAATGTCACATCAGAACATTGTTTTAATAATGCATTTCGTACTTGATTGTCACCAAGGCTGAACTTTTTCATCTCACAGCCTCAAATCTCCTCAGTCTTTGTATGCAAGTGTTTTTCCCACACAGTTAAAAGTACATGCTTTTTCTTGATTAGATGCACTTGCATTAAAATTTCTAGGTTGTTTCATGTGGTTGTAACTCTTACTGTAATAACAAAGTGTAATAGATGTAGTTGAATTAAATCCAATCATCTTTGCTAATACTTTCACCTGAACAAACTTTTTGGTAGAAAAATTGTTTGCTAAAATGACAATTGCAGTTTACAGCTGAAATGTTTTCACACCGTGTTGCTGGTCCATCGTAACATTGGATCCGTCAGACTTCTGCAAGGAATTTTTTGTGTGCAATCATCCTATTTTATATGCTGTTGTTATTAGTATTATTGCTGTTATGGTTTGTTTTCCATATTTAATTGCTGGTTTTCCAGTATTATTATCTCAAAACATAATCTCTGGCCTTTGTCCCTTTCTTATTTGAGGAGGGCAGGGGCGATGGAAATGGCTGATTGGAGCTTAATTTTTTGGCTGGTTTTAAACCACAACAACTGGTCATTTCTAGAAGGTGTCTCCAACTAAGTCTTGCATATCATGCAAGAGGAAAAGTGAGCCTTCCAAGCTTTCATCTCGTTATTCTCCTTATTCCAGCCCTTTAATGCAAGTTGGAAGATAACTTCCTTCTTATGGTCCTAACAAAGTTCACAAAAGAGATGTGAGAGAAGGAAGCTGGAAGGAATTTGTCCATTCCTGTGAATGCCTGCTATCCACCCTGGGACTCTCCAGTCTCTTTGTCCTTTCATGTGCTGGAGTTGTCACCTGAAAATATTTCTGATTACTTACCACAAAAGTGCTAATGTAACAACAAGGGATTATGAGCACCACAATCAAGGCAGTCCTTAAATATGCAGAGAGAGGATGGAATACGGAGAGCACTTGTATAAATAGCAATAATAAAACATTAATGACCTCCCAGACTTTGGACAACTCCATTTTTATACTGGAACCTGGCCCAACAATCTACTAGAGAAGTTCTTAATCTATTTTCTTTCATTCCTCCAGGGGTATAACAGTTGGAAAAAAATCATAAACAAAATAATGCAGAATTTTGGAGTGCTGGAAAAATGTTTTATTTTGGGAATGGCAGTGATCCACCATCTGCTTATTTCATCATTTGATTGTGTCTTAACCTTACATGCAGAGCCTGTAATTTTGAAGCCAATGAAACATTCAGCACATATTCCACGGATCAGGTGGATGCCAGAGAAAGCTAAACTGAGCATCTGAGGAAGCTCAGGGTTGGGTTCTGAGATCAGTTTTGCAGAGACATCATCATGGGATCAATTGGAGTTCTTCTCTTGGCTACAGCTTCAGTTCAGGTTCACCTGCCAGCATTGCAAGGGTTGAAACCAATGTTGTGTCTATAATGATGAAAAAGCATGTTCACCAGTGGGAAGTTAATTTTACAGACTTGCTGAGCTCATTTGTAGATGCTAATTATTTACTGGTCCTATGTTCAAGTTTTTAAAATAACTCCAATTGAAAGGAAGTGCAGTCTTACTGAGCTAAATGTTTTGTTGCTTGGGAATATGGTTAGTAGTTTTACATTATGGCACCTTGTTGTGAAAATCAGGATCCACACCACGCTCTTGAAATGCCACACTCCACTCAATTCTGAGACAGAAAAATCTATTTGACAGTTATTTCACATCAAGTTAAGGTAAATAAGATAACAGGATGTAAATGCCCAGATTATATTGTAAAATGATAAGGAAATGTAGCACCCAAAAGGGGTTAGAGGCACAAAATCTTTCTTTTTCACTCTGCTGGAAGTATTTTCATACCACAAGGCCTCTATTCTTCAGCTGGCTCTCAAAGACACTGTTTTCTATTGTTTGTTAAAATAAAATGTTTATTTTTTCTGTTGCACTACCTCATAAGGATCCTAAATAGATGATAGGAGCCCATTGCACCAGGCACTGTACAAACAAATACAGTGACTGCACTCTCTCAGCAAGGCTTTTGTGACCAAATAAAATAGTGAAGAAAATAAATTAGCAAATGGGAAGAAGTTTAGGGAATGTAACAGCAAAGAGATGTACGTTTGTGTAATCACAGTAATTTTAGAAGCCATGAGCTGCAAGAAAGTACAAAACTGTTATGAAACCTCTTCAGTAGTAACTCTGTACAGGCTGTGTAATATGTTTTCTTGCTCTTTGACAGTGGAGACAATACATTTTAGAGTCCCTGGTTTGAGGTAAATGTTTTGCTCACTTCAATATTTATACTCAGTATAAAATAAATCTGAATATTACTTCAGCTATTTTTTCTGGTAGAGCCAAGTAATTCAGTTGTAGGGGAAATCTTCCTACTTATGTCAGTCTACCACTGTGGGTATGTCAGGCCACATTTTGACCAGGAACAGTGGGTTTTTTTGTTACCATTTCAATAATGTTGTGTAGCAAAAGCTAAACACTCAGAATAAAGACTTCCCATTAACAAAAAATCTGGCAGAAATTTCTGTCCAGACTGCTGAGTTCTTTCCCAGCATAACTCAGGAAGTACAAAGATCCACGGCTTTCTGTACTGTCATAGCAGATGGCTAAAAATCATTATATTTATTTAAAAGTATTAGAATTTATTTTACTGCTCAGTTCTTCTGATGTGCCTTTTTATTTTTGAGCCACTTAACTCAGATCACATTGTAAAGCTCTAGCTGTAGCCATCCACACTAGAAAGTTTATTTCTACTTGACAATTTTGACTTTGACTTGATCATGCCCTTTTAGGTGGTAGGGCATTTATAAGAAATACCAGTTAATGCAAATTTTGGGTTAAAATTTGGGGAATGTCAGGAATGATGAGAATCAAGACTGGTCTCATTTACATTATCTGCTGACTTCTGTAGAAATGGGGTTTTTCACCCTTGCAAGTAGGACTTAAAAACAGAACGACAGACAGTACTGCCAGCAGCTGCACTTTTCATCCGTTTATCATTGGGAATTTTAAAGCATTGTGAAACATTGGTATTTCAGTGAGCTTGGTCTTGTTCACCCAACATCCAAGTGTCTGTGTTGGAGAATGGTCCGTTGAGGATAATAGTTGTTTGAATCCTAATTAGATGCTCTGAAATTCCAGTTTTAAGCATTAAGTATCCCCAAGTTAAAAATATGGAAAGCATTGTCACTTGCAACAGCTCCCATGAAGATATTCATTAAAATCACAACATACCACTTCAACTGGAACCCAGACTTTTGTACTCTGATCATAGAAAATAAGTACAAAATTACCTAAATCTTTGAGGAGCGCACAGGTTACACCCAAAGACCACACCATGTTTCCAGCTGTGCCTCCTTTGCAATAGTTAATTTATGGTCTTCTTAAACCCACCCACAGACTAGGAGTGGCACAGAGCCTTGTATGTCCCCCACGAGGGGAGATCATAAAACAGACTCTGTCCCTGGGTTTGCCATTCCTGCTGCCACATGTGTTTTGCACGACAGTTTAAAAACATGTGTTTACCTCACCTGGACCACTGAACAATGTGTTAGAATTAGATGGGGTCCTTGAACTCCTCGTCTTCCTTGCATGTGTCAGGCAAGTCATCTGCTGCCTGATTCCTCAGAAATAAGCAATACCCTTTATAAGTGCCTTATAGCTGTGGTGGATTGTTTATGGTCCCAGAAAATGTGACATGAAAAAAGATGACAGAGAGGAAACTTTCCTTTTAGCCTCAGTTCTCTAGTTTCTGTCTTTCAAGTCCAGAGGTGGGATTTGGATCTGGGAGCTCGAGCATGAAAGGATTTCTGTCTTCAGTTTGTGGGAAAGGGATTTATAAAATGCAGAAGGCAGAAACTTCGGGACATGAATGTTGGACCATGCTCTGTGACCACTGGGTGCCACTCTTGTTCCATGGCGAGTGAGCTGCTGTGTCTTTAACAAGGACCAAAAAGTTTACTGACTCGGCTGAATGTCCTTATGTCGAGTCAGGCTGCCAGAATACGAATGCCATGTATTCTGCCTAGAAGAAATAAAAAGCAGAAGGTCAATGATAGACGCTTACAGTAAGCAAGAAAGGAAGATTCAGTAAGCAAAATCCAAGCAATAAAACCTGGAAGTTCAGGTCTGCTGAATGTACCACTTGTAAGGGTAGGTTCTTAATCATAGTTGTGAGCTCCTAAGAAGTCAATGTCAGAATTTGTATATTCCTAAGAAAAGGGTGAAGAAACTGATTTTAAAATCTCTTTTCAAAATAAAACAATTAACAGATTTTAAGTCAGCTTTTTGCATCTAACACAGCTGGCAAAATAAAACATAGTACCTCTGTTTGAACCATAACCTATTTCTATCATTAGGGTGCTGTAACAACAGCATTCTGATCATGCTTTTCTACAGGTACAGTCAGCCACCACTGCTGTAGTACTGAGTATGGAAAGGTAAAGCTAACTGCAATGATTTCTCTGTCCAGACTACTAGAAGTGCTAAACAGAAATTAAAAAATCATCCGCAAGACATTGCTCCCCTAATCAACAGTTTGAGGTTTTTAAATAAATATGTTTTTTTTCTGAGGCTTTACTTGGCATAAATTGCTACAGTTCTGTTAAAGTTGTGGTGACAGCACTGATTCCTAAAAGGTGTGAATACTTTAATTCTTTTATGTCTTGTTAGTTTGATTTGATTTTAAACCAAAAGACTCTAATGTCTTCAAAAATGCAGTGGTGAACTGCTCACTTCCAGATACATTCTGTCATACTGTGATCTGAAAATGGAGGTGGATTGAGATGGATTTCTTTCTGGCTCTTCACTTGTGAAATTCTTGTTTGAAATTTATTTGGAGCCACAGCTCCTCTTGGACTGCTAATGAATGTATATGTTTAGCTCTGTGTATTAAATACAGACTATTCAATGTTGTATGCAAATCTTAGAATGGACTTTTTGTACTGTAGTTACACCCAAAGGCCCCCAGCTGAACTCTAGCACATCAGAAATTGTACTAGCACAGCAGAAGATGTGACCTCTGTTAGGGAGACCTTGCCATGTGAGTCCAAAAGAATAGGTGGGAGTGGATGCTGACAGATTAAGAGAATAAGAAGGTATGGAGTTAGCACTGGTCAGCATGACAAGTTGTGGTCTCAGGAAGGCAGCTTTTTTCCTATAGAATCACAAAAGAAGGGTACAGTGGCAGAACTCTGCTGATGTTTACAGGGAGGGCAGAGGGGAAGAAACATCAAGGTGCTTCTTTGAAACATGGGCTGCTCTCATGAACCATGGCCTCTCATAATAACTAAGTTTACAGGAGTCAGCCTCAGAAATGTTTGTACAGAGGCAAGTGAATGTGAGTTTGTGGCATATGTTGCAATATAAAAGGTGAAGCAGTGGAAGATGTAAAGAGGAGGGATTAGACCAAAGCAAGAGGGAGGGAGGTATGTCTTGAAGGATGGATATGACAAGTTGTGCAAATAGGCATTTATAAAAGCCAAAGGGAAGATTGTTTAATTTCACAAAATATGAAGAGTTGAGAATTGGATTAACTGTATTAGTGAAAAAATAACTTAGAGATTTTGTGGAGACAGATCTGCAAAACAAAGGTTGGAGATGAGGCCCGATAAGATGTCCAAGGTGATAATGATAATCTGATTATATGAGTAGATGAAAGCACAGTGATCAGAAAAAACATATTGCTAAGAGAAAAAAAATTAAGGAGGTTTTTGTCCAGGCCATAGCATCCCAGGCCTAGTTCTGAGCACAGAGGTTCCACACACTGGAAGCTTCAGCTCTTGCTCCCCAATCTGCTAAGAGTAAAGTGAATCGAGATTGGAAAACACTTGCAAAAGACCCCATATATTTGATAGCAGAAAGAATTTGGAAAGTATTTGAAGGAAAAGAGGAGTTTACTAGAACTGAAGCTGTAAAACGAGGAGCATATGAAAGCTTGTATCTGGCTGTGATTTAGAAGGACAGCTGAGTATTGGAGAAGATCCAGCCAAGACTGAAGGTTTATTGCTCTAAGTACCTTGGAAACTTTGGTTTCTGTTGTCAAATAGAAGACCTTAAACAGGAATTAAAATCAGCAGGAGCCCGGGACATGGTTTTACCTGTGTAAGTAGCTCACTGACTTGTAACATCACAGCAGTGAACCAAGACATCATAAGAAGAGTGGAAGTTGGGCATCAGGAGACTTTGGGGTGAAGATAAGTGGCTTATATTT
Organism: Passer montanus; assembly: GCF_014805655.1. NCBI lineage: Eukaryota > Metazoa > Chordata > Aves > Passeriformes > Passeridae > Passer > Passer montanus. Next base: position 19,498,657 of record NW_024366591.1, on the reverse strand, counting down.
GGTATGAGAGAAATGGAAACTACTTGTGATTAAACCCACAGTAACTAGGCTGCACAGGGTCTAAATACCTTTGTAGATATTACTGAAGCCTGCAGTCAATTAGATGACAGTGCTGGGAAAGAAGTCCTTAGAGACTTGAGGAGATCTCTGTGCAAGGACTCAGTTTGTGAGGTGGTGTATCAAGATATATGTCTGAATGTCAATAATATCAAAGTACCTCATCTGCAAGTTCCATCTAGTCATAGCAGCAGGATGTGAAACAGATGCAGCTGATATAGGGGCTAGAAAGGCATTTAATGTAACTTTTATTTTTCAGGAATAATAGAGCTTGCCAATATCCATTCATTAACTCCAGGCTGATTTTTTTTAATGACTATTCTCCATGTCTCTTGCATTTTATGAGTCCAAGTATCAGAGTGGGTCAAATTTAGCTACTTCTTTTTTTATTACCCTTTTAATAATCAGTACAAAATGCAGATACTACAAGCTAAAACAATTGGTACTTTTCAAATATCTTGAATAAGCTATATTCTGCAACTGTTTCTTGGTTGTCTTTGATAACTACCTCACAAAGCCTTTTCTTACTCTAAGGCAGTGTGGATATTAATTATTTCATATAGTTAGAAAGGCACTCAGCTGACATGGTTACAAGCACATCTGACAATGTCTTATCCTTAGCCAGTCATTTCCTCTTTGAGAGGAGGTACAAGCTTCCTCTTTGAGATCTCTAATAGGTTTTCTCTGAGGAGTCATGTAGGTCTTCTGCCAAGACCCATATTTGAATGGCTAAAGTTAGTTTGGACAGCACAACCTTGAATTTAACACATCTTCCTTGTTTTCCAAAGTTACTGTAGATTATCATGGCCCCAATTCTCCACTAAACAAATGACATTTCCAGCTTATACAGTGACCTTGGTATCTCAAATGAGACGTGACAATTACTGACTCTAGAGTGTTGTTTTTCATCAGAGAGCAAAAATCTTATTTTTGGTAAGTAGCTCAACACTGAATTGCATCACCATTGAGAATACTGTGTGGGATGGAGGTTATTGGCAAAGGCTCCAGCTCGTAACTTCTCCATCAGACTAAGTATAAATCAGATTACATTTTTACTTTTGGTCCCTGTTTTTTTCTCTGCAGGTACCATATTTCCTAGTGCTACTTCATGTATAATAATGAAAAAGCAGAAACTCACATAAATGTCCCTGAGAGTTGTAAAATTGCAAACAGGAAATACGGCAATGTCTTTATAGTATCACAGAATCATTTAGGTTGGAAGGAAGCTGTTGAGATAATCTAGACCTGTGTTTCAGTTTGTGTCCTTTTCCTCTTGCCCTGACACTAGGAACTGCTGAGAAGAGTCTGGATCTTGTTTTCTTCATTTTCTCTCATCAGGTACTAAAGACACTGATAAGATCCCTCTGAGCCTTTTCTTCTCCAGGCTCTTTTGGCCTGTTCTCTCATGCTGTAGATCAATAATTATTTTAGTGGTCCCGTGCTGGATTCAATGTGGTAAGTCTGTATCTGCCCCATTCTGGGTAGTGCAGCCCTGGACGCACCACTCCAGATGTGTCTCTGCTGGAGTAGAGGGGAAGGATCACCTCCCTCAACCTGCTCTTCTGAATGCTGCCCCAGAGGCTATTGAAATTGAATGGTCATGTTTTAATTGAATCAAGACCTGGTGTTGGGAAGTTCTGATCACTTCATTCTGTGCTATTCTCAGAACTTCTGCCTTTTACTGGGATTCCTATAGGGAATAAACTGGCATCTCCTTTGCGGGTCATCTGTAGAGTGAACTAAGCAATGTGAACTAACCTCTTGGAATTTTGCCTGCCCCAGAAACACAGGTGGTTTCCAAGCCAACCTGAAGAGACTTCCTTCTGGACTTGATTCTCATTGTTTTGAACTGGTAGGAGGAAAGTACATTTTTTTCTAGGCAGCTGCACAAGTGCACATAACTTGATTATTGATCCATAACACACAGGCTCTAGGTAGATTTTCTCAAGTCTAAGTCTACATGCAGTAGGGTCACAGCTGTTATCACCATCACTTTATCTGGCTTCAGTATCAGTGGCTCTTTGGCCACATGGTGGGATCCACAGCTGCATCCAATAAACCTGCCTTGGATCTGTTGCTCAGCTTTGGGAGTTCTGACTTGTCTGCTACCTGTGTACTTTCACTGTAGTTATAGAAGCTCTCCATCAGCCTTTGAGATACAGTTACTGGTGATCAACATGAGGATCCATAGACATTAGTTTTTGACTGCTCACAGCAAAATCAGTTAAGGACCTCTCCCTTCTGCCAAGGTGGTCACCTCTCCTAAATCACTTCTGTTACCTACCATGATTCCCAGTGTGTATGGACAGAGAAAACTAGATCCAGCTCAGAAGGAGGGGCAGCCTAGAAGTTCAAGAGGAGTTGACAAACTGAAGAACTCAAGACCTTAGCCTTTTGACTCCTTTGGTTGTTTTGAAGCCCAACTCAAAATTCCTATCAGTTTTCTACATGTTATGCAAATTTTCCAGAACTAAAGACATTGTCAGAAGCAAAACTTTCCTTTGTGTGACGCCAGACAGAAAGCTATTTCAAAATCAAGATTCATCAGGGGAACACATTTCTGAGTGAGCTGTATAAACTCCTGAGCTGCAGTGATGATGTTGTCCTGAGTATGAGTCCGAAAAGAGTGTTCTCTGCTTAAATTACCAGTAGACATCTGCAATCACTTTTCTGCAGCCAGGCATGGCACCTCTATGCCCTGTGCTGTGCAAAAAAACAACTCATTCACATCTGGGACATTTATGAGCCTCAGAGATCACTCTGAAACATCTGTAAAAGAGCTTCTGCCATGTTAATACTCCCTCTCTTTGTGTGACATAACTGAAAAAGAATTATTGCTAGGGCCTCCACCCACTTTACAGCCTCTTGCAGCTCATGTTGCCCTACCACCCATTCTGCCACTGAGCAAGGCCTTGTTGTCCATGTTTGCTCCACTAAGGGACTGATCTTCATCTCTTCTGATTATGACAGAGGATTGCCAAAGCCATGCTGGTTTGAATCTCTTAAACTGGCTCAGTTTGCATGTCACAACAAATGCAAACACCAGGAAGCAGAAAATAATCCCTCAAGGCAGCCTGAGTAAGACTTCCAGCTACTCCTGGTAGAAGGAAGAACTATGCTTCAATGAACATTGGTCTCTAGAAATGCTGTGCCCCCTCTTGCACTTCCTCTGTCTCTCCCTTTCATTTGACATCTTCCCAATTACAGTGTGCTGGTTACCAATGCTGCAAAAGCCCTCATGCCTTTGACATGGCTTAGTATTGAAAATACAAATCTATATATGTCACATATTTATGTCACGTGGATGCCTGCATGGTATTGAAAGTCAATGTGATTTAGTCTCTTAACTCAATTCCTTTTGAAATGTTGCCTTTGATGATCCCATGCATTTGATGAAAAATCCAGTTCTAAATATTATTTTGATGTAGTTGATAACCTAGACAACTAAATGTTATGATTTTCAGCAGCTGTAGTATCATTTAGAGACATTAGCAGATGTGGGGTTTACAGCCATATTCATCTGATCATCTTCTCCCAGCCTAAACACACACTGAAATCTTACTCTTGTCTATTTCACAAAGTAAAGTATCCAAACAAGAGCATCGAGGAATGCAAATGAAACATAAAGGCTTGTGAAAGCAATGTCATGGACAATGTACTGAGTTAAAGTCATTTTGCTAAATGTGAGAATACCTTGCAAATGCTGTAGATTCATAGTTGTCTTAAGAATGGTCTATGCTTTTTCCTACTCCAAAGGTGAAGGGGTCTGCCTAGTCTAGCCTTGGTTTTTATTTTCATATTTTCATATTTATATTTTTCCAGAAATCTGCACACAAAAATTATTCTGCTTTAAAAAATGGCATAGTTCACACTCTCAGTGCTGTTGTTGGACTTTGATACTTGGATATTCAAGTCCTTTACTGAAGCAGCTACGTAAGACTGAGCTGACAAAAATACCTTTTCTAGATCTTCTAAAAAGGGATGTACAAGGAGTAACTCTGTGAAGATAATTAAAGGATGTTTTTTACAGAACGCATTTTTGCAATAAAAAGTCATTCTGTATTTAAATATCTTAGGTAATGCCTGGGTTTAGGGAGATTTTTACTTTAATTGTTCATTTTTTCCCTTCCCATATCACAGTTTAATCATGTGCTCTATCCTTTTAAAGTGACTGGGTGGAATTTTAAGTGGCAGCATACTAAAAAAGTAATTCAGCTGTGGAGCTGCTATAATTCTGATGGTTTGGGTTCAACCCTACATGCAAGCATTAATTAGCTTCAGTTCATGAAGCAGGCTTTCAATGACTGAATTTCTAGATTGATATTGTCTTTTAGAATAGTTTTCATTCCTCATCTTAACAGTATGCTCCAGTGCTTTGTGTTGCTGGCAGCTAGCCGGGTTGAACTTACTATGTAAGGTATGAATGACATTTCCTACCCTCAAATTTATTTTATTAAAAGCAAATTTTGAAAATGCATAGATCCCTTTCCTCTGATGAGTTTTGGATCTTTGTATGCTAGTTAACACCAATCAAAGGAATAGGATAAAGTCAGCATAATAAAATGCCTTCTGTTCTGTTCTTCTCATCACAACTGCAAACATTGATAAATGTTTTCTGATTACTTCTGCAGAGGGTGAAGTGTTCTAAATCCTTCATTCCCTAGCATTAATATAATAGAAAATACTAGAGAATAGAATAAGACGGAATTAATTTACTCTTGTAAATAGTATTATTGCAGACACAGCTTTAATATACCTTTAAGTTGGGCAATAACCAAATACATTGGTCTGGGTGACTATGGAGCCAATAAGTGAAGTGATAAAGAGTCACAATGAAGACTTCATATCTGCTTGTAATTTATTTTAAGCTCTTAATAGAGGATTTCCATAAGAAATAACTAGGTACCCCTCCCCTTTGCAATCTTAGAAAATTCTTGAAGTACAGGCAAGTTGACAGTGGTGTTGCCTCAAAATGGTCATAAAGACAATGAGTGCATCCCAGGAAGCTGAAGCAGAATGTTGCTTATTTACCTAGTTTTATTATTTTTATTGTATATTCTTGACAAGAGCTGTTTAAAGAGGAGGTTTAATAGTTGAAAATTTTCTGATCTGCCCTACCTGAAAATCTTGGCTTTCCTGACAGTACAATGCTGTGCTGTCTGATATTTAGCTGGATCCTGTTATGGGAGGCAACAAGCATTTTCCTGTGTTCTTTGCTCAGAAGTAGGATCAGGCTTGAGTCCAGCACCAAAATCTGTGTTCAGATATTTAATAATATTTCTTAGTAATAACCCCAGACCTTGTTTCTTTTCTGATAAATATTTTTTTAGTTTGTTTTAGATCTCCTATTTTAACACAGAAGTTGTTCATTGTCTGCCAGAGGATCTACTTTTCAAGTGCATACTTTATATCATAGATGGAATTCTACGAGTAAGCAAGTATGAATCATACTGGTCCCGAGAATCAAAACACTTGCCTTTCAAACCATGCTGCTCAAATAACAACAGAACACAAAATCATTCAAATCAGTTTTGTGTTCATTCAGAAAGCTCGCAGATATTTTTAAGGGTCATGTCAAATATATGTAATTCAGTCTATAGGAGAGGGAGATTGCTGTAACAGTTCAAGCTATGGTCTTTGTCCTGAAAGCCTGTTTAATCCTTGTCCTGACATTCTTTTGAGAGCTTGAGGCAAACCACTTAGCATTTCTGTGAGTCGGTTCCTCAGCTAATACTGGAAGTAATACATTTTCCACCTGGCAATGACATTGTGAGAAAACATACATTCAAAGCATTTTGAACTCCACTTAGACTTTATTCATGGCTATCTATATGTATAGCAATACGACAACCAGCATGTAACAAAGCAATGGCTATTTCATTATAAAAAAGTCAGACAGTTTAGAATTTTTTTTTCTTTGAATATTTGCAATATATCATTCAGCACTGGTATTGACTAACATCCAAATTCTACTGTCCTCATTTTGGCAAAAACTTTGGTTAATTTTGTTGTCTGGACTCCAAAGTTTTGATTCTGCATAATGCTGAGCAGATACAGTTTGTTTTAGTTTTGGTAAAAGCTCTTTCAGTTCAGCACCTCCCAGCAGCAGACCATTTTAAAAGCATTTTCAGGCTCCTTTATGAAAGCACAATGTTGTAGAAAGATGATGGACTTGCTTAGATAGATGTTGGGTGGTCAGCATTTGTTATTATGCTTGATATTTCTTACTATAGATACATCTTTGTAATGCCAAACACATAATAAAATGGTTGATGGACATGCCTGTCAGAGAAATTGTACTTGGGCGCATGTTTGTATTACACAAAGTCCAGTTCAGTCAAATCTATCTGTTCTCCCCATGATTTGTATTTGAAGTAACTTCAGTGTTGACCAGTATCACAGCATACATTTGTTTGTTTAGTCCTCAAACCTTTGATATTAAATTCAAAGTTGTCCAACTGTGCCTCTTAACTATCTTCCTCTTGCAAGTGTGGTAAGGAATCTAAAAAAGTGATCTTTAATGGCTAACTCTGCATTGGTATGCATTCTGCATAGCCCTCTGAATTTCCTTAGCAGCACAAAACCTCAGAAAATTACATGGATATTTTACTAATATTAATGAGAAAATAGTGGGCATTCTTCAATCTAAACATTTTTATCTAAATGTAATGTAATTGTATGGTAATGTATAATTAATGAGTGTGATATGTGCCTGAGACCTTTTGAATTTGTCTTTCATTTTTTTAACCTTGATGAATTCCTAGAAACATGAGAACAAATACATTGTGCTTGTTACAGTAAGAGGGAATTGTGTGTGTGATATCTAAAGCAGATAGGTATCTGCAAATTTCCTGTGTGCATCCACGCTGCAACTACTGTGTGTTAGCTCGGGCTTGTGCACACATCCTTATCTTTGCCCACAAAGTCCCATTTAGTTCAGTTTTTTGACAGTAATGATTTCTGTGAAGGATTTTGCAGCCTTAGACAGCAGCAAGAGGAAAAATGTTGCTTTTGTTCAAAGAGCCTGTCTCAAGCAAGGGCACAGGAGGTTCAGTGTTTGAGGGGAATGGTCAGCAGTACGCTGAAGACCAGGACTTTTGTCTCAGAGGACAGGCTCTTATTTGCCCTCTCTCCTCCTTATTTGCATATATCCACAGAATAAAATGTTCAGATCTGCATATTCATCGTTTGGCCAAAATAAAGGAAGATAAAAAGCTCTCTCCCCAAGCCCACTTTTTTTTTTTTTTTTCTCAGTAAAAGCTGCAAGACCATTAAAAACTAGGTCTTTTATTAGAGTGTGTAAGTGCAATCTTATCTGTGTACCTTAAGGCGAGCGTGATTGTAAGTTATCTTTCATATTCAGAATTACTGTACCAGAGAATTGGTCTCTAGACAAGTATCAAGACAGTCTGGTAGTGCAATAGCTGAATAATGGAGATCAGCCTTCAGGACCCAGCCTTGAGCCTGACATCAGTCCTCTGTGCATGAGCTTCAAAGAAAACCATATTTAGTCCTCTAGGATAGTAAAAAGATTGTTTGAAGTTAGTAAAGCACATGTGTAAGTATTGGCAGGCTCAGGGCTTTTATCCTCAATGAATACAAATGTCTTACCATGTTAGAAGTCATTATTGTTTAGAGATAATAGATGCAAATATTTGAAGCAGATAGCCTTTGAAAAAATATGCTGGTTTGAGTGGTTCGTTATACTATACTATACAACTTTTGTTTCCTTCTGTGTATTCTGAAAGGATGCTAATATATCTTTTAAAGAGTTTAAGCTTTTTTTGTCCTTTCTTGCTTTTGAGAAAAAGTGTGTTTCCATGTCAACTAACACATTTGTTCCCATATATTAAGACCCATTGTGTTATTGAGATTTTTTTTCACTGCATGATATGACTTGTTGAAGGACAAGTAGACTCCTATTAAATAGACCTAACTGGTTAGATTTTTAAATTAGATTTGCAAATCATCAGCCCACTCTCATTTGAACATATTCAATAACATGTAAGTAGACATTCTTGAAAAATATGGCTCCGACTTTAATGAAATGGACACCCAGTTTTAGTCTGCAGAAATGCGGAATTTCTCACACAATTAAGTGATCACAGAGGAGGAATCAGAGTTGCTGCTGCAGAATAGAGGATCTGACTGAGGTGGGAAAGCCTCAAATCAGCCAGGTTACAGCACTAGGAAGGGTTAGGAGAGCCAGTCCTTGATAAGGTGTCCTGCACCTTGTTTGTGGTCACCAAGGTGACTTCATGCATAGTGTGCAATTGCCTGAGAAGTGTCAGGAGACACAATGAAGTATTGCACCTTCCAGCCCATCACCTCTATGCTGCTTTGGCCCTCAAAGGTTTGCATTCCTCATGACTTGGTTGACTATGCATGTTTCATTTAAGCTTTTTGTGTTTATCGAGCAAGCTGGGTGGAAGCATTGTCACTTTTTTCTTTTTCTTTTCTCTGTTGCTGAAGAAATTCAGGTGATTTTCCATCAAGAAAAGAAAAATCACTGAAATTGTTAACCAGTTGAGATTATAAATCTACCATATAATTTAGTTTATTACTTTTCTGAAGGCAACTAAGCTGCCTTTAAGGCAGTTCTTATAAAATCTCCTGCTAATCAGAAGCACTCAAACCTTTGAAAAGTTTGTCACTTTTTTGCAGTTAACAGTATTTCCACTAAGCCATTTGATTATACCTAAAAGCAGGAAAGAAGCAGGAGAGTCCTTGTAATAGTGTTGATATGGCACAGACATCCTATGATGGATTTTCTGTTAAGAGTGGCAGTTTCTCTTCAATATTTTAGTGTAAACTATGGAACAAATTGACTAAAATAGTTTCTACTGCATACAACTTAGGAGAAGGGGGAGAGGGGGGAAAACCAGAACATATAAGCCCATGGATTTCAATTTACGATTCCTAGTGAATAAACTTAAATTACCATAACAAAACTTCAATCATTATAATAGCACTCTTTTTATTGTAAGAGCCAAAGTAATTAATCTGTATATTTATGATCCTTGTCTATGATTAGTTTTCTGTCACAGGATGTGGTGAGTCTGTGCTGTTATGACTATATTTTATTTAATAATATTTTCCTACACAGTGCTGAACACTTCCTGCTGAAGCAGCTGAATGGACAAATCCATGAAGATATCTTTCATTTTCCCTGACAGTGAATGATGTTTCCATATATAAACATAATAATAGAGTCGTTACATATGCACTCACATTATCATAGCTGCTGTGTGCTCAGTGTTATTCAAAACAAGGCAGGAAGCCAAATTTTCCTAGTTCCCATTTTGATTCAAATTGTATTTGTAATAAAGGGATTTTCATTCAACCTAAATGCAGTTTCATCCTCGTCCAACAAACCTCCCCACTTTTTTTTTTAAAATTATTATTATTTTTCCTTTATTCTAGGTCACTCAGTCTTGATGCAAGAGAAATTCTCCTCTGGTGGTGATAACAGCAGTGCTACTCAATGAACTATAACAAGGGCTCTAAATGCATCTCCTGTAGCATACCACAGTGATTTGCAAAAGTGGGAATAAATCAAAGCAGTGAAGAGATGCCATGTTGAGCCAGAAGCTAAATGTTACATCTTGTTGCATGAGGCTGGGGGGAGAACAGATCCTGTTTTTCTGGCAGCACAATATCTTTGTGCTTGTTACCTCCGATCCAACCCCATTAAGACAATCATTCAGAATCTGCAGGAAATTGTCACCTCTTTCTTTCATGCAATGGCAGCTGGTATTGGTGCCTACACACATTTCTCATTTCCTTCAAGATTTTCAACACACATAAAAAAAAAAGCTTAATTTATATTAGAAAATGTGTCAGCTTACCCTGAGGCTCAGCATGGGCACCAGGGGAAAAAATAAAAGATAAATGCCTCTAGGTGAACTGGCAGAGGCTCTAATTCTCTCCTCACTCTACTGCTAACACAGTATGCTCTGCATTAATCATTTCACATAGGCAGGCATTTAAAAAAACTTCAACTATTTTAAAACAAAGATGCGTTGCCCTAAACTTAACAGTAATAGAGCTGTATATTGAGGAACAATTCCAGTTCACACATACCATATCCCCTAGTAGAAGACGTATAAAACAATATTGGAGTCTCCTCTGTCATAATTTTTATTGTTCTGTTTTTTTGTTCATATATTTACGTCCCCTCGAGTGGGCATTTTTTTGTCTGTGGGTAAGGATACATATATCATGTTGTCATCTGTTTGTCATTCAAATGCTGACATACACAGGATGTTTCCTATCTCCCATTTTTATCATGTGGCTGGATAAATGCATTATGTGATCCTAATGAAATGTTACACCTCAGTCCAACTCAAATATGGAGTGTTTTTACTCTCTGTGTTGGGATAGAGGGAAATATTTTTCTCCATTTTGTAGCTTATGGGAATGTTGTGTGATGGGGGGGGAGTGGATGACCAACAATCAAATGAGGAGGTGGTGGACTGGAGCAAAAAATAAAGTGTACAGGATGATGTGAAGAGGAGAGATGTCACAACCAGGAAAGCCAAAGCCCATTGGGAGTTAAATCTGGTGAGGGAAGTGAAGGGCGAGAAGAAGAGCTGCTGTGCGTTTATCAGTAGCAAAATGAAGGCCAGGAAAATGTTGCTTTGCTGCTGAACGGGGTGGGGAACTTGGCTCCCAAGGCCATGGAGAAATGTAGAGGTACTCAATTCATGTTTTGCTTCAGTCTTTACAGATAAGGCTGACATTCAGAGAGATCCCTGTCTTCTCAGGCAAATGGGAAGATCTGAAAAAAATTCATTCTTACCCTCAGTGAAGGAAAATCAGGTTAGGAATATTTTAAGCTAGTCCATGGAAACTGATGGGATGCATCCACAAGTGCTGAGGGAACTTGCCATTCTTTATTTTTGAATAGTCATGGTGATGGGAGAAGGTTCCTGAGGAATGGAAGAATGCTGATGTCTCTCCTCTCTTTGCAGAACCAGCTCTGAGCAAGAGGTTTGGAGCAGAAGCAAGGGGTGCCTTCCTACCTCATTCATTCTGTCATGAAACATTTTTTCCACAGTTTCAGTTGCATGTCTCACGAGATCCATTTGCTGAGTGCAAAAAATTTCCGGAGTTTCCTTAGCCTATTAAACCTAAGTACCTATTAGTCCATGGGATACACAGACACCATTCCCATGGAAATGTAAGGTCTAAATGGCGTGCAGCTTGGTGGGGCAAAACAAATTTACTCCTTTGGAATTTGACAGGGTGTATAGAAATGATGTTGCTGTGGTACAAAATGTAATGTGGATATGGATGTGTGTGCAGTGGGAGTGTAAAATCAGAAAACCAGGAAGGAAATGCTTTCAATGGGCATGACTTAAACAGCAGGAATGTATTGTCTGCAATCATACACAACAGCAAAGTACATCTCTGAATATCCATTTTACTCATGCCTTTTTCTTCAAAGGTTAGGGTTTGTGTGTGTTTTCACACAGGTAGAGGGATTCACAGCATCATTCAGTAAGCAATGAAAAGGCTAAGGAGGGGGTGCAAATCTTTAGCTGCCATAGGATGGCATTTTCTACTGAAGTCGGTACATCTATTTCAATTTGCAACTCTTAGTATTCGACCTGAATACTGCAGAATGAGTAGAGGATGGGAGAAGATGGGAAAAAAAATACACAGTCTGGTAATATTTATTGTACAGTTAAGAAGTACAGCCTAGAAACTTTCATTGTTATAGTGAAACTGAACTCCTCTTGGATCAACTGACGAGTATGAGTTGCATGTCTTCTGCAGGATCTTAGAGAGAGCCTTGGGTCCACAGAAGAATACACCAATGCTGTTGCTGGAATCACAATAACAACGACAAACATGAGAGTAGCAGGGGAAATGGATACACTTTACTTTTTGGCTGCCTTCAGCTTTGCTTCTTTTCAAATGGCTTTTTGAGAAATACATTTGAAAAATCTTGTGCTACTGTACACTTTGTGTTATGTACTGTATAATTAGTGTTGCTGTGTTAGAGTATAATAATTTTAATACTTTCATGTTTATTATGTCTCATTACATTATTTATTAGATTGATATATTAGAGGTCACAAAATGTTTTGAATGGTAACTCTTTGGTTTTGGTCTTCATAGTTTTTTCAATCAGAGAGACAAACTGCTTGCACTGAAAATTTTAAGTGCTTTCTTCAGCTGAGTGAATTTTTTCATAAAATATATGCAAAATGCTCATTTACTTCTGAGTTTTCTTATCCTGTCCTCCCAACCCCCCCCCCCCCCCCCCCCTGCCACCTAGTCTAACACTTTTCTGCCCACAGACAATTTAAAAATGGATGATTTAATAACAACATTTGTAAATAGGTACTTCTTATAAAATAAAAACATGACAAATGTAACAAAAAATTGTGTTCATAATGTGCACGAGCACATAGGGAGCTGGTAACCTGGCTGCCTGCTAGAAACTGCCTAAAGTGTTTGCCTCCAGGTACACTACACATATTGCTTTAAAACATGTATGCAGACACAGATTCACACATGTGCTGTGCTGCTGGGGAAAGCTCCATGTGCAGAAATGCAGAGGAAGTGACAAGTGATGGAATGAGCTTAAAAAGATTTGCTCTTGTAAAGGAGGGGCTGTGGATATGATTGGTGCCCGAGCCATAGGCCCCAGCAGTTGTACCCAAATTGCTCTGGTGTTTTGCACCAGGTTTGACCTAAAGTGATGAATTCCTGCTAATCTGCTCAAAGACACTGTTGCAGCCAGGGGGAACTCCGCCAACCTAGGCATAGGGACATGAAATTTAGTCAAATCCTAAAAGCTGATTGTTTCATCACACAGTTTGACTATTGCATCTTCTCTAACTAAGAGCAAAAAAACCCAGGGTATTCTTTTCTCATAAGGAATCCTTATTTCAGGCAAGGTTTTCTTTAAAAGGTCCAACATTGACCATAAACATGGGTATCTAGGCTCACAAAAAAAAAGAAAATTGAGATTTTTCTCTCAGTTTAGGACTGGCTTTCTATGGAACTTTCTCAAGATCCAGTAGAGAAAGCTAATGCCCATATCGCCCTTGAGCAGCAGAAAAACATTTTTATCTCATCTGTACTTGCAGTTGCAGAAGTAACTAATGTTAAAAAGTAATGTTTCAACTATAACTTTAAAAGCTCTGTTTATATAGTAGAATCCCTATGAAAGGTCTTTCAAAAGTCATATTTCCTATTCTTGGCCTTTTTATGCTTTTAATCTTTCATATTTCCTGATTGTATTTATTTTGACCTCCATCAAGTGAATTCTCTATTACTGTTATTTTTGCAATTTTATGGTATTCTTGTAGCTTACTGTATTTTCTTTGATCTCCTCCCTTTCAGCTTTTTCTTGGGTCTTTTTCATCTTTTAAAAGAAGTTTTCTCCTTTTTCTTTTTGTATCTCTGTCTTCCAAGTGCAAGCCTTTATTTTGCATTAGCAGGTAAATGTTTGGAAATCAGAAAGTCACAAAGATTCTGGAATTTGCTACTGCTGAACACAAAATATTTCAAATTCTTGCTTCAAAGGCTTTCAGGAACAAAGAAGCTTTTCTCAGACCACTAGCAAATCCACCAAGTTCAAATGAACTGTCTTTGCCAGCAGAGATGAACTAATAACAGAACAGCATAGTCTTGCAAGAGTGGCCAAATATGTTAGGGGAACAAACATATCCTTGACATCATAAGAAAAAAAATCACAGTTTATCTCTTTAATAACCATCTTCAAGGGAAATTAATGCTACTTTGTCCTTTGTGCAGAACAGTAATTGGATTGTGTGTTTCAATTATATCTGGACAAAGGCCAGGATATTGAAATACTTCTAAATATTAGATTTTCTTGTCCAAAAATTAGATTTTATTGGCATTCTCTTTCCGAGATTTCTTCATTAAAATCTTCATTAAGCATAAATCTTCTTTCCACACAGCAAAAAAGAAGAAATTGTTTTAAAAGGGTCATTTGGAAAGGTTTGCTCTCCCCTCCCCCCACTGTTTATGCTGAGAGAAGGGTTACCTAACAAGGTTAGAAACCAGCCTGCCTTACCTAGGATGGTTTTCAGCTAGTTTCTTGAACTCATTGTCCCAGTTTGGCCTTCCATAACAGGTTTTCTGTCGCAAACCAGTAATTACATCCATCTTGTCATCACAATGTAGGGCTATGTGAGTAGCCTAAAGGCAAATTTACAAGATAATAATTTTAGAGTTAAAAACATATATTCCAAGTAAGAGTCAAAAGCAATAATTCTTCTTTGCTGGGAAAGATGGAATGATGGAAAGGAAACTGGGCAATTATGAAATGGGAGGAGAGGGAGAGGGAGACAGAAAGAGATGAGTATTTGAGAGTTCACTATTATTCACTAGTATTTGAGAGTCCACAATATTACTAGAATTGTAAAAAGCATTTCCAAAAGTACCTAAGAGCCAAGTCCAGAGCATTCTGGTGCTGAGGGAAAACACAGTGGATATACCAGCTCAGCAGGGGTAAAAACAGGGGTCCAGTGGAGGACCACAAAGATGATGAGGGGTCTGAGCATCTCTCTTATAAGAAGACACTGTGGGAGCTGAGCCTGTTTAGCCAGGAGAAGACTGAGAGAGGATCTCATTAATGCATGTAAATATCTCAAAGGCAGCTGTCAGGAGGACGGTGCCAGACTATTTTTGGTGGTGTCCAGTGGCAGGATGAGGAGCAATGACCATAAACTAAAACCCATGATGTTTCACCTCAACATGAGGAAGAACTTATTTACACTGAGGGCAGCAGAGCACTGGAAAAGTCTACCCAGAGAAGGTGTGGAGTCTCTTTCTGGAGGCATTCAAAACCCACCTGGGCAAGTCCCTGTGTAACCTGCTCTAGGTGACCCTGCCTTGCAGGGGAGGTTGGACTGGAGGATCTCCAGAGGTCTCTTCCATCCCTGACTATTCTGTGACTCTGTGTAAAACCCTCACTATTTTGAATTTTCTCCTCAGGTAGAGGCAGGTGCAGAAAGTGGATCACCTCAGGTGAAGCACTGAACCAAGTGAGCTTCTCAGCTCCCAAGTGCCAGGGAAAAAATCTTTATTTTCATGGGCATTCACTGTCCTTCAGCTCCTGTACTGCACCCATTACTGTGCTATCTGGGTACTTCCCAGGTGCATTTAAAAACAAAAACCACTGTCACTCCTAACTGTACTGCTCTTGTGTAGGAGTAATATGCTTGTTTCCCCTATGGACTGTCATCACTGCTGTCACTATCAAGAAATTAACAGAGGAAAGTAAGTTTAAAATGGACTTTGCATTTAGTCCAGGGCCTAGCATGAACTAAGCATCATAATCGTCTTTTGCAGAAGTGGTTGCTGAAATTTAGATCCATTTCATAGGAATGCTGTATATTTCTTCTTCTAATGAATCTTCCATGTTCCTTACAGACACAATTATTCTTGTCAAGCAAAGTTATCACAAGAGATTGTGTTTCTAAAAGCTTCTTCTTGTTAGTTTGAGCCACTGTCATGAAGGATTTGGAATAGTCTAAGAAAGAACTTAAAGTGTTTGGTAAGAGTGGGAGGTAAAAAATTGCGGAATTTTTTAGTTGTTTGCAGCAAAATTGTCCCATTGAGAAGATGAGCTGTTCTCATTAATGTTCTCATTAAATGGAAGTTTCCCAGGAGTTTTGATATTAGCCTTTGCAATAGCTCAGAGTGCTAAGGTTGCCTAGGAGTCCCAGGGGTATTGCAGGGAGCTTGGCCAAGCAGAGGCAGACCATGTGCCTTGTCTGCTTGACCATCTGTGGACAACATGGAATCTGCAAAGAGCTCAAAGCATTGAACAAACCTGTCTGAGGAGCAGACATGTGTCAGTGAAGGAGGGTGTACTAGAAGGTTTAAAATGCCCATCCTCCTTGGGTTCAACTTCACTTGACTACTGGTTATCTCTATGGTGAGACAGAGAGAGAACATTGAGAATATTGTTTTGTTTTTTGCTAGGGGAGAAGTAAAATATCATTTCAATATTAGTGGTGCAGAAGCTCAAATTTTGAGGAGTGATGAACAGGATTTTACTAAAAATAAAGGCCTATAAGATTAGGAAGCTTTTTGTGTATCTGAAGAAGATGATGTTACTGAGCACAGTGCCCAGGTCAGAGTGGGAGAAATAGCCACTGAAGAACTTTCCTCTTATGGGAATTGAGAGAGATTATGGGTTTGAAGAGAGGAAGAAGTCCCTTCAGAAAAGTGCAGGGCACACAAGTGAAGAGCGACAGACGCCCACCATTGTCAAGAACCATTGTCACCCTACCTGACTTCTGGCATGATGTTTGCCCAAGAGAGAAGTGAGGTAATAGTTGAAAGATGAGGGCAGCTTTGTGGTTTTTAGGTTCCCCAATAGCTTCTTTAACAGCAGGTTTTAGGTAATACCCTGTGATATTGCTAATGCAGAGCAGTAGTTTCTATAACTGCCATATACTTCACAATGGGAGTAGATTTTTCTGAATACAGCTATATGCACATACCTCATTATTTGACAGAAACTCTGAGGAAAGCAGAAAGAAACAATGGGGGTTTTGTATCAGCAGAGGCAGAAATGGAAAAGCTCTATGCAATCTGTATTTTTTGCATCTCTACTAGGCAGTCCTTCATTCAACAGAGACAGCAGGAAATAAAACAGTAGAGCAAAGACTTCCCTGTTAGAGTTTTTCTGGCAGGTGCCTGACTTGTCACTGCATGATCTGAGTGATCCATTAAAAAGGGAAGAGAGAGAGAGAGAGAGAGAGAAAATCACCACATTTGTGTTTAGGTAAAGACTAAAGAGGTTGAATAATATTGACCCAGTCTAAGAATTAAGTGCCTGAGGTGGTATGATCCAATGAAATTACGAGATGGCAAATTTAAAGTCAATCAGAGAAAATGTCTTTTTGAACAATGTGAATTAGACCATGGAGTTTGTTGCCAAAATTTTCCAAGCGCAGTACTTTTAAAAAATGCACTGGGTATATATATGTGTATATGTATGTGTATATATATATATATATACATACATATATATATTAATTACTGCAACAGAAGGTGTATTAAATAATAAAAGCAAATGAAGCCTACATTTTTTAGGCAGTCCTCAACATTTCAGCACAAAAATGACAGAATTTAATGAAAGACTGTTTCTAAGACATAGACAAAATATCCCTTTATGAGATCCTGGAAGCTCTATGCACTTTTCTGTGAGACACCTGGTAACCATCTTCGCCCAAGACAAGATGCAGGATTGGAGGAATCACTGGCTTGATTTCACCATTCCTGTTTTCCTAAATGTGAGATGTAAACAGACATCTTAGGATCTTTATATTTACAGTTCTTTGTCTCTCTGCTTCATCCATCATTTATTCAGCTGTTCCTGTTCCATATGTTACCATGCTGGAAAAGCAAGGTACATTAACTCTGACTTCTAACAGTTTCATTATTACCTGACTTTCATCCCAGCCGGTAAGAAATATATGATAGCTTAGAAAATCATTTTTCCATTTTTCAGCCATTTTTGTTTCCAAATGGAACAAAAGATCAGCAAACCATTCAAATGCTGATGGGTCTCGACAAATCCAGTAAAAATAAACCTGTCAAATAAAGTAAAGAGATTTAACAAAAAGCAAACTTTCAATAAAACTTTCTAATTACTGGCTCAACTCATTAACCATATAGTATGTGATTCTTCTCCACACTAAATTATATAAACATAATTGAACATAATTTTGACATTTTAAACTTTTGATTGTCATCTTAAACAATGAGTGAATATATTAATGTGCTACTGAAAGTAGGCAATGGTCAAGCTTCCCATAAAGCCTTGCCAGTGCATCTCTGCTTTGACTTGTAATACCTAGCCTTTCATTTCTTGCAAATGATTTGATGATTATTTGAAATTTTGGATTTATTTAATTTCAGTTTTATTCAGCATTGAAGCAAGGAGTTCCTTGTTTCTCAAGACCTTATGTCATAGGCTAACTTTTGATGTTGCCAAAAGGTACTTATGCTCTTCAAGTCATATGCCCTGTATAAAACAGGTGAGAAATAGTCCATATTCCTTTTTAAAAATGTGTTTCATGTTTAATTTGCAACTTCTATTTCTTAGAGAAATCTGAAACTAAATTTACAATTGCCAAAGGGGTAAAATGAACTGCTATCCCATGATCAGTTTTTTATTGTTTGAAACCCTCCTTTCTATCAAAAATTGACACCATTTCTCTCATCCAGATTTCACTAGTTTCACTTTTTATCTTTCTGCTTTGTTGTCTATGGGGTTGGAGAGCCTGTTATCGAAGTTTCATTCTACAGGTAGAAAGTAGAGGATGATCTCAAGTCATCCTATAATTGTGTCTATGGCAAACCAAATCTTCCTAGGATCACTGCCACAGAGAGGCACCCTTTAATAATTTCTGTGGCTTATTTTTCCTACTCTATTATAGTAAATCAAAAACATATCAGAATTTGTTAGTTTTTTTGGTTTTTTTTTTAAAGAAAGAAGCTAATTTATTAATATCTCGGCATAAGGTAATGCTTGCATAGGAGAAAAATCTTTCAAACAAGACTGTTAGTCATTGTCCATATGATGATGAGTTTCTATTTCAAGAGTCCTTCCTCTGGCATCTTCAGCTGGAGCAGTGGGAGTCCACAAGAACGTTTTTCTGCCCAGTTTTTGTAGCCAGCTGGCCCCAGGATCATTGTGACCACTCCTGCATGTGCATGATCTATTGTGATCTGTTGTCTTAACTGTGTAGAAAGCATCTTCTAACTAATTAGCTATTTCTAGAAGGCTGTCCTATGTGACCACTTCTGCAGGAATGGTTTCTGGTGACCATTTGCAAATGTCTTGCCTGTGTACAAGTTAATAAAGTTTGCAATAGGAACTGCCTTAAAACTGATGAAATTCCCTTGTCAGGATCCTATCAGTGCACTGAAACTCAGTCACTCCTAGGCCAGTCAGGAACTACCTTAGGGAGTCTTCAGCACCATCATGATTTTCCAGTTGGAAATCTCCTCTAACAATGCTGTGCTGTTTAGAGGATTGGGACCAGTCCATGCCCTGGTTTCAGCTCAGTGCCTCGTATGAAGCCAATAAAGGTGTGGAGACAAGTCACCTGTGAGTTCCTGTATTACCCAGAGGATGAATGTCTGAAATTCCCAGGCTGTCTGTCCAGTAACTACCCTGGTGGCAATCTGAAGCACAATTACAAGATAAATCTGATTGCAATTCTTATTATTCAAATTCTGTAGCTCTTGCCACACACTCTACCATTACTTTGACCAGATGGTGCCGAACCTCAAATGGGCCTCTGCAGGCTGCGTATTTTCATAATTTATCCGAAGAAGAAATTCACAAACATGGAAGAAGTCTAAAAAGACACAGTTTCAGATGTGAAAGGAACAGCAGGAAGGACAATGTATAACTTAATAAAAACGGAATGACTGGAACTTATTTTATTGTGACTGGGATTTTTATTTTGTTGCAAAATCCTTTAGCTTTCTCCAACCCATCTCCTTCTCTGCTCACCAGCCCCTCTGTCAATTATTGTACTGCAATATCAAAGGTGATCTGGAAGGTATGTTCCCAAGGCAATCATTAAGTCTCTTCCACAGGATCAATGAGGTAAAAATGTGTATTGGACACTTCTGAAATGAAAAACCAGAGAAAGAAACCAGAAAGCTATAAAGAGATTTCCCAAAGATCTAATATACTAGGTTGTCAGACTTCTGGTAAGGTGGTGGGAGAAAAATGTGGTAATACCATGCTTCAGTGGAGATTTGGTGAAAGACACTAACAGTAATTTGAGATGTTTCCTAGATCTGAGTGTACTGTAAGAGACCATCTGTGGTTTATGTAAGAAATATAAATGATGTATGATCCCAGAAACAGAGATAAGGCATTCAGGGTTAAGTAGGGTATTTTTACAGCCCAAGAATAAGACTGTCTGTGGAACTTTAGTACTAACCATCTTGGCTGTTTGCTTTTTCCCCTTCTGTCTCAATATTTTGCCTTAAATATGACCTTATTGCTGCTCTATGGAGGGGAGTTGCTGCTGATTTACCCTGGCATAGGTTATGAGGAAAAAGCAAGTCCACTGATGTTATAGAATTTCATATTTGTGGCCAACAACAACATTATTTTAAATTACCAAAACTAGGCAAGGTTTATAGCCTTAACCTGTATGTAGCTTTTTTGTGTCTGAGTCCTAAAGTCCTGCCCACTTGTTCTATATACTCAGCACCTCGAAAATCAGCCCACTGAGTGCTGTCAGTCTGTATCACACCATAGCTGTTGATTTGTAGTGAGAAATTTCTTCCCCCAGACTCTACTTGATCATCTTATTTCTCAAGTTTTTTCAGCAGTTCATTTTATGGAAATGTATATTTAGTACATGTGTGTGGAGACAAGATATTGTGTGTTTCTAAATGAGTAAAGAAATGTTCATGGGGTAGCAACTGGGAGCATGTGGGCAGGACTGGGAGATAAGCACATTCAGGGAAGGAGGAAGACAAGCTAGCCAATGAGTTGAGACAATACAGTCTTCAAACTGGGGAACTGGTTTCCAGAACAGCAGACTATGCATCTTGAAGGAATGCTTTTAGCTGTCACAGGAACAGCCAGTCCAACTGATTGGAACAAGCCACCTCTGGCACACTCCTCTAAGCAAAGGATGAAGCTTTCTGAAGCTGCAAAAATTCCTTAAGCTCATCCCGCGGCACCCATTGCATTGCCTCTGATTTTCACGTTAAGAGGTGGCAGGCATTTGGTGATGAAGAAAGACTGTCATTATTAGAAGAAGTATTTTTGGCTGCGATTATAATCTTAGAAAGAAAAGAGATAGTGAAGAAGTATGGCCTATGGGTAAAAGGAATTAGTTTCCCTTGGATCAAAGAGCACTTCTAGTCTAATATGTTAAAATAAATGGTGTTTACAAAGAAGTCTTCCTTTCTTTACACTGGCTGCCCATAGCATAGCACAACATATTACATATATAATTAAAATACAATAAATGCACAAAAAATTAATCCTTATTAAAACAGTAGAATAAAGTAGCTCCAGTGCATTTATATAATTAAAAATTATTTTGAATCCTGGTTTTTTTTCTTGTAAGCCTCATACTATTAACTGACTGCAATTATTTAGGACCCTTAAAAATCTGGTTTAGATTTATGTTTCATTAGTCTCCACCCACCCTACTGCCATCAATTCCATTTATCAGCTTGATGGCTTTCCCAAGTAAACTGTCTTAAATTTTCCAAGTGCTCTTTTTGCAAATTGAGTTAGATACAGTATTGCTATTAATCAGATGAAAGCAGGGGTTTGAATAGTTGCTTATTTCTGTAATGCTCTTGCAATTCATGGATATTTATCCTTCAGTTTCCCACATCCTGTATTTTGTACAACGGACTAGAGCAAGAGCTGTGTTACCTCTTTCCTGTAAGGTGAAAGAACATTCTTTGTAAATCAGTTTCCATTACAAGGAAAGTCATTAATAATTATCTGTTGATGAGCATCCATCTGTTTCTCCCTGCTCCCTGAGGGCAGAGTTGGAGCTGCAGCTCTGGGCAAAGCCAGCTTTTCACTAAAGGGGTGTCCAAGGAGGACACTCCTCTTCCCTGACTCTTGCCACTCTCTCCTGGGCATGAATATCCCTGCAAAAACCTCTTACACCTGCAGGTGAGCACCTCCCTGCAAGCCTCCAGTCCTTCATGCTCTTGGGTATACTCCATTACCTGGGGGCTGTAGCATACAAAAACAAACAAACAGACAAAAATCAGAGGTCATGCAAGAGGTGGTGATTTGGCAGCCTACAGGAGGGACTGACTTAGGGTGGCAGCAAACAGCCTTTCCCATAAATGCATGACAAGGTTCAAAACCATATTCCTAAATTTGAAGCAAAAAGCTTAAACAGTTATCAAAAAAATTAGAAACATGGTTGCATTTGACAGAAGAAAGAACCTAGGTTTTTAGGTCTTCAAGACAAGATTTTTGTGTGGGACTGGAGGCTGGGGCAGATATTTTCCTCAGGTGTGGAAGTCAGTCCCAAAGCAAATGGAAAAGGCTGAAAAGGCTCTCAGTATGTAGCTGAACTGCCACAACATGCTATGGTTGTTTAAGGTATACATGGATTCAAAAAACAATTAGACTACTTCATGGAAGAAAAAGCCACAAAGGGATATTAAAGACAGAAGTACAGCTCTTGTATCAAGGGGTTGCTCAGCTATGAGTCACTCAATGGTGAGAAAGTGTCCTGTAAAAACCAATCACCTTCTGATTTTTCTGGTCTGTATACTTTTCTCTAGGTGTTCCTGAAGAGCCACCATTGGAGACAGGATATGGGGCTACAAGAATATTTGGTGTTACTCAGAAGGACCTTTCTTATGTCTTTTGTAAGGAAGAGAAAGTGAATGTTTGCTAACGCTAGAATCTGATGGCTCACTACATTTTTATCAATTTCAGTAGCAATTTATCTGAAAAATGAGACCACTAATGTGAAAAAAAAAAATTGTATTATGCATAACTAAAGCCAGTAGAAACTTTCCAGCCATGCCTGGTAGTACATGCGAAAAATGATGGGGAAATGAGGGCTCTAAGGCTATTTAATTGTGAAGAATCAATTAGATAAATATATACTCTTTTTGATTTGTTGGCTTTTTTAAATTATACAGCTGCAGACATTACAGAAACTATGAGTATTTATATCTCAACCATATGTGGGCAACACTAAGAAATATTAGTTCAATAACTGTAATGATAGCTGTACTCAAATCAAAATGAACTTGTTAAAAAAAAGAAAAACCTCTTATTTATTTCCTTAATAGACATTTCTATGGTACTCATCATGGCAAAAAGAGAGTGCTGAATACTTTGAGGAAGATTAAATTATTTGTAATTATACCACAAGTGGAAGCTTTTAACCAATGGAAAAAAAAAAAAGTGGAGCTACCCTGAGATTAATCGCTCTCACTGAAATGACTGCTAAATTTTTCTCAGTAATGCTGTGAACTTCCCCATGACCTTTCATCCACACTTTCAAAATATTTTACAAGCACTGATGAAATTAAGCCTCATAACACCTGTGAAAAATAAACATCACTATTCCCACTGCACCAATAAGGAAGCCAAGATACAAAGAAAAGACAAGTAGAAATCCTGATAATTTTGTATTTCACAAGAATTCAGAAAAACTATAGAAAACTGTAGAAAAAAATTTTCCATAGCAGAAAACTGTGGCAGAATGCACGATGCATTTATCTTTGCAGGCACACTTAGCCAAAATTCTCCCTGATTCTCCCTATGAATGAACACCCTCAAGTGTTCTATTGATGCATAGTTAAATTCTGTTCTTTTCCCCTTAAGACAGCAGCAGTGACAATAATAACAACAACACTTTTACTTGTATACATGTAGAATATACATAATCCACATATATAAAGTTTGTATGCATATGCGTAGCTCTCCTTCCAGTGAAAAAGATCATCCCGGTACAATCGCAGTGTTTGCAAATACACTTCTTTTCTCAAATAGCATGTATTTCCATTTTTATTTCCCTCCCTTCTCGGTGCTTTTTCTGCCTCAAAGATCCCCCCTGGCAATTTGAACCTGTCCTCGACTCCTCAGTTTCTAAAAATCCCAGATGCTTTTTCAGTGGCAGCTCGTCATTAAGATGCCAGTTTTAACACTCTCTCATTTAAAAAGATCAGCCCCTTGGTCCTGCAATCAGCTCCATATGTATTGACCCTTTCAGAGATCTGTCCCTTCCAATGCAATTTCAACATTTGTCCTTAAATGTGAAATGTTGAACAGTTCCTGATTCAGCTTTTAAACTGGAAAATGGCCTAAAAGCTATAAGGTCCACAAGCTACCACTTGCCATGATGGATGTGGGAGAGAATGTTTAATGCTGATTTTTTTTTCGATGCTACCTTCTTGCCCTCACCCCACTTCACCTAGTATCTCTTCCTCACCTATAGTCCCCAGTGCAGCCTCACATGCCATTAGCAGAAGGTATATAACAGGTTAGAAAATTAAGAGTATGTTAATTAATTTTGTGCCATCTTTACCTTATAGATCTGAACATATTTTTCCAACAAAATAATTAAAGTGGTTCGAGGGAGTAATATGCATCTTGATATATGCATCTCATCTGGAGCTTAAATGCCTTTTATATTCCTTCTGTGCTGGTTAATATCCCAACTTTGCAATGTGAGAAAAGCAGCAAATGGTTGCTGAATGCAGCCTTCTGGACCAGGACGTGCTGCTGAAGGACCCTTGTGAAACTTGCACCTGGACAAAGAGCAAGTGCTGCCCTTCGCTTCTGATTGAGATGACATTGCAGGATTTATTTCGCATAAAAAAGAGGCTAAGTTTCTCTTGTAGCTCCCTAATTATCTGTCTAGCTGCAAAAAACGTTCCACAGTTATCTCCATTTTGCTATTGAAAATCTGATCCTTCAAATTTTACTAAAAACTTTGCAGCTTGGGCTACTATCTTTCTTGGGGAATGACAGTGAGTTCAGGAGACTTCATCCCACAACAGTTCCTAAGGCAACTGGAAAGGGAGTGACTACTTCTCAGAGCAAGTTAAAAAGGCTCACTCAAGTGAGACTCTAGCTTTGAATTGCCTCTCTCCCCTGGCAAAGTAGGCTCACTTGTGGAACTTTTTAATGAAGCAATAAACTTTTCCACCTACCTTCTGCAGTGCCAGTACTGTGTTAGGGTTGCGGCATTTGTACCAAATGGATTTTAAAATAGAGGCAAATGGTGTGACTCCAATTCCTGCTGCAATGCACACACTGACTCGGTAGTGGAAGATGTCTGTGGTTGCAGATCCATATGGTCCATCCACAGCCAGTCTACAGCAAAAAAACATTTAGTTAGGAGTCAACAACGCATAAAGTGGCAGAAAGGTTAACATTTGTTGGGTTACACATTGTCAAAACTGAGTTTCTGTTAAAATGAAAGAGAAAATACATGTCTAAGGCAGCACATAAATTGCCCATACAAATACATTTAATTTTCAGTGAGTGCCACTTAATAACAAAGCAACTGGCTTTTCTGAAATGAGAGAACAAGAGCACCCATGTGGATTTGGGGCCTGGCCATCTATTTAAGCATGCAATTGCAATTTTCTGGCTTTCTAAAATGTGATTAGTCATATAATTACATGTCCAAATTTAGCTGTGGAATTTGCATATTTAATTATGAATTACTGAAAAGCATCCTGTTTTAGAGCTTTATTTGTTATATTGTACACATCAAAGTAAAGAGGAACAGATTATATTAATCATTTTTAGAAGTTCTGTATTCGAGTTAAAGTAATAAAAGAGAAGGCAAGAAAAAGGTCATCATGTGCAAGAGAACTACTATTTTCTCAGCTCTTTCTGAAAAAGCAAAATACAATTCAGGAATACATTTTTGGCATAATACTGTACTTAGTATCTGATGTAAAGGCAAAAATGTGTAAGGAGACATGTTTGTTGATATTACTGCCTCCTGTAGTCAATGTTGTTGATGCCAAGAAATTAATTTTGGTCAAAATTAGAGATGATAAAGATTGTTGAATAATCAGATTCATTCCTTTAGCTACATGAAACATAAATACACACAGTACTTTGGAGTGCTCTTTCCAGCCCTATCTTTATACAACATGCATGCTGGGAAGATGGTTTCACCAACACCCAGTCCTTAGGAAAAAACAAAATTTTTTTCTTCCTTTTAGATTTTCTGTTGTTTTGTGCTCTTTACTGCATTAATCTTCCTTAAAATTTATCCTTAAATAGTACAAACAAATAGGCACAGATAATTAAAATGAAGTGTCTTAACAGGAAGAGAAAGGGGGATTCACAAGCAATGTTACACGCAAATATAGGGACACATTGTATCTCAAAACCCATTGCTACTTTTTTAAAAGTCCTAACAAATATTCACCATTTTATTTCAATATTCAAAATGCCCTGCAAGTGCAGTAGCAAACAAAACAGCTAGTCTGGCATAGTTGCTAGAAATCTGACCCAAGACATAATGATTTTTTAAAGTATGTACAATTATTTAGATTATTGTCCAGCCCAGTATTTTTGAGCACTCAAAAATTCCTGTAAAATATGGTTAATTTATGGTATATAACTACAGTGCCTAAGAGCAGCTTTCAGATAAGCCTTCTATGTAGTTCAATGTGAGGCTGGAAGCAATTCTCATTGTTGTCAGTAGATTGAGAAAAAATTGATCTGGAAGAAATTTCAAGGATTCTCTAGTCTGTTGCTGTGCTATAAGACAGGTTCAATTATTTCTGAATCATCCCTTGAAGAGATTTGTCTTGTCAGTCTGCTCCTAAATCCTCAGGTGACAGAGATCCCATCATTGGTTTGAATGCTTTACTCAGCCACAGCTATACAGCTGAGCCAAATACAAAGCCTCGGAAAAGCGGGGAGGAGAAACAGAAGAAAGAGAAACTGAGCTATGCAACTCATTCATTTGATCTAGATAGAGTGGATGAAGGTAGGAAGACAGTAAACAAACTGCCAAAAAAAAAAAAATTACATTTGGCGAAGACATGTAGAAAATAGGACCATGGACTTTCTTGCTGTGGTTTGGATGGTCCATATTCTTCCTATCCATTTCATTAGAAAAGAAATTAGATATATGGGGAAGGCAGGAGAAATATTTTGTTTTGAAAAAATATCATTAACAGATTCTGTGGTTATTTTTAGAATTTAAGCATTTGCTGATGATTGTGTAGTACTCCTGACTGTGAGAGCAGTTAGATTTTGGGGCAACATATTAAACCAGCAATTAAGTCAGCCAAAATCCTGAAGAGACATAACATAGAACTTAATTATTTTCACATTAATAATCTGTTCTATGGTTTTAGCTCCCAAATTTGTCAGAAATCACAACTGTCTTTGCTACCTATGTTCATATATAATATATGTTCATATATAATATGTATGAACATATTATTTTAATCCTCTTTAAGTAATTAAAAACCACACATTTTATTCTTAACCCTACCTTATTATTCAGTTGCTATATCTTCTGTCTTTTGCACAGTTACTGCTATATGTTATTTTTTAATGTAGTCACCAATTTGGTATATAACTTTAGATATGGAAACTGTGAAAAAGACCTGATTTTTGCTTTATTGCCAGTTTAACTATTGAAATATTCTTTTTAGTATATTGCAAGAAAAAACTGATGGATGTCATTAGGCACACTAATGAGATTAAAAAGAGGAGTGTTTATATACGACAGTACTGTTAATTTCAACCCTGCATTGTGGCAAGCAACGTTTGATAACTTTTTTTCTCTTCCTCATTTTTTGCATTTGCTGTCAATCACTTTGAACAATTTTTGCTCCAGTTCTGCTGAAGTGGCATACTCCTCATTCCATTTGACTTTAACAAAGGCACTGATTTCATTTCTAATTCTTATTAACTGATACAATGCAAGGACTGGACCAGATTTTCCTGTCTGCACCCAACCTCTAATAAAACTGCAGCTCAGTGGTGTCTGTGAGCTTTCCAGGGGGAAATCAGTCCCTGCAGTCCCAGGCCCTACACACTCCACTAGAATTTAAATGATCCTCTGCTGGGCTCTTTGCTGAAAGTCTCCCCTATACCTGTAAGCAGTGCAGAGGTAGAGCTACGTGGTTGGAATCCATTCAGTATAGAGCCAGGTCCCTGGCTGGAGTAAGTCAGGATGGCTCCTTTGACTTCAGAGGAACCCTGCCTAACTGGGAACAGCAGACAAACAACTTTTTGCTTGTATTAAGATGCCCAAAACACATAATTTGAACAAAAATAACCTTTATAAAGTGGAGCAAGGTTTAGAAAATAGAGATGAGGCTGTTGGAAAGAAGTAAGATTTAGGCAGATGTTTGAGGGACCACAAAATATCTAAACAGCTGAAAGGGAAAAACTGGAATTTTGGATATTAAGTGATGGTACCATCAGAGCATAAGCATAGAGGCACAAATCTAGCAGATATCTTCCAGTGTCATTTATTAAACAACCATCTTCCAAAATAGATATCTTTAGGTGTAGATGTAGGTGTTAGAGATCCAGATGGTAGCAACAGAGATAAGGAAATTGATATGGACTTTAAATCTTGGATTAGTCATCACATTCTCTTTGCAGCTTCTGGCCCCAGCTCATGGCTATTTGCTTGTGGTGTTTTTAGCATAATGTTGTATTTTTGAATCCAGAACTACAATCTAATAATGTATCATAAAAAACACATGCAAAATTAATTAAAGTTAACATGTTAACATTTCTTTTTAAATGTAGAAATAACATTTTAAAATATACAGTCTCTAATCAAACCTCGGTAACATCCACAATTCCTTCAGAGCTTTTTCCTCAGCTCCAAAGGCCTTGAAAAGGGCCGCAGTCCAATCCCCGACGAGCCGTATGTGGACACTGAAGTAGTCCTCCTCGGGAGCTGAGGTGAGGGTGAAAGGGTGCCACTCCAGCTGTGACACTGATGGGCACTGTAGAAATATATATTGGCCAGCTCCCATTTTAAAGCCATGTTTCTTCATGTGGAGCTCAAGGACTCCAGAGGAATGTGTCACCACCTAAGGAATGATAAAGGGACAAATTTTATTTTTCATTCAGAAGGGTAAATGTTTTCATTAGGTCACAGATATCCTAACCTGCATGTTGCATTGTTGTTGCCCAATAGCTTGAGAACATGTACAGTATATATTGTGGGACAGCTAGACTTCTGAGTGCAAGATGCAGAGGAAAGGCTGTAACAATTCAACAATTTGTCATTTTTCTTGGTATAACCTGTGCAAAAGTATTTCTTAATTGATTAGATTAATTCCTTAATTCCTAGTTTTGCTGGCATGTAACACTGCTACCTCTGTGGGATTACAAAGAAAAAGGCAAAGAGAGCTTAACTCTAATACACTTTTATAAAGAGTTAATCTCAGTTAAGCAGCAGTTTTGTATGTCACCTGTTATATTCTGAGATTCTCAGATCACAGCCACTCTGTGAAATCAGCAGCAAGACTTATCTTGTTCCCCCCACACAAGGTACTCCTCATCCCTGCCTTGATACACGTGGACTCAGCTGCTTCAATAGCAACATCCTCAATCTGTTCTAGTGTGATTTAAATAGTCCCTTGGGGAAATTGTTACAGTGGTATTAGTGGAGCTTTGACTATATATGCTAACTGATCATATAACCCTTCGTCTCCTTGGAAGACTCCAGATTTCAAAGTAAAAACTGTGTGCTGCTACTGAAGTCAAGGTAGTCTCTGGGATTAACTGCAATGGAACATGGTTTTAGTTCATTAAAAAGGAAGACCACAAACAGATGTTTGTGTTATGGTGGTGTGAGGTCCGGTACTTCATTAATCAAGCTTGGTCCCATATGGAATATTCTTATGGATTTGCTATTGGAATAAATGCAAAATGTAAAATCAATACTTGGCTGAAAACATGGTAATGATTGAAAAGTTGCTGAAGCTAGGAGTGAAAAATGAGGTCCCTAATATAGAGAGGTTACCTAAAAAAAATAAAAAACAATTGACATAATGGGAGTTTTTTTGCTGATATGCGAGCTATGTTACATACCTTTGTAATTATGACTTCCTGTCGAAATCTCCAAAACCTAACAATTCTTTCACAGATGTACAACACCATAGGACTTAAAACCCACTTCCAAGCCTGTAGAAAATTCCATATTAAAAAGCAATGTTTATTTGAATGTCTACAAAAAATACTTTGCTTTTCTGGTTTAAATCAGCAGGTAGCCTAAAATTAAATTACTTGATTTTCTGTGATTTTTGGTTTGTCTTTCTCAAGAGAATATTTGTGTTGCTGTTGTAGCTGTTCTGGCTTTCTTGTGGAATAGACATATGGGACTCCCTCACAAATGCAGTCCAAAAGCAGTGCTAATATCTATCTGTACTCTGGCCAAGAAGAGTCCCTTAAAATGTTTTCCTATTAAAAGGAAAAGCATTAATCTATTTAGATTAATATTATGTATGATTAACATGTATATGTTGTTACATACAGTTGTCATTGGACCTGAAGCTATATAGATGCATACAGTTATACAATATGCATGGGTAGTCTATGGGTAAGTCTATGGGTAAGTCTATTACCCATAGACTTACCTTTATTTTTTTTTTTTTGCCCAAAGTCTAGAGTATTTCAAAGCAGGCAGATAGGAGTAGCTGTTATTGTCAGCTGTGAGTTTTCTGATGGTGCATGAGAAAACATTAAGTCCCAAATAATCAGAGAAATGGGATACATTTCCATTTAATCCATTAGTCAACTCTTTATCAATAAATGAGGGGTTTTTGATCTGGGATACTGAGTTGGTGATACTTTTAAGTATAGCAGATGATTGCTGTGCTTGTACTTGCTAATCCTATGTACTGATCACTGTAACAATCAGAGATACCTGGCTATTCAAGTACACGAGCTCATCATTTCACTGCATTCTGCTGATAGCTAAGATAATTACATATAATTGAATCTTCATGATTAAAAAGAATGGGGTTTTTTCCCCAGGAAGAGATACTATTTTGTTTCCACTTTCATTAATTGTGTCTTCTCCTAGCAAACTGAATACTCCGGCAATCATGTGGCTTTTAAAATTGCCAGAGTAACTTTACTTGCTGAAACATTGACTTTGCTCCACAAGCTGTGTAGCGAGGGTTATAAAGTATCTTTTATGAGAAGCAAGCCATAAAATTATGTGACTTCCGTAGAAAGTGCTAAGAGGATGGAGTGGCAATTTCCCAAGGTTAATTCTTGAAAATTAAATTTAAAAAAAAAGCACAATTTAATAATGGGAAGAAACCAACATAAGCCAGAAGATTCTCATCTAAAGCAGAAACTCAACACATCCATTGTCCCTAAATACTACAGGTGTCTCTGCGCAGTGGGTAATCTCATGTCTTGAATACATTTGCATATATCAAGGCACAATAATGATGAGATCTGTTTTTCCTCCCTTCCATTTGTGCTACCTGTAAATAAAAGCATGTGACAGGAATGATAAGGTTGCAGGCTACCCTGCGCAAGAGTTCAGCTGGGATTTTAAATGTGCCATCACTCCAGTGCAAAGGAGCATTCAATCCAAAATGTCTCTTGGCTGGGTTGGGACAACGGGGCATCCACCATGGGCTCCTAAGCTACACAGCTCCTGGCTGGCTAATCAGGACATCAGTTTCCTTGCCCAAGCAGTGTTTCCTCCTGTAATGAGAATGAACTGAGATGGGGCAGTGATGGCTCAGGCGAGGCTGTGAGGACAAAATCTGGATGCCTCAGGTGCAAGGGAAGTGCTCCGTTGTCCTCAGTAGGAGCCAGGCTGGGCTGCTTCCTACCTGCTGAAATATGGGGCAGGGGAGCAGGTGTGACTGGGAGAGGGCCTCTGTTGTGGTAGCCTTCCCCAGTAGCCATAGCCAGCGTGGTGTGCCCTCTGGTCACTTCACAGTGTCCCAGCCGTGCACAGGCTGTCCCCTCCCTGCTCCAAGGCTGCTCCACCTGCACCAGCCCCTGCCAGTGCTGCACAAGCCTTGCCATGGCTTTTTAGCCTCTGAGTGAATCTGTGCTATCTTCTGTGGTGTCTAGCAGGTATCACACCATAGCACATTACACATCCAGCAAGGCACTGTTCATATAGATGATCTATATGCCATATGGTATTATCACAATTCATTTAAAGTAATGTGACTTTGCAAGTATGGCCCTGGGTAGGCAGGAAAGTGTGACAAAATAGGTTTAACACAGAGAAGTGGAAGTTCTTTCCAGTTAGTTTTATGATAATGAATGTCAAGACATGCTGTTGGAAGCAAGCTTGTGTCTGTATTCATGGTGCGTAGCCATGTATTGATTTTTATGGTGACATTGTAGCTGAAATTTTTAGAGAGGCATTCATTTTCTCATTAATATGCAGGTTGGATAGTGGCTAACAATAGTTTAGTTTAAGAAAAATCTATGTCAGCCATTAAAAGAGCTACCAGACACTGAATGCTAATTTTTCTCCTTTAGGATTTCCTTTGGTATGTTTTTTTCTTTTTGGAAGAAACAACAGAAACTTGCATATGAGCAACCTAAATCTTGAGCTGAAAATGTTAAATGATTTTGTTTGTATGCAAGACATCTGACCTACTGTACAAGTCTGCTACTTAATTGCCCCCTGTGGATTTGCAATCTTGTTCTAGCAAAATCACCCTTCTGTGGGACATTTTTCCTGCCTTTTGCCTTTCCCTTTCATAATTCATTGTTTCAAATTCTCTCCTTTTTACCTAACTTAAGACATCAAGACTGGACAGTATGAACTGTGTACCCCAAAGCAAGGACATTATTTTCTCTCTACCTTATTCTCCTTTGGTATTTAAATTACCCATACTAAAGTACTGTTAGTTAAAATAATGATATTAATTTGCATCCCTAGCTTTACAGGTCTATTTTGTTTTCTGTATCTCTACCCTCGTACAGTTTTCACTTGGAGGCTATCTTTGTGCAATGAGCACATCAAGGATATTAGTGACACTGAATTATTAAAAAAATTGTATACAACAAATCAGAGAGAGTACAATTTTGATATTCATTCAAAGAGAGTGTGTGTTAGTGTTTTCTAACAAAAGGATCTTCGAGAAATAAAAATTGCTGTTAATGACACAAAAATTATATAAAATACACTTCACCTGCACATGTTTACTGATTTCAGAGGAGATTGGGAGCACTATCTTAATGCACAGGGAGAGATCCTGGAACAGGAATGTGAAACTACTCTCTAAACATAACAGTAAGTGCCAGTCACTGGCATACCAGCTCCAGCCCCCTGCTCCCTAAGATTTGGCCTCCCAAGAAAGGACAGTAAGTTAAAAGCAGAAGACAAACATCACTCTTACCACGGGTTTGTTCCCAGAAAACTCTGGCAAAGGGCACTGAGTGGCATTCTCCCATTCCCAGTAGTGATCTTTACAGTAGGTGACATTGTGAAGCAGCAGACTCTGGGGTGTCTGACCTCGGACAAGCTGACTTAAAACAAAAAGGTTCATCAACGATATGCTTCTTTCCAAGGTTTCTTTGTTTCTCTAGGTTTTGCAGTAGTAATGAAATGCCAGTTCTGAGATAAATGAAAGTTTGAGAACTGGCCATTTCATTTCAAACATATTCTGCTCTCATGTTCAAGTTATCTTTCCTTTAGTTTTGCAGTGAATTTTTGACCAAAGGCAAGATGTGTGCTGCAGTATTGGTGCCTGTCAGTGCAGCTGAAATGGAGAGAGCCCTTGCATAGAAAATGTACATTTTACTGTATGTGGCAAAATTTGATTTTCAGGTTCTTTGGAGTAGGCTCTTTGACCTCCTCTGTATTTGAGCATCTGGTAGTGTTTAGTAAAGTGATAAAATTTAATAGTGACAGACCTTCTCTTTCCTTTACTGCTTTCTAAATGCAATTTTAAAAGCTATGAATAAAGTTGGAGGAGTGTAATTAGATGTATACTCTCTAAATATACTAAATTCTAGCTTCCTTATTTCTGGGAATGTTAATTATGTGAATTTTAAAAATATATCAATCCTGACTGTTCAGTTTAAATGTGTCCCACCTAGTGTTGATTATGGGTAGAGAAGGAAGATTTTTATGGGGAAACCCTGTTTATTTCATGTTGTTTCTCTGAATTTTCCCTTCCACATTTAGTTTGGCTCTGCCACCTGTTCAGACAGAAAGAAAAGGAGTTAGTTTTGAGTGAGGTTTGTCTAGCCACCTGGGAAGGAGGAAGAAGTGGAAGGGGGTTGAAACCTTGGGGTTTGACTCTTTTTCAATAGCAGAGGTGTTCTGGAGCAGGAGGAAGCTCTGTTGCAGTGCACTCCCAGCCTGGAGAGAGCAGAATGCTCATTGAATGGTATTGACAGGGCTCTTCAGCCAGTGCCCCAGTTCTGGGGCAGTCTCTGGCTGAGTAGTGCTGGTCAGCTGGCTAGACAGAGGGAGCTTATAAAGCTGGAGGTTTTAAAGGGTTCATTATAGTTTGAATTTAGATTCTAAAAGTTTTGCCAGAGAGGGAAGGGGCATTTTAATCAGGCCAGGATAAAGTCTATAGTGTTTGCTTGCAATTCTGCCTCTGTAAAATGAGACTAATTAATTGGGCCAACTTCAGGAACACTCAAAGCCAAACTGGATGCGGCAACTCTCAAACCACAAGGAAAGAGGTGGGGGAAGTAACACACCACAAACCATTGTGCTGGCCTGTTCCCTTCCTCATGAAGAGGCATCCCTGTACCTCCAGAGAACAGGCATGTGCACACGCTGCTGTGGGCTAGGAAGTTCCACTGCCAAAGAATCGTGGTCTGTACGTACTTTAGTGGTGGGCAATAGCATCTGAATATTTTATGAAATGGACATAAAAAGTGTATTATGATCACAAGGACAGGCTGATAGGGTTTTTAGCAACCGGGTCTAGTGGGAGGTGTCCCTTCCCATGGCAGGGGGGTGGAACTAGATGGTCATTAATGTTCTTTCCAACAAATATGATTCTGTGATTCCGTGAACACCAAATGACTGTCCTCGGATCTGAAAAGCTTAACTACAGCTTGTGGCCATGTGCACACAACCTAGCCAGTAGGAAAACATCTATAGAGCAAAGCAATCTTTGTTGAGGGCCCTTCACATGACATGACTGAGGGCTACCTAGGGCTCAGGACTGGGTCTGGCTTGGTTCTATAAATGGATCACTTGTTAGCTCTTGGAACACAGCAATGTGTTTCTGTGAGTGTATTTCCACCCCAAACACAGGGTTGTGCAGCCCAGGGACTGTACCATGGTATGAGCCAAATCCAGGGGGTAAGGAAGAGCATCAGATTTGCCTCAAAACTGCACTCCCTGAATTAAAATGTAGATTACCATGAATGCTATCACACAGAGATGAGAAAAGGAAGTGGAGGATAGCACACAAGGGAGAAGCTAATGATGCCAGTGGAGCTGGAAACAGAAGATGGAAATGTTTCCAGCTCTATAAGCACCTTGCTGCTCTCACTCTGCATTGACAGAAGATTTATTACTTCCTGAGCTTCTCAGGGAAGGTCCCATGCATCTTCTGTCCCTCACTGTAGGAACCAGAGTTCTCTACTAAGAGGACAGACCTTTCTTTTGTGCTGAGGAACAGGGAGAGAAACAGCAATCAGGCAGTCATCTCTGTCCATAAAAGTCATCTGGCTGGGCTAGTCATAAGCCTGACTTTTTTGTTACTGTAGTCATTTAAACCTGGTTTGTAGTAAAGTACCTAGCACTGCTACACAGTATGTCTGTATGGTGAGGAAATTTGGGGTTCTGGTCCTTGCAGAGAAAGGTCAAAATCACTTTACATTTATGGCACAGAGACACCTACCATAGGGTAGGTGACATGCTGAAAGCTTCTCAAGCTTCTACAAGGTCTCTTGAAAAATGCTTTACAAGAGCTATGAGCGTAAGGTCTATCCCTTACTAATTTGAAAACCACAAAGTTTTGATTCCTGATCTGTAATGTCCCCAGTTCCCAAGCATGAAAGTTCATTCATTGATAAGGTGCAGGTTGTAAGATGGTAGAAGAGTGGCTGAATAAACTGAATGATACTTTAATTCCTTAGAAAAGTGATGTATTTTAATTTCAGAATGTTTTCATTTTGTAATCTCACCAAAGATCCCAGCAGTTTGTTAGCAGAAAAGAATGGGATTGTAGATTTGGATGATGTTTAATCTCAAACTGTGTACATATACCCCATGTAGTTTACACAAACACTTACCCCATACCATGGATTATTAAACCAGTGAAGAAAACCACAAAGAGGTGGTGGGTGTACCAGAAAACCTCATAGCATGACCTTCTGATGAGCTCTGTGGATGAAGTCATGATCAGAATTAAAGCCACAGTTATCACAACTCCAGTTATTCCAGCTACTGTGGTCAGTACTTGTCCTGTTGTGTTCTAGAATAAGAATACATCATTAGTATTAGTAGTTCTGTTCTGTTGTTATTGTTGTAGTTCTGTTATTTTTATTACTATTTCTGTTACTTTTATTATTGTTACTGTTTCTGCTATTATACATGAAGCCAAAATCTTCAGCATACGAACCAAACCAGAACAAGACATGGAGGCAAGGCAATCCTTCATTTTACTACAGAATGGCATTGAAAGTCTTCCTTCTGCTCCGTTTCTACTCAGGCATATTCCAAACATATATTTAAATATATGCTGCCACTTACTTGTTTCAGGAATTGAAAGAAAGAAATTAGACAGTCTCATTTGTGCTTTGATAAATTTTACTTACTTACACACTTAATGAAAGTGTGCTGCAAATAAAGAAAAATTATTGGAGAAATGAGAAGATTAAACCTAGAAGTCTAATAAAGAAAACTGCACTAGAGACCAGCTTATTTTTGTGAAGTGATAATGTGAGGTGCTAAAACACCTGCAACTGTAAAGGTGTGGAACTCTTTTGTGCTTTCTTCAAAGTTTGTGGGGCTGTAGAAGCCCTGAAATGGTACACAAAGATGGCATACTCTCATTTACCTAAAAAAATATATTTTGTTTACCTGTTCCTTACATTTATTTGGAGATACACTACATAATACTTTAGTTACTTGGGTTACTTGGGTTTATTTTTTGAAATACATATTTATATTAACATTTTTATACTTGTCAATGACAAAACATTAATATGCTGGGCTGGAACATGTTCCTTCTTGTTCATGACTCACAGATGTCAGCACAGGTCTGGTGTATCTGTCTAAACCCACCAAAATAAACTGAAGTGAGAATGAAGATGTATTTTGAACACAACTGTCAGATGTTGATTGCAGTTATAAAGTGCAAATCGTGAAGAACAGCAGTAAAAATCTCAACACAAGACAAGAATCAAGCTAAATACGCCATCAGAGTGTAAATGAAGTCCCCATTTGGCCTCCAAAGCATGTATATCTGTTTTTCCAGTGCTGATGCACAGGAATGAAGAGCTCAGCACATCTTCTGGATCCTGATTTGGTTCTATAGCTTAATACACTAGGATTTAAAAAAAACAACCCTCTATTGTATTTGTAAAGTGCACTCATTTGATATGGAAATCCTAGAGGTGATAAAATTCCACAATGCCATTTTTACAGTCACTTTTTACAGTAAAATCATCCTTTCAAATGCTCCCACTTGACAGCAAACAGTGTATTTTCAAATGGGTACCTGTGAAGAGCATGTTCAGATCCTGTTACATATTAACAGGATTGATCTAGGTGATATTTTGAACATTTCCACTACAGTGGCTAGTTTGGATATTGAGATGAAAAACAGCAAAATGTCAAAGACAGTACATTGCTTCAATGGCAGTAGGATAACACTGAAAAGAAAGCCTGAATTGTTGATCTCAGAACTTTCTTCTCTGAAGTTAGAAACAATCTTTTGTTTGCTTCCGTTCATAATTTATTAATTCTGAGTTTAGCTACTGAGACACAAGTGAGTGATAAAAGAAATATAAATATTAGAGGTTAGAGTAAAATCTAGGCTGCAAATTGAAAGGTAATTGTGGAGTGTATTGCTGTGAGAAATCTGAGAAAGAATCTCAAAATATTCTAACCTTCTTCCTCAAGGGTATGTAGGATCTTAATGCTAATTAGAGGCCTACCTCACATTTATATTACTATGGTAATGCTTAGTGGGGGAAAAAAAATGCTTACTGAATGATGGTAAGTTCCTGTTCAGAGCTGGGAGCTTTGTTCTGCTCGGGAGATCACCTCATGGCCAGGCAATGGAAGTGGTCACTGGGTGTACTGAAAGACTGGGAAGCTTGAGCCCTTGGCTTGCTGTCCTGTTCTGATAAACCTGACTGCTTTGTCAACACAAACATGAAGACTTTTGCATTCATACCACTGACTGCATCGATTTGCTTGATTTTCTTCAAATTTGAAATTGTTTGCTTGTTTATTTTAAAAGATGAAAACCCCATGCTATCTAAACTGGAAAGGAAGGAAGAAAAAGCAGACAAGCACTGTTGGATCCTATCAATGGCTGTCCAGCCATCTTCTCACTTGGGTTCTTGTTTCAGTGGGGCACATTACTATTCAAAAGTGCACCAATCCATGGTGTTCAGGCAGTCCTTATTTCACGCTGACTGTGTGGGCATTTTCTAAAGAGCAGAATAATATGCATAGGAGTCTCACCAAGGCCATTTCAGCCCTGGCATATGTAACTATGAAATAGGATACACAAGGAAACATCTAGCATAAATGTGATGTGTGCTGTAACAGAATACAGGGAAAAAAAGCTGATTAAATTTTGCATGGTTTGCATGCCTTCTCTGCATGCTCAGCTTTTCTTTATGTTATGAATATTATAAGGGAGAGCTTAAAATGATGTGGGTTATACAAGAAAGTGGGCAGGGGGTACAGTCACTTTTTTCCCCAAAACAAGCAGAACCATTTATGGGTTGAGGATTCTATATCTCTGTTGGTTTCTGAAGAGGACACAGCAGCTCTAGATTCCCCCTGCACTGCTTCCTGTGTGCAGCAACCCCATCAATGGTTTTGAAGGTGTTCTTCCCTGAGCAGCCACACTCCACACATAACGAAGCAGGATCAGTCCCCAGATCAGGAAGCTGCTGCACAATCGTGGGGAGAGACAAACAGCAAATGAGAAAGAAATATTGTGATGTGCTATTGCTCTTTAGTTGTTTTTCTTTCTGAAAAGAAGTTGTGCTTGTTCCATGTATTGATAGTTTAGTTTTGGGGGTTTTAAAATTCTTTGCAGGTTTATTTAATTGCCTACTCTTCACAACACTCCTTATCCTCCCCCCACCAGCTGTCTCCTGACAAACTAATTAAAATACTATAGACATTTCTTTGAGCTTAGTAACCTGAAAATTGCAGCTCTGAATAAGTGTTTTCAGCTGAAATTGAGGTTAACCTTTGGCAGCACCTTCTCGCTCTGGTTAAAAGGCTTTGAAATACAGTTTTACCAGCAATAGAATCCACAGAGGAAACCTTTTTAGATGAGGAAACCTAAAAAGTGACATCTTACTGTTTCATAGGTCCTGATTGGGTTCAAGTAGCTTTCATTTGGGCTCTTGCCAAGACCAGAAAGTTTGTTCCGTAACTCGCCAGCTTCTTTTGACTGGCTGGAATGATACCGCTCGATGTTGATGGAGTGGGCAACAATGTGGATGGCTGCAGGAGAGAAAGAGTGGTGTGAAATTACAGGCACACTTGTATGTGCCCACAGTGCCAGAAGGAACTTCATTATGCACACTGTGAACTATTTGAAAAGCTCAGGCGCAAATTGAGAGTTTTGCATGGATTAAGCTGACAATAAAAAGAGAATTTTATCAACTGCATGTCTAATATGAAGCGACTGCTTCACAGTAGAGAGGGTAGGAACTGCAGCAAGCTCACCTCCCAGTTTACAGTCAAGTGCCTTGCAGTCTCCAGTGTCATCAAAGGAGGACATCTTGAGAGTTGATATAAAAGTGTATGCCTCTGCCTTTAAATTGTTCAAAATTAGGTAAACTCATTAAAATTCCTATTTTTAGTTAACATACTCAGATGTGCCATGGTTTACCCTTGCTGTACAGGACACTAAATTGACTGGTTTAGGCATGGACCAGTTTGCAACATGCACTAGAAATGCTTTCAAAATCTGTCCCCTATTAACAAATACCTGTAGTATTACTTTGTGCAGGTTGAGCCTGAGAAAGCCACAGGAGCAATGATTTAAAGGGAGAAGAGAAAGTCGCAGTGTTAGATCTGATTTGTCCTGAGTATCATATATCGCCTCTACTTCTGGCCTGCCCCCAAAAGGTATATGGAATGGTCAGTTTAGCAAAATGTCTTTGATTTAAGCAAGAAAAACCCCTGTAACTATTTTCTTGGGTGGAAATAGTATAATTTCAAGAGTGGAAAAGGAAGGACTTTATTACTGGCTTACATAGATAAAGTTGTAATCAAGCTAGGTGCAGAGTTTCATTTTTCAATATGAGAGACTCTCAAATCCATTACATGCAAGTTGTAATTAATGCAACATATTAAATGCCAAAGGATGAAAAAATGACAATGAAAGATAATTATATGTTTACAGCACAGCTATTTCTAGTTTTTATAATTAGCTTCCTGTTATCATCTCTCCTTCAGTGGTTATCTGTTTCTGTCCCTGACCATTTAAAAAACCTTTCTAAAAGGCAGTATTTGTAGTAAACCAAATATGATCTTCTTCCCTGAAAAATAGTCTCAAAAATACTTCTCTCCTCTCCTCTCCTCTCCTCTCCTCTCCTCTTTTCCTTCTTTCCTTTTCTTTCCTTTCCTTTTCTTTCCTTTTCTTTCTTTTTCTTTCCTTTTTCTCCCCTTTTTTTAAATTGTGACTACGTGGATGAAAAGAATATTTTACTATACTAGTCGCTGTTTAATCATAGATGTAAACACAGGACTAAATGCATAAGGACCTTGGCATTGTTGGCCATTTATGAGCCTAGCCACTTAGTGGGCTCACTCACTCCACATGCTGGAGTCCACCTGGAGATGTCTGTGTCATGTGGGAGCACGAGTTCAAGTAAGATGCTGGCCATGGAAATGTTCAAATCAGCCAGTGCAAGAAGATAAAACATTCCACCCAACAGTAAATTATCCCATGTGTCCACGCTGGAGAGAGGCTATTTTCACTCTGTACTTCTGAGGTGATACTTCTAGAGCAGTAGATGTACTGTGGTTGGTTGATTGTCAGGATGCACTTCATTCAAAATGTAATGTTAACTTAGGGGCTCCCCCCACCACTTCTTGACACCTCATTGCCTCATGCTTAGATATTCACTGGGAGATGAAAGATCTATTTAAAAATCCTTGTTACATTAAATTTAAAGTAAGGCTTTAAACCAAATCACATGTCCTAGTCACTGGGTTGACTGGTTATTCTCTTTTGAGATGTCTCTTGATGAAGCCCTTAATAAAAATAATCCAATATTTATTGACATAGGCATCACAAGTGAATATCCTGAGCACCCAAACTGCAAAATCAACCTCCCATTTCTCTGAATCTTTGGCCCAATGAATAATAAATCATTTATACAAGCTAGAATAGCTTTGCAGGATGGAGACCGAATCCAAATGGGTATGAACTGCAGAGAGATAAAGTGAGCCTGGAAATTAGAAGACAGATTCAAGTCATCAAAGGAATGAGATTCTAAAATAACCTTTTGATAAATGGGATATTGGGATCAAGCAATCTAAGCAGCTTTCAGCCAAAGGTTGGTCATTTTATGAAATGGTGTGCATGACATGACTGTGAGCATCAGAGGGTGCTGGACTCAGTGGCCTGGCACATCCTGCACATGTTGTTATGGGTTAGATGCTGCATGTGAAACAGCCTTGCCAGCATTAGGTGAAAGATGCTTCCTGGAGCCTGTGCACACACATGAGAGTGTGCTCCCAGCACACCAGCAGTGCTGGGAGCCCTGGAAGGAAGGTGGCACTGGACCACAAGCAGCAAATGAGATGTGTGGATTTAGACTGTCAAAACCCAAGAGTCCAAGCTCTGGGCTGGATGGTTTAGGTGGCAGCTGTGTGGGGGCTGTGGCAATCTGTTCCCCAGTGTACAACTGATGCATAAGCAGTATATAAACACTGTTTATATATTTAAGTGTAACAGCACATTTAAGTGCTGAGTAGGAAGGGGGAACTGTTCCTACAAGGGACTCTTTTCAGAACAGATGTGTTGGCCTGGTAAGGATGTTATCTGATCCAGCTGGAAGGGAACCAAGTCGCTGCTTGATGAGGACCTGATTTCTTTGACAGCTGAAAGAGCTCACTCACAGGACAGGAGTGTGGGGTAACAGATTTCTGTCTTTGGTAAGTTGTGGAGTTACATGCTGCACATTGTCTGGTATGGGCTAAGGGAAAGAGGAAAGAAAACTTTCAAAGGATGGAAAACCCTGACAGTGAGTCTCTAAGTGGACTTGTACTAAGCAGTTTTATTTTGGTATCTATGGGTGATGACTGTAACTTGGACCTCTTGCCCTCTATACCTATAGGATGCTCTTTGTGACTCTGGTATGATGTAATAGTCCCCATAGCCTAGGGACCAGGAGAGTTTCACACAGTAGGATCCATAGTGCTGTTTTACCAGAGCTTGCCTGCAGTCTGGCAGTTTTGGATTAACTTTGCTCATTTAGAATTGTGACATTGACTAATTGTGGAAGTTTGAATCTGTGTTCATAGTAAAAGGCACTTTCTCCTTTCACCTTCAAAACAATAGATTTTTTTAAAGTGATACTGCAGACTATAAAATATTCACATGAAATGATGACATTTCTGTTGTTTAGAAAGCTACAAAGTCTAGTACTTTCCCGAAGTGCAGGATTCTACATGATTTGCACAAGTTCTAGTCATGTCAGCAGTGACAGGATATCTGATGCTATCTGGTGAATGCTGAGTGTTGAGAGTGAGATGAGGTGCTAGTTTTCTCCAGACAGACGGAGGTCCATATTTCCTAACAGAGCATTTCTAGTCTTGGACAGAAGAAAAATGGGTTGAATGGATATAGTTTCTCAAGAAGGTCTTGAGTATATAGCTGATGAGGAGTTGAGCTCATGTTGCAACTTTCCCCTGGTGGAAGAGATCCAGTTCTGGCAACCTAGCCTAGTAAGGTTTTTCTGCAGGCTACCAGAGGACACTGCCTTTCCATCTGCACATTGTTCTGTTTCCCTGTGTTTCTGTCAATGGAAACATCATAATGGATTCTTTGGGATCTACCACACCTTCCCTTCTGGGTGACATTCTCTCCAGCTTTCAT
This sequence comes from Passer montanus, assembly GCF_014805655.1. Lineage (NCBI taxonomy): Eukaryota > Metazoa > Chordata > Aves > Passeriformes > Passeridae > Passer > Passer montanus. The sequence continues at coordinate 19,455,841 of NW_024366591.1, read as the reverse complement.
GTGATAGGTAGAGGATATTACAAGTGTAGAAGACTTCCAGAATGAACAGGAGTGTTGTTGTTTTTATATTCTCTAAGCTATTCTGTGGTAGATGTTAATGGAGAGAGAAAAAGGATACATTGAAAAATATCTCATTCAAACTAATGATTTACTGAATATGTTGGTTTACCTGAGTCTCCCATGATCTTAGATATTGCCTGGAGTATTATTAGATTAATACTTCTGATGGGGTTTTTTTTGTGCTTCTAGCAAAAAATGATGCAATCTAAAAGTGAATTACAGATGGATGGTAAGAGTAATGGAAAGATCTAATTCCATTTTCAGTGTGGTTCATTTAATGTATAATAGTTGTAGCAGAATAAAAATTCTGGCACGGAACACATTGCCATTAACTAAAATATTTTATATCCCTAAAGTGCATTTTCTGAAGGTCTTTGCATCTGCAGTGTATAGAATTTACTAAGCAATTCCAAAATTACATATGCAGATTTCTGAAATCTGAGCTTACCACAGTTGATAGTTCTTTCCTCTGCACCACTTATCTGAGTTATCCATGAGGACAAAGTTTAAGGGACTGCATCTCAGAATTTTCAGTTCAATTTTTTCCTCATTCTGCATGTCCAAATATAACATGTGGAATAAATCACCCAATCTGTTAAACAAAGCTCTTTTTTATAACAGTTTATGCAGAATGAAGGATTTTTGTTGTTTTTAATGACATCTGGAACCTCTGAAGCACTTAACATACATTAATTTGTATTTGACCCTGAGATGTTCTATCTAGTCCACCTCTGAGATCAAATAAAAGCTTTATTTGAAGGAGAGAGGGAGGAAAAGGGTTGCTATTAGATCATGGTGTTTACTGTACGTATCCTTAAATACAAAGAGATATAATTAAATTATCTTGAAAGTATGGTCAATTTAGTTACTCTTATTCAGCCAATTGTGCCTTCAGTGAAGCATGCACAACTCTCATTGAACTAAACAGAAATTTCATGTGTTTATCTGAGGACAAGATTTAACTCTCTCTTTTTCTGCATGCCTGTACAGGATAATAATCAAATTGGAGCTTGCTGCTAGCAGTTAAACATTTTGATTAACCAGCCTATCATGATAAAGTCAAAGGGTCAAATCCTGGCCTTTCTGCCCACAGCAAACAGAGCAGCTTTACAGGCAGATAATGCAGGCATGGAGAATTCTACCCCAGACCAAGGCTGGGGTTCTTATTGCCACCCATTGTCTTGTGCCATTCTTAATTACTCAGAACCCCTAATTCAACTTCATGATGCCTTTGTGGACTAAAAAGGTGCAGGCTGTATAAAAATTAAAATAGTGACACACATGTGCTTGCACTTTATTTTGTTTTTAAGAACGGTTATACACATGAAAGAAGAACATGACTTGGACCATTTTTTATCTTAGCTGGAAGCTTACAATCTTCAATTTAATATTGTTTCCTTCTTAGTACTTGCACTAAGTCTGGATTTAAGCAATGTGACTAAAAAACAAAAAAAGACATTTAATGGAAGTTTGTTTTTCTGTAATTTCTGGAAGTACAACACTGAGGTATCAGCTAGACCTCTTTTGAAGATAGGCATCTACTTCCCTGAAAACTTAATAATTTACCAAAAATGTGACTCAGGTCGCCAAAGGCCTTCAAATTGTTTACCAAAAAGTGGTTGAAAATGGAAAGGTTTTGTAATATTTTTAGCTACAGATTTTTCAGTGCTTGTCAGAAGCCAAACACATCTGGCATCACTGTACTTCTTTCTGCACTTTGCCTGTTTTTAAAGAAGAACACATTGCTGGAATTTTTAAGGAGCAGGAATCATAATTTCAAACAGCCTAACTCCAAACAACTTTTCTGTCTTTTGGCTGTTTTCCCTTGATTGCTTAAACTTTATTCATATTATAATTCACACATTGATGGAGCAAAATATCCATATGACCTTTCTGCAAACACCAAAAAAAAAATGCAAGTATTTTCTTCTTTAAGATAAGCCAAACATATCAAAGTAAAGAAAGAAAAATGCCTCCAACACTCCCCACTTCAGAAAATGTATGAATATTCTTTTTGAGAGGGTAAAAACAGTAAAATAAGAAGTAGGTTTTGTAGAAAATATTATTACTATCTCTTGTGGTGCCTTTAAGTTTCAGGCCACTGTCTCTCAACTGAAAAGTCTCTTTCCAGTACAAAGCACAGAATTATTTGCACTGATCAAACTGAGAGTGCATGAAACTCTGATTTTATTCTAGCAGAGTTACGGGTCTATAAGGAAGATTTATTAGTGGCTGAATAACTCCCAGACAGCTCTTATCACAGACAGGCATGCAGAATGCAGGAAGCCAAACTAAGCAGAATTCCCTTTACTGAATTTTCAATGATGCCCTTGATTATAGATAGCATTGTTTACTCTCTCTCTTTCCTCCAACTTCCCTCTTCCACTAGTCTCTAATTATATCCCTTTATGACCTGACCAATTAAAGCCTGCTCTTGAATTTGTATTAGAGATGATGAAAAATTAAAGGTACAGATGTACTCTTTTCACGGCCAGGCACACCTCAGCTGAGCTAGCTGCCTGTTAGAAGCCAGACAATACTAATGTTGCACTGACTAATTTTAGCACACTATTAAATAAATATGCTGGAATAACACCACCTGGCAAGCCAAGATGAATAATGTTACTTTAATAATAAAGGCGTTTGCAACTTTATAATGTGAGGCTAAGCTTACTGATCTGATTTTCAAATTGGTTTCACTTCTTGCCACCACATTTAGTCTATTGATCATATCAGGTTGTACATCCATTTAACTGAGAATTACTAAATTGCAATAGACTAATAGGAGTTGACTGTGTTTTTGTGTAATAAAAAGCAATATAGGTAGTGCTAGGATAAATAATGTGTCAGCTGAAAGGAAAATGGCATCTATTTACACATCATTTTAACACTGTTAGATTTTATTGAAAACGATTCAGTGTACTTGTGGGTACCACTCTGAAATGTTGCTTTTCTGTCACAATGTGTTCTGTAGACTTTATTTTTCTATGAACTTAAAATTGAATTTCAGGAAATTGAGTTGCTGGCCATTCTTTACACAAGTCTAACACTATTCAGTGATGTAGTGTTTTTCCAAATATGATAAATGTTTCTCACTTGACTGTTAAGGAAGCAGGAATTCATAGCTTGTCATGCTTTGTTTATTAGACTTCCTTGTGTTCTGTTTTCTTTCTCAAATATCTCATTAATTATTTTTCCATTTTGTATTTAGGAAAAAAAACCCCAACCAACCTAAATAACAACCCAAAAATGAACCCTTGATTTCTCCCTAGAGAGTGATTTAAATGAGAATTATATATCATGCTTTCTGTCATTTCACATTGGCTTCTGTGTCTTTTTCCTTGAAATTAGTGAAACCATTAAAGTAATCACTTTTCTGATAGACCTGCACTTCCCAAACTGTCCACATTAATGCACTAGCAAACATTTTAATATTATTGTAAAAACCAAAAACATAAGAGATTTGACTGTAAAATTTTGCTTTCTTTTTGGAACATAACCTATTATACACCAACTCAAGTTGGTCAATTTATATTCCTGGGTTGATTTATTAATTAAAGAAGCAATGTTGCACTCTGTAGGAATGTGTTCTGTAGTGAAACTGAACTCTGATGAATGAGTGGACATGACAGAGAAGTAATTAATCATAATACACTGTAAGATGAATGTTTATATCCCATAGCCTTCCCCTTGGAATTCTTTAGCATGACATACACAAGACAGACTTTAGCTATTGGTTCCTGTTGGCAATCCTGACTTGTCTCACGGCATGAGGACATTAACAGCCTAGACACACAAAAGCAGCTCCCTCACGCAGCCTGAAAAAAGATATTGGGACCAGAATCCACCCTGACAGCCTGGGGGTAGAACGGTTACCCTGCAATGTCTCATGCTTGCAAATAGCCCTGATTAATTCCTGTCTCTTTCCCCTTTTCTAAGAGATCTATCTATCTATCTATCTATCTATCATCTATCACAGATACCTCTCCATCTCTGTGTGCTCTTGTCCTTCTTCACACAGGCTTTTGTTTATTCCTCTCTGTACATCTTTTCCTCAAGCTAGTTCCTGTTCCCCTCATGTCTTTTGAATAGGAATTCAAACTTCTCCAGGTCCTTTTACAAAGATAACAGGAAGGTGCCATGTCTTTTTCCCAGCCAGGTGAATAAGCACCTCAGTATGTCACTAGGACTAACAAAATAGAAAAATTTGGATCTCAGGTTGCTGTTTTCCCCTCAAGGGGGTCATTAGTTTCGTGGATCAGTCACCTGCTAAAAATAAATATCTAGAAATCCATTGTTTTTGAGACACCTGCCTTTCTCAAATTCAGATTAAATTTATTACCTGGTTGAAAAATTAGTGAAGATGTATTGGTGGGAAGATTTGTGGTATGACTCATAAGCATCATTTCCTGACAGAATCAGACAGTGATGTTATGTCATCTCCCCAAACATCTACCCTCAGGGATTCAATGAAAGTTATTTACACTAAATTTTAAGGGCACACAAGTAGTTCAGATTAACTAAGTGGCAACTGGTGTTTACTATTCAGATTGAAAATTTATTTCCTTAACAGTCAAACTCTTCTCAAGCAAAAAAGATTACAAATGGTTAATCAGATGCGACTCCTACACACATTTAAAGCTGCAGTCAACAAATGATTGCACTAAAATATCACATCTCAGAGCTGATGGGGATTACGGCATTAGGCAGAATCACTATGAAATTCAAAACAGTTCAAAGGCAAAGAAGAAAAAAATAAAACCAAAAAAGCTTACTTGCATTTAACGCTATTCCATAGGCAACCATCTTGTGAAATGTGATGTTTTTGTCAAGCTGTCTCCTCAGTGCTCCTCCACAGTACTTGGTGAAAAAGCAGAACTTGTTTTATATCATTCCTATTGGTGTTTACATCTCACATTTTGGAGAGGAGAAGAGTTCAGTACATTTGTAAATGGAATGCTGAAGGAATTCAGTGGAAGTTTCGAGTTAGTTTTAGGACTCAAGTAAGTTTCCTGAGTGGCACTCCAGGATTTCTGAAGCTATTCATCCTATACAGGGGCTCAAAAAGGGTTTGATAAATCCCTGCAACACTTGGCTGTGATTTGTGAGTGGTTTATCTGAGCTGACATTAACTCATTTGCAGGTGTAGGGACACCAGGCTGGGCCACCACTGCTTTGTGAGCTTAGCATAACAGAGCTGAAGTGCTGGCAAAGCCAGCTTGCAATGAAAACATTTTCTCTGCTTTCAGGAAATGCTCACCCCAGGAGGGTGAGGCTGTCTAGACCTCAGGTGGCTGCATGCTGATGTGCTGCTGAGCCGTGCTGCCATCCCTGGAAGGGCTGGGCAGTGGTGCGCTCACGGCCAGCTGGGTGCCCCGGTGTGGAGCCAGCCCAGGGCTGGGGGCCGGCTGCACTGAGCCAAAACTAACACACTCTGCTGGAACCCAGACAGCACTCCTGGACAGAATTCAGTCTCTGAGTGGTGGTGTGGGTGTCTGGACTGCTCACATGACCTGGCATGGCTCCATGCCAAAGATCCTGGCATGTATCCAAGTTGTTTCCCAGCTAATAAGTCTTCCAAAAAGCTGGAGCACCACAGGGTGTGATGTCAATACACAGCACCTCCTTGGTGAGGCACTGGATCCAGCCCGATGCTGGCCATGCTGGAGCAGTCAGGTTGCTCTGCACCATGCTCCTCAAGAGCAGAATATTGTCCAGAATAGCCAAATATTATCTGTGAGAAAAGTTCCAGTTCTCTGAGTTCTTAGTGTCCAAGTGGGCATACATACATTCTGTGCTGATTCACAAACTGATTCAGAAGGCCAGGACATATTTTCTATTTTTTTTTTTTTTTGGTGAATGTTCAACTTCTGAACTCAAGCAATTATATAAGCATTGATTCCCAGCCTAAAGACTGCTTAATATCTAAACCTAACAATCACGGAAACAAAAAATGGCAGAACTGAGATAAGAACCAGCTTACTATAAAATAACTGTATTGTACCATTTCTAAATTCCTGTTGTTCCTGGAGTCATGAAGTGATCAGTGATTTTTTTACCCATACATGTGTCATTGGGATTGCTCTGACTGTAATAATTCAATGCAAGCTCAATAAATCTAAAGCCTTAAGTACTTCCTATGTGTGATTCCAAGGCTTGTGTGAACGCCAGTTACAAAATTGCATTTACCTCAAATGAAGACCTGAATGGTGGCCACTCAGACAGAAGCGTTTAAACATGTTCATTATTATCCTTAGAACATTTTTATCTATCTGAACATTTTATTTCTCCGATTTTCATTTTGCAGCTACAAAGAACACACATGATGGATATGAATTTTCTCCATTTGGCCAAGTGGCATTATTATGTCCCTCTTTTGTGGCTTCTCACTTTTCTCTTCATGACACCATGCTATGCAGCAGCTGCCAAAATCAGTGTTGCATTTAGAGCACTGTGTTAAACAAGTCATTTGTTTCTCTTCAGTCATGAATACTGACAATTTAAATGGTAATAACTAGGCAATAGTGTACAGGCTTCTCTATCAAAAATTAAAATTCCTTGGAAAATGTTTGATATGGATAATATTGCTGAACTACAGAAATAAAAAAGAGAGAATAATATGGCTATTTGAGAAATGGTACTTACAATGCTTGCTCCTCTTAAGAATGAAATAAGGTTTCTACAGACTGGTAACAGGATTAGCATGCAGTTAAAATTAAGGCACGTTGCAGAAGCTCTTGCCCAAGCCAGGGTTGACTGTACATATAACAGCATAAAGAAATTAAATTACAAGCTTGGTATAGGAAGAGCAAAAGAAAGAAAATACTATATTAATATAATGCTCTTATATGGGAAAATTACTGTTGAAGCATCAAAAGTTTTATGAAGGATGTAAATAAAATCAGACTATGAATACATTCTGCTTGTGAAGCTCTTTAACAATCAAACCCATACTTACTCCCAGCATAATCCGTGTATAAATGTAAGCTTTGTCATCTTCATACCAGTGGAAGGTATCAATAAACAAATAGAAGTTCAGTCCCAGCCACAGCAGCTACAAAACAGTGAGGCTACAGATTAGTGACATTTATAGTCTTTTTTAAATGCATATAAAACTGGCTATAGTCATAGTTTTAAGAGAATCTGAGAGATGTTTCAAAATAAGGGTGCAATGCAATTCTTGATCACAGAAGATAGAAATAGAAAATGCCTGTTGGAATGACGCTATATTTTAGCAAATTCAGGGTTACATCCTACCCCAGATCTTGAGTAAAGGATATAAATTATGTTTACTGTGTCATGGTAAACTTGCTTTTAAGCACAGGCCTTAACCTGGTCTCTAAAAAGGAAATAAATGCCAAAATTAAAAAAATCACAGAAATGGAGGGAATTAAGAGCTAAGGAAATTCCTTTCGCTGCTCCCCATATACAAACAACCAAAGTGTCTGAAAATAAATCAGATTATAATTTCAATTATAATTGCAAACCTCTGCTCCCTTTATCTGAGGATTAAAGTACATTGACTTAAAAATAATTAAAAATAAAACACTAAGACTTTAAATTGTTTTTAAGACTAGTTATAAAAAGGCTGCTGAATATTTTATAGCAAGTTTTACATTAAGCTTGGGAGTATTACTGTAAGCAAACCATAAAATGTCTTTTAAACAAGCTTAAAATATTTATATATATCCAATTAGACTTTTTAATGCTAAAAATACTCACTAATAACAGCACTGAGAGTTTTTCATTCAAAATCCAGCCTCCCATCCTGAGTGTCTCTCCCTATGCTAGCAGCAGCTGACTCTTGCCTTTCAGTGTAACCTGAGTGCTCTGTCCATTCCTTGGGCTTTTCTACCAACTGCTTTTGTCTTTAGTTTCTTATAAGCACCTAGTGGGAGCATGAGTTCTCTCTAGGAATTTTCTAATTAAAGACTGCCTGACAAGAACAGATCACCCGAGTGACATGTCTCATGATCCATGTAAATAAAATGCTGGTCATTGTCCAGCCCTTTTTCTCTCCAGAGTTATTTCTCAGCAAATGAGAGATGCTGTCATTACATTGTCCTCCTGTACTAGCATGTATTAAGGTGGGGGTTTCTTGCTTTTTGTCTTTTAACAGGGTGCAACATTTCTTTGTGATTTGTCTTTTAATTCAGTAGCAAACAGCAGCATCCCTGATGTGTGCATAATATGAGAGTGTGTCCTGGTGAGGGCACTGCATTTACCCTTGCTTCCCCTTGCCAGAAGCTGTGCAAATTCTGCCTGTAGTAATCTCATTCTTTCTCTAGTAAAACCATTTCCTTAAGGCTTTCCTGACTTGCCTGTGAAGGAGACCCTTCTGTGACAAAATAACTGAAAATTTCTGAAAGCTGAAATGCTATCAAGCTCAGCTACTTTTTAAACCAGTGCTAATGGCCATTAATATGAGTTAGCAGAACCATGAGAGTGCTGTTACAAATGCTTTGAATGCAAACATTTATGAGGGATTTGCTTTGAGCTTTGTTTTCCTTGGATGGTAAAATTAAGTATTATTTAACAAACTTTATGACAAGCCATGTGCAGTAATTGGCCACTGCCCATTATGTAACTCGATATAGGCTGTCCCCACAGCCACCCCCTTTATAGTAGCTTTGGTAGTGCAGGGGCTAACAAGCTAGTGAATCTTGCTGTGTTTTTCAGAGGTCAAAAGATGAGGAAATAAGGGAGAAGGGAAGAAGAATGTGCAGATGGTAAGGAGAAATACTAGTAAGGTCAGATGCCAATTTTAACTACTTTAAAGAAAAAAAAAAAAAAGGAGGGAGAGAAAATCCACTATCTGGATTAGCTGTACTTCAAAGGGAAATGCAGCACTGCGATGTTCGGCTTTGAAGTTCAGCCCATCCAGACAGCAATTTTCTAAACTGAGTTAAAACTGGCATCTGAAATAGATTTTTTTTTTTTCAGAGTACAGCAGATTCATATGCTGGTTTAGGCTCCAAAATTTGTCTGGATCAGCAGCTGTACTTCAAAGCAGCACATCTCAGTACGGCATTTGACTTTGAAGTGCATGTGCTCCAGATGCCAGTCCTCTTAAAGGAGACAATGAATCAACTGCGCTTTAACTTTTGTCTGCTGAAACAGCTATGCTTTTTCTCATATGTAATGGTAATGTGTGTGGTCTCAAGTATGGCATCTCTCAATAAAAACATAAAGTTAACAGAAAAGCTCTTTATTGCTTTATTTTATACAAAGGAACTGGTCAACATAATTTTATTTTACTGATTTGCAGTGATCTGAGCCAATTTATAGCACAAACTATTCAGACAAGTCTCAGGAAAGAGAACTTTATTGATTAAAGATGTAATGGTATTCCGTTTTGTTATTGTTTTATCATTATGAGCTACAACTGTCCAAAAAACATAGAAAAAGGATTAAAAGGGGTTCATTCCAGCATTTGGGTAGAAAGCAGTGCTGGCCATGCTGAATTCCCATGCAAGAGACAAGCAACTCTGTCATTAGCTTAAAAGGTCAGTTTTTGCATGGAAAGAAGTTTATGAGGTGCTGAATTGTTCCATGCAAGTATCTCAGCATTAATGTCAATGTTTGTATCAATTACTGCTACAGACCTCAATCACTGTTAGTTCTCTTCTATTTGATGGCAACCTCTATCTGAGATTGTTGGTAATTTTTTCAAAGTACTTTGAACAGTGCTTACCCTTTGCAAGACTAATTATTAGCATGAGACTGCACACACATACCTATACATATTTCATTTTGCTAGGCTATCCTATTTTTACTATTAGATATGCCTGCCTTGTTTCTCAAAGGCAAAATCATTTCAGTTGGCTCTGAACTGTGCCCTAGCCCTTTCATAGTTTTCCTGTGCACTTGACTTTATGTCTGTTGGTAACCTGGATGAACTTTATAAGCTCCACTCTGCTACTTACAGAGATGGATTTAGGTAAACAAGTGATCCCGAGTCTCAGAGTGCTGCAAGTTTGCAGACCAGCTGAAGCCATTTAATTGCTGACTGTGTCAGAGGATATGCTTTGTGTTAGTCTGTACAAAGTGGTGGCACCGCTGTGTTTTCTGATTTTTACATTATCTTGGCTTAATATTTCCCAAAAATGTTCAAGAAGCAAAAGGCAGATTTGTCTTTGATGAATGAAGAAGGTGAGCAATATATTGGATAAAACATTCACTTTTGTAAATAGAGAAACTGCTGAAGTTAATTAGAGATCAAACCCTTTCCTTTTTTTATTTTGTTTTGTTTGGGGTTTGTGTGTCTGGGGTTTTTTGGGGTTTTGTTTGTTTGTTTTTCCCTGTGAAGACAACTTTAAGGGAACAGAAGCCAAGGTTCATCTTTGGTTATTCTGTAGTGCTCTCATTCTAGCTTTACAAAAGAACACAGAATTTCCATGAACAGTGGCTGAGTGACTAGTAGCATTAAAAACCAGCTATATAATTTTTTAGAGATTTTCTCATAGTGGGGCTTTATTTTTTATATTTAACTGCCTCATTAATGTTAATGGATTTTTTTTTTCTTTTATAAACTGCACTCACATTATGGTTGGGGGAACAGTTTTGCAGTTTGAGAACATTCATAAAATCCCCAAAGCTCTAAAAAACTAATGTAATTCCAGCCTTGTCAGTGCCAGAGATTCAAAAATCATCAGAATGATCTAAAATTTATGAAAGTAAAAACAGAGAGTCTGCAGTTTGGGGGACAGTACTGAGACTTCAAGGGCATCTGGTTTCCCATTTACAGCTTTTTGTCAGTAACAGTGTGTTTATTTTTTAATAAAATATTAAAAATCTTGGCCCTAAGCATGGGCTTGAGCAACAACAACAAAAAAATGCAGTTACCAAAACACTTGTGATGCAGCTGGCAGAATTATCAAGAGTATTGCAAGTATTGACTATATCCACAAACTCAGTCATTTGTCAAAAGGCACAAAATTGAGAGAAAAACTTCTGTTTCTATCCAGAAAAGCAGAACAAAGTTTCATAACCTCATTAAAAAGAAGAGGAAAAGAGTTCTCATTGTAAATCCAGCTCCTCTTGAACTCCATAAGCCAGTGCAATACAACAGCTCCTGTCCCTCTGTTAGCAGATCTGGTTCTGGTATTAGGGATGTCTCACCTGATGGGCAGTGCCAGGATCTGGAATCACAATGGATGCTGGGAATGCCTTCAGAGTCAAGAGCAGGAGTCAATAGCATAGCAAAAATGCAAAGGGTCTGGGATCAAAATCATGTTGGAGGCTAAAAGGGAGTTTGTCGCTGACCAGTGTGGACCAACTATTGTTTCTGCCTAAAACGGGACTCAGCACCCTGTTTGCAGACTCTGGTGCTTTCCTCAAGCCAATGGAAAGGTTTATCAATGAGAAACACGACAGTTCTGTCTTGGGAGATAACCAGTTCCCAGCAAAAAAAAAATAATTAATATTTGAATCCAAATATTTTCTCTCTCAAGGGACTCTTTTATTGCCATGCTCACACTGTAATAAAAATATATTCAGGAGCAATTTCTGATGTTCAAAAGCTATTTGTTTCAGTAAGTGCCAAAATCTCGCAGCTCTTGACTGTGGATCTCCAGAAATAGAGTATTATACTTTCCTAATTACATGTGCAAAATCCTAGTTTTCCCACAAGAGCAGTTTTACACCTTAATAACAGGAAACAATTCTTCAAAGCAGCTGAAATCTTGTACAAACAAATATGTCCAGAGGTTACTTGGAAGAATTTTCCTCTTAGCTATTTTGTAGCCAGCATACTGTGGAAAACAGTTTAAGGATAAGTTTAGAAAAGGGAAGAACAAGAAACAGGAGGAAAAAGGGATGAGTAGTATCCATGATTTACCTCCCCCAGAGTCAGGGCATCACCAACACAATGGAGAAATTATTGAGAGAGACTCCATATGTGTATAGAAGGGTTGTTCAGGTTCCACATCAGCACACAACCAATTTCTTAATACTACTGCCCATATCTAATCCTCTAAATGCTCTCCAGCATGTTAGATTAAGGATGAGACCTGGTGACAAAGGACATGGCAAAGCTGAGGAGCTCAGATTGTTTCTCACCGTAGTTTTTTTCTGGTAAATCTGACTTTCATTTATTCCAGGCCCCTAAAGCAAGCTGGGAATTCTAGAGTATAGAAGGTGTACTTTTGGTGGAGGAGAATCAGGCTGGGGAACATCTGTGCCGACTGGGCATATGCAAGTCTTCAGAACTAATGGAACACACTCAGGAGTGCTGACCTGGCTGGTGTCACTGTGAGAGCACTCTCCCTCACCTCTGAAAGGTCGAAGTCACTGGGTGAGCTTCTGAGGGCTGGGAGAGAGCAAATACCACTTGCTCCTGCGAGAAGGAGCATCTGGAGAATCTGAAGTGGCAGCCTCAGCTCAGTCCTGAGGAAGACGATGGACTGAGTCTACCTGGAAACCATTTTGAGACAAGATGGGAACAGTCAGCATGACTTTACAACAAGCTGGGCTAGCCAGCGTGTGAAAGATGTGCACCTCCTGGAATGAGTCTGCTCAGGGCCACAAAGATTATTAAAGGCCAGGAGCACCCTTCATGAGGGGAAAAGCTGAGAGACTGTTCAGCCTGGAGAAAGAGCAGCAGACTCAGGGGGATCTTGTTAATATGCATAAATACATGATGGGAGGGTCCAAACAAAATGAAGGCAGACTGTTCTCAGAGATACTCAGGATTGGAGGCAATGGGCTCAAACCAGAGCACAGGAATTTTTGTCTGAACATCAAGAAACTCGGAATGTGGTGGTAACTGGCACAGATTGCCCAAAGAGGTTATGGATTTCCCCTCCCTGGAGATACTCAAAAACCATCTGAACACAGCCCCAGGCAACCTGGTGTAGAGGACCCAGCTCTGAACTCTGACGAGGGAGGTTGAACAGGGTTGGACAGGTTTCCAGTGGTCCCTTTCAATGTCAGACATTTTGGATGTCTGAACTTTCCATTTAGTTTACCAGAACAAAGTGAAGGGAGTGTTCTGAAGCTTCTTACCCTAGACTGTGTGCATATTTAATTTAACTAAATTAATTTGTCTTTCGTTAAAATTTTCATGAAGCAGTTATTAGATTAGTCTGATTTTATTTCTGGCTCTAATTCAGAACGTTGTGATCTCATTAGCAGTCCGTTTTTATCAGGAGGATATGTTTAGGAGTGCTAGATTGAGTATTTTCAGTGGAATATTTTAGGGCAATTTTAGTTGATGCAGTATTAAATTTTTCACTGGACACACTGAAAATAGTAAGAAGGACACATAGGTATTTAAGAGAGTTCATAAATGCTTAAAATGAATAGCAATGGCACAAATAAAGACTTCAATTGAATTAATATAAGGACTTGTGTATAGGTGTGTTTTTATGACTGTGTGCTACAAATATTTTTTTCAAAAAACACATCATCATGCAAATTCCTTATTTGCATAGTAGTAAAATTACCAGAGTTGATAAAATGGTATGTTATCTGGGTGGTTTTCAGTGAATGATTTCTCCTCATTTAGACTTTATATTTTTTCCTAAATTCATTCTGAGATTATTATTAAACCCTATTTCATGTTAAATTAAAAATGAAATACAGGTTGCCCAGCACAGGAGCATTAAAAGGTCACTGCTATGTACTCCTTGGTGTCAGTAATCATATGCACATGCAGGAAGAGTAACAATATGTCCAACCTTTCCAGATGGCTGTTCACAAGTGTGCACAGAACAGAGGTCAAGAGCTAAGAGTTCACCTAGTTGAAAGCATTTTTCTAGGATGTTCAAAGTGGAAATTGTATTTTAAAGTAATTACAGCCCATCACTTTTAACACTGCAGTATAGCAATATATAAAAGCATAAGCTGTAAGTGTTCTGGACTTATTTCTCTACCAGTAAAATGTTATTTGCCTCTATTACCTGAAATTCAAATAAGTCGGTGCACTGTCTATAAAGTATCTCTGTTGTGGGAAGAAGCCGTGAAGAGACATAGGCAGGGGTGAGTAATGAGGATTGAATACATGAAGAAGAGGTGAAGAAACAATGAATAAAGAAAAAATGGGAGGATGACATATTTAAAAAGTATTTTCACAGTTTAAGCAACAGGACTCTTATGAGAAAGGCAGTAATTGGAAATCTTTTCTCCTTTCAACATTTTCTCCCCACATATTTCTCCCCTATCCTAAATCTACTCTAAAAGCAGAGGTTTTGCAACTAAGAATAATTAGTCCTATGCCAGACTTCTCCAATGTCTCATGCCAATGTGCCAAGTAGGTAAGAAGCCTTGCAATTTGTGGCATATTTGATTCAACTTGCTGTGGACAAAGAAACAAATGAAATTTGAGGATAAAAGCCTGAGTGGCTGCACGTGTTTAAATCATCTCATTATTTGGTCCTTGCATTTAAATTGTGAGTGGCTCCTGCTAATGAGACCCTGATTTCATTCATTTGCACCTGTAGTGGAGTAATTCCTAAGCAGTGGGGGCATAAGGCTAAGCAAGGAAAATGAAGCAGCGGGCCAGCTCAGGCTCATTTTTCACCTCCCTTCCCCTTTGGGTGTGGTGTGGGGACTTCTTCCCCCTACCCACAGCAGGTTGGCTCCTGCCATGCTTTATTAAGAAAGGACACGAGCAGCAGGATCAGCTCCCATTTTGTCCAGCCGGTCAGCCACTGGCAGCATCCCTGCTGATGCAGCACCAGCACCACCCCACTGCCCTGGCCCCACAGCCATACCCCCCCCACTGCTGCTCTCCACAGGCATCGCCAGCATTCCGGGAAGTCACCCCTTGCATCACTTGGCTCCTAATTTAGATTAACGTTGCAAGTTCTTCAAGGCAAGTTCTTCAAGCTCTGCAATTTCTGTGGAACTGTAAATTTGCCTTATTGTAAGTATGAACATAAAGGTAATGGCAAGGATGTGGTGATTATAGTATTTAATCTATGCCTGTTTATACTGTGGTTGCAACTTGAGCTAATGAATTCAATTTCTTTAAAGGCTTTCCCAACGTAGTGCTTTAAACCAGAAGAGATTAAAGTTGGTTTATATTCCGCTATTGCTCATTTCAGATCTTGTAAAGGTTCTAACAACTGCCTATGGTTTGAGAATACAAAAATTAAAAGACACTTAAAGGACTATAAGTAAACTGCTACTAATTTAAAAGTTGAGCAACAAACATTTTTATAATGTATTTTATAGAAATATAACCTTGAGGGAAGCCTATTTACAAATCATGCTAATTTTTTAATTGCTTTAACAGCAGTTTGGTTTAAGTGTTCTCTTTCATTTACTTCAATATTCACTTAATTTTATTTGAATTCTATGTACTTTATTATATAATTTTTAATTCCTATAATAATATAATTTTATTATACAATAATGTATTTTTCATTAAAAACATACACTCATTTTTGGTGGCTCTTGCCATGGTTAAAGTGCTGTTCAAATATTTCTATTTAGTCTTAATATCAAACTCTGTAAAACAAAAATGTGTTATTATTGAAAAAAAATCAGAAGGGGAGATTAAGTGACTTTTTGAGGAGTAACAGCAACTACGAACAGGTTGTGACTCATGAGCAGTTCATAAGTCTTTTTGCTATTTGTATGCTGTTTTGAAAAGCTGAAACATTTTTCATATGCTACATAAAAACTCCACTCTCAATTGTTATTATAGTAAAGAAAATGGTAATATGCAATCATTAGGCCCAAATGTTTTTAATGTGATTAGACAGATCACTTGAGAGAATGACAGCAAGAAACAAAAAGGAAGATGACAAGAGATTTATTGCTTAATTTATTATTTGTCTTCTAAAGATTTTTGAGCCCATGTAGTATTAATATTTTTAAATGGGAAACTGCTACCATGGCTTGTGAGAGCTGCTCCAGCTTCCCTGTCCTGATATTATGGCTGATAATGACTTTGGAGATGGGAAATTCTGCTGGGACAGGGCGTGCTCTGTAGGGAGCGTGTCCATCCCCTGCCCAGCCTGGGGAGGAAACGCCAGACACATTCACACGCTGTTTAATCCTGCAGCCATTTCAAGCAAAATGCACTCTGAATGTCTGTTTTTGTATGTAAGAATAAAACTCTATGCACGGCATGAAGCTTTGTTTCCTGGCATGCAGAGACTTGAGAAAAGTTTGTGGTTTTGAGCAGAAAACTGACTAATTCTGAATTCCTATTACACTGGGCAAGACAATGGCTAAATGGTTGTGGGAGTCCTGAGTAGGAGTAGGAATATGACTTGCTTTATAGCGAATATGACTTGCTTTATAGAATTGGTAAAATCAGAAGAGGAAAGTGCACCAGAACCAGTAGTCAAAAATCATGTAGAAAAATTGGTAACAGTAGAGAAGATGGCCAGAAAGATCAGGGCTAAAGATAATGCCATCCTTTGAAAAACTTCGCTTCTATTTATTTTTTCACCCTTTTCCCAGGAACAGTGTTCAAGAATGTCAGCTTTCAGTTGACAAATAAGTAAACCACATCCCAGACCTTGTTGTGATGACAGTCTTGGAGATATAAATCAAGACTAAACTGATCTAGTGATGGTTTCCAGACCTTAAAGACATCACGGGATGACTGCTGAGGAACATGATGTGTCCTACACATATGAATGAACTATCAAACCTACAAATGACAGCCTATGGTGCATTGGAAACTGAAACTGCATAGACAATATGCAATAAATGTAGTTTCAGACACACCATATAAATCATGCTGTGCACAACAGTATGTACTGCTATATTTAATCTAATAAAAATCCTTAAGAATAAATGTTTGTCAGAAAATTCTTACTGTATTTCTAAAATCATAAGTAGATTTTCTCAGATCATGCTTTCAAGATGGATTTGTCAGGGCTGTGGTAGTGAGTGAATCTTCGATCACAGCTGGCCTAAGTTTAGTGACTTCACAGAGTGGCAGGCTGTCAACTTAGCCTGTCAGAGAATGGGCGTATTTATTAACACATGTAATTTATCCCTGAATATAGGTGCTGAACCAGACTGGTGTAAATTGAGTGAGATGGAGCAGAAGAGCCTACAAGAGGAAAGCAATGATGAGGGAAGATAATTAAAGTTCTAAAGGAACAGATTTTGACTTACACCATCCTATAATTTGTTTTTCCTTTAATGACTTTCCTCTGTCTCCTACATGTAAATTTCACTATCTGAATGTCCGCTGAATTCTAAATGATACCTGTTTTTTTCTACTTTGTTCTCTTTTATCCAAAATTTGGTTCTAAAAGACATTAGAAAATTTATTGATTTTCAATTTTCCACCACAGAATAATATTTGGTCCAATCTGTGTTGGTCAAAATTATGGCATTATGTTTGGCAATATTTGTTCACACTGATATTTTATATTCAAAACCAGCCAATGTTTTATACTTTTTAAATAATCCATTTTTATTTTTCTCTTTGAAAAGAAAACTGTCAGGAATTACATTAAAATAGTCAAACCCAGATGCTTGTATTTTGTATAATTAAAGTAGTTTAACTGTCTTAAGAAGCTTTGGAGATGAGTTTCATGAAAATTGTTTCTTCACACCGTTTTGAATATTAAACATTTCACAATCTGAATTTTTTTTTTTTTTGCGGTGCTGTTTATATACAAAGAAAACCGATCATTGGATATGATTGATAAATATGATGTCTCTCACCAAAACTGTGTGGCACCTATAGTCATCTGCCTGATAAAGATTTCATAATTGTGACTCTATTTTTGATTTATTAGTTTTGGCTTTTATCCATGAATTTTACAAATATTTTGATGATTTTTGTAATTTGAAAAATACACACAAGAAGTCAAGATAGGAGGTTATTTGTGTCTGGTGTTGATGGTTTTCCTGTTGATATTGAACTGATCTTAGACTTTCTGTTTAAAATTTTCTTTCTTTTAAAAGAATGGGCTGAGGATGAGCTGGTTTGTACTTCATCTACTCCTTGCCCAGCTGGCAGTGAAGGATGAGAATCTGACCTCACCCTGACCTGATCAGTGTCCTGCTTGGGACAATGGTTTAAGGAACCTGTCTATAAAATGTCCTGGTTTTGTCTGGGATGGAGTTGATTTTCTTCCTAGCAGCTGGTGCAGTGCTGTGTTTTGGATTTAGGATGAGAATAACACAGTCGTGTTTGAGTAGGTGCTGAGCAGCACTTGCATTAAGTCTAGGACTTTTTCAGCTTCTCATAAGTGCCTTGCCAGCAATTAGGCTGGGGGTGCACAAGAAGCTGTGGGGAGACACAGCCAGGACAGCTGATCCCAGCTGACTACTGGGATGGATATTCTACAGCATATGGTGTCATGCTGAACAGTAAAATTGGGAGGGAGCTGGCTGTGGGGGGTGAAAACCTACTGCTCATGGACTAGCTGGGCATCAGTCAGCAGGTGGTGAGCAACTTGTTTTGTACATTCTTTTAATGTTATTATTATTATTATTTTATCTTTCTTTTTTTGTCCTAATAAACTGTCTTTATCTCTACCCACTGGTTTTACCTTTTCTTCAATTCTCTCCCCATCCTACTGAGAGGGAGTGATCATATGACTGTGTGGTGTTTAGCTGCCTGCTGGGATAAACTGCAAAAACTGTTTTGGAGTTAAGGATGATGCTAAGAATTTTTCAGCATTTTAACTTGAACATAAAACCAATTTTCTGTCCTGAAGAATTAAGATCAGCAAAATACAGCCATCTTGTACCTAGTTAAGAGCTGTTAGTCTGCACAGGTCTTCTGTGAGCCAAAATGTCATTGTGAGAGGAGGAGATCAACTTTTATGAATTTTCATTACTGTCCTTCTTACCCAGCACCTACCTGCTGTAGGACAATGGGGCATGGAGTCAGACTGCAGGGGAAGTGCAGTGGCACAGGAAATGTGTTTGTGTAAAGGAGGGGCATTTCCACTTTCATTTTTACAGGCTATTATTTTGACTTCCATTACTCTTTGGCCAGAGAAGAATACTTTAGGTTCAAGATTGCCTTGTAATTGAGCAAAAAACCCTGCAGCTGAAAGGCCTAAATTTGTTGTGCAAATGAACACACCTATCTAAATATCCACCATGAGCTGAGTGCTCCATCAAGCCTTAGAGAAAACTGGAAGCATCTCATTGACTCCCTGCAATGGAAGGATGTCTGTTTGTATCTGGCCAAAAATGATGCCTCAAAGGGACTAGGCTGAACTAAATGCAACACTTTGAAAAATAGTCCCAAGGTGATGGAGGAGTAAGTTGGAGAACAGGCCATGCAGGAAGAGCTTGACCTTTGTTTTGTTTGTATTAAGGTGCAGCTCTCTTCAAAGACAGGACAGAAAAGCCATGAATTTCCTGCATGTATTTTTAAACATGAATGGATAAATTGAGAAGGCTAAAATGGTCTAAGTTATGCTGTTTCCTGGTGGGTTTGTTTTTGAATGACCTGTCAGCTTTATCTTTCTGAGTCAAAAGTAACGATGCAAGCAAATGTAATATATTATGGCAATCTGTGGTGCATCTGTATCTACCTGTAGCTTCATTTCTCTATTTTCTCTGTGTTTATAGCATGCTTTCGAGAGATCTGAAGTGGAAATCAGTCAGCTCACGGGTTTGACAGGAATAATGGGAAAGGACAAATTTGTATTACAGTGGAGAGTGATAAAACAGCTAGGTGATAGGAGCAAAGCAAGGGGACAAAGTGTCTCTCGAGGGCAAGCTCCACAGAGGCCCCTAACCAGCACATCAACAGCCCCAGAATGAGCAGGGACAGTAAAACATGGACAGCATTTGGCCTCTGCTGAAGTTCTTGAAGTTTGAAATATTTGAGTGATGGAGAAGCTGCTCTCCCTGATGGCAACTGGTTGACAGGGAGTGCTAAGCCAGATTCTCCTACAAAGGAATGCTTTCAATGTAATAGCTAGAATGGTGCATATATTTAATTAATGGGTACTGTTTCCAAGGTTGAGAGTGAATGCACCCTTTAATCTTTACTTCTATGCCTTTCATAAATATATTGTGAAAAACTTACCATAGGTTTTTTTTTTTCAGATTAAAAATGGCATTTGCAACTTACTTTTTAAAACTACTGTCTTCTCATGGGAAATTCTGGAAACATTTTCTATAGAAATAATTCTGTTTCTAGAGCATATATGTTTTTTATCACATTTCCCTATTGATTATGAGATATATTTGCATAAAAATATGCACATAGGAATTTATCATCTGCTGCTGCTTTTTTCTGACTTGAAATAAAAATCCCTGTGGAACAAATGTACTCCTAAGCAACAGAAATTTTCATAGGAGTATTTCATTTTAAATAAAAACAAGCAGAGAAAAAGATAGCCTGAAAATATTACTTGCTACTTTTGGAAAATAGTTTTTACTAATGGCTTCCACAAAGCTCTTAATACAATAATCATGCTTTTAAAGCTCTCTCCTAATTTAGTTGCAACCAGCATAGTATAATGCAGAAAAATTGATAGCCTGTCCCACATTAATATTGTTGTGGTCTTTTCAGAAAATCTTGCTCTGCTTGCCAAGATGCTATTGCAATTAAATTTTGTCTTAACATCTAAAGGTGGGCAAAAGAGTAGTTTTGCAAAACTACTCATGCTTGGTGGAAAAACAGTTATGTTTTGTGTATATTTTCCTGTGATATATTTTTAGTATTCTCATGCAATCTGTAAAGGCCATTAATTAAGTCCATATATAATAATTTTCTCGTCTGAATGGACCCAAGTCTTTCTGGTTATTTTATATCTGTTTCTTTAATAATAACTAGCAAAATGGAGACTCCTAACTAGTCAAGTTATTTTCAAATTCTTTTCCCCTGTTACAAGGGTTGGTTTGGTTTTGGGGGTTTTTACATTCTTATCCTAAACAGCAAGATCCTCATTCATAGCCTGAGATACACAAGAAAGAAACAAATTCAGAAAACATTTCACGGTGAAGATTTCTAAGACTTTAGAAAGAGGGCTAGACCAAATACTTCTAGCTTCATGTAACCTTCCTGACTTTGACATGGCAAGGATTCTGCTCGCTGGTGCATTCAGCAGTGACTTTTTAAAGAATGTTCCTTCTCCTCTCCACCCAAGCTCCTGTGTGATTTCTCTGCCAGCCCACCCTCAGGGCTGCTCCAGGGGCAGCCTGAAGGCACAATTAGAGGACAAAGTGTAAACGTCACCTTCTGACAGCGTGCATGATGGGGGAATTAACACTGGTTTGGCACAACTTCTCCAGTGAACTTCCATTGATTGGAAATGAAAGCTGAATCAATAGAACACTCCCTAACTATCACACACATGGTGAAGTTTTGATCATAGCTGAAATTTCATCTGTCTTTGGGAAACTCTGAAGACTAGAGCACAGCATAAATAAGTGGCACATCCTAAGAAAGATATTTTTACAAAAAAAACCAACCCAAGAATGCTAATGACAAGAGAGTCCTCTTCAAGTTTATTCCCAGGCTCTAAAACTCTGAAGTAAGACCAACTGGAAATAATTTGGCTGCATAATATCAAGTGGCACCTTGGAAAAATCACCAGAGTGATACAGACAGGGAATGTCAGAATTTTTCTGTTTAAAATTTTTAATTAAAAAAAATTTTTTTTTGTTATTTACTGATTTACGGTCTATTATGTTAACTTCAGAAGAGTAAATACTTAATTGATTTCTTTTAGAGTATGAAATTCATATCATAGACTTGAAGAGTAACCGACTAATGAAGAAGTTTAATTTAACGATTGAAGATGTATGATACCATAGATTCAATATGCTTAAGGCAGAAGTACACAGTGAGGGCTTATCCTCTGACTGTCTTTGAAAGTGGTATCCAGAAAAGATGGGAAACCAGCTTGTAATCCTAGCAAGGAACAGTCACCCTGGAGTGCATCTGTGCCAACAGAACTTGAACATGAACCCCTTGCTGTGTTTGCTCCGGAACAATGCTACTCATTTTTAGCTCATCCCTTTCTTTGGAACAACTGATTACAACTGTATCCTGCTTCAAACTCTTTGATGTACAGGGGAAAAGAGTAAAGAAAGTGAGGAGAGAAGAAAATTCAGCTGAGCTTCACCCAAAAGCACAGACAAAGGTGTGTGATGATTTCAGCTGTACTGCAACTGATGAAAATGTGCTGCATCAGCTCCTTGAACTGCTGCAAATGTCTGCTGTGTCACTCCTTTCTCCCCATAATGTTCCTGAGGGAGATTACAGCCCATGGATACTTCTCAGGGTGCGCCCCATTTGATAACAGCAACTGGAGCTGAAATGATTTCCTTGCAAGGAATCGCTTGTATGCTGAAAGGTGGAAAGGGATCAGAGCTGCTCCCTAGTGTGCTGACGTAACTTAAAAAAAGATGGATTAAGACTATTAAATGAACTTTTCTGTATTAGCAAAAAATATTACAGAACTCTCAGCACTTAAGAACAGTACAGGAGCTCTTATTTTTAATGAATTCTAAAGAGAACATTGATTCGCTTGGTTCCACTTACTATCGAAATAACTAAAGGTTTTTATATGATTATTAATTATATCTAAAACAAAGCGTAATTACATTTTGCAATTAGGTTAGCAATAAAAAGACTTTAATTTGGTGATTTCCTTCTAAAAGGACAATATGTAATCTTTTTATATTCAAGTGAGTAATAATGGGCATCTTTGTAACCCATTCTTCAGTTTTAGCCCAGTTTAAAATATCTATAGGTAATATATGACCTCATATATTGTTTTTATCAGAAAAGAACCTCAACAGGATATGTTTGGTGAATTCATAAATGATATAATTTCATCCAATTTTCCAGGATTCTACAAAATGGAAGTAGAAAATTTAGACCTTGATATAATACTATTATCTGGTACTACTGAGGCAGTTTTTGTCCTGTACAGCAGCTAAAACAAAATAAAGCCTGGAATATTAAAATTCTGCAAGACATCTTATAGAATGTCTTGGTACTCCACACAACAGTCCATTGGATCTGTAAGATGTCCACAAGAGATTTCTCCCCACAGAGCTTTTTTTTTCAGCTGCTGACAGTCAGTCATACAATAGGCACAGGACTGACTTTGTCCGAGCTAAATCACCCAAAGTGATCTTTAATCTCTGTAACTGCCTAATATAAATTCAAAAGTTTAGAAATGCAAAGATATTTCTCTCTCTATGAAACCAATATGTAGTTCTCTGATGTCTAAAATCAGATAAGAACACACACTGTATATGTAACTTAGAGGGTTTTGTCCAGTGATATCTGATTTTGTAATCATTGAAGGATCTCTGTGTCTTTGTACATCGGGGTAAAAGCTCATAGTAAATTCCGTAATGAACTAACAATATACAGGGTGCAAAGTCAAGCTACAAGTACTCACTACTGGCTTGGCTGATTTCTGGTACCATTTGCACAGTTTAGCACCCCATTTTCCAGTCAGAATTTCATGTGGTTTGGGTACTGAATTACTCAAAACCTACTTCACTATGTTAGCTTCAAACTCAGAGACTTTTGAAACAAAAGAACAAAAGAATACTTTTATTTCACAACTTAGCTTCGTTATGAAGTGGTAAGAGAAAGATTTGTAGTTAACCAAGGTCTAAATACATGATTCAAATTGTTAGTTTAAAACAACTATTCCAGTTAATCAGCTTTCACATAGGAAAAGAGAAAGTATTTACTTGAAGCTGGAGTTACGAAGTTATTTCTATCAGTATAAAAGATCATAAATTTGTCTCACAACCTTTCAGCAATTTAGATGTGTAATTGGGCCTTCAAGACACACTCTGCGTTGACACGTGTAATATTAAATTTCTATCACGGTGATTTATACACCTAGCTAGTAGTTCTGAGAGCTACTAAGTATAAACATTGAATTTAAAAGCATGCCCTTACGCACAGGGATTGAAATTCTGTTCCCTTTATCATTGACTCAAGCAGAGCAAAGTTATCATGCAGTGGTTTTCAACTTGCCATGAAGGTATCGGGGCTTTAAGAGAAAATCAAATTGCATAAAACTAGTGAAGAAATTGCATACAAAACAGCAACTATTTCACTACTCATTATAAAAAATGGCAATAAAGGAAAGGAAAAATGTAAGAAGCAATGTTTTTTAAGCCTCTTAATTTCCAAATTGTAAATTCTTTCAAGAAAATAGGTACCGTTAGTAAGATTAAAATGTACTTGAGACCATCTCCTGAAATCTGATAGTCAAGTAATTCAATTGCATTCTTTTTCACAGAATAAATCTGGTAGATAAGGTTCTGCCTGTGTTCTTTCTGCTTCATACTGTGTGTCATGTTATACTTCGGGTCTGGCATTTGTGGTATTCCAGAGGGTAGTGTATCATTAGATTAGATTATGTCCTCCTGAGATAAATAAAACAAATATTGTTTAAGAAACCCAAAACAATCAAAGATATTTTTCTAGCTATAATTATGCCTTTAATGCAGCATGGAAACATTGATTGCAACAATACTGATCTTGTTAGTGAACATTTCTGTATTTTGTATGCTTTTTTTGTTAGATATTTTCAACATATTAATCTGTATAAATATCTAATTGTATCTAAATCAGGTTAATATTCAAAGGTTTAAGTTAATTCTATGATGGCTGTTTGTCTGAATGGGCATACTGGCTGTTGTGATGTCAACTCACGTGAACTGAGCAGTGGGAACTTGATAAAATTTCTTTAGGATGGCTTTTTTTGCTGTCCCAATATTTAAAAATATGATGCAAGTGCTTTCCAATAGCAGAATTACTTTGGGAATTTCCACAGGGACACTGCTCTCTCTGGGAAATAGGTGGGATATGTGGTTCTTGAGAAATGCTCCAGGAGCTGATTGTGCTCTCTGGAATGGTTGGGGAAGCTATAGTGAGGTTCAGATATGCTTCCCATCTTGTGAAGGGAAAAGAGGAGGAAGGAGAACAGTTTAGGACTGTTGCTGGCAGAACAGAGTTCACCACTTTGAGAAGGAAATAGTTTCAAACTGGGGCTTTGCTGTAAAGTAAGATTTTTCTGAATGACCTTTTAAGTTCTTTTCCAACCTAAACTATTGTATGACTCTATTAAAATGGGCTCCTCAGCTTTAGTTTGTGAGTTAGGTGCCATGGTGTATTTGAGATCTAGAAATAAATGTTTTATTTCACCAAGATGTTTTCCCTCATGAAAGTGAAACCATTTTACAGAGAAACTACATACTGACAGAAAAGAAGGTACAAAATGCTGAGAGGCATCTGCTTTGCTTTTCATCAACCTCACTGCCTTTAGCTGTTCACTCTAAGGGAAATCAGCACTGTTGAGAAATTATTAGCAGTGGTAATAGAATGAGGCAAGAAAAGGAGCACACACAGACAGTGCATTGGCTGGTAGAACTGCTCAGAGTTTCTCAGAAATTACTAATGTTGCTCAAAAGGTTCCGATCAGGAGAATAAACTTCTATCCAGCACCACTCTTCCAGACTTGTGCTTCCTCTGGGTTGTAGCTGTGATGGAGGCAGCAGGCTGTGGTACATCATACCCAAAGGACAAGGAATCCCAAGGGTGTATCACTGTTGTTGGAAGATGCACACTTACCCTAAATGAAAAAGTTAATATTTGTTATGATAATCTGCCCTTTTGAATAAGTCTATGTGAAGTGGAATTAAATGGTTAATTTTACTGATAATGTGTCTGCTACAAACTTTAAGTCTATTTATTTAAAGGGCAACTGGTTACAGAATCCTATCTCTGGCTTATACCACATGCTTCAAATTAAGATTAAGATCAGTGCCAAATATTGTTTGGAAGTGATTTTGAATTTCTGTATCATTGATCCCTAGGAAAAAAAAACAAAAAAAAAGGAAAAAAGAGAGAGACTGGTATATGCAGTTTCACTTATATGGCATAGAGTATTTTTGTGAATCAGCTGGAGTCTGCTTGCTACCTGAAAAAAATAATTTGTCTTTAGGGTTCCATCTTTATACATGCAGTCATTTAGAAATAAACATTTTACTTCTCAAGTGTCTTGAGAACAAAAGATCAAGAACTGAAGCTCTACACAGGGGGTTTCAGAAGAGAAAAATGATTTCATCTGTTTCTCCCACTTCAAAAGTAGATCCTCTCAGACCAGGTTATGACTGAGACATTTGCGGAGATTTATGGAGAGCTTTATTATATCTTCCTTCTTACTTCTTTTTAAGCACTTCTGGACAGGAATTACAATAGATGAGTGGGCATTAAAAATAATCCATAATACTTGTAAATTGAGTTGAAGCCTCTGCCTTTCCTACTTCTACCTTCATTGTCATTACAGAATATGCATGTGAACTTCTCCCATGTACGTATAGATTTGTTGTTTCTACTAACAGAAAAACAGAAAAGAAAGAGTTGATGCTGATTCCTCCTGCTCAGACATTTTCTTCTCCACTTAAAAAAGAAGGGCAACTGAATACATATATTTCTCATTGATGATTTACATATAATTAATTACTCAAATAACTCATCTTCCACATGGTGATTCCTGCTTCAGTAACGACCATTCTGTAAACCATAAATTCATTGATACCAACAACTGCATTCACAGCCGCTCTTGTTAATAACAAGTCATTTGTTTAAACTGAGGCTGCAAAGTACCTCTAACACACTTTGGCTGTTTTTTGAAAATGTCACAATTTCTTTATAGTGTAAATGGTGCTGTTTTCTTTGCTAGGATTTAAAGTCAATAGGAACAAGTTACATATAGTGCCATACCAACTAAGCCAATCTGTAAAATACTTATAAATTACACTGGCAAAATTTCACATTCACAGAACAGATTTTAGACCATATGTCTGTTTGGTGATGCAACTGAGAATTCATCTTTAGTTCTCAGACAAGGTATGTGTAAAAGTACTGTGTCATATGGCTTTTTATGCTAGGCATTTCCATTACAACATTGTCATGCACTTCAGATGCTTTCAGTCACAGGACAAATTTGTCTACTGACCATACATTCACAGCAAGATATATAGGTGCAAGAATTGCAAGTCGGAATCCCACAGTTCTGTAAATATTCTGTGTGGAAAAATGCACCCAAAAAAAACCCCCAAAAAAACCTCTGACAAAAATCTTGGTGCTTCTAGATAAGGACTGCATAGAGAAGAGGGATGTTGGGATCAGCCCCAGGAAACAGACCACTGAAGTAATTGAGCAGTAGCAATTTAACTCCATTTTGTTGCTCCATCTGGGAAAATAATTCAAGTACTTAAACAATATAGTAATGAGGTACATAAGCCTACAAAGAAGGGTGAAATATTTTGGCTTACTATACTACCCTCCTGCAGGATTAGTAAAGATAGGACAGACTTGCCATTGGCAGAGAAGCTACTGCAATCTTTAAGAAGAACAGCGTTCACAAGAAATCTTGGAAATAATAAAAAATAATTTCTTACAGTGGAGAGGTGTTCAGATTTCCTTGAAACTTGTGGCTAAATGCCTTGCAGGTCACTTTTGCTGAGAAAAAGGGAATGCATCTTTCTCTTTGTCTCCACTTTCTTTTTGTTTTGTAGGAAATGGTGGTAAACTCTTTCACTCTAAAATATCCTAATTGATTTACATTTTTAGAGCTCACACCTTTATCTAATCCTAATTCTGTGGCAACAAGAACAATTAATCTTTGAGACCTGGGAGATAATTCTATGCTTGCAACCAAGTTTTCTGCACCTGTCTGTAGAGACACTATGTAGTCAGGACTTGTGCTATACAAATGTCAGCCAACTTGGATGCAGGTTCTGTGACCTTCATTTTCCTGGCAGCTGGAAGAAATCTGATTCTGTTAGCTAGCAGTCTGATCTTCCTTCTTCTGAAGCCCCTAGTTATGCTGTCAATTTCATCAAATGCAGCTCACATCCTAGAAGCTAAATCATTAGCCATCATTTTCAGCACTTAATTTTATATATTCTTGTGTGCAATACACTGTAAAATGTTTAATGTTAAAGAAAATTCCTGTGTTCATCCAATGAAAAAGGGAAGGATTGAGCTGCTGCCTATTTTTGAATTTTGAGATTTCTCTATAATCCTATTTATCTAACATTTGATTCACAATTGTTTCTAAATGCATGTATTTGGAATGCCATAAAAACTAGTTATCATCAGCTCACTAACAAAGGTAAAAGATTACTTTTATGTTTTTCCTGTTAATTATTAGCAATTCAGAGTCATTTTACTAGCATGCATTTTGACTTAAACAGTACAGCTATTACTGGGTAAATGTACTCAAAATAACCACATTTGAAAAGTGGTAATTTCTTTGCACTTAATAACTGCTTTGCTTGATCGCTGAAAGGGATCTAAAAGTAAGATGTTCTAGGCTCTATTTATAGCTGCAGCTTCATAACTTTCTTATTTATTCACTGAATATTTTTCCTGGTAGTTTCTGAAGTATGGTATTTTGTATGAGTCTTCAGATGGGGACGCTCAATGTATTCTGGTGCTAATCAGTCCCAAGAAGTCACTAGTACCTCAGTGAGGCACATCTATGCATGTAACTGAGAAAAAGGTAGAAGTAACCTTTCCCCTTTGCTAGTGAGCTGCTGGAAAGTAGTGTGTTTTATGTCTGTCTATCCAAAATGCATGTATAAGTATATTGGTCACTTTTTCTCTTTATTTTATTTTAAACATTTGTCATGACATCTCTCCATGGAATATGCCAGAAAGTGCTGAAAATTATTTCTGCCCTTATTGTTCGCATTGTGAAAATAGATTGATTACCCTTTTTTTTTTTCTGTTACAGGAAGAATTTCTGTTTGAACAGAAACACAGGTTAAAAGTGTTTTTGTTTGCTTACATATAGCTGTCTGCCAAGGAACCACAGCCTTTTGCTATTTTGGAAATTTTTCATTTCATAAGAAAACACTGAGTCTCCAATAACATCAAATCTGCGTACACTGCAATTCTCCTTGTGTCACTTGCACAGCAGCACAAAAGAGAGGCAAAACTCTTGAGTGCCTCTTTTGCAGAAAAGATGTAGCACAGACTCCCGTGAGCCACTCTTCCCTGCTGACTGTGAGACAATGGCAAACTTGGGCTTGGGATACCCATTCTGCAGGCGTCCTTTCCACTCCTTCCTTAAGAGATGAAATTTTATACTCAAGGATCTTCTTTCTTTTCATTGAGCTTTCAGTCACAGTATGTCCACCATTGGGTATTACTGAGCTTTCAGTAGTACCCAATGGTGGACAAATGCATTTGAATAATCATTATTTTGTGAGGACTGGTGTGAAGGAAAAAAACCCAGAAGTCTCTTGAAAGCTCTTTAGGTTTCTAAAGGCTTCAGGAGTCAATGGAAGTTCAGGAGGTTGATATCTGAAGATATTGAAGATCTGGGGATTAGTTTGTAAGTGAATGGCCTTTGACTACAAATTTCTGTATGTATTCCAGTGTTTACAGAAATGGTAGATAATATGGGCAAAAAATTATGTGATTTTAAAGAAAAATGGTATGAGCATTTCCTGACTGCTCCTTATTTGGTGAAGGACATTGCTGTGTGTTTTGACATAGCTCCAGGAAATATAATGAAATAACATCGGAATATCTCTTCCTTTAAGTTGAAGAGATGCATGAACTTAGAAGAAAATCTTTCAAGCTTTTTGATTTCTTTTTTTTCTGGTATTTAAATTAAACAAATTTAGCAAACAAATCATGATCCCCAAAACTGATCCAGATCAATTATTATGAGTTAGAGTTTTTTTTGGATATAAGCTGAGTAGTTATTCAATATATAGATATATTTAGCAATCTAGAGCAACAAGCAAGTCTACTCAAAAGGGAATATTAAAATAAACGTTGCCTAAGAATAGTTACAGCACTCAGATAGAAACATTCTGTCATGCAGGTGCTCATCCAAATGTTGGCAGACATTCAGTTCAGTACCAGAGGAATCCTGAGGAGGAAAGAATATCAAGATGCCACCCACCTACCTAATAATGTGTAGTTTTTGCTGTATAACTTGCTATAAGCACTTTGAGGCAAAGAAGGTCTCCCAGAGGTAAGGACAGGAATGATGGCCCACCTATTGTTTAAGAAGCAATTACATTGTCTAAGCAAAAAATACATGCTGCTAATAACCCCTTATTGAAAAGGCTTTTAATGGTAACAGAGCTCCCAAAGTCTCATTTTATTACATTTAAGCCTGTAATATTTATCCACGCTATTTTGCACCTCACGTTACAACGGCGACGGTGTGCAGGACGTGTGCGGGCACGGCATAGATTTATATTCTCTGCCTTGGCTCAGCTGCATTCAACGCACAGAGGAGGCTGGAGGATGCAAATTGCCCTGTCCTGCTGTGCCCACAACCCTGAGACAAGCCGTCACAGCATTGCTCCATCCAGCTGCGGAGCTTTCTTCTGGAAATATCCCCCGCGGGGGGCTGCGGAAGGAGCCTCATGGCCCCGCTACAGCCGGCTGTGCGCCGCTCTCCGCGCGGCTGCTGCAGGTGCCAGAAATGGAGCCCGGTTCTGGATCCATAAATTATAAACACTTAATATTTATTGGTCCCCTCAGGTATAAACCACAAATTGTTTGTAGAACTTTGTCCAGTGTCAGCTGTCCTCAGAAATACAGGTAGGCAGTCTTCAACTTGTCCTGAAAGGCAATTTCATGGGAAATGTGAAACTAAGGATGTTGATTCGTCTTAGTACAAAACATAATTTGAACTTGCTATAAAGCAAGGACATGAAGGGTTAAATCAGTGTACTGTTAGTGCAGCAACAGAGAAACTGGGATGTTCTAATATTTTATAGCAGGTTACCCATTTCTCTTTTGAAAATAATAACCCCCCTTTTTTAACATTGAAGGCTTTATAAATTGTTATTGAATATCTTACTACACTGCTTATATTACAGCCCATATTCCAAGATGTGCTAAATCTTTATCACAGCAGCAACACAAAAAACTCCACATTCAAGTTACAATTGATACCCTGTTAAGCTCAATTAAATAAGATTAAAGATTGACTGTGTATGGTTAATGTATTTGCTAAGTACTACCTTTACATTGTTTTTCACATTTCAAAGCACAGTCAGTACTTTCTGTTGACTGAAATTATTAATATATATAGAATTACAGTCATAGGAAAATCAGAGGTATTTGGGGATATAAAGCTGAAAGAAATTAAATATACAGCAGTATCCTAGAATGAGTTTTAAATGATGGTATTGAACTTAAAAAAGCCAGGATATTTTGAGTGGAGCAAAAAGTACTTACTAGCAGATCTAGTTTATCTGGGTATTGGTAATTGCAGATCACAGGGTTTTCATTATGTTACTCCAACATTGTTGACAAGTCAGAAATTAGTTCATATGTGTTTCTCTCATTTTCTTCTGTGTTGAATTTTTGCTTTTTGCAGTATTACTAAAGAGATTTCTTTAGCATTCAAAAGCTGTGGCATTACAGTTTTGAAAGCATCTACTTTTCAGATTTATAAACAGTGTCTGTGGGTACTTATGTCCATTTTGGCTTGCAGAAAAAATAGAACTGACTTAAAAAAATAGTATTGAGTTTCAGCATGCAAAAAAATGTAGAAACTTAATTCCATTCAAACCAAATTTTTGGTTTGCAATTTTTTTATTTGTACCTTTGTATTGTTTTAAAATATTTACTGCATTTATTCTCATTTAAGCTACACTAGCAGTTGATGAAAGTTCTTATTCTCACTAAGCTTTTGTTTCAAGTGCCAATTATAATTCAGCTAACATTTTGAAAAGTGTACAACATGTTCCTGTATGAAATGAGATAGCAGTGAGTCAGAGACCATAAATCTGTAAGTTTCTATACATTTTAACATATGACCGTGAATTATTCAGTATACTAATTACTCTTTTAGCACCTTATTTATCTTGCTTCTTATGTCTAAGAAGTATCTTGTACAATTGAAACAGTGCCTTCTTCTGCTTGGCTTTCAGAAAGAAGTTCTGCAATACTTTGAAAACAAACATGAAAGAAAGTGTTTTAATGAAAATATGGTTGTAGGATATCTACAATGGGTTAGCTATGGAAAGCACCATTTACTTTGTACCGTGATATTTTTAGGTCTAGAATTAGAGTTTGTTTGTGTATAGTAGCACTGTCTGCCAACAAAATGTTTTGTACTGAAAACCATTAGACATCAAAAGTCTAAGTATATTCATATTCTGAATATTGAAAACTTCCATTATTTCATGACTCAATATGTAAATCCGTATCAGATGAGCTAAAAAGCCAAGAATGTTTTAATTTCCTCATGGGTTTACATTCCTTTATTAGAATTTAATTTGCATTGTTGTGAAAATGTCTTTTCCTGGTTTACTGTTCCTAAGTACTGTTATGTATTCTAATTCAATTGGAAAAAAAAATCATTTATCACCAGTAGAAGACTGCTTGAGCATCTCATAACTTTGTTATAGTTCCCTTGCATGGAACTCATATTTCATACAAAGCATGAATGTTAAGCAAAAGATACTTCTGAAAATATAAAATATTCAGAAATTAGCAAGTACAAGTTTTGCCGTGCAGTCATATTCCAAATCCTTTTTTATCTACCTTCTGATAGCCTTCACATTTGCAGTCTGTGATAGAACCACAATTACACCCAGCTTTCTTGGGCTTTCATCCTGTGCCGCAACAGAAGGTGCTTTTTTCTTACTGTAAAACACTCTTCCTTTAATCACAGTACATTCTGCACACTTAATGAGATAGGGGTATGTTATCATGTCATTAAAGACTATATCATGATATATAATAAATGGGAGCTGATTTAAGACTGCATCATCTTTGATGTGCTTGAATTTGCAACTGTAATTTTCTTCTTTTTTGTATGTTATGTAAATATAAACCCAAATTCTGTTATATGCAACTACATTGAAATCATGTAGATCACTACCTAATTCACTCAGGCCATCTACTTTCAAGGCTTTTACAATGTTTGGAATTTTATAGGTTTGTAAATTTATTACATAGTTTCTTATAGGTATCACCATAGAAATTTTTCCATGGGTGATCATCTATCATTTTGAAAATATAATAGCTTCAAGATAAACAATGGTACCAATATTATAGTGAATTGCCCATAATGTTTGGGTCAATGGTGCCAATTCCTTATTGTCCCTAAGGAGAAAAAAACTCAATTAGAATGACAGACAGATTTTGGCACTGGTAGAGCATACTTTACTACAGGGAGGTCCTCCTCCAAAGATTGCATTGAAGATAGTGTGTAGACAGTCAGGGAATAGTTTGATGCTGAAAAGGCACACCCACAGGTACCCAGAGCAGGTATATCCTACCCTAACCTTCGGATTAAAATTGGGTTTACTAATCTTGTGTTGAATCTTGACCATCATGCATAAGGATTGCTTTTCAACACTATTTCCTTTATAGATACTATTAAAAAAAAAGGGGGTGGATGGGAACAAAGAGGAGAACATACAATTTGCTTAAAAGTTAGGAGTGATTCTTTGTTGTTCTCATATAAATCATTATTTCTTTCATTGCCAAAATGTCCAGAACAAGTGGTAAATTTCTTTGCTCCAGTCACAAGTCTTCAAGAATCATTTTCCCAGCCAAATGAAAGACAATCTAATAACAAAGAGGGGAGAAAATTCTGAGTCCAGGGATCAGAATAAAAGAATCTAAATTAGTGAATTTTTCAGACCCCAAAGACTTGAAGTACTGGACATGAAGGTACACAGAACAGTGTTAGTAAAGCTACAAAAGGACTACTTAAAACTTGCATTCCTTATATTTAATCAGTATTTTTACTATAAATAGAAACAGGCTATTTAAACAAGGTGTCATACTTTTAACACCTCCATTTGGTTCTTTTCTTTTGAAATTACCTACTTTTAAAGCATTATCTAGCTTGACGTTGTTTTCAACCCTAAAATTACATCTGTAGAAAATGTACCAAATCACACTTTTATATCATTCTATCTTCCACTTTCAGATTTTTCCCTTGCTTTTTCTCCAGAAAGAACCTGTCTTCCAGTTTGTCCACAGTATAGCTTTGATGCTGTACTTACAGTAATTGTTTTATTTCTGAATCTGTGTTGTCAAAAAATGACCACCCATGCATTCTTGTGTGTATTTGACCTATTGATCTGGATATAGGGGGTACAGTGACAATCTAATTACTTTTTTGGCATTGAGTTTTTGATTAAAAACGGACAGTGTAGTCCAGATGTCATTTTGGGCAGGAACTTAACACAAATTCTCCATTCACAGAACTTCATTCCCATATTGGTGGAAAAAGCTAAGTCACACAAGGCTGTCTAATGATGCATGCGACTCTGAGGCAGCCTCACAGTATTTCCCTGCCTTGCTTTGACAGGCACAGCTGTAGTCTGTCCATCTCCAGAAGTAGCTCTGCCAGTGCATGCATCACTTTCCTGATGCTTGACATACCCACCTGTACCTGTATCTGTTGCCAGATGCAGATCAGTGACCACAGACACCTTTCTTTCTTCTCCCTCCAGGAGCCGTGTCCTGAGGGAGCCACCTGCTTTCTCTGTTTTTCCCACAGGAAAAGTTTCCTAAATTCTCCAGGCTGAATTGTCGGATGAAGTTTAGGACACAGTAAACCAAAGTGATGCTTTGAAGATGTCATTTCAGTAGTGTAAGAGAAGCAACCTCTCTGGACTTAAACAGCTTGGGAAAAATATTTTTAAAAGGAGGAAGCATTATTCCCAAATTAAATTTATCACTGAGGGTGTAGTCAGCACTTTAATGTGTGGTGTAGATATAATACTTGAATGACTTTGAAAATAACTCCATGCCGTTTCAAGAAATAGTTTTAAGTAAGACTAATTAACTTCAAAGAAAGAAGGAATAAAAAGGGTTTTCTTCTTTATTTAGTTTTTAGCTAAGTGCTGTCTCAAATTAAATGAGTCATGAAAAATTCAAATTGTTAGAGTGCCACCCCTATAATTTGATCACTATTTAATTTGATTTTTTTGTTTTATTTAATCAGAGCTACAGGAACCAGCTCATTTGTACTGTAAATTACACAACTTCTACCCTTTATTTCATATATGGTTGATCACTTTTGGCAGATATGATTGGATTATCTAATCATTGGCTATATGAAATTGCTATTTAATCAATAGGGAAGGTCAAAATTTCTCAATGTGATCCTGAAGCAAAGTCTCTAAGGAAGTTGGAGGCTGGTGAAATCCAACTCAACTTTTGTATGTTTGCAACATTATTATTGACTATAGCTTCATTATTACTATAACAAATGGCTCCTTTATCTTCTCTTGCCTCTTAGGGTTTGGTGGCCAGACTTATGGCTTTGGTTATTGATTACAGCTACCAATGATTTGATTGATTTAGCTCTCTTCCTCATCAGTGTATTTTATAGTTGTTTGAGACAAGAGATAATGAGTTTTATACTCCCTGCTCTGCAAATGGGTAGTTAAGGGATAGACATCTTCAGTCACTGAACATGTCACTGTGGATATAAAGCTAATTTCTTACTGTTTAAAAAACATACGCACACTTATTGTTTGTTAGTCTGCAGACACTGACAAACTGGTAGAATATGCTTCATCCTTATTGCTTTATTATTTCTTGTGTAAGCCAAGGAATAATATGGTATCCTGTGCTCT
Source organism: Passer montanus (assembly GCF_014805655.1). Lineage (NCBI taxonomy): Eukaryota > Metazoa > Chordata > Aves > Passeriformes > Passeridae > Passer > Passer montanus. Next base: position 19,420,255 of record NW_024366591.1, on the reverse strand, counting down.
GCCATATCAGTTTTGGTTGTCCTTGGATGAGGATTTGGCATCCTGGGATGAGGATTTAGCTCCTTGTTACTCTGCAGGTCTGCTTGAGTTTTTTTGGGATTCTGATACTGTTCTCAGGTTATGCTCCGGTTAATGACCGGACTAATGACTTCCTCTAACTTCTATCACACATCCAAATGTTTGAAATATATATTGTGATATTTAGTCTGAATGGTTGCAGCTGTGTGCACCTCCCACCCTGAAAACATTTATTTCATACCCTTTTCATTGGCACAAATGCGAATATATTCCCAGGTAAGTGAATCTAGGTAGTCCATTTTATTTCAGCTAATTCATTTCAGCTGGTTTGTTATTGCTGTTGTTGTTATTATTTTTATTTTATAGAGTATATTTGCATGTAAGAGGGTCCATTAAATACAGTGTTGGCACACACAGGTGAATAGAAGACTGAAAGCTTAATTATCATAGCAAAAACATCTGGCTACCCATGCAAAGGATTTTGCTGGTCTGTAGAAAGAACAGAGGCTTTAGTGACCACTGGTAGGGAAATATGCTGTATGGAGAGCAGCCTGTTCCTGGCACATATACCGTTCTGTAGAGTGTAGGATTAGGAATAGAGACTGCAGTTTGCTTTTTGATGGTAAACATAAGAGACCAGCATTTAATAGCTGAGCTGAGCAGAAAATGTCTGTATCTGGTCTTGCTTTAAATTTTCTGGAGAAAGGTTTGCTGTTCAGTGACAACCCAAGGTCCTCATTCTTCCTACAACTCTTTGTGAAAGTATGGGAAGAACGAACTGAAATGGATCATAACAACAAGACTGAGAAAGCTTTACAAGAGAAGTCCTTTCTTAGGGTTTATGTGCTTTATTTCGAATTTTTGGTGTAAACTGATATTCCAAAGGCAGCAGAGGAAAGGAGTCAGAGGAGCAGGACCGTTCTAGAGAAGAGGATGGTGATGGGAACAGACCAATGATGGCAATGATAAGGCAATGACAGCTGGATCATAGCAAATATGTGTGTGCTCTGCTCTAAAACTATCCTCAGGCCGTATCAGAAACTCTTTTCAAATTCATGGTTAAAGTGGCAGTTAACAGCAACAGTAGAAGGGTTTGGGTTTGCCTTCAGGCAATCCTGAGGCATATTCTGACACAGGAATTGCTACTCCCATGTTCCTGTGCCTCAAAGTGATCAAGGGTCCATAGGAGTGTGTGGAGTTAAGGCAAATGGCAATGGAATACAATAATAGGAAGAGAAGCCATGGGACTCGGACATGCATGTTTCTTGTTTCAGTTCACATGGCGTCCTGCTTTAGTTTCCCATTGAGCAGAGCAAACCTTTTAGTAATTCTCCATGTTCCTCTCACTCCAGGAACATGTTTTCTTGCTTGCACATGTTTTTGTTGGTAGGAAATATGTTAGTAACCTAATGCCTTCATTTCTAGATCACAAGCAAATACAGAAAAATTTTATGGCTTTTCTTTCCAAATTAACTGTACTCCAAAGTGGTTAAATATCAATAATTATCTGCTGACCTCACATGTAGTCGGACCCCTGCTGTGCTCATTCTGGACCAAGTTCAATCATAGTGATGTCTTTTTGACCTTAATGAGTCCAGCATTTATTGGAGCTTCTGTAGGAATTTTTTCTTCAGCTGCTTTCCCTAGTGTGAATTTGGTTTATTTGTTTCTAGAGCACTGTCTTCAAAGTACATGAGAGGACAAACAAAGAACAATAAAAAAACAAACAAAAAAGTACTGTGACATATATGACATTACTAAAGTCACCTTGCTAAAATTTATATCTCATTATTTTAGGGGCAATTTTGCTGGGTTCTTGTCAATAGAACTGTAAAACTAGCCCCTCAAAAATTCAATGAACTTTTTAATCTTCAAGTCATAAAAATGGACTGAAATAAACACATGTATGTATTTTCTACAAAAGTTTAAAAGATTAGCCAACAGGTCAAAATCAAGTTGCAAACCTCTCAAGAATAATAAGACAGTAAACTTGATGTTGCATGATATTTGACATACAGCAAATCACTATTTACATTTTATCCCAAAACATTTACCTGAGAAAAGGTCATGGCGTTAAATTTGGAGACATTTACAGCAATTGCCAAATGTTTACTATCTCCATGAATGTCATGCTTCTTAGTCAAAAGAAGGTTGATGCGCTAAATGTCAATTATTTCAAGTTGTTTGATGGCAGCACAGATTGCCAAGCAATATAAAAAGAGGTTTAATAAATATTATATACACTGTTAACCATTAATCTTGCCTAACTCTAGAGGTTAGAGTTTCACACAGAGAGGATTTATGACAAGCAACTGTGCAGGACATTAAAACTCAATTATTGCTGTCCTACATAAAGGCATTATCATTAAGTTGGGGAAGCACTACCTTGCTTCTTCTGATACTGCCATCAAAACTTAGGAAAGCATCAGGGGCAATTAAATTACTTTGGAAAATCAAGCCATTATCCTTTCCCTTGCAATATTTTGTCCTTTTCAGACTGAATGAAATGACTAGTCAGTACCCTTTGCAAGAAATCTAGAAATTCAAGTGTTATCTTTCATTGAGCAGCGAGCAAATTTTTGCTAGGACCTCCAGCTCTTGGAGCTAACCCAAAATGTATACCTATGGGAATATAGGTTAGTGACATCAAAGTTTTATGTCCATTAAGTAAATGTCTAATATGTATGTTTAATAACTTACACATCCAACTATTCCAGAGCAAATATAACCATAAAACATTGCTCAGACAGCAGTACTTTGTCAAGTTAGAACTGGAAACTTCTTGAAAAGAGTTGTAGAAACAAAGCAATTGGGATTTCAGCCTTAGAATCCAAATCCTATCCACAGAGTGAAGTTCAGAACATTTAATTGACCTGCTACCCAAGTCTAATGTCCTGGCTGATTCCTGGTGGAGATAGAAAACATCACTCCAAGAAGTCTGGAGAGGTACTTAAAATACATGTCTTTGGAAAAATTTAGTTACTTTTTAAAATATTCACGTGATAAGTTGTAATATTCCCTATGCTAGTGTAACTGCTGCAGTGGGTTAACTTTGTTTTCCATCTCTTCTTTGTGTCATAGTTTTTCACATTTTTGTCTGACAGTCTCTGTGAGAATCAGCTTGTTGCAGGTGATAGCCACAACTGCTCCAAAGCTCTTTCAGATCACCTTTTTCCAAGACAGGTATCCAAAGTGTATTGTGAGCCCCCTATACAAGCAATCAGATATCTGGTCTGGGGCATATCTGAGCTCTTGGCTGACAAACTCTAGATTTCTTAAGTAGGTAGATTTTGCTAGTCTGATTTAAAAAAAACACCCAAAATTGTGAAATGTTGACTACTCCACTTTATCTGGAAATTCTTTGTCTCTTCATCTAAATATATGAATACACATACTCTATATCTGAGCATAATACTTTTAGATCATCAATTGCAACACTTTTTTATTTTTTTACCTGTAAATTGATTATTGATTCAAATCCTTAATCTAAATGTTGTATCTTACCTTCGTTACATTTCCCTTTCCCCGGAAATTTAATCCAGTTGCCAATAATTGAGTGGAATACTTGGCAGCAGTGCTCTGTGATGAATTAAGAATTTTCTGTAAAATACAATTTGTGACACCAAAAGGAAAATGAAAATGTCTGACCTCGTTTCTGAGTTCTTGAACACACCCCAAATTCACAAACACTGTGAGAGCCCCCACTGTATTAATGCCTCTGAAAATAAAGTTTTAGTCTCTTAGAACATAGGATAACCAGCTACCATGATCTCAGCAGCACAGCTAAACAAATTCAGGGTAGCAATGTTTACCTAAAAATTTATATTCTGTCTTTTATTGTTAAATAATTGAGCAGGTATCAAATAGCAATGTTTCAATTATTCATTAAGTTATTTCACTTACTAAAAAGATGGCTGTAGGCAAATAAGTGTCATTTGTATTAAAATGTGAACATCTTCATGAGGTTTGCTAATCAGATCTTCAGTGTTTAGACCATAGAGAATGAATTTTATTCATATAGGAAACGCAGTAAAATTATTCTGTACGGACCACACAATAATTCTGATGCAAAGAGGGGAGATTTCCACGTTCTTCCCTCCCTGTCTTCTGGTGATGAACTTAAAGTCTTGTTTATTTGCTGAAATTGGAACTCTGATTTTAATGGGTATGAATTTTTCCATAAAATATGATAAAGTTTCCATCCTTCCCACCTTCAACAACCAAGTCCTTTAGCTTAGGGTACCTATGATTTGTAGGGTAAAAGCATATTTTTCAACAGGAAAGCAAAGACACCATTCCTCTATGTATGCTTGTGGCCACACCTATACTAACTAATAAAGAACAGGGACCAGAGTCTGTTCCTGGCCCCCACCTGGCTTACATCTGTCCAGCTAAACCCCCTCCTCATGCTCCAAGCCAGATGCTCTCATCCATACTGCTTACTGAAGCACTCCCTAGTCCAAGCTTTCCAGCAGTTCAGGGCAGGGCCCTGTCTGGGAATATGGTATCTGGCTCAGCCACAACCATGATACAGTCTGCTAAAATTTATACACAGAACATTTGCATGGGAGCATGCAAACTTTGGTCCTACACTTCAGTTTATTGTAATGCATGCAGTCTCTAGGTCCACTTTTATGTTGAATGCCTTCTCTACTCCATTTCTAAACAGTATAAGTCCTCTTCTCTTCTGGGTTTTGTCTTCTGTTATGTATTTTATAACATTGTTTGCAAGTCGAGTTAAAACTTGATTTATTCCTTCTTTGCCCTATATAGCCACACATTGTGAGAGTCTGTAAATACCCAGGCTTCTTTGCCAAAGTTTCTTCTATTACCTAAAAATGCATTCTTTCATTGCTTGAGTGTGGATAATATTTGAGAAGCCTACAACTGGTTGAAGCTGAACAGCTTTACTCTCCTTTAATTTATTCAGAGTACCTTTCTTAAGTTTCCACTACAGCATTTGCAGTGGGAGGGCTGGCAGAAGGTTAAATAAAAATAACCTGGGACAGCAAAGAAAAATCAGGCGCAGACAGGCAAATAATTTCCATGTCTGAGTTAAATCTCTCTAGCACATTTCAATGCAATAGCTATCACAGTGATAGGCTCACTGTAAGATCCTGAAAAGAAATCTTTGAGCTTCTGTGTTTGGTAAAATTGTTTGTGGCTTTTCCCTAATTATATTAGCAAACACCTACATTAAAAGGTAGTAGATCAAAGCATTCAAGAGTGTGAAAATGTAAGTCAGAACAGTAAAGACTCTGCTCCACAGAGTCTTTACTCCACTGTCTTATTGATATGCATGAACACATGCTATTGTTTCTGAAGGATGTGTTTCTTCTTGGGTGGGATCCCTTTCTGTGTAAAAGTTGTGGGTTTAGCTGTTTTATGAGAGTTATTAAGAGAAGGCTGGACTTCAGGGAGACAAAAGAATGAACTTTTTTTACCAGACTAAAATCTTTAGAGACTGTGACATAAAGAATACAGATTATTTACCCTTGACATAAAAGCCACCTTCTATTGTTAATTGGGGTAGTAAGCCTTATGATGTGTTGATTTGGTAGGAATGGAACGTGTTTGGACAAAGTCAAGAGAAATATTGGTTTGACAATGATGAAATATGAATGAAATCTTTTGAACCTGTAAGATACATACACACAACTCTCAAAAAAGATAACACTATTGTTTTAATGATTCTGTGCTGAAAGTTCAAAATGAAGCTGTTATTTACCAATGTAATAATAAAGCTGTTTATTATGGAGCCATGCTTATGCCATATACTTAACTAATTATAGATAATTTAGCTGATTTGGAGATAAAAATAGTATTTCCGAATACTGGAAATATTCTAAAGTTGACATCTTAATATGTGCCCTCCATCCTAGATTTGTTAGATGTCTTTAAACAATGTGTAAAGAGAAGAAAATGTCCAGTAAAAGGAAACATCATTAAAATCAAAATTTTTTGAGCAGATCGCTCAGGTTCTCTTCAAAGTCCTGGCTTGACAGAGACAAGATGGAGGTCAGGTATCAATAATCACAAAAATGTTTTGAACTTTAGTGAATTCTTACACATGTAACAATGTTGGTTTGCTTTTATGCAGATCATCTGGATACTTTCATAGTCAGTAGAAAAAAAAAAAGCATTTCTAGAATATGACCCTTTGAAAGGAAAATTTCGGGTGAAATTGTTTGCTCTTTACAACACTTCTTTCTATCAGATGTAAAGAGGGTGAATGGTGACCAGATCATGATGCTGTAGATTTGTAAACTTATTGAGATAAATTTACCTTCCATTTAAAGATTCAGTAAAAGATGGGAAATTAATAAATGCTTTATATTTATTATTTCCTTGTTGCAGTTTAACACAAGATGTTACTCTACAATAAACCATCTGCCCTGAACAAGGCACCTTCTTTTGTGAGTGCCCTAAAGGACAGAAATTACTGTACTGGTACATGTGTTCAGGCACCACTGTACATTGCTTCAAAGTAGAACTCTATGTTTCTGTGAACTGCACAGTGCACTTGTTCCACCAGGAATCCAAACACCCTTCATAAATGCACTGGCAGAGTATTTACAGCAACTTTAAATTAAAGTTAGCCAGAGGGCCTGGCTCCTCACCAAGGAAAAGCCAGAAAAAATTCTGGCTTATGGCTTTGCTCAGCTAGCAGAAGCATCTTCTCCCCAGTTAGGGAGGTCAAGGAACAGTTTGCAAATTCTTCCATTATCTCTTTGCCACACACCTGATCTTTAAAAACATGTTGATGCTATCTCCACTTATTTTGATCCTCCTTCCTCCTCACTCCCCTTGTCTATTACCTTAGTGTTCCCTGTCCACATGGATACGTATTAGAGAAGAAGCTTATTAACAGATAGTGATAAACTAAGTATACTTACTTTATAAACTAAGTTTATGAAATAAGTATACAGAGGCGAAGAAAAAGTAAATTGATAATTTTTCAAGTGCATACCTTTGTCAGAAGCACAGAAAAGAGAGAAGTTTCTTTCTTTGGACAATAGGGGATTTTAACACCAAGATCTTTTTGCTGTTTATGTTGCCAGGAATTGTACTGACTCCAACTTAAATCATTGAATCCTTCTTAATAAAAGATCCCGCTGACTTAAAACAAGGTATGGGAGAGCAAAGGACTTCATGACATAGCAGTTGCATTGTCTTGACCTAAGGAACTCATTGGAACAAAGATGCAATCAGGATCAACAAACTAAACAAACCGTCTATTAATGAGTGCTTTCAAATTTGTTCTCCTTACCTCAGCACTGTCATCTCTTTATGTGTATGCATGTGTGGACACACATACAGGGAAGACATAAGGCTCTTGCTGCCATTTCCTGGGCCTCTCTTGAATCTTCCTTCCAAATTGAGATTTAACAGTGTGGATGCCAATGTTTTTCTTGGCCTAGTGTTAGAATATCTCTTTGTCCAGCCACACTTGGGGTTTAAGCTTTCCCCACACCTGGGGTTGTTGTGGCTGTTTATACTTTCCCAGGAACAGTTTTCTGGTGGCTCCAAAGGTTGTGCCTGTACTGATTTTAGACAGGCTCTTTCTCTTTAGTCATGGTGAATTGATGAAAAAGGCTGCTGAGATCATGGTTGTCCTACCATGTGACATTTTTATTTTTATTTAATCCTTTTTTGTTGGTAGCTAGTGCCAGAGAGTTAGTTAAGATACAGGTCTAACAGGCTGTGATCTAGCCTACGGCTGGTTTGGGTACCATGGCAAGACACCAAAGATCACCTGGCATTTCTGTTATTATGTTGGAGTGTCTTGTGAAGACAGAACATAATTGTTTAGGCATTTATGGTTTAGTGCCACTACTAGCTTTTTCTATGTATCTAAGGGGTTTTTTTTGCTTGTTTGGTCGTGGTTTGAAAAGCTTGCAGCATTAAGCAGCATTATCTGATGAAATTTGCTGATTTTTGTCTTCTGCTTATATATCTGTGTAAGTGAAGTCTGTGGTTCTGCAAATGTCCTTCTGTAGACTAACAAACTCATCTAAGCCTCTTAACTATTCTCATTTTCTTTGGCTTGTACTACTTAGGCTGTTAGTCACAGGCATGAAATCCCAATTCTTTGCAACCCAATGGAGTTCCTTGGTTGCATATGGAGAGCCACTTGCTGAAACAAGCTTGTCATAAAGTACAAGTCTGATGCACACAGCCATGGTATGTTTAATCCCAGAGCTGAATAACATGGTTGAATTACTTAAAAAATGAATTTTCAATCACTAACTAGCAGTAATAATAGTTCATACAGGTCAGTCTCTGACTACTTGTTGCCAAGCTCTGCTAGATTCGTTATAAACTATTTATTCCTTGCAGCTTTGTCCTGATATTTTCACACACAAAATAGTCTATGAGTAGTTCTCCTGACTGTGCATTCATGCTAACAGTAAGGTGTTTGTCCTGCCCGAGTTTTATCACGCAGTGTGCCCAGGTATTTAAAGACATTTTCTTTGGGATCACTGTTTAACCTTGCATGAATAATAGTCTCTTTTACAAAGTAAGCCTGTTTTTCATTTGAACATGTTTGAAACTGCAAAAGAACCTGCTTGAGAGAAAGTATTTTTATTTTCTTCAAAGATATTCAGTATTTTTTTACCAGCTCTATCATTTAAGCTTTGTTTGTGCACATATACAAAAACATTTTATAGTATCATGTAACCTTACTCCAACTTTCAGAAAGTCTTGTCCTCCCATTAAACTTGCTGGAAAATATCTGTTAAACAGACTTTCTTTTTGTTTTGATATGTCTTCATTTTTTATTGAGATGTTTTTTACATAGTTATCATACTGTCAGCACACCTTTTCCAAAATGAAAGGTATTGAAAGTATAACATTGCAACTATTCCTGCTGACGGGGGACTGAAGATTTATTATGCTGAATATACTTGCTTTAAAAATCTTGTGAACGATACCCCTGAAAGTGGGGAGGCTCAAGCTTTGGCTCCATTGGACCAGAATCTAGTGCTGCATCTGTGTATTTATCTTCCCTGTGACTTTCCAAGACATCCTTTAGAATGCTGTCGATCTTCCTGTTGATGGCAGTCACTCTGGCTCACATGCATAGTACTGTTTGAAAATAGATGCTAGCTCAGACAAAACCCAGGTATGCTTCTGAATTGAATCAGCCCTACAGAACTGAAAGTAGATTATCAACAACTTTCCCTAGGACAGCCATTTTCATAGAGGATTTTTGTATTCAGATTTATTATTTCTTTTCTCCACTCTGGGGAGTGAAAAATCTTATATTGACCTACTCTCTCAGATGAAAGTGGTGTTAACCATGTGATATGAACCTATGGCATAGAAATTGATCTTTTCACTGAGATACATCTTATTAGTACAAACACAGCTATGAGTTTCATGGAATTTTATTCTGGTTTTCTTCTGAACCTGTGAAGCCAGGCTTTCCTGAATATCTGTATTGCACTAAAAACACTATATATTTAGTTTTAGTTATGTGTCCTTAAAGACAAATTTCTCTTTCTATATATGTTGTTGTTGCCTTTAAAGTCACACTTTTTGTCAACTCTCATTGGACATTTCCTTCAACCAGTGTCTTGTTAGATCCATTCTCCAGGTGGATTCTTCTTATCACACAACCATTTCAGCTCTACAGAAGAAGTTCCACAGAAAGCAATGGGCTCAGTTATCTCAAACAGCCCATGAGGATTTCTCTCTCATCTGTATCAGTCTGCAAATATCAGGCCAGGAGAGAAAGATACTGAAAATGAAACCCAGAAGGGCTTCATATCACCTTCCTACTGAAGATTTGGAAAAGAGCAGTTTCATTAACATTTGCCTAGTTTTGTTCTTAGCATTGCAATTTGAAGTACATCGGCAGTATGTAATTTTCTTTATAATTCTGATATCATGTTTAAACTGCCCATAGGAATGGAGATCCACATAGGATAGACTAAATGAAACAAGTCTTTTGTTTAAGACTTCTTAAACATAATCTTCAGTCCCCACCATTCAGTGCCACACGTAACACCCCAAAGCCATTTCCTGTGCATCTGCTAAGGTATAATAACACACCAAGTATCTAACGCATTGTGTTTAATGGAACAATTACAATGCCTCATTCAATAGAAGGGGAATCTTTATGAGCTGAATGAATATGTGCATGCTTGAGGATTTCACTGAAAATCATTTTAAAAAACATCTGATTACATAGATTTTCAGATATGGAAATATATAGAGCAATTTATGTTAAAGAATAATAACCTGAAGCTCCATCAGTTCTTATATAGGAAAAGCGAACACTCCTCAAGTAAAATATGTCAAAATTCCCTTTAAAAACAAAGTATGTTCTGTTGTTTTTGTCAGCTACTGTTTAGAGTTTGATGGTTTTAATGAAATTTCAACTGTCTGAACTCCACTTAAATCCACTGGTAACCACTAATCTAAAAACTTTTCTGTTTTGTGTTAACACAAAGGACTGGACCATCTTCCAAATCACATGAAATATGTCCAGGCACTTGGCCTGAAATTTAAACCTGAGCACCAAATATTAGGACTAGATAAATGACACACCCATCCCAATATTTTTGTTTGTTTGCCTAATAATAGAACATTGTATGTTCTCAGTGGGAAACTTTTAGAGCAAAAATGACAGACCACAGCATTTTGCCAGAATGTGCTGACATTTTTGTTTTTTTGGCAACTGAACTTGAACTAAATTGTTTATTTTTCTGTGACAATATGTAATTCCTATTGTTACAAATCAGGACACATTATAGTATATTTTGTGGAAGCTTTTTAAAAACACTTCATTAGCCCCTTCCACAGAGCTGTATAACAACTTGTTGCTAACAGTCAGTTTTTATTCTATGGTATTTATGAAAAGCTTGCACAAGGGTTTTTCAAGATGCAATTTCTGTTTAGATAATAGGTGAAATCCAAATGCTAGCAATTAGGATCCTAAGGTTCAGTTTATAGAAACAAGATAGCAAGTTTCTCCTCTATAAGCTAAATTCCTGGCAAAAGTGGTGTTAGGAATTCCATTCCAAATAAAGCAATCAATCAATATTCCTCCTCTGTTTATCCTCCAATCTTTGGAACTGATGGTTACACTGGCCAGATAGATTTACTTAAAACAGTGAAAGACATTCAGAAAGTCCATCCAATTTCTTGATTTATTTGCTAGTGATGCATAAAATAAGCTTGTCTGTGAAATAGCCATGTTGAAATTGCTATTCTCATGCATTTTTCATTGTTATTATTCGGCTAGACTGACTCTTGAGGGTCAGATTAAAATTCATTCATCTGAAGCTGCACTGGTGACAGAAGATAGTCTCAAATTAGCTCTTCCAGTTAATATGTGTACCAGCATTTGGAAAACCATCAGTACTGAGAATATTGTGATTGGGCAGCACATGTTTTTAACAGAAATTCTTTTAGCCTTTTATGCAATGAAAACTTAAAAAGCACTTCTTGATATCCTAGACATTTAATTCAGCCTCTGCTAGCAGAACATTGTGGTCTCTGCAAAGTCTTTTATTGCTGGTGATGAGAGGTCATTGCTTATTAGATAATCACATCCCTTCCCCGCAATACTGGTCATACACATTTAATATAATTATAATGCTTAACACTTATATAGTGCTTTTCTTCCAATTGCTTTACAGACATTATGTAATTAAATTCTCAGCATTCTTGGGAAATAAGCTAACTCCTTATTACAAACAGGAATATTGGGCCAGAAGCAATAGCAGCATTTTCAAATATAGTCTTTGATTTTTAACTTGGCAATTGGAGCTGAGTGTGTCTGAAGGCTGTGTGGCAGCAAGATTACCAGTCATTTTGAAAGCTGTGGTATAAAATGTGCTACCATAGGTCACCGAAGTAGCTGGGGTGAGAAATAGGATGGAAAATCCAGTCTTGATTCTGTAGGCTTAGAGTGAGATACTGAAATCTTTCTTTCATGTAGATGGATTCTACAATCTGTACTGAGCCAAAATGCCAGCTGCCTTTGACTGAGTAAAGGCAGGCAGGCCCTGTAGAGCTCATCCATCACTTCCATCAGGAAACCAGAAGGTTTCTGATGAATAGTCTTAATGCACCACCATGCTTAAACTATACATCAATTTATTCTGAACTTCACTGAATCTTTGCCTCACAGAGGCATAATCTAGAGGATTAAGGAGGGCAGCAGGAGAGCAAGCTGGTGTCCCATGTATGGGACAAGGCTGGTCCATAGGAAACCAGAGGAGGCAACAGCTGTTTGGAAGCTCAGTCGCCACCTGTGATCATTGTCCCTCAGCATCATCAGTTTTGACAGCAGCTGTCACAGGACAGAGTATTGCCACAGCACAGAGTGGCATCATTCTCCTCTTTCTCTGGGAAAAGTGATGAAAAAAAACTGAAACATTTCATGGACCACATTGAAATCACTGGCTGTCAACTGAGCTGCACAGCATCCTTTCAACCCCCTTTCCCCAGACCACAACATTTCTAATGCCCTATATTTCCTCTCGCCCTCTTTGTTTACTTGCTTCCATCAAAACCCATCAGTTCACGATATTATGCTCCCTGACATTGTTCTCAATTCCCTATGGAACATTTGCCTCTCCTTTGGAGGGAGCTGTGGCTCCCCTTTGTTCTTATCTTGCTTCTTCCAAGTCCTTCCTGAGACCTTTTCTACTGTGTTAAAACAGGCTGTACTTAAGTAACACCATCCCTGTAGACAAATGCCACATCCATTCTCCTTCATTTCTCCTTGGATCTCAACATTCACTGCTTGGATTTCCACATAAGGTAACTGCCTTGAAATATTACCTTCCCTTTGTTTTCACAGCTCAGTCTTGTACTGTCTCATCTCTTATCTCTCAATATCTATTTAGGTATCTATTCAGAAAATTGATTGGACACATTTTTTTGTTCAGGGCAAAAATAATCATATGCTCACATGCTTAAATGATTGAATAAAGATGTCTTTCTGACCCAGAATCTAAGCAGCTGTTGAGATGCTCCTCTTTGCCATTTTTGCCTTTGGGATCAATAATCCGTTGTTCTGCACAACAGGTCTCAGTATTTCACCTTCCCTCTTTGCTCCCATCCTGCTTCTCAATACCAGTGTTCTAGGGAGACTTGTTCATACATTTCTGTGAGTTTACCTTCTCGATTTAATCTTCTTCCAAAATTGAACCAGACCTTCTTTAAGAACTCATTTTGTTCCATTCACTCTCCTCTGTGAAGGGTTTCCTTCGTCCTAAGTTGGTTCATCCTCAGTCTGAAGACATTACTCACTTTATTTGAGATTATAATAAAACAGACAAGATGGTGTTCTTCAGAGTTGATTGTTGTGAAGTCGTTTATCATGTTCTAGTGTTTATGTATTGTATTACTAATCTCTGTATAGTGCTTTACTATAGGCATATTTTAGGCAAAAAATAAGAGCAAATATTCCCTGGCCTAGTATATTATACTCCAAATTGAAGCACATCATTGAATAAAATAACTCCTAAGCTCCTTGCTGAGGGATGTAATGCAGTTGCCATTGCAGGGGTAGGAGTTTGCTTTGATGATCTTGTATTTACTCTGATACTGTTTTTAAAACAAGTTATGTGTTTATATACATATATATATATATATATATATATATATATACTTCATTATGGAATAAGGATGGCCTGGCAGTAATGCCACTGGGAGGAAACCAAACACCAGGAGTTGCAAATACTACTGAAATGAGGTAGTATTCTGTTCCCTTCAATAGGCTTTAGATTGTATCTCAAGAGAATGAGGCAAGTGGGTTAGTACAGAAAGTCTCCTAACCAACTAAGGTAGAAAGCTTCCCAGAAAGTGTAAAGGACATGGAGAATTAAATTTTTAGAAGTGGTTAAGTAGGCATATTAGTATGCCATTGAAGAAATTAAAACTATAGTAAATGAGCCTCTTTCTGAAAAAAAAAAAAAAATTGGATCCAGTGAGGTGACCAGGGACAATGTGGAGGCTTGTTGTACCTTACAACAGAATTTCTACCAGGGTTTTTGGGGCTTTGTTTTCTGTGAGGCATCCAGTGTTTGTGATCCCAGCAGAAGCAGTGAGGTGCAGCTGTGCTTGGTGTGTGCACCAGCGCACAGAATCCATCTGCATGGGAAAGCACAGTGCCAGCGGGCTGCAGATTTGTGCCAACTCAGCTGTAGTTCACAGGGCATGAATTGTGCTCCTTGGACCCAAGCTGCCCTGTAATGAGCCAACTGATGCTTCTCTGCTCCAGAGTGTCACTGTACTTTCCTTTGGCTTGGGAAATGTGACTGATGGCAGTAGTGATGGCTTCCATAGCGTGACTCGCTGCACGTGCCCTGCTGGTGTGAAAGTCATGGCTAAAACTTTACATATGTGATTTTAGATTTACAGATTAGCGGATTACACTCTGGACTGGAACCCCAAGTACTTTATAAACCAAACTGTAGGTTATCTAGCAGAGCATAAGTGCTAATAAAAAATGTAAACACTATTGCCATCTTGTGGCTTGAAGTTGCTTCAGCAGACTTTTGTCAAGGATTGTACACTCCCCCTGATGTTCTGTAAACATAACACATTTTCAATTAAATAGGCGAATCAAAGTGGCAGAGTACAGAAGCAATGTCCAGACCTGCACATCAGAATCAATTACAGAAGTGGAGAAACAATCCTGTTTGTCTAGAAGGACTAATCACATGGTGAGCTGTCAGGAACACAGAGCATGCGGGTCATTGTTGAATGAAATAGCACTAGGTGTATTTTGTATATTTTGTTCCACTGAAACAAAAGGACATTCTGCAAAAAATAAAACTTTTGGATGATTCTCCTTTTTTTTTTATTTTTTTAAGAAAAATCACTCATGTATAAAGTATGAGCCTGTGATGTTTAAAGCATATACTGCTCCGATTGCAACAGGGGAAGTATGCTGCTTTTTGAAATAAGTTCTATATTGTAGGATATTAGCTAGAGAATGCTACAGGCATATGCATGTCTTAAGGAATTAGGGTTTTATTCTTTGTTTTCCAGGTTCAAACCTGCATAACCAACTCATCCTCTGAGCACTGTTAGAAATGAGATACAATATTAAATATGGAATGCTGTCCTAGATCAGATGATTGGTCTGGGTATTTTACACGTGAAGTTTATTGGAAACTTAATGCTGAATGATATTTTCACAAATAATTTAAGTTTTGTAAATTGTTAACTGAATAAATTTTAGGAAGCTATGTCAGGGCATGAGGTTTTATTTTCTAAATTCAATGACCATCAGCTAAGGAATACAACTGGGCAGGAAACAATGGTTTTGTCCCATTAATCTTTGATTCTTCAAGATTTGTCCTACTCTGTGCTTGTCTGACCTCAGACTCACAGAAAGTTTTTCAGACTTAGGAGAAGATATTGGCTATAGTGTGGCTGGTAGCCTTGTGTTTAAAGCATTTGTTCAAGCCAAGACAAAGGTCCTCAGTTGCTGTTCTTATACCCTTGTGTTCACTTTAACATTGTTCATTGCAACACTTTTCACTCTTATGGGATTTTTATCTCTGCTCTTGATCAGAAAGTTCAGCCTAGACAGAAAAATATTGGCAGTAATATGTTTCAGGGTTTTTTTCCCATGAAAACTTTGTCTTGGTTCGGGCTTTTCATTACTATTTTCTTAACTTTTTTTATTTAGGAAAACTTTTCAGCTTTAAAAAATATTGTAACAAAAAACATGTGAACAATTAAAGTGAGACCCAAAAGACTGATGGCCAATGACCCAAACCTATAAAATTCAAGTATGAGACATTTTGATCTGTTTAGTAATTCTGTTTCTTCTGTTTTTCCCATTTGGGAGCACTTTGAAACTGCATTCAGAGATAATTTATATTTATGCACATTCTGAACTCTTTCTTTATGTATCTATGCCTCATTTGTTTGTGTGTGAGATTTCTTAGAACCCATTGAAGCCCAAATCCTATAGATCACACCCATTTGATTAATGTCGAGCCATGAATTTATTTTTTTGAGACACACACTGCAATTGCATAATGTAGTATAACAGCTGTGAATTTGAGACTAATGAAGAAAAGAGTGCAACATCTAAAATGGATAATATTCCTTGACAGTTCTCTTTTAGAAAGTATTTGCCCCAGTAATATCAGTTTATATGAGAATGCTTCAGTGATCCTTGCTTCTGGCATGAGTTGTGTGTTTTTATGGAAGCTGAGGTTTAGGTTACTTGTAAGATATTGGTTACATTTTTGTTCTACAATGGCCTATTGAGGCTGCAGCCTCCACAGCAGGAAAACAATATACTGCCTGGATTGAACCACGTCCTTATCAGCACCTAGATCCAAATATTAAACTGTACCTAGTATTATAGCACCTGCTGCTCCTGGTGTGACACCTAAACACAAGGGACAAAGGTGCCAGACCTTCTCCAGGAGGCCGCCTAAACCAGCTGATAAGATATCTCAGGAAGGAGGATGCCAAAGAGGAGCTCCTCCCTCCATGTCAGGCTCAATGCAATAAGTCATCTTCCTTTGATTAGGGAGCAAGAAAAATTCCTTGGTTGCTAGATGGTGTGCTTTTTTGGGACACCCAAGTTAGAGACCTGCTGTAGTAAATATTTGTGTCTCCCACATACAGAAAAAGATCTTTTATGAGAAAATGGAGGCGTGTTCATCATTCATTGTTCATCAAAAACTAGTGTCCTGAATATGCTCCTAAGAGTTAGATGTTCTAAATTACCATTGGCAAGGGCATCAGTAAATCTGTGGCAGAGTCATCATGGGCTTATTCTCTTCTGCTTTGCTGCATTTAAGGGTTGGTTGTTAGATATGTTCTAGTAGGTAAAATGGGCAGCTTTCGTTGATGAACTGTCCTAAGGTAAAATCTTTGAGTGCATCAAGAAGGACCAATACCAGAAATTTACTTCCTTGGGATTGAGATCTTCTGGTGTTGAGCACACAGATTGCAAGTTTGAAGAATCATTAGGTTTTTTATTAATTTGTCAGTTAGCTCCTTCACAGATCACCTCTATGTAAGCAAATATACTTTTTTTTTTTTTTTAAATCTGTCTTGTTGAATTTTACTGGTTCAATTTGTTCCATCAGTCTCACTATGAGTACAAATGCTGCACATGTAGCAAGCATGCACATGCAAGCATGTGTACACAGGAGACAGTTTAGTAACTCACACTGAAGTTGTGGATATAAAACCTTAAAGGATTTTGCCCAACATTCCATCACACATTGCTGGCAGATATTACATGTACAAATCCAAAAACAGGTGACAAATTGCAGGTTATGGATGAAGCTGTTCCATTGCAAATGGGTGATCTAGACTGCAGTGTTTTATTCCAGGTTTAAAGAGGCACATAGCTGTGACATCTCATGAGCAGCTTAGGGAAGAGACTGTAATTCAGAGCCGTGCTTATGCTCCAGTTTCTTCTTTACTCTCCTTTCATTCTCAGCTCTGCTGGCTGGTGTACAGAAAGGAAATAGAGCTATTCCACAGCTCTTGTCCAGCAAGGGATCCTTCATATGCTGTGACGTGAGAACATTTCTAGCACCCCTCAGTCACTTCTCTGGCCCTCTGCCTCCTGGCCTCTTTGCTCAGGCAGGGCTGGGGAAGGTGGAGCCTGGAAGGGGGCAGCACATGGAGCTGCCTGGGCGTGGAAGGCGGATGATGTTCTGCTTCTGGGGTGTGACATCAGTATTGGTCGATTTTCAAACGTCACCCATTGCTATCCTACATCTATTTGGAGATATGCTGACCCCAGCACACGCTGCAGTATATCCAACCCTGGGAGTCTAGTGGGGACTCGCACCACATCCTTGTTTAATGAGCACTTGTTGCACGTCTTTGGACAAAGCCATTGGGCAAAAAAAAAGCTTCTTTGGGAATTGTGCTCTTTTTTTCCCCCCCAAAGTGATGCCCATTTTGTTAGGAAAGGGTCCTTAAAAAGCATATAATTCTCTGATAATATGTACACTTCTATACAGTAATTTAGTATTTCAGAATACAGGATATATTTTCTACACTTCCTTTTAATGCTTTCATTTTTTTCAGCTGAACAAGTGTCATTTCTTGATTTAGATATTATTCTGTTGTAATCCAGTGCCAGCAATTTTTGATGGTTGCCTTGGAAAAAACAGCTATTTAACTCAGTGTATAAGGAAATAAGGATTTTTATTTCATTTTTCATTTTTTGTATTCTGATAGTTCATTGCTATAGAATATAAAATATTTCACAATATTTCCCATATTAATACACAGGTGAGAAGAACAGAAACATAGTTGGTTGTTTTCAGTTGAATCTTACCTATCTATACTAAAAATATGGCAATGTCAGTTCACCTTTTGACACCTAAAAGCTACTGATTTACGACTGATGTATGTGGGAAAAAAAAAGCAGCTGCAGTTTGGAAGGCAAACAGAACAGGCCATTCCAGCTACTGGCAATCAAAAATACATGAAAGATATTAATTGAAATTGCATTATTATATTTGGAGTTCGAAGGACATTATCTTGCACTGGTGAAATGAAACATAAACTGAAATTCTGATGACATTTTAATACCTTTGCTGGTTATAATATTAGTGGGGTTCAAGGAAATTTTTTGTTTAATTTTACAAAAAATCAAGTATATTAAAATATAATTATTTGAATATGCTATGTATTGATTCCTGTAGCCATAATATGCGACTAACATTTTGCTACAGTTTTAAGACTTCAGGCACCACACACCTCATGCTCATGAGAATTACAGCATCACACACTTTTGTAGGAAAAATGATAAAAATAAAGTTGCTAAAAATAAAGTTGCTAGAAATGTAATTTTATCTGGTCTGTATGGGGATAAAGGGTTCTGAGTAGCTGGGCATTAGTTACTTTAGAGAAAGGTAGTTATTTGCACTAGAAGTGAAAGGAATCAATGATTTCTGAATAAGGTTAGAAAGGAGTTATGGCTTCACTGCAATTGATTCATTCAGGTCTAGCAAATATAGGTTGCCTTTTAAACTAGGACAACAAGAGCTCTGCAAAGTGCAGAGCAAAAAGATGTTAAAAATTCTAGCAGTATATAAGCCTATCATTGTGTATGTTAGAAACCTACAAAACTTAATTTCTCTCTCAAAAGATAACAGATTTTTCATCAGGTTCCTGGAAAGGTGCCATTTTGGAGTCCATGTGCTTTTTTTTGCCTCTTTATATAAGAAAAATAATTAAATATTTTTCTTCCCTCCCCCATCTCTTCCAGGATAGTTCATAATTTCATTGAGTAAAATATGGTAATGTCTGTGCCAATTTGAAAAAAATCCAGTTTTGACATACCATTTTTTTCAGGTTTTTTTTTGTTCCTATGAAGTTTTTTGTTTGCTTTGTTTTTTTGATTTTGTTGCTGTGGTGGTTTTTTTTATTATTATTATTATTTTTTGTTTCATATGGGCCTGCCATAAAATTTGGAAATGTGTGAACTTGTCTTTCCAATTAAATGCTTTTTTTTTTCCTTAATTGGGACATCAGTGTGGATATGGCTACCACTTAAATAGCAAGCAGACTGATCGATAGCTTCTCTGTAGGGTTCACAACCAGATGGTGGCAAATACCACTTCACTCAGACTTCAATAGCTAATCTGTTTCCAATGCCTTGGGATGCATTTTTCAGCGAGCAAAAGATGTTCATAGAGTGATTGAAAAGAGATGAAAATGCCCTGGCTGAATCAAAGGGCTATTTTTTTAACATTTCAAGACCCTCCTACGCAGAAAGCAATACTAGCTTGTACCAGGCCAGATTCAATTCTTATGAGAGCTGCCTCTCTTTCACACTGTGTCCCTTATTTCATAGAGGAAAAGCAGGATTTCACTGGCTATTTGAGACAGGGCTGCTACTGCCTCACAAGAAAACCTGCCACTACCTTTCTGAAAAAGTTACAAAAATTAAAGTAGACTGTATCTAAAATGAGGCAGTTATAAAGTGGAGAAAGGCAGGGTGAATTCTTAGTCCAGAAAACAAGGAAATTTCCAGCAATTTGCAGATAATAATAATTTCTCAAGCTTGTGTTTTCTGAAAAAAATTCATATATACTCTGTGCTACATGTTAAAGAGAGAGTGATATGCTGGTGCATGCTGAATTACTGCTCAGTTCTCTGGGTTAATGTTCTTCTTGTTTGCCTTTCCTAGTGAACAAAAGACATTGCAGAATGCTCAGTATTGCCCAAGTCTACATAAATTACTGAAAATCTCAGTCTGGGAGATCTAGAAACTGAAACAAAATTGTTCTTCTATAAATAGGGTCTGGGAACAAAAGTGATACAAATAGAAACTTACCACTTAGAAAAAAGTCAATTTATAGTCAATGAAATGTTTACCTTATTGAAAGGATTTAACTGCTGAGACAGAGCAGAACACCAAATTATCTCGATTATTTACCATTGCAGACTTTCCTGAAAGGCTGCTACAAACAAAACAGAAGTTTCCTCCTGTTTTTTTGCTAATGTCTGCAAGAAACGAAGTCATAATTTAGAGAAAGGACTCAAAAACAATTGGTGTAAATGCATTTAATTTGAAGTTCAAATAGCAACTTGCAGCTTTTTCAAATATATGTTCTCATCTTAAAATGGACAGTGTTTTCCTGTTCTGACAACTGGACCAGTTACTTGCAATGTACATTAACTATTTAGGTAGCAAAAGTGTAGTGTTTCCAGGCAGACTTTTAATGGAAAATGAAATGTTCTACTTGGCCACACTTTGGAGGAAGTGTATCAGTTTTGGCAGGCTTATAAAACCAAAGAAATCTGAGCCAATACACAAAGAAAGAATTGGGGCAAATATGCTTACTGTTGCAATGCTTTCCCTTTGTCTCTTTGATTCAATGATTTGTCAAATTTAAGACTTATTTTCCTTTTTATCCACAGGTGATTGTTAAGGTATGTGTGGTAGTGACTGCATGTCTTGCTGTATGAATATGGTGGAATGAGGTTGTCATTCAACAAAAAAAAAGGTCTTACACATGTACTTATTGACATATTTTAGACAATTTTGAACCTGTTCCATTTAGTGTGTTATTGATTTTGGTAATTACTCCTGTTTGCAAGTATAAATTGAATCAAGGGTCATTTCATATTTTCCACTGAACCTTTGGCTGTTTCAAATTGCCCATTGAAAGATAGTTAGTACTTCAAGTTTAAGAAAGTCAACAGCTTTATCTGTAAAACAAATAATTTTCCTTGTATTTTGATAAGGAAAAATTTCCAGCAAAAAAGATAAAGTTAAGTACTTTAACTTTATTGCAGTCTCAGAGGAAGTCCTCTTGAAGAAGGAACACTGATTTCCACATCATGCTGGAGCTATAAGCTTGTATTATCCCTTAGAGTAAGACCTGAGCCAAAACACTGGACTATCCATGTGAAACAGCTTAACAGTGCATATTAATAGGATGTATTTTGTCTCTTAATCTAAGTAATGCATTGAGGAAGAAATACATCATGGCTTGGGAAATAGTTTATCCTTAGTGTCCTGAAGCCATGATAAAACTGTGCACTCCCAAGACTTTGTCAAGAGTCCATGATATTACATTATGCCATCATTTCCTCTGTGTATGCTATTTATTCTTCCCACCTCTAAAAACATTTTAAAGACAGAAAATGCCTCAGTGCTAAGTGTCTCCCTCTGCTTGAAGACATTGACTTGCTTCCTATTTTGCCTCAGGTTTGCTGTGTGATCTTAGGAAAGTCATTTAGGCTCTTTGGTGTTTCTTTTTAACAGGTCATGAGTCACATGAGGTGATAAAAAATGTTTGCACTTAGTGTTTAGAATCACATCCAGTGGCACCTTAATCATGCTGCACTGTGCGTAAATCTTGTCTCAGCCCTTTAGTTATCACTGGAGTGATGTACCTACCAAAGCCTAGAGCAGGAGATATGAATATGCCCTATTGGAAATGCTTCTGAACCTGATCTGTGCATACAAGCACCTTAGAATACATTCCAGTGTCATCTGCCCTTACTGAACAAGTGAGAGCGTTAGGCTGTCTCCTCTTTCTGATAACAGAAATTTCTTGTTTCCAAATCCACAAAAAAGGAGGGCTGCTACAGGGGGAATGTATTTCTTGCAGGCTGGTTTTTGTAGACAGGGGAGCAGTTATTTGCATCTAGGAGCTGAAAAAAAAAATTTAAGAGATGAATAATGAGGCAGAGTGTGCAGGATACAGCAATTGTGGAGCTTTCTGTGTATATATATATATTTTTTATAGAAGCTGATTATGAATATCTCATGTATTTCTCTGTTGTTGAGAAATGCTCATTCCTGGAGACATGGCAGCATTATCTGTTTTATGGATATCACCAGTACATACATTTATTAGGATAAAATCACTCTAAGAATTGTTTCTTAAGATATGTTTTGGTTGTCTTTTAGTCATACTACCCAGTTAGTAAGTAGCTGCTTCTCCTACTTCTAAATGACTAGATCAAATTACTAGATTAAGCATTGCCATTCTAACGATAATGCAATTTTTGTACATATACTTCTGCAAATTTTTGTTCAGAGATTGTCATAAGAAACTTTTCTAATATTTCCTCTGAATCTGCTTCTGAAATACATTAGTGTGAAAAAGATGGAGCAGCAGATTAATTAGTGAGTAAGTGAACCAGTTAATTAATATTACAATTAAATCTGCCTGAGGTATGCTTATAGCATCCTTGGCACTTTTCAAGTAATGAAAAAGTGTTTGCTGTCTCCCTCCTTCTCAAAGCTCCACTGAAAATGTGGCTTGTCTGATACAATGCTTCTGTGAAGCTGGTCAGAATGAGGTACACAAATGAGTTACCATGAGGTCAGAATTATTTTGTGTCCTATGATAGGACTATTCTGCTGTTCACAGGACTGAAATAGAATAGAAAATTTATAATTATGTACAATATGCTGCCAAAAGATCAACTTTGTTGCTTTTGGCAATCACTAATGATTTTTTTTATTTTGCAAGAGCAGCATAATGTTTTATTTCTGCCCCCATTTTTCATAAAAAGTTAATTTGCATACATTTCTGCAAGAGTGAACCATGTTAGTATGGGGGAAAAAAGGCTCTAAGAATAGGCTGAAATAGAGAGGATTTACCATAGTCTGAAACAGAGACAATTTATCAGAAATAAAAAACAGGAAAGAAAAGGTGAAATAAAATCACATAAGATGTTTCAGGCCCAAGAATTCATGCTATATTAAGGTTATTTTTTCCTCTGATGGTAAATCAGGCTCCTGTTTTGTGTGTCTGGTCATCACAATGGGGGCTAAATCCACATTGATGAGCAATGATCAGTACTGAGCTCTGAACATATGCTCCCCACAGCTGGTGGTGTCCCCAGAGTGGTCCCCAAGCTCCATGTCTAGCACAACTTGACCCTGGAATTTACCCAGGCCAGATAAGCAATGCATTAAAAAGAGTGCTTAGATCCCTCTCCCAGAAATAGTCACCTCAAGCTCTGGTCTGGGAGCAGCCACCTTCCTGGCCCTGAAGTTCAACACTTTATTCAGATTCCATTGTGGACACACAAACCTTGGGAGGCAGCAGCAGCAGCAGGAATCCCTCCTGGTGCCGTTCTGGTGGGATTAGAGCAGTGTGCCTGGTGATTCCTACCGCAGTCAGAGCCTTATCTTTGTTTCCAAACAGGCAGAAGGATGCAACCTGAGCTCAAAGGGATTGCAATCAAGTTTATTTATTTATTTACTTACACACTTACTTATTTAATCTTAAATCTAAAGATGAATGCAATGAGTTGGAGCAAAAAACACTGCAGAGAGAGAGGCAGGGAAGGAAAACAATGGGCTTGGCAGCACTGGGAAGGTTCCAGTATTTCACACCTACCTGTGACAGTGCAAATTAAGATACCCCCTTCTGCTGTTCATTTGAGAAATGGAGTAAAGGGAGGTAAATAATGTTTTATTTTGTTGGTTTCTTTTTTTGTTAGTTTGTTTGTTTTAAACAGAGGCAAATATATTAGGTCTTTCTGTTGGTATTGGGCAGTGCCCAGACAGATTTGTGAAGCACATTGATGAACCCCCCTGACCAGCACAATCTGGTCCAGCACACATTGTCCCACTGGTGTGATTTGGGAGAGGTCCCAGGGCTACAGCATGCCCACTCTGGAGCCCTGTCCAATTGCGCTGAGATGCTGACACATCACAACTTCATCTACCTCCATGCAGGACTCTCTGCCAGGGAGCTTCAGAACTCCAATATCTGCTTAACTCTTGGACCCGTTCCTGTGGCCAGGCAGGAACTCAATTGGGGTTTTATAGCTGTCATCTGAGACCCTCTCCTCTCTAAACAGTAAAGACATCCTACTCACAAAATCTGTTTCCAAATTTTCTCTTCCTTCTCCTGTTCCTCATGATAATTATGTAAAAGGATAAGTGGATATATTAATGTGTGTGTGTGTGTGTGTGTGTGTGTGTGTGTGTGTGTGTGTGTGTGTAATGTAAAAGGATAAGTGGATGTATTAATGTGTGTGTGTGTGTGTGTCTTAAACCATCATAAAAGCATCATTGTGATTATTTGCAACTCTTTTGCCAGAGATGGTTGTTGTACTCTACATATGAATGCCTTAAGTACAGATAAACAAAACAATTGGGTAGAGCAAGACTGAATTTAACTCAACTAGTCTCCCTCAGCTGCATTTAAAAGGCTGCCACAATTGTTGCCAGAATGATGTACAAGTCACAAGAGAACTGGAGGGAGCTATATAAAAAGAGATTAAAAAGACCAAAATACCAATATACAAGAATGTATGAGTAATTTGAAAAACTATTTAAAAAGTCGTTGAAATTTATATACAAAATTTTAATTGTCTACTTACAGTCTGAATGAGGCTCCAGAACATTTCCTCACTGTTTAATCCTGTGATCCAGCTCATTTTCCCTTGCTGACTCCTTTCTCTTCCCACTGGGGACCAGACCTGCAGAACAAAGCAGCTTGTCTTTCAAATGGTGAGCTAAGCACTGGTGAAATATCCATATTTTAATAAGGCTTTCCCCACAACTTTTTTATTGGTATCCCAGAACCTGAAAGAGTCTGCAGAAAGAGGAGCAGGGCCTGCAGAAATAATTTCTGTTATCTATGCTTTGTTATGTGAAATGACCTCCACGGGTATCTGCCCTGCCTGCACTTGTCTGTTTCTTCTACTTGCACTGAAAGGTCTTTAAGCCAGGGGAGAAAACTTAGGCTGCTATCATAAAATTTTTCTTACCCAAGATTTCTACATGCTTTAATAGAGGTTTGCCTTAATAGAGGTTTCCAGAACTCTGAAAAACCCAACTCATATTCATAAAAGTGATTTTCAGATTTCTTTTTTCTAGATTAATATAGCCTGAAAGGATTTATCTTTCTTCCTTAGCCGACTATCAGATCAAGCAAGATCTGGTTGTTTGGAAACTGAATCCTCACAGTTTGCATTCAGCCCATTATAGTTCATGTTTTCCCACTACTTGACTATTGTTTTTTACATTTTAACACTATTTTGAAAGGAAATGTGCAATTTATGACAAGGAAAAGGTGTGAATGACTGAATCAATGCCACCATTGATCTCACTGAGCGCAGAATCAAATGCTCAGTCAAAATGAACACCTTGGAACATAATCCTACAGACTTTATTCAGATTAAATCCTTGTTGAAAACACTGGGGAATTTGTTGTAAGCCTTTCATTATCAGAAACCCAGACTGCCATTGCAGAAACCATTTCAAGACTGCTACTGGCAATTAAAATCAGCTCTTTGCCCAGGATAAAGTCTTCATATCTATTGTTTAAATAGAACCTGGTTTAAATACATGTTTGGGGGGATGAGGACATGGGAAACAGTTTTGTTGATGCGTAGATGTGTCTCATAAATTTCTGTGCTATGACAACAAAATAGTACAGCTAGAATTTGTGCAAAATAGAATTCATAACAAAGTCAACTGGTCATTTTGGGGTTCAGTATAGTCATATTTGATTTTCACATACACCAGCCCATGAAACATTAATGATTAACTTGAAACATCAGGTAAATTATGAATTGGATCTTTTACTTGTACATGCTCCAGAAGAGGGGTGGGGTTTTTTTTATATTCAAGCTGTTTTTGTTAATTATTCATTTATATTCTTGGAAGTACAAATGCATTACAAAAGTCTGCAATAGCTGTAAATCTTATTTGATCTAGGTGAGAAGGAAGTGACTAGTCAGTTAAAAATCAGTTTTACTTAAACAACAGCTTTGAAATAATTTTTTCTTTTATTAACACAAACCATAAAAAGGATCTGAATATAATTTCTTTAATGAAAATCACAAACTATTGCAGCTACCCATACAGATTCTACAACACCCTTAGAGTATACACACTGATGAGAAGCATTTTTGCAAAAAATACACTTTGCATATGACATTTAAAGCAGTTGATTAAGGAAAAAGGATAATTAAAAGTTGATAGAAATGTTGGATTACCATTTATGCACTCTCTATGTTTTATAATTGCATTAGTGTTATACAAATGTATTCCACCATTTCTGCAAGCATTAGGACTGACTTACTAGATTATTTGGAGTGAAAATATTTAAAATAATCTCTGGAACTGCATTTCTTAATATGAAAGACTAAATATTTTTAGACTATGAAAGACTAAATATATATTTGTTGGTGTAGTGCACTTGCCAGCACAGCAGTAGAACATGTCTAAAGGCTATCTGTAAGAAAGATGTGGTCAGGTGTGTCCTGGTGCACTGAATGCTAATATGACTTCAGTAGAAGCACATTATGCTTTTATTTCTGACTGTATACTGAATTATTTACACCTTCAAGGCAGCTGATTGAACTGTAGCATCAGTCAATTAGCAAATCAAAAATTTATATGATTCCAATTTAGCATGGAGTCCTTCTCTCTTTTTTTTTTCTTTTTAGATTTTCACCCTGACAGTGACAAATTACTCCTCTGCTGGCTGAGATTGGAAATTAAAAGCATTTAGAGCTGCTCATGCATTTATGCTAATGAGAACTTCTGATATGATTTGCAT
Organism: Passer montanus; assembly: GCF_014805655.1. Lineage (NCBI taxonomy): Eukaryota > Metazoa > Chordata > Aves > Passeriformes > Passeridae > Passer > Passer montanus. The sequence goes on along the minus strand of NW_024366591.1, from coordinate 19,393,220 downwards.
GCAAAAGAGGACAATCTGAAAGCTCATCAGTTTTTCATGCTTCCGCATTTTGATGTAGTAGGATTTTTTCTGTTTTCTGCAGAGCAGAAAAATTTTTCTTGAGGAAACAATACTCTATGTGAACAAAAAGAGTTTTTCTTTTAAGTCAGAAAGTTCCCTTTTTTTTTTACCCTCCAGATTCTTGTCAAATCATTTGCTTTGCTGTTTCAGAACTGCAGCCCACATTCATTAGCATTTTAGATGTTTATCAAAGGAACGATCCAGTATCTGCCATGCAAGATTATAGCTCAAGCTTCATTTTAAATTCAGCAAGAAAAAAAGACCTGAGGACAGATGAGAAGAGGGACGTGCACTCTGACAAGCTTCTTCACAGATACACCCGAATTAATCCTATTTAGAGCAAAATTTGATTAATCATCAGCAGTGGCATCTTAGTGAAGTTCGGTGAAATAGTTAACTCTGACAAATTTTGGGGATCTCGTCGGCACAGCCTTTCTGGGATACAAAAAAAAAAGGATGACAGGCATCACAAATGACAGAGCAGATAACTTTTAATTTTTTTTAAAGCTCTTGTTTAGTAAAGAGATTGCTGCCATTTTTAGGCATCTAGTTTTCTTTCCAATTCATTATGATGAAAGACAATGTGGTGAGGAAAGCTCTGGAGGTAACAGAAAACATCAGTGTTTATATTTTGGTTTTGGAGTATATGTCCAGCTTTGGAACCTCCAGCATAAGAAGGAGGTGGACCTGCTGGAGCAAGGTCAGAGGAGGCTGCAAAGGTGATCAGAGGCCTGGAGCACCTCTGCTATGAAAACAGGCTGAAAGAATTGAGGCTGTTCAGCCTGGAGAAGACAGGGTTCCAGGGAAACCTTTCAGCAGCCTTCCAATACCTAAAGGGGACCTACAAGAAAGCTGGAGCAGGACTTTTTACAAGGGCATGCAGTGATGGGACAAGGAGGAATGGCTTTAAGCTGAAAGAAAGTAGCTAATAGAAACACTTCACTATGGGGATGGTGAGGCACTGGAACAGGTTGCCCAGGTAAGCTGTAGGTGCTCCATCCCTGGAATTGTTCATGGCCAGGCTGGATGGGGCTTTGAACGCCCTGGTCTAGTGCAAAGTGTCCCTACCAATGGCAGAGGGTTTGGAACGAAATGATCTTTTAAGTGCCTTCCAACCCAAACCATTCTATGATTCTATGATTGTGTATACTGCAGATAGTTTAATTAAAATAATTTGCCATGTAAAAGGAGATAGTAGTTTTCTGATTATTTGCCATGTTTGAGAAGGTTGATCAAGATATATCTGTGTATTTTTGAATTTTTGTGAATGTTCAGAGTTTTTGTGTTGGAAGTTATCCTTTTGATACTGACAATCTGAAAGACCTTAACAGTTCTCCCTCATTTATAAAAATGTTTGCTGTAATAGCACTTGCTGAACATAACCATAATCCATTAATTCTTTCAGCCTCAAAAAAGCTACTATTTAGAATTCTAATTGTAAGTATTCCTTCTATCTTATCTTTCAATTGATCAAATTCCACTGTATTATTTAGTAAAAAAAGGGCAAAATATTAGTTAAATCTCTACATCTGAGTTAAAACTAAGAAATTAAATTCAGCTTGTAATACATTTAAACCATTCTTCCAGAATACCCCTTTACACATCGAATCACTTTTTACCCCCAGGAGCATACAGCAGCAATGAAACCCTTCTGCATTTCAGAGGTGTTATAGAAGAGAATTTCACTCATTGACTTGGCTAGCATTGCAGTGAGATGCTTTACAATCATCAAAGCAGCTAACAACTGGTGTATACCATTTTTTTAACATCTCGTGTCTTAAGGCAGTATTCTTGCTTCATGTACTTGAAAATAAAATATCCATTTCTTCTACAGTTGAAGTAGTTCTCCTTTTCTTTTTTTTTACTGCATTGATGCTGGGTAGTAGATACCTTATTTCCTCCCTCAATGAGAAAGAGAGGGGGTGTGGTAGGGTAATCATGGAAGTGGAAACAGTATGAGGTGTCAAGAAAGAAAACTAGGAGAGAAAGGGAGATAATAACTTAGTCTCTCTTGTCCTCTTAGACAGGGAAGTTATAGTCCACTGGAAAGTGTTGATACAGTGATAGTCTTGCTGAAAAATGCTGCTGAGATGACCTGTTGGGAAAAAACCACATGGGATAGGACAAGGTATAATGGCCTTAAGATGAAAGATTAGATCCTTTAGATTAGGAAAAAATTCTTCTCTGTGAGGGGTATTAGATGCTAGAATATGTTGCCCAGATAAGCTCTGGATGCCCCATGTCTGCACATGGTCCAGGCCAGGCTTTGAGCTACCTGGTCTAGCGAAAGGTGTCCCTGTCCATGCCAGCAAGCTGGAACCAGATGATCTTTAGGGTCCCTTCCAACCCAGGCCATACTATGAGAAGACTAAATTAAGAGCAGGATTTTCCTAATGTGACATGTCATGCAATCAGAATTGTCTCTAGAGCTGGTTTCCTAATCTCCACTGAAATTCTCCTTGTCTGCAAAGACCTCCTGAGCCAGGAATCTACTTTTTGTAGATTTACTCCTAACCTTGCAAAGCTAGGTGTATTGCCTATTGTGAATACACTTCTCTTCAGTGGGAGGATTTGAAAAGATTTACATTTGACAACACTTCCAAGTTATACTTGCTTTGGTTTTGATTGAAGTATTTTTTCTTTATTGTCCTCAATGATCATTGCACGTGGTAAGGAAAAGATTTTGCCCTTCAGATTTTTCTTCCTCAATTGATCCTACTCAACTCAGATTGAGTATCTGGGGTCCTTTAAACCAAAGTTAACAGCAAAGAAAAAAAGTGTTTTTAGAATAATTTAGATGCCATTTTAGTTCCCCAGCATAATACAGTTAGTTTCTCATCAATGGTAGGAAATCATGAGTCTTTGCTGCTTACAGTTCATACATATTGAGCTATATCTCTTTCCCTCTCTTGGCAAAATGTCATTTTCACAAGATCCTCAGGACCTGTTTTGGGGGGCAAGCCACTACATCTTCATCCTCTAATGACACCTTTGTAAATCACCTTTTGTCCTTCAGAGAAATAGGCTATCAACAAGTATTGGAAGATTATTCAGAAACCTCTGGTCTGGAGGTGTCGTAATCATTTTGGAAATCAATTTCGATCTTCTTCCTCGTCACCTCTTTGTCAGTAAAGATTCTAGCCAGGTTGATGAGTTCAACTGGGACATTTTCTGAGCCCTGATATTGATTCTCCTCAGGATTTATATCTTCATATGTTGGTGGACAGCCTTCCTTGGAGCTAGTTCAATGTTTAAATGCAGCAAATGAACAATAATTACCTTTGTGAACAGAGGGTCTCAACCATTAAAACTGCTGCCTGATGCCCTAACTGGAGCCATCATCCTATGTTCAGCAAGGAACTGGGGATATTTGACTACAAATTCACCTGACTGCTTGCAACATACTGTCAGAAGATTGCTTTACAATTACTGATTCTTCCTGGAGATTTCTCAGTGCTTGCAATTTCCCATTTATAGATCAGTTTCGGTCAGTTATTGCTGAGTTTTATGTGTGCCAAGACCTCTTCATATAGATTTCTATCTGGCCAGCTTTACTGGCAATTTACTTTCTCCTGCTCTGGTAGGAACCATAATGTTGCAAATTCTTATTCTCTTCACAACACACAAATTAGAGTATGACAAAAGGTATTACTGGGAATAATTTTCCATTCTTTAGTTCACATCTTAACACCAACGTAGACAAAGTCATGAATAGTTATAGGAAGCACTTTAGAAGTGTTGTGTTATATTGCCATGTTCTCTGTGTGAAACTCCCCTTGAAGTCAATAAGAGTTGTGTATGCTATTCAGTGGCATAATCAGGCAATAAATTATGAAAGCTCTGCAAATACCAAACATAGCAAGCCACAAACAAATGATGTTTACAAGTGACAAAAATACCCAGTAAAAGAGTTAAAGCTAATATTTTTGAAAGTGATGAAATTCCTATGGCTGGTAGGATTCAGCAACCTCTAGTAAATGGGTTAAGAGGAGAAGCCTACCTTGTGCACCTGCCTGCTGCAGTGTTTCCAGGCTTTTCCACTCAGACAGTGAATTTCAATTGCAACTATGAAAAGGCTGAATGGAGACTTGTGTGCTCCAGAATTGCAGCATTTTCCTGCTTTAGGATGCTTCATAGTTTGCTTTGTTGGTGCTCAAATTTAATTTTCAGAACAGTTTAAAACAGATCTAACATAAAATAACATTTTAAGTCAGTGGTAACGTTAGATGCTTAAAATCTCCTCCCAGAATCTTTGCTTAAAGAAAAGCTGTCTACAAAAACTGCATTTGAAAGTCTACTTTTTTCCACAGTACATTCTAAATAAAATGTTGGAATAGAATTTTTCAAAATGACCACTTTAAGCCCATAATCCAAAATGGAATTACTAAAAAATTTAGAAGATCATGACACAAACAAAAGGGACTGAGAAATGTGAGCCTTGTATTGACTAAAAGTGACATTCTGAAATTGTTCTCTCAGATCTTAAAAGCCAATTAAGAATAAACAAAGGATCCCAGAGGTCTGAGATTGCTGTAGGCTTTAGAGCTGAGTCTGACTTACAAGAAACAAGATCTTTGTAGAGCACAGCCCTGCTTGTCCTTGGAGTATTTGTAATGGCAAGATGATTGTGTGCTGAGACGCTGCAGCTGTTATCAGAAGCCAGCAGTTTATCACAAAGCAAAGGAGAAACTGGCTCTCACTGCAAGGGTTTTTCTGCCTTTGCTTTTGGAGGATGCACCCACGGCACTCCCTTGGACAGTAAAAGTTTCTGACTCTGACTATAAAAGCATTCTTGCTTTACTGCTTGCAGAGTAATTCTGAAGCCCAGGCTATAAGTGGGGGGGATACAGAGCTCCAACCCTCCCTGCTTTTAGAGCAGTGATGGACTGGCCAAAAATCAATTGGGTTGACTCAGCCTCTTCTGATACATTTTTATTTTGGCTAGAATAAACTGAAGCTACTTCAGGTAATTTTATTTGAAAGACTCATGACTTCCTGAAAGCCAGATTCAGCCAGCCTCCCATCCTCTACCAAGTGGTCTGTCACTCTAGAGCAATGAATCACAACACCCAGGCACACAAGGCTCAACCACACTCATCCCAGGCATTCTTGCTCCTCTTCCCTCAGGGGGAGCAAAGGAAGGGTCATTTTGAGAAATAGGAGAAGGTAAAAAGCTAACAGGGGATAGAGAAGAGTTCCTGCCATCTGGGGGTAAAGAGATGCTCTCTCATTGGCAAGGTCCTTCTACACATCTGAAAATCTCCTCATTCCTCTGTCTGTCACAAGGCTGAGCTCTCTATTTGCAGGAACTATTACTCATATAATATTTTGATTTCATGCAAAAAAATGTAATTTTGTTGGCAGATGACAAGCTTTTTTAAATTCTGGCAAAATCAAGGGCTCTTATGGGAAAGAAAGCACTGTAGTAAATATTGCTTTCTGGTAATTTATCTTTTGTGTGCAAAAAAAAAAGTGTGTGTGTGTTCTTAATTGGTATTCATTTGATCCTTCGTGAGTTACTTAATTTTCTTTGAAAAAAATAAAAGAAGATAGAAGGAGAGGGGAGATGTATAATTACCTCAAAATATTTCTTAGATAGGTATTTTTTTCCATAATTCAGTGATGTCAAGAGCAAGAAAATGTCTACTGCTGTGTTAGTAATTACAGAAGAACTTTGCTTCAGTCTACAGTTTCAAAAAGACAGTGTACATTTTTCATGTCTGAAGAAAATTATTGTGGACATTTAGCCAGCAATGAACTTAGACTTATAAGCAGGGCCTCCATTTACTTGAATTACTTTTATGTGTGCCAAGACAAATTTGACCTACCTTTATATTTCTGTTTACCATTTAGTGGCTTATACTGTTATAGTAGTTGTTTTATGTGCAAGGGAGCATGGAGTATTTCTTCCTGTTCCACTCTGGGTGAGTAGTTTGCTACAGGTTTAATGCATGTATTTCATAAGTGCTCCTGAACAGTCTGGAAGGCTTGGAATATAATGCAGCACTAGGATGGGACACAAATATGATTCTTTGTATTTCTTAAAATGTACTTCACATCTGCTCCAAGGTAACTTCACACCTATTCCAAGATATCATTTTTAATCACCCAATTTCCAGGACATCTGTATTCATCTCATCACTTGGTGTTAGCTGCTCTGTGTCCAAGCTGGCCAGAAGACGAGACTTCTATTCTATGAGAAAGGAAAACTTTAGAAGTTGGTGTTGTTACATGTTTGGATAAAAATGAGACCTTCAGAAACTTCTTACAAAAATGAGGTGGCAAGACTGTGCCATCATTCGTTTGCCAACAGTTCACTGCTTTGTCCACTCACCTACTTGGAGTGGTTTACATGACCTCACTTTGCCCTCTCCCACCCCACCAAAGTGTGGGATCTTGTTGGTTACTCTCAGATCAGTGGATGTTTTCTCCCAAGAAGGGCTTGCGAAATTATACAGAGGTTTCTGAAATGTTTGTTAAAATATTCTGGCCACCTTTACATCATTTTCTCCATGCTAATTGCTCTGATTTTTCAGGAGTCTCCTAGAGATTTTTCTCACAAAGATATTTCATATGTGTATGTTGTCAGAAAGTGACTTGTATGAAACTTCTGATGAGAACTTTACAGAGCTAGTCAAGATTTTTAGTTTAATACAATTTAGATTTGATTCTTCTTCAACAATTTTCTAGGTCTCCCCATAAGAATAATCTTTGAAGGCATGCTTAGAGCATAATTTGTCATCTGGTTTCTAAATAACTCCAGCAAAACTCTGTTCTTTGGGAAGTTGACGAGTCATTTTGCACATGTTCTTTGTGTAGAACCTGAATGCTGCTCATTGTCCCCAACAAAGGGGTCAGGGAGATAATTTTTTATGCTCCCTTCTTGGACATATGTAGCTCCACAGCTGAATATAATTTGTTGGTTAGTTTCTAGTGACTATTTAATGAATAAATAGAATAAGGGTGAGAGATGCTTCATCTGTATTAATTTTGTGACATAGCTGACAGCTAGAGTGATATCTTCTTCTTCTTTCTTCTTTTGTTACAGCAGCACTAATCATACCACACAGAGACACATTTGTCATTATATGTAATTATGCGCAATATGTTTATATTATAATATTTTATATTGAAGAGGCATAGGTTTCATAATGTTTTTACTCCAGATTTCTTTCTGCTACAGATTATTTCAGTTTATACATATTTATAAATGATATTTAAAAGTACAATAGCACATTAATTATAATAAAATGTTAATTTGGAAATAGGAGCAACTAGAGAACTGATATAGATGACTGCATAACTTGTGGCAGAGGGGCAACGTTTTGTTAGGGCTTGGGGAGCTTTACTTTGGCTCCCTTAAAATACAGAGAACAACCAGAAATTATTCAGACAGGCTGAAATTCTTATGTAGTTAAAACAGGTCAGAGAAAACCTTGACCCTTCAGAAGCCTTTTGAAAGACCTGTTCCTCTATGGACCTGTTACTACTCCTGACAGCAAGGGGGTTTCACCCTCTCTCATCACCACTTCCCTTTTTTCCACTTCCTCCCCCCTTTTCTCCAACCCAATTAGCAGATTAGCCAGCAGGCTCTGAAGCCTGAAGAAGCAGGAATTAAATTGACTTTTATCACATGCCACAGTAATTGCGGAGCTACCCAAGAGCACAGCTATACCCTCTGAGAGCCCTGTCCCTAAGGACGCCCAAGGGTGGGTGAGGAAATCAAAGGTACCATCCAAGCCCCCTCTGAAGTTATGACATTATCCTCCACAAAAGCTCCTCCCAGGGGTGTGCAGATGAGGCCCGGGTGGCTTGGATGGATGACAGGGGCTGGGGCCAGCAGCAGTAGGACAGCAAGGGACTGTGTTTGTGCAGTCAGCTCCCAACAAGGGTGTGTCATTGGGCTGGGCAGTGCAGCTGAGGGGCAGCAAACAGCAACAACTGCAAGTCAAGCACAGCTCCTGCCGCTGGCAGAAGGAAGAAGATATTTAATTGTGGGGGTTTTTTTGACTGTGTAAATTAGTGTAATATGAGTATTGTCCAGGCAAGTGTAGTCAGTAGATTTTAACAGATTGAGGCAAACTTCATTATTGAGGCAATGAAGTATGTTCTAACTTAAATTAGTTTTTCTATATTGGTATGTTACCTCACACTAATGGGATAAGTATTTTATCTAAATGTGAGGACATCTTCAGAGGTCAGTTACGTACCATTCAGGCAACTTGTAGGATATACTCAAAGGTAAAAGACCTGCACCACTTTATCCAGGTCTCAGCAGCTGTTTCAGATTTACTTGGTATAAAATTGAGTACGTGATTATTGTCTAGATGGTTACATAGTGGACCAGACATGAGCTGCTCTTAGAGGTAAAGAATAGTTCTTAAGATTGTTAAACAGTTTGAGTTTAAAAATGTTTGGGGATGTACTGTATAAAGTACAATTCCATAAAGCAGCTTAAACCAAGCTCTTTCTGCACATGGAGAAATGAGTGTGACTGGGGAAAGCAAGTATTTTACTTCCACAAGAGAGGAGTAAGGAAAGGGGGAGACCTTCAGCTATTGGACTGCATTGGAGCTGCTCACCCCACACTTCTGGGCTCTGGCAGAACCCTTGGATCTACCTCACATTTTGAATATTTTCACCTCTAAAACAGACTATTGGATGTCTGCCTGCACACAGGGGATCATACCAATATGAAGTTTGTTTCTGCACACATAACTGACAAACCTTTTCTATCTGTCCTGTGGCTTTCCTCTGACTGTTAGCTATGAATCTTAATGATGACACCATCTGTAAAAACAAATAAAATAATTGTAGCACAAATACTTTGCTAATGAACTTTATTATTAATCCAATCATGCTGATAAAGAGCATTCAGTGCGAATATCTTGCCAAACTAATTAAGGTTTGAGGTTTTATTTTTTCTTATCTTCATTAAATCAGAGAAACAGAGAAGATCCAAGAATTTAAAAGATCTCTGAGGAGAAGAGCAGAAGAGCTGAAACACAAAAAGAGAAAACAACAAAAAAATCTGGAAGAACAGGAAGGTAAAGGAAACCTTTGACAAAATAATTTTTCTTAAAAAGAGAGGAAGAACTTTACAGTGCAACCATACATATTTATAATTTACTGTGTATTTTTCTGGTTTGGTTTGCATCAATTTACTAAAACATTATTGCACATATTTTAACTGCATGTTTTCTAAATAATTTTGAGTAACGTGCGGGAAAATTCAGTTAGGCAACAACATCCTGTAAAACTTCTAATGGTCCAAGTGATCAATGCACAGAAGGTCAAGATAAATACACAAAGAAACAGAAAAAAATTTGTCATAAACATGCAATAAGTTGTGATAAACTGTAATACTGCTGTGTCGTCACATAAGAGTTATGGAGGATGTACCACCAAAGTTTGGGAGCTGACTCATTTTTAGCTTCAGAGGAAAAGCCAAACTTATTGCTCTACCTTTTAGCACAGTGTGTCAATTTCTACCTCTTCTACTTTACACAGGCCCCTGTGGTAATCTATTTCATGTATGCTATACAGAGAGGGCTTACTTTTTAAATATATTTGTGGGTTATAAAAATTAACTTTTAATAGAATGCTGATGTTAATAGTCTCTAAATGGTTACAGAGTTCTATGGTAAAAAGAAAATTTAAAAGTGGAAGATAATAAGTGATGATTGAATTTGTACCATTCTCCTGCTATATTCCACTTGTTCTTTTCATTTCCTTAACACAATTATTTTGTAACAGACACTGAAAAAGTTCTACACCTAAAGCATTGTCATAAAATATTCAGAAGTTACTATATTTTATTACTGCTGAGTAAGTACTTTGCTTTTATTCTCTGGTGGTTATAGTATGGAGCTGTATGAAAAGCTAAACAGCAGTAAAAGTATACAGACTTTATCCTAAAAGTTTGGCAACAACATGCACACACACACTTTTAAGGGCTTGTAAGTCTTGAAAGGCCAGGTACTGCCAGCAGGTACTCTGGCAGGTTGAGGTCTCCAGGGAATAGCCCACTGCAGAGCAGAAAGAGTGGAAAAATGCATGGCTCTGCCACTTTATAATGAGAAGTGCTGTATGTATGCTCTCGGGGAAGGGTTGCTCTTGCTGATCACCTTCTTAAGATCTTCACTGCATCAGACCTCAGCTGTGGGTACAGTGCCTTCCATGTACAAAGGACACTGACTGGGTAGTAGGAAGACACTATGCTTAATATTTGTATAGGTCCTTTTAAACACTGATCTGCAGGGGCACTGTCCTGTAGAGGGGCATAAGGTGGGAATTGTCTGCTAGTTTTCTGCTAGTTTATATTTGCACAATCCCAGAAATCCATTTCTCTATCTTTTTTTTTTTTAATGCCTCTGAATTATGCTGCCTTGAGGATACTTTCAGACCTTTATTTGTAATGGTTAATCTTTTTCTGGCAGTACACAAGGAAACCATTGTTATACAGCAAATATTACCTATAGTTTTTGTTTGTGGCAGGTTGAACTAGTTATAGAGAAAAGAATCCATCCTCAATGTCCAGGCTTTGTAAAGCAATCAGTAGCTTCAATTTTATGTGCTTTGTCTGACTAAAGTCATTCATGATTGTGCCTATATGATATGAAGCTGAGATCTGTTTGTTTAAGAGAATCATCTATGAAAATAAATAAGTGAAGGGATTCTCACCACAAGCTCTTGATGATACACAAATTTCTAATGAGAAACTGTTCTTTCCATCAGGACAAATCTGGAAAATTGAGTGCTTCTACCCCTTATTTAATGAAAAGGGCACAACACTGTTAGCTCGTAAGCATGGGAACAGGGAAACTTCCCAACTGCTTCAGAGAGAGATGCCACCTCCAAACTGCCATGGGGGCCATAAGGTTCAGGAAGATGCTCCAAACTGTAGACAACAGGAGAGACAATAATAATAAATCATAATGTGAGGAAACAAAAAGATTTTAGGTATTAACAGTACCTTTGAGAACTTGAAGATCACACAACCTCTCTCATCCAAGTCCTCCCTGCTTCTTGTGTCTGGTATTGAACTTCTGAGTCTTGAGGAATATTTAGATTTCCACAAAATTTCAAATGACAATGAAATACTCTGGATGGATGGTTTAACGAAATACTTTCAGATGGTTCTGAGGAACAAAGTCCAAATCATCTTTAAACAGAGTCATTTTCCACAGTCCACCAAATCCTAAGGAAAACCCTAAATCTGTCCTGAGGAATGGTAAGGATTGGGGCCAAACACCGCACTAACTGTAGTTCTTCATCTTTCCATTTCCCTTACATTAAGAGGAGAGACATCTGCAGTTCTTTCTTTCTAACTTGCCTCTTACCATGGTCTGCCAACAGGCCCCATCAGCAGGCCACAGGTCTTTCATTTCCAGCAGATGCTGGACACAAACCCATTCCTTTTGTTCTTGACCCAGCACAATAGGTTAAAATCTTCACATTTCCAACAGCGATGCTAAAGCAGAATAAATTCTCATGGAAAATATGATATTCAGATGTCCTTACACCTTGAAATAGTTTTCAAAAAGCACATCAAATCATTATCTAACTGCATCTTGCTTGTCATTAAATGTGGTTATTATTATTGTGTTTTTCAGCAAGAAAAAGGCTTTTACAGTGGCAAAGACACCTCTCCCAAATCATATTTTGATTGCATGTCATTATAAACTTAAGTAATTATGGTTATTTGAAATGAATGCAAGTGTATATTTTTCAATATCCCAGTTTTGGTTTAAGCCTTGCCCTGATTGCTGCTGGGAAAAAACTGTTACAAAGATTTTTTTTCATAGCTTTTGCAGGTTTTCTACTTTATATCATCATCATCATCTTTCAAACAAAAGCATGAAGAAGTTGGGATTAGGAACTGTAGCATTTAGACCACCTAGAAATCAAAATATTTAAGAAAAATTAAATGAGCTTTCAAACAACATTATCTTTTATTATCTTTCTTTTTAGGTTACTTTGAAAAAGATACAATTTTTCACCCAGTCAGTATAGATTTTTTCCCAAACTGAATTGCAAAATAAATAATATAATTTTGAAATTTGGATCAAATTAAGCCATTTTACCTCACTGAACATATCCGTCAATATTATAGAATTATATTTGTTTCAAAGGGAATTTTTACAAGGATTATGCAAACAAATAAATTTATAATTTTTATTTATTATGGAAAAAAACCCACAACAAAACCCTTCTTCAGAGATGGTACTATTTGTAGATTTCATCTCTTTTGCCCAGCCACCCAAATGCCTAAGGAATCAATGCTCACTGTTTTAATCTTCTATTGACTGTAAAAGTTACTCCTGAGTTACAGAAGCATAAATAAAATGAAAAACAAAACCCTTCTTCAGAGATTGTACTATTTGTAGATCTCTTTTGCCCAGCCACCCAAATGCCTAAGGAATCAATGCTCACTGTTTTAATCTTCTATTGACTATAAAAGTTACTCCTGAGTTACAGAAGCATAAATAAAATGAATTACATGCTTTAGTCTCTCACTTTGGTGCTCAAGGAAAGGAGAACAAAATGGAAACCCTCCTGGCCCTGGGAAAGTGCTATTTACAGGCTGCATGTCTACTCAAACCTTGGAAAGAGGGATTTGCTTTTATACACGCACAGCAGCGTTGCTCAGAGCCTCTAGAGATGAAGCAGGGTGATCAAACCCCACAGGGCAATGATTCCGCTTCTCCTCCAGGGTTGCTTCACGCAGGGTGCCGGGAGGAGCTCAGCCGGAACCCGTTCTGCTGCCTTTCTGCAGGCTCTGTGAAGCAGCACCACCCAGGGCTGCAGCATGCTCCAGGACTGCTCCTTTCCCAGCCTGACTTGAGGTTCCCCTGCCCCTTGCTGAGCCCAGCAGTGTGCTGCAGCAGGCCAGGTCTCTGCAGCTTGGCCGTGGCAAGTCATGGAGAGAGCAGTGACCCAGGAGCCTCTGCCTGTCACCAGAGAGGAAATCCATCCCCTTCTGCCAAGCAGAGTCTCTGCCTCTCAGATAATAGGTGGGATCTTTCATCTCTCAGATAAGGTAGATGATTCTTGCTCCTGGCTTCTGCTGAGTTTGGTATATGTAGCCAAAATATCACCCAGCTGCCTCAACCTGACAACAAGCACTGGGCAACACAAATGTACCTAAAAAGAAGTCGAAGCGAAGTAACAATTGTATCTTGCTTAGATAAACAGAATTTAAAAATCCTTTTTTTCACTTGCCTTTTGGGAACGAGGTGCTCAGACACAAATTTATATTTTTCTGTGGAATGCCTGAGGAAGTGATGCCATTGATGTGACTGCAGAATAACCTGCCAGATGTCACCCTTGGCAGAAGGAGAAACCACCCTCCTTTCAGAAGGGATTCAATATTTAATGACCATCAAGGCATAATTGTTGAAAGTAAAATTTAAAAATGGAGATCTAGGAGTTATAAGCAAGAAAGTGAAGAAAATTAATGTACAGAGCCAGTCATTTAGTTCAGGTACACAACATCTTTATTTCTGATAGCATCGTCCTTTCTTTCATTCCTGAAATGCATTTTTATAGTATGTGCATAACTATGTATGTGGACATTCATGTGTGATACTGATCAAGGCCTACACCATAAATGGATTTCCTGCATTTAATTTGATTTACTGAGGATTTATGACGGATGTGCCCAGATCTTGTTTTCCTATTTCTTTAGGACCTGAGTCCTCTGCAAGAAGCAGCAGTGATGGTTTAATAAGCAGTTGTTCCAGTACACAGGTCTGTCAAAAACCCCTGTTTTAAAGCACTATGCCTATCCTGGTATCATGTGGCCATAGGGATGATATGCTCATAATCCCTGAGTCCTTCTTGTGCATTCTGATGATTGTGCTTTCATGTGTTTCAGCATGTTGTAGCTGTGTAAAGCAGTGGTTATTAGTCAAAAAATGTTTGGGATTATTTCTGAGAGATTTGTGGCTAGTAGTTTACCTCTGGTGAATATCTTTGAATAAAATCATTACTTTACATGATTTTACATGTCAACCAAAATGCAGTTGAGTGTAAAATAATTTATGTGTGTGTATAGCTACAAAATTTCCACTTAACTTGGTCACCTCCAACAGTTAAAAACAAAAGTGAAATCATATTTTAAAGTGAAACAAACAGTAGATCAGAAGACTCTCCAGAGACAAAAATATTGCAAAATATTTTCTGTTGAGCTACATATGACAGAAACTGCATTTTTTTTGTGGAAAGCTCTAATCTGGATTACTGCTCTATTGTATTCAGCCATAGAGAAATAAGTTAAGATAAAAAACAGATTAGCAGTTACACCTGTTAGAGGCTTGCAACTCTGAGAAACACTGCTGAGCTAGAGCTGAGCTAGAGCCCTATAAAACTCGCTTTTTTGTTATGTGCTCTTAGGAGAAGTAATGCAACTGAGTCAAGTACAAGGCCAGCCCAGCAGCTGGTGGTATGATTATGGTCAAGTTTCCTAGGAAGGTGGAAAGTTGGAGTTTTCTATGGCAATTAAAATGTGTGGTACTCTTTGCAAATACTTGTCTTTTCAAAATGGTTTTATTTTTCTTAAACCCCTCTACATCTTTCTTCCAAGTGCAGTTTTGAAAATACATTGTCCAGAATTTCCTTCTCTGATCTTAATTATCCATCAGCCAGCCTTTCTCTTATTAATTAGTACTCAAATTTTAGCAGCAGCTTGAACCGGGTCACTGTTCACATGTTGAAACAACAGATGCAAAGGAGTTTGTGAGTGACAGGATAAAAATTAGGCACCATCTTGGCATGAAGTTTGAGAAAGATGTTAAGAAATATCTCTGCATTTCATATTGGAATCTATTCCACATCTCTGAGTACTGTATATACTGTACAAATGCTTCATTTTAAGTCTGCCAACATTGCCTCTCCAATTTGTCAATCCTAGAATTCTTTTTAGTAAGTGCTACTAATGTACGACTCATCATTGTTATTATGTTCCATTAGAACACTTGCCAGTTTTGAGTTCTGTCAGATATACGTGATAGCATTTGATGAATCACTGCTGAAATGATCCACTACAAACAACATCCAATTTTTTGGAGTGCTTTCTACCAGTATTGATAAGTATCTGGGGCTTAAATGCAATGCTGCTTCTACACACTCAATCATATTGCTTGTTGCAAACATTTGGGATGAGTTTGCTATTGACTACTTAATTAATCATCTTGGCTCATATTTTTTTCTGTCACTCAAGGATTGCTCTAGTCTACTGCTACGATGATACTTTGTTAGAGAAAAGGTGGCACATTTGGTTGCACGACTGATTTGGTAGCAGGTTTCCAGCATCGGGGAGCTACAACTACAGCAAACCTTCATTTGCACTTGAGGCTTGCATTTCTTTCATTTGTAGGGCACGTTCAGCATCTAGGTTGCTGCAGCAGACAGGTCAAGACATTGTAAATATGCACACAAACTCCCTTGAGCGAGTCATCGATCCAGAAAATGTCCTGCAGAGCAAAATCTGCAAAGCAGAATGCCTCACCCTGTAAACATACATCCTCAGATACAGCCTTGTTTGAGTCTTAGGGTAGGGAAATAATAAAAAAGTTTAAAAAAATAAGTGGGGAAGGTAGTATCGGAATACTGGGATATCTGTGTTTTCTACTTGTCAGTAGAGATGAAAATATTTCAACTAAAAATCAACAGGGTTCTTAGAAGGATTTCTATGAATCACACAATCATAAAAATTTATTTGAGTGGCAAGCAGAAAGCAATTAGAGCCTGGTAAGATACATACAAAAATGAAGTCAATAAAGAGTTATATTCTACAATGTATTCCAAAAGCAGTGTGTACTCGCAGTTACACAGTCAATACATCTTTTGTCACTTCCTTGATGCTAGGGAGGGTTCTCTTATTTTCAGCTGACCACTTACTAATTTATATTCATTTCCCTTCCCTTTGGACTAAAAAAGACCTTAGACTGATGATATTAATTTACTATATAATCAATGTGCCTGGGAAACCCAGTGAAGGACCAGTCTCCCAAATGGTGCAGCCCTGTTCATGAGCAGGTGAAAAAATGGTCTCTGACCCAAAGGACTTACTACCTGAATTTAAGGCAGCACCAGTGCAAGAACATGAAAAGAGGACAGACAAAGAAATCAGCTTCGTTTTCTGTAACAGAGAGGGAGGAACCAATCAAGGGATGAAAAAGAATCGCTTTTCACATTTCTTCGGGAGGCAGACCTTAGAGAGGCAGGAGAACCATGAGAGGTTCAAGAGGTCAAGAAAGATGGCATTTTAAGAGCATGATCAACTGTGCTGAGAGAGCCTCAGCTCATACAGAATAAAGACAGACTTAAAAAAATAAAATACAGAGGCCGACTGCACCGTTTTTTAGTGAGTGTTATTTCAGTACATCTTGAAGCATGTTAGGGCTAAAAATTAATAAGACGGCAGTAACATCCAGAAAACTAAGATTTTCCTTAATATTGGGATTGTGGATAGGTCGATTATGATATTGATTATGAAAACATTTGGTAACTTTGCTTGTTTTAAGTCCCAGTGCTTTATTTGGATAGCTGAAAATACCACAAAATGAGACATATTTGACTTAGACATTGAGGAAATTACAGATCTTTGTAAAAAAATTAATTGCCCTTCTGTCCATTCTACCCTTCTTTACTTAAAACAATAAAGTAAAACTCTGTGTTAAATCTCTAAACTGTCTTATTACTTTCTGTCATTAATTCTTCTTACCTCCCATCACTGTGTTATTTTAAGAAATAAGCCTTCCATGAGCAATGTAATTTCTTTTACTATTATACTGCCTCTTTTCTGGGAACCAAACTGTTTCATTGTCTTCATTACAGAAGGCATTACTTCTGTTTTAAAGGTCTTGAACTGACATAAATAAATTTGCCATATATCTGTAGTGCATATCAGACTCAGGAACACCTCTTCTGAAAAGCGTTTTTTCCTCAGTCCCAAGCTTTAAACCCGTAAGATTTTTGCCTTTTTTTTTTTTTTACCAAGAAGTACTCACAATTCTTTTCAAGCCCTGTCTAGCAAAGAGTATGAAATAGAAATATAGAGTGCAAAGAAAGTACCTTAAGAGAAGTAAAGAAACAGGTAGCTGTGCAGCTACCATCAACAATTTAAAATATATCACTGGCTTCCACAAATAGTTCTGCCAGATTTTAAGGCTACTATCTCCTGCAATTCAACCTTTAGAAATTTCCCTTCAACAATCAAATTATACCTCCTTTTTCATTGATACACAAGGAGGTATTTTATTTTTATTCCTATTTCCTGATATAACTTAGTCATGCTGTGCAGTCATCCAAATCACATCTTAAGTGCTGTAAGTTGTCCAAATAAGACAGAAAACTAAGAGACACTACCCACTGGTAGAGTGTCTCAAAGCATCCTGTGAAGTTCCTCAGTCATGTTTTTTCTTTTCTCCAAACCCCTTGCTGGCTAGGGCTCTCTCAATGATAAATGGCATGTTGAAAACAGGCACAGACTGTGCAGTCACCTAACAGCCTACCTGTCCACAGTCCCATTCAAATGATGTTCCATCTCTCATTTAAATACTTCTGATTTTTACTTGCATCTTTGCCTTCTGCTATGTGTTTTCTTCGTATTTCTTGAATAATCTTTTACCCACTTCCATTTTTCCCAGCTTTTCGTCATATTTTCTGGTCTGCTGCTCAGCAGCTCATTACTGTTTATGAGTCTGTTATGACACAAGTAAGCATGATGTCTTCAGTAATGTCAGCAATAGAGGCAGCCTTGGAAATCAGAATAATGGGGCCCTCACTCTGCCTCCAGGTCTGATCTAACACAAAATGATAGGTCATTCTCTGGGACTTTTGAATCAGTCAGAGCTACCTGGCTGCTGGCTTTGATTTCGTGCATTTTCACTCAACATGTGCCACACTCTCTTTCTTCCTTTTTCCCCATGTTTGCCAAGACAGCCAGTGTTGTTTCAAATCCATGGAGACAAATGCACTTTCCATCTGCTTATAATTATGGCAGGGGGAAGAGGAGCTATATTATGTGCAACAAGTGCAATGTGAAATATTGCAGAGGTGTAGGTAAGAGCTCAGCATTTTTGTAAATGTAGTAATATTGTCAAATCTGCACAAAGTCAAAAGAGTATAGAAGACTGTGGACCATATCTTAGAAAAAACACCCAGCAGTTATAACTAAAGTATCATCTTCTCCTACCTTGCATAACCTGCCAGTATTGTAAAGACTGGACACAGCAGCCCAAATTGGTATTTTGAAAATTGTCTTAATATCCTTATGCATCTGACTGAGGTTTTGGACCTGTCTGCCTGTTTAACTTTTGCAAGAAAACCTCACAACCTAGAAACACACCTTATGCTAGAAAAAGACCACTGAAACCATTCTGGCAGCCATAAAACACACAGCAGCTCCCCCTCAAAGTGTGAAAAGATCACATACTTCACCAATACAAGAGCTTCAAAACTTTCAAGCACAGATAAAAGCATGGAAAAAAATACTCTTTGAGCTAGGTGAAGGAATGATCAAAGTTCTCTGAACATAGAAATGCTTCTGTCATAACCTCAATCTCAGACTGAAAAGATCTGAAGGTAACAATCACCTGTGTCTGCACATGAGTTTACATGGTATATTCCTTACAAATATGATATCTTCAAAGAACATTGAGCAATAAGGCAGAGCATTTGAGAACCAGAAAATGTCAATACAGTAGAATTTTTATTGTAAACCATCAGAAGATATAGCTTCTATTCAATAATTCATGCAATAATGAAATTAGTTGAGGGAGTCAAGTTGTTTTCAGTAGCTTATTAAATATACTGCAAGCAAGTAACCTTGCCAAAATGTGGCCACAATTTAAAATTCTGCCGAAGGGGATATGTGGAATGTGCCTGGGAAAAATAAAAAAAGGCAATTGCCCCAAGGTGAATAATGACTTTTTTCATATGGTAACAATGATAAATCACAGGAGAATAGGCATACAACCATCCAGGAAATATTTTCATCAGAAGATGCTTTGGATCTCATCCCCACAAAGAGAAACCAACACCTTGTGAAAGATAAAATGAGATGAGAAGTTACCTTCTGAAATCCAAATGTGTTGCTAAACTCGGAATAAAGTACTCTGCTAATTCTATGACCTAGAAGGAAGGAAAAGAAAAAATGAAACCTGAAAGGTAAATTAAAATGTGTCTAATAATTAAGTAGCTGATTGGTGGTGTCTGAATATGATGTACACTGAACCTAATGCCTTTCTAACAACACGCTTTACAAATAGACCAGTTTGCAATAAAAATATATCTTCATCTTTATGTTCCCTTAGATTCATCTTTAAAAATGTTAATTTTTCTTTATAGAGCAGTATTTCATTGAAGAAATCTCAGGTAGAATAAAAGAGTCTTTCATGCATAGCACTTGACTCAGACTAATATTGAACAAGTTTATCACTTATGCAACTTTGGTTGTTCACAGGGCATTAAGCTGGACACCACTGACATGTTAAAGGATCTTCCAAGTTTTTATAAACTGTCTAGAAGTTCAATGAATCTGTTTCTGTCTCCTTCTAACTACATCTAATATCCTATAAAATTTCTTACATAATCAAAATAGATTGTTTGCTAATTGCAGTACAGTTGCAATTGCGAAATATGATGCAGATGAGTGAAAATGGATGATTAAGGTCCACACACATTTTTTTCTGTTTAAAATCTATTTGTTTCAAAGACAAAAACAGAACCCAGGCATTTAATGTAATAGTTGGGACAAATAATCTTCCCTATCTTCAAATGCCAAAGACCAAAATAACAGCAAAAAATCCTCAAAAACTTGGATTCGTTGGAAAAACATCTAATGTGTCGAATGTTTTGAGATTGAAACTTTATCACACTGCACTTCCTTTTACACCACTTGTATTCAGCAGTGCAGTAATCTTACTTTCAAGGTTTGTAGCAGCAACAGCTCATCTTCAGCAGTCAGGAAACAGAGAACAGTCTATAGCAAGAAAGAAAGGCACAGGAAGAATTAAGTGTATTTAACTGAATTCTATTATTAGCCAGTTTATCACATTTAGAGAAGACATTGGCAATACATGACCTGTAAGACACAAATAGAACAGGGTAATTTATTTATATTTTGGGAAAAGGAATTAATTCTTTTTCTGGGTCTGAGCCACACACAATTGAGGATTATGCTTAGCTGTTAGTTGCTATCAAAAACAATTTTAAAAGCTCCCATGTCAGAACAATTCACCTCAATATTTCTCAAATTTCTCAAAAAAATTCTCAAAACCTGTGGATTCACAGGCTAAGAATTGGATGTATATTTTGGTGCAAAGCAAGAGAGGGGAAAGATTTTTTTCTTTTCACCCTTAAATAAAACAATTTATTGATTCAGGAATGAAAAAATGGCTGTTTTATCTCCCTCAATGTGATTTTATCCAGAAATTTTAAAGCAAATAATTACTGTCTTTTTAATCCACTGACTATTTCACAACATATCCAAAGCAGAAAACTTTAAGACAGTACCTGCAGTGAGGAAGATATCAGTATAAGTCTCTTCCATCTCAAGTGTGTGTCCTGAGTGTTTGTAAAGAGCTGAATTATCATAGCACTTGGAGTTAAATGTTAAATTTTACCTTGCTGAGATTAAGTACAATGGATAACCTTTGGCAGATATATTAAAATTTTGGTAGCACCAGTAAACTGAAAAAGCCTGAAAATGCAAAAGAGTAGAAGTACACATACATTTGATATAGCATGATTATAAGCAAAATTAATTTGTTTACTAAATCTTCTTTTATACTCTGCCAGACTTCTATAGCTGAAGAGCTACTCTCATACTCATGTAGTTGTTTAAATCCTTTCTTAAACTCAGGCATTTCTTTTAAAAGCGTAAAAACTATGTGATCCACAGTTTATTCTTAAAAAGAAATTACTTTCTATGGATTTGTCTGAGCTGAAATGTAGATTACTAGATTTTAAATAATAATATTAAGTGTAAAGGTAATATATTTTTAATGTTATAATGTGTTTCTTCAGCAACAGCTGTTACTTGTTAAGTCAGCATTTCTCAAGCAAATTAAAAAGTTTTATTAATCAAGAATACTATTTAAAATTGAATTCCATTATGCCTTTACGCACAAGTGATAACAATTTCTACACTGACAAAACAAATGTTTGTTATCTTCAAGTACAGGGACAAAAGAAGCCTTAACTTGTCAGGCTTTTTATAAGCAAAAAACCTCAAAACTTCTATTTGTTTACATCAGAAATGAGTACAGCTTTATAATATATTTTTACAATGTCAACTAATGTATTAAAATATCCTGCAAGCTCTGCAGAACAGAAAAGCAAACTGCAAACTTAAAAAAAAAAAAAAATTGCCTGAAATTAATTGTACTGTACTTTAGGCAATGACTAGTATACCTGAAAATAATTAAAGTCATTGTTTATTCCCAGCTACCATAAACTGAGTACTGGAAAAATCACCAGCAGTTAAAGTTCCTTGACTCAAATTCTGAGTTTTAACACAATTTATACCTGCATGATTGTTTAAGATAATTGTAACTCAAACTGTTAAAACTGTTAAAGCTGTTAAAACTATTTCAATCTGTTGTAATTTGAGCAGAGTTTGCCTCTATTAAGATCTTTTTATAGTGGAAAACTTGTTGGTTTACTTATCATGTATGCTTGCTTCCTGTCTGCTTCAGACTGCCATTTTTCCAATAACACCAAGACCCATGGGTTTTCCTACACACTTCCTTACCCTTTCATTTTCTGCCTTGTTTTCATACCTGCTGTCTGCTATTTCATACCTTGCACGTATTTTAGATCCTGCTCTGGCCCTGCAAAAACGAGACCCAAGGAAACCATTGGTCATGGAGACTGTACCCGCAGCAAACATCCTCAGGAAAAGCCTGGTACAGTTCCTTTTCTGTTCCAGATAAAAACAAAGCCATTTGGAGGATACCTGCACCTTCTGTAAATGAAGTTGCTGTGACTCCTCTGAGCTTCACTCTTGTGACACTACAGCTAGGAGGAGCTGCTGCTTTTTCTCCATCCCCAGGCAGGGCTGCCATGCAAAGGGTCCCTGAGAAATCTGGTTCAAGGAAGAGCATGCTTCAGGGTTTCCTTAGAAATCCAGGTGCTGGATGTCTGTGCTACTAGACCCTGCTTCATTGACACCAGTTCTTCTAAAAATGGGGGTGTTTCCTTTGTTTGTCATTTATTTTTTTAAAAAACCCACTCAAATTTGTTGCAGCTATCTGAGACTTTTACTGTGACTTCAAGCTTTACATCAACCACTTCAGAACTTTGGAAGTAAAAGCCTAACACAAAAATTTTCATAGTGCTCCCAGGAGTTTAAGGAGTTTCATGGGAGGTTGGGTCAATTGCATTTTTTTTCTGCCTAATCATGTGTTTTTAATACCTGAAGTGCTACTAACACAGAAGACTATGTTGAAGATAGAGTACATGGAAGAATGCTTGGAAAGGCCTACAGAACACGAGATTGTTCAGTGAGCAGGAGGAGAAGGCATAAAAAGCTTGGTAGAGACATGAATTCCTGACCAAATGAGACTGTGTGTCTGGTATGTATGGAATGCTTAATATACAATACACTGGGCAACTGCTGCTTAGGGAAACATCTAAAACTGAACATCTTTATTACAATAAGTGACCTTTCTCCAGATTCCAGTAGAATGGTGCACACAAAAGAGAGTTTCAATGTTTATTTCCTAATGTTTTTTTCCTAATGTTTTTATATTGCTTGTCTTTAAATCATATCTTGTTTTTGTTTTTTTTATTTTATTTTACAGCTCAGATATTTCATATTCCCTCAAGGTATGTTCAAGGGATTGTCTTTACATTTACTGGAATGTCAGTGGTGCTGTTTTATCATATTCAATATGTGTGTATGCAGTAGAAATACATTCAGCTACCAAGTATTACCTAAGGTGCATAGTTGGCTCACATGCTCTTCCCCTATTTAAACATTAATAATACACACACACACAATGGGTCCAATATCAAATATGAATATTTTAATGGAATGTCTAAATCTCAGACACAAATGCTCAAATCAGCACTTAGATCCACAGAGTGGGCATTTACACATCCAAGTGCCCATGTAAGTACCCAAATGTACAATTTGAACATCCTATTAAAAGGCCCATATTTGAAAATTAGGCCAACTTCCCGGCATTTTTGGCAACATGTAGTGCAGGGATCCTGGCAAAAATGCAGGGGTTTAATTCTACTATGCTAAGGGGTGTTTGTTTGTTAGGAAAAAAAAAATAAATTATGGCTCCAGAAAGAGATTTTGCTCTACTTTTGCTTTCAGTGTTTTATACGGTCTTGTAACTGGGTTCTGGGATACCAACTGACCACTGCTGCATGAAGTCCAGTATCATCAAGAAAAGGAAGTTCTAATGTCTCAGGGTATATATTGAGGTGTGTCATATTTTAATAAGGAGAATTGTAAAATGTGCTATCACAGGGTGCTGCAAGTTCTGTACCTGCTGAAGCAAAGGAGTTAAATAAACTCTCTGTTTTATGGACTCTTAAATAGCAAGTGATGGGTTGCACCTTATCTGTACAGTTATGAAACAAAAGTATATGTAACATTTTTCGAATTCTCTAGAGAATCTGAGTTGAAATCTGAAAGTTCAGTAACCTCATTGGAGCAAGAGCACTACAAAAGTCCCTGACAGACAACTGAAGTCAAAGTTAGATGCATTAATATTGTTCACCACCTTGGAATATTTAAAGGGATGACCACAAAATATTGTGACCTATTTTAATAATGTCTCAGAACTTTATCATTTTATAAGGAAATAAAACCTCTTTGGCCACAAAGCCTAAAGCACTTCTTCTTAAGATAAGGAAAATGTTGCAAAATAAATAATTAGAAGTCAAAACAGAAGTCATAAAGAAACGAAAGCCTGATAGTTTCTAGGGAAATGTATTTTTTTGCTTCCATTTTATTTATGAACCCTGAAGTACCTGCTGTGTGACAGCCATGCCAAGTCTTAGCTAGGTTTTAGTTACTCTTACAGCAAATCTAAGACAATGTGCCATTTTGGTTCTCGACATTTTTACACAAGACACCAATTTATTACTGCAAGCTATTAAGTTTCTGTTTCAGTTCTGATTAAGTACTTATAAGCTTGAGAGAGGTTATTTCTTTTCCCCCATATCATAAGGAGATAAAATATCCTATTTTATCCTCCCACAAACCTTGCTGTTACTAGAATGTGTATTTCACAGTTTCTGTCTTGTTAGTCTAATAAGAATTTATAACATAAAGGTCCTATCTTAGCTTTTGCATGTTTTCCTATGTGTTATGTTCTATGCAATCTTCATCAGGTTATCTGTGTTTTCATCTCTCATTTACAAGATCATGTAATGCCTTTTGGAAGAGAATAGTGGCTTTAACATTTATTTTGTTTCAGACAGAATTTCTCTTTTCAATTGAAAAGCCATTCTCTCCCAGTTCTCGAAGCACTTGTACTCCCAGCATTTGTTAGATGTGCTATCTTTCCTTCCATGCACTACATGTGAGAAGATGAACAAATTCTGCCCCTCTCTGAAGCTTACAGAGCCAGGTAGCACCAGTTTGAACTACGGTTTTGGCAGGCTTGGCAGGATACATGGGGATCACACCTGGTCAGCGTCCAAACAGGACAACTCCTGTGGCACAAACATGTTAGTCCTTTTAATGCCATGGTGAGCAAAAATCTAAGTTCTTAAGCTGCCTTTGTCAATGACAGTGGTACCCTTTGTGCTGGATGAGATGCAAAACCAAGTTCACTTGCTTACAGCACACCATTTCCAAGTGGGCACCCACAGTTTCCATCCCACATGATGGGCTTCATCCATTTCAGTGCTCTGCATTTCACTTTAAGGTTGGTATTGCTCACTTCAAGATAGGTATATGGTTTACAGATAATGTAAACATGCCGTTTAAAATGTTACATGGTTGAATGAAAACTCTGCTTAAGGAGTTCTCTTCCTCTTCATCTTCTCAGCGCAAAACAGAGTAATGTACCATAGAGAGGAATGATGGAAAATGCAAATATTTGACTGAAGGAAAGCCTTCGTTTTGTAGCAAAATGTCTCCAGATCCCTCAGAGGTTCCTTTTTTCAGTCAAACAATTAGGCAAAAATAACCTTGAATGACATCAGTTAATTACAATACAGTTACAATGAATGTGCCCCATTATGAAGACAGAATTAGTAAATGAAAATTACTTCTGCCTAAAACCCAGCTTTTCTGCAAGAAATTATTTATTAGTTTTTCCACAAATAATATTGATGAGAAATAAATTACACCCTTTTCTCTACACCCTTTTATCTCTGTTTCCTGGTTTTTCAGTTTTGTTGTATGAGTGTGTGCACATCTGTATGTCTATATAGAAGTCAAAATCAGAACAAACTTTTGCAACTTTTGTGTTTAGTCCATTGTGCCCATTTGGTCCAGAAAGCCTTCAGAACTAAATAGGCAGAGAAAATTTTACATTCAGGTCTGCCCTCTATCTACATCTAAAGAGTTTTCTATGCAGTTTTGGACACTAATTTTTAAACGTCTGGTAGAATTTTGTCAAAATATTTCTGCTGTACTTTAACTTCTTTTCACTCAATAAAGCTATTAATAATGCTACCTCATATTTTAATTTCCTGATGTAAAATGGGAACTTCGGCAACTAGAATTTTATACCAGAGATGATCAAATAGCCTCTCATATTGATAACTTTCCTCTGTGTGGCAACATCATGAGGCAACTCTGGACTAAAATCCTATATCATAATTAAGAATTGGATTGACAGACTAGAATCTTCTTTGCACATTGCCATTCAAGATTTATGTTTGTTGATACCTATTTCTCCTAGCCAAAAGCACTCCATGTAGGTTTCATTCTCCACTGCATATGTCTTTAAATCTTACACTGATCAATAGAAGTTCAATGTCATACTGTGTGCCCTACAGCTTACAAGGGTGGAGTCTACATACCATCAGATTTAGGGATGAAACCTCATAATACATTTAGTGCAGTAGGTTTAAATGGAAAGTCTCTTGTGGTTGTTCAGTCCATCCATCGCTTACATGAGTTTCGGACTCGTAGCGAACTGCAAAAGGAAATCTGGAAATACCTTTGCAAATAACAATGATCTGCCCCAAGAAATAGATGACAAAGTGCTCATAGATTTATGTGAGAAGTGAACAACCCCAATATGTGAGAATTAAACTGAACATTCCTTAATATGTTAGGGCCAGTGAAGAATTGGACAAAATAATTTTGGTAGTTCTAGGTCCACTGCATTGTAGCCCCATTCTTCCCGTTTGCAACTCCACACACGTCTGATTTTCCAGCTTGTTTCTTGTCCTTGTGTCTACATTCACTACCGCATGTCATAACAGAGAGGAGAAAGGTAAAAACTATTATGAAAAGCAACATTCTAAAAATAGAACCAGTTTCTAGTAATTTTGAACATTTTCCCTATGTGGAAAATAATTGAGTATTTATTGTAATTTATGTAGCATAATGTCAGGATAACTGCTTTGAGAAAGAAGAAACAATCTGAATCAAGGACCGGAGAAATATTTCCTCCTTAAGCCAAAACTGCAGCTTGCACCTCCCTCTGTGGTTCATACACACTTTTACCTCCTCACAGACCATTTCTTTTCCCATTCTACCTCACTGCCAGAAGAAACTGAGATCAGGAGAGAAAGGACATTTTTCAGAGCAGGATGTTATGAAGGGAATCCCCAATGCTTACAGGATTACCAGAACTGTGACAACGGTCTTTGTTTCCTTAAAACTTGCCTTTTTTTTTTTCCCCTTTATCAATACATCATTTTATCCCATTGCTCTGAATAAAGCTGCAGCTAGGATACGTTCAACACATATGGCCGCTACCTCTCTAAAGTCTCTGCAGGAAAATATTGAGTTACCCTTAGTGAAAAAAAATCCACTCTTTATTTCTGCATTCCTTAAATATGGCACTGGGAGAAACTGGGGAAATAGAGCAGAAAAGCAGGCTAGAAGAGAAGAAGCAGGGAACAGTGTAATTGGGTAAGGTGCCATGGGAAAAAAGGAGGACAACATGTGATAAAGGAACAGAAGGATAATGAAGGATGTAGTGAATAAGTAAGAAACAGAATAGTTGGAAGCAAGGAAGATAAACTCTGGAATGCAAGTGGGTGGGGGGAGTGGGGGGTGGAAGTGCCAAGTCCTAAATTTACTGGAGAGAGGTTGAGGTGTAGATTTTTTAAATAATTGTGGGGTTTTTGGGAGCCAGGGGGGCTCTTGACTTTTAAGTCAATTTAAGACTAAATTTGACATTGCTAGAAGAGGAGACTCAGAAAGTCCAAGCAGCATCAGACTTACACTTCCTTTTATACCCAAAGCGAATATTAAAGAAAATTGGGAAGTACAAAAAATTTAGAGAAAAAGATACAGTGAAATCAATATTAAGACTAAGAAAGTTCTGTACAAAACACATTATAGGCCGGAAAATCAATTTTGGAACTTTCAAATGCACTGTAATGAAATATTACAGACAAATGGAAGAATACTCCCAACCATGAAAGTGTGAAATACCTCCTTTATATATATAAGAGCTACAGTATTCCAATAACTGAGAAATACTTACTTTATCAACTAACATTAGGAAGACAATAAAATATCTCTATACCATATCAAGTAATATTACAGATACTGGTAAATATGTGCTTAGAGAGTATTCAATGAAATAACTACTTGAGAAAGAGAAACAAAATTGCCTGAACTGGCAAAACCCCCCATATATATACTTGTTTAACTAACACTAGAAAAACTGTGAAATACAGTAGTACACTTATCGAAACACAATGTACTGAAAGACGTACAAAACTAATTTTGCTTTCCCTTAAACTGAAGTGATATGATTCAAGAGAATGAAATTATTCTGGATCCACTCACTGGTAAGCAAAAGAAGAATTTCTCTCATTTAGTATATATTATTCAGTCTCCAAGAAGCAATAAAAATAATTCTGGAAGCTAAAAATACCTGCTATGCATACAATAGAGTTCACTTTTGAAATATTAAATTTTAATGGCCTCTCCAGGAATCTCCCTCTGACAGCTAGATTGTGAAAAGTCTGTGGAGCAGCTGAACTTCCTCCAAACAGCAATTGTTTTTCTTAAGCAAAAGTTACTGTTATAGACCAAATACAGTCATTGTGAGACCATTTTGTGCGATCCTTATAATGAATTAAAGTGTCATATCTTGTGGCAGTGCAAATGGAAGTGATAATAGTTCTCATTTCCTAGTTAGGAAAGAATGCATTCAAGGGGGACTATTCTGTATGCTGGATCTGAACTCTGGATGTTCTATCAGGACAGAAACCTGCAGGGAAAAAAAATTGTAATCTGGAGGCTATGTTGTCAACTCTGGCAATTTTTATTGAGGGCTTTGTGCTATGTGATTTTCCTAGATCTCCTGTCCTGAATTGAAGGTATTATGTGAAAATGTTTTCTTTGTCCTTTAAAAAAATTCCTTGTCCATACTGTTACACAAAATATTTTAAACACAAATCCTAATACACAAAAAACCAGAGGCAAATATGAAATAATAGCCAAATGTACTCTTTTTAAGATGTCACGATTTTGTGGGAACAAACTGATAAAGATCCTGACTGCCTATTTTTGGCATCATGCTTTCCTTCCCTTAGCATGTTATAAAATTTATTACTTAGGGAACTTCTTAATATTGATAACTGGACTCAAATTACAGGAAACCTTTGTGTGGAAGGGAAGTTGTACTAGTTTCTGTAACATATTATTTCTTATTAAAGAAAGAGGTTATTTTCTACTTGTAGTCATTGGCAAAACTGTGCATGTTTCTGCCTATACATAAATAATATTATCTTTTAATTATATACTTTGTCTGTTGTGTTACATGGTACAATCATTGGGAAAAAAATTTTAAAAAGAAGCAGCAAGTTCTTCTAATGATACAATGTCTTATCAGACATGGTTATAGGCAAATCTATCTGACCTTAAAGAAAGACAAAGTTCAGTATTAGACGTGCTTTCCATCTCTTTCCCCTTGAATCATTGTGATTGAGAAATTTTGTGTCACAGTTCAGTTCTCCAACCGGACTGAAGGAGAGCTGAGACTGCAAGGGCAGCAATGGTCATTTGAATACATATTAGGCTTAATGCAATGCACAAAATTCAACTGTGTCTGAAAAGACTTCTTAAAATCTTTATTTTTGCCATACTCATGAGACCCTTGCAGAGCATAAAGAAGTAGCAGTAATCTGGACAAAGGGGGAAAGATTTTCCAGAGAGAAGTGATATCAGTACGTTAAGAGATAAAATAATTTTTCAGGAGCTAACGGAAGAAATGAAAAACTGAAGGTTCGTTATGAAAAGAGAGCTGCAAGGAACAGTGCATGCAATGTTTAAATTAAAAAAAGAAAGGTGCTCCTAATCTAGAATTGCATCACCTGAGCTTCCTAATGTTGTTTCTGACAACAGAACTCAGCTGTCCTAAGACCATTCACATGCATATTTCTTCTTCTCAGGGCCTCCTGATCCAAGGGACTAAAGCAGTTTTCAGAAAGAATTACTTCATTTCTGTCACAGGCAGTAACAGGTGGTTTGTCACCTGAAGCATTTCCTCACAAGCATGTTAGCGCAGAATACCCAGATTTCTCAAAGAATATATGTTATGGTAGAGCTCAGGAGCAAAGAGCTGCTTGTTAACCAGATGCTGAAAAAAAGAAACGCAATGGAGTTGGAAATTTCCCCCTCAATCTCTTCGGCTGGAGACAGAAAGTAAATGGGAAGGAAGTCAGTGGGCTCACCTGCATATGGGATCTCCTCACTCTGCTGTTCCAAATTAATGCAGGTGAATACCTGAGTCCTCATTGCTCAGCCTCCTCACTGGAGCTGCACCTTTACAGGCAGCTCAGGAGCCACTGTGCCAGCACAGGGTCAAACCACTCTGAAACAGTGGAGAACTCACCAGGAACATGGAAGGGCAAGGCTCAGATCCCTGCTTCACACTATTTTAATTGCACAGAAGAGAACAGCTTCCCTGAAGGAGAAAGAGCCTCCTCCAGACAAAACTCAAGATATGAGAGGGACATTTGGAAGGTCAGGATCTGCATCTCCAATCTGAACCAGGCCAAGTGTTTTTGATAACTTTCCTTGTCACAGCAGTGTTGACCAACTTTATAGCTCTTGTCATATCTACCATGAGCCTGCAAAACCATTCTGCAAAAGGCAGATGAAAGAACAAGTTTCCGCTGAAAGTTTTAGGCTTGATGAATCATTCTGCTATGATGAAAAGCCATTTTGTCACAAAATTCCTGGCCAGCTCCACTGGTGATACTATTGTCTAGCATACCTGTCAGTCAGCCCTCCTAATTAAGCTATTTTTATAGAAGGCTCTGGGTATAGTTTGTGAATCACAAAGCTTATGACTCTAGTTCCATACCAACACTGGGAAATTCTCCCAGAGGGAAATCATAATAGCGCACACTACAACCCAAAATTGCTATGTAAAGCATCTACTCTTCCACATTGGAACAGGCTGTTCTACTATCATAGCAGCCTTTCAATTCCCTGAAAATATGGAATAAAAAGGAGAGGTCTTTGTATGATCAGAGAGGAATTTGATCAAAGCTTTTCAAGTGTTGCTGGACATAGAAGTACTTCATAACATAGCAGTTAGATGTATTCATGGAAAACTTCAGAAAAGGTAAAATGAACAGTAAAGAAGTCTGATGTTTATTTGAAGTACAGACAAGGGATGTAAAACCATGCCAAACCATCATGTCAGCACTGCCTGGGGGGTTGAGTAGTTCCTGTCTTCTACATCATTTTTTCTCCATTAACATCACTTGAGTGATAAAGCAGAAGGAGGTTTTTGGGTGAAACTAATATTACCCTCCAACTCTGGTGCACATCATCAGGAACAAGTGTTGGTTTGCCATAACACAACCCTCTCTGAATTTGTGTCTTGC
This sequence comes from Passer montanus, assembly GCF_014805655.1. NCBI lineage: Eukaryota > Metazoa > Chordata > Aves > Passeriformes > Passeridae > Passer > Passer montanus. The sequence continues at coordinate 19,362,146 of NW_024366591.1, read as the reverse complement.
CTTGGGTTTGTTCCTGTTTTCAAAGCAGCTGGCAACAATGATTTTAAAGTATTACTTCAATTTTTGTCATTATCCTTATTGTCCCTCCCTTCCCAACTCATTTCCAGGGTCTCCTTCTGCCACTGGGAATAGGTCACTCATGTGTTCATGGTTTACAATGCAAACTTCATGGGACCACTACTATTTTTTTCTTCTGTTTCTTTCTTTTTAAAGGATGGTGTGCCTCTCAAAGATATAAATAAAGTTCAGAAAAGAAGAAAAACATTTAAATAGATCTCTGGAAAGTGTGTCTACACTGGTTTTGTCCATCTCTACATCTTGCTGAGTTCTGTTTAACAGTCCAGTCATGCCAGTATGAGGTACACAGTCTACAGCATGGTGGAAACAACAAGACCTTTCATATGTTAGGTCTGAAGATTGCTTAGGAAATGACCAAAATCAAAACAAATAATTTTATTAGTATTTATTACTTTCTCTTTTTCAGTCTCTTTCAAATTCTGCCTTACCGGACAAAAGAGTGCAACCTAAAGCTTGTAATCTGAGATTCCAAACATTTCATGCAGAAAATAATCCCTTGAAAATACTTGCAGCTTCCACCAAACCTCTTATTTCCTCTTCCTCAGAGTGCTACCAAGTCAGAGGGAAGTGATGAGAGCAAATTGTTAAAAAGGGAACAGTACACCACCTGGCATCCAATAGTGTGTGCTGAGCTTGGCATTCACAGAGGAGGAGAAAAATACACAATCTCAACATGTATTTCCAAGTGATGATATATAATGTTTTATTGAAACTGTTCATAAGAAGATATTAATGTATGATGCCTATCTTCTCATTAAATAAAAGTGCTTGAAATTTATAGCCTGAAAACTTGAACTTTAAAACAAAAAAAAAAATAAATTCAAGTGTGGGAACCTGAAGTTAAGAACCCAGAAAATCTTTAGATGTTCAGCAACTCAGACAGTCTCTTTCCTAAAGAAGAAACTGAGCATTTTACTGAGGACAGAGGGCACCAATCAAGGTCTCCTATTTTCAATTTCTGCCACTGTTTTTTCTTCCTGTAACAAGAAATTTACTTTTCAAATATGTATATGTCATTTCAGTTTTATAGCTGAAAAATGTATGTATTTGTTGAAAACCACCTGTAAGTAAAAGCTGTCCTGGACTCTGTGTTTGGATACACAGATTAATTTTGCATTTTTAAGGATCCCCATTACTGTTTGTTCTCATTATAAGGAAAAAACCTAGTTTTTCAACACCTGCTACTGCTATGCAGTTCCTGAAAATGTTATAAGTATACAACAAATATCTGAATAATTTAGAAATTGAAGCAGTTAAATTTTGAGCTAAAATTTAAAACTCCTTAAAGGTGAAAAAAAAAATTTTCCTGGAAGTTGGCAATATGTCCTGTTTCTAAGTCTCTGGAAAGTATTTTCTCCCACATACAGGTTTATCTGGATTTGGGTTTGTGTATAGATAATAATGTTTTCAACAATTCCCTTTTTGATTCCAAACAGATTTCACTTTATTATACCTTTTGAAAGGAACTTACATTTACACCTTACATTTAATACCATACAGACATACCAGGTTGCAAATTCTGCTTTCAGATTTTGTCTCTACAATCAGCCATATTTTGAAAAAAAATAAGAAGAGATTAATATAAACAAGTATTATTTGAAGGGTCTATAGTTCTCTTGAAAATGAAGTATTATCTCCATTTCAAGCACATTTCCATAAATGTTACCTAATTATCTCCTACCAGCCAATTTTAACTCAGAATCATTGCTCGTCTCGGAAGAGCAAAGAGAAACCTGAAATCAGAAAACTTGGCTGCTTTCAGTTATTACTATAATAACAAAATTCATAGGATGTGTGCTTTTAGAGAATCATCAGAGGCCACAAAACTTAAGAAGCAGCCTGGGCCTCTTTTTAACTCACTGAATCAATGCACCTAATCAGTGACATTGCACTTAGTGGTGGTACCAGGAGAATTCTGGTTGCTTTGACTAAGGAGCTTTTTTAATGGCTTTTTTGGGTTTTTTTTTTTTTGGGTTTTTTTGAGATTTGGTATTCACTCCTCAGTGAATCTCAGGAGGAGGAGTGAAATGCAGATTCACATAGGCTAGAGATATACATATATAAATTTGTACGTGTACTTGCAAATGTAAAATCTCAAAGTATTTGCAATACCACAAGTGAAGCTTGCTTCACAGATTTCCCTAAAGCATGCTCTGATGTAAATCCCAGCTGCTACCAAATATAAGCCAGTCATGTTCCTTCCATAATACAGTTGACATTGCTTATTGCTATATAGGAAACATTTCTTGTCCTACATCATCTTCCTCCCCCCAGCACTGTGCTCCTATAAGACTTAGTGCTGTTGGAGTGTTTCATCTATATCTCTGATTTGTTTATGCAGATTCCTTCAGTAGGTGCCGTGCGACTTCTGCGGCATGGCTCTCTGAGCCTGGCTTTGTAAGCTCCCCTCCCATCGCTGATGCCACTTAGCCTGCTGCAAATTGATGTGGATGGCTCTCTCTCGCTTCGGAGACCGAACATTTTCACCTTCACAGTACACTCAGCTTTCACTGGCCTGGGGCTTAGGAACCTGAGATACATTCTTAACTAGGAAATTCCACTTTGCATTGCAACATGCTATAATCATACTAGTGGACTGAAATTTCAAGTATCCTAGAAAATTCCACCTTGTCACTCCTCAGAAGGGCATTGGTTCCAAGAATTAGCACATTTCCCTCATCCCCACTTCATATTAACACTTGAAACTAAGTACAGAATCTTGCTTAACTGATGAAAGTCAAACAAGTCAAGTACAGCAGTAGCTTGTGCATGTTTTCTCTTATTAATAATATGCATAGTAATACTGTATTTATGCAGTCATTTTCACACACCCCTTTGGCACCCACGAATGCTTATCAATGTTAACATCATGACAAAAATGACAAAAGCCAGGAAGTTCGATGGTAGGAGTGGAACTTTGCATTTGTCTTGTGCTACTACAAAGAGAAACACAGGCTGTGTCCTAGGTCACACCTTCAGCCTCTTAGATTTTGTCAGTTGATGTTACAGTCTTCTAAGCTGTGTTTTTATCTGCCAATTCTTTTGATTTTTCTCTCAAAGAAAGTCAAATTTCTGGTGAAAAGATGACATGTTCAGTGTTATAAGATGTTAAGACAGGATAATCAGACACCTTATATATCTACTAGCTACTCTGGGGTACTTTATGACCTCTTAGTAAAAATATATGTTTATCATTAACCTAGGGTCATTTATTGACCTCCTTAACCTACAAATGTTGCTTTGTACACAGCTGACATCAATGCAGCATAAATTACTGAAGCCTCTCCCTGAAGAATTTGTAAATGGCATCAATTCTTTCACTATCTAGATGCCAGCTATCAGGGGGAAATTCATGTGAGAGTTTAAAAACATGAGGTTAATTGAAATTAGCCCTCAACTGAAAAAAGAGTCTTAAAGGAATTTTGAAGTTCCATTAAGTATGAAAATAATATTTATTCCCATGTGGGAGGCAGAAATTAATCTCAGATAAAGAGCTGCAACTGTATTTCTGTTTTTCATTTATCTTCCCATCTCAATTTTACTTCAACACCCTTGCCACATCCTGGGTTTTGTTTCTGTGCTGCTTTACAGTATATTTCTTTTTTTCACCTTCCTTTGTGGTGCATTCCTTGCACTGCTCCATGAAGGAGACTTTTCCTCTGACAATCTCATGAAACAGGCTTTCTGGGGTGGATGCTGCTTGTTGCTTGGTGAGCACAAAAAATGCCTCAGTCTTCTGATGGGCAAAAAGCCTGTTTTACTGTCATCACACGCATATAAATTCAAGCTTGCCTTTCCAAAGCAAACACTGACTATGGGTTATATTTTAAAAACCTTTATGGAAAAAGTTTACATACTGTAAGATCAAGATCCAGGACAGCTGACAGGCAGTGCTACAAAATGCCTGAGATTAGAGATTTCTGTGGAGAAAATTCAGCTATGGGAGAGCAGGAATTGGTATTCACTAGAGTTCTGCCACCAGCTCTGCTTCTGAAATAAAAATCTAAATTCCTCATGGAGCTTCAAGAGCAACCGCAGACAACACATTTCTCTTTATAGTGCTCACTCCTAGAGGGTGGTTCCCAAATTTATTCCTGAAGGACCAAAATAATACATGCTGTTGCCATCAAGATGGTGGAAAATTGCCAGATGGCTTTTCCTCTTTGTCACTGTTAAACTACATTTGATGATAGAGAAATCAAATAATGTGTTCTTCCTTATGAATATGTTTCTGTATAACCAACTGCTGTACCTACTGAGATGCTTTCTAGTCAGCAAAGAAAGGAAAAGACAATCCATGAAATCTTCTTTTAACATGCAAAAATGCAATTCAAATATTTGAAAACACCAGTAACAGCTCACTGTAGGCAATCTGATTTCCACAAGGGCTTGGGTACCAGGATGACAGGCACCTCATGCCCATTTGGTGGAACAAGGCATCTGCTGTAATGCTACAAACCTGCATTCTCCACAGGCACACAAAACTCACTTGCTCTACCATGTGATATTTCAAAATACACTGAAGACTGTGTTTTATGTTATCCTTCCTTTTGTATTTCCTAACAGTGTTGTCCATGATTAGCACATCCAGAAAGACAAACTAGATAAGACAATTACAGGTGGGAGACATATATTTTGTGGGGTAAAAAGCACTAAATAGCACTATCATGAACAATGAGTTGGGCCACTGTAATGCTAGAAACAACAATGGTAAAACCACCAATAATGCATTAATGCCTTCTTGACATAAGCTTTGAGTAAGATTCAAGGGAAAGTTGTCCCTGGGATTTCTGATAGAAAGGGAATAACAAATAATGGTCAAAAATTCATTTAGATACAAGTTTTAAGCAGGTTAAGGTTGTTACACTATTTTTAGACTGTTTACTGGAGGTGACTTAATGGAGATGTTCAGTCTTGTATAGAGCTATCTTCCCTTTCCATTGTAGCATCACTTTTTTTCTCCACCTCTGCTCCCGCACAGAACTGTACTGTCAGTTCTCTCTTTGTCCTTTTATGCAATCTTCTCTATTTCTTGCTATATATGCATCCTGATTTGTCTCCTGTTCAGTAACCTACCTCTTTGTTTCCACCCTTTGTTCCATTTATCTTTCTGATGGCTGACATCATAGAATTTGACAAGACTGACATAAGCCACTGTGGAATTCATCTTAATATTATAAAAAAATTCCAAGTAAAGAATACATTCCCAGAATATTTTAATCACAATATTTTAAACAATGTGTTACTCTGAAGGCATAACATTTAAGGCTGTAAGGTTTCATATATTTAATCTCAAATTACATTAAGAATTAATACCATAAACATATAAGAAAATGCCACAGTATCACAAAAATGAATAATTGGTTCCCATTACAAATAATCTTTCCCTTCAGCAAAAATATACAGGACATTTCTCAGATGGGGTTGCTTCACTGATGTGCTGTTGGTTTTTATCCTCCAGCCACAGTAGCTCTGGTCTTAGAGCATTTTAAATCCTGCAGCCAATCTGCCTTTACCAGAATGCCAAAGTAGGAAATGTATTATCATCATTTGTGCAGCTGGCCTACTATCTTTTGATTTCAAAACAAAAATTTTGTGATCACTTAAATCAAAGGCTTTGAGAATATTCTGAATTCAGAAGTACTTCTGGATGGATGGATGGATGGATGGATGGATGGATGGATGGATGGATGGACCAAAGTAGTGAGAGGAATGACTTTCATGCCATTGCAAAGGATTTGGGACTAATTTATTTTGCTTATAACCATAAGTTTGGTTTGTGAAGCCTTCAAACAACACAATTGTCAAAATGCCTTAAACACATTTGTCCATAACAGAGAATAAGAATATAGACTTTTTGTTTATTTTCTATTAGAAGCAGTTGTTTTGTAACCTTTTTTTATTAACAGTGTCCAGATCTTATAGTACTTTTTATTAGCTAAGCATTTAATATCTTACAAATCAATGTGTTCTGATAACTACAAGAATCACATTGGCAATACTGAAGAAGTGAAAGCAAAAAGGATGTTTTTAAACTTGAGTATTATCTCTAGTTTCTGAGCAACTTTCATACAGACATAACACTCAAAAAGAAAAATTACAGACAAGAAGTGAAGCAGGATTTAAAAATACCTCCAGCTCCTACACATTATCCCCCACAACTATAAATATAACTATCAAATTAAACTAATTTGATGACAATGGCTCCTTTTATCATTCTTCTCACAATCTCCTCACCTAGTACTCAGTTCTCAAAATCCTATCTTTAATCTGCTGGATTTAAGTGTTAAAAGAGATTTCAAACAATGAATAGCTGCTATAATCCTTCAACAGAGTGGAGGGGGTTAAGTAGCATCACTTTAGTCATGCCTGAATTCTGTGATTTTTGAGCTTAAGTAAAACCTTTTAATATTATTTGACTATACCAGGTTGATTTTTTTCAGTTAAATTGCTAACCAACTTGCTGAATCTCAAATTGCTCCCATTTTTACAGGAACCATGCCAGGGTATTACAGACAAAATGTCTAAATTGGTTCTGGGGGGAACCATAAGCTGTTTAAAATAAGATTACATTTATTTTTTTAAACATCTTGTTTGTATGTATGTATGCATGATTTAGAGTGTTGGTATTCTGTAACTTAAACTGTATGATTTTATGCCTGCTGAACTTTAGAATGCTCATGAAAATTAGGTTCTTGTTTCTCTTGTTCCTCTGATGAACGAAATTTCAATAAGTATTGTCTCAGCTCCTTTTTGCCTGCCTTGTGTTTTCATGTTAACCATTTTCAATCATGGCATACTATCTTATTTTTCCTGTTTAATTCTCCTATTTGCATGCATCCTTTCTTGCAACACACTCTCTTTCTTAATCTCTGCATTATATTATATCTCCCCTTATCTATTTTCTGTGTGATATCTCTTAGAGCACCCTTAACCTTTGTCCTTTTGTATCAGCATCTCCACAAACTGTTGCAAAGCACATTCAAAAATTGCAAAGGAAAGCACAATTCCTAAGGAACAGTGGGCAGGTATCTGTGAGAGTCCCAGAAGGACTGGAAAACAAGCTCTTCACTGTGGACCTGGTTCCTCTCTGAAAAGTACCTGCTGGTGAAAATTTCTTTTTTACATCATTTAATGTTCGAGGGAAAGCTGAATCATCCCCCTTGTTGGCTCAGATTTAAAGACAAGCAAGATCAGGTAACACCTCTCATACCACAAACACAATAACACCTGCCAGAATTACACTGCACCACATCTGTGTTTAACTTAGAAACTGCATTTATCTGTAGAAATTTTAGGCCATATAAGACATGAAACAGGAAACAACGAAATCAGAGATGATAGCTAGTAATCTTGTCCTTCCTTCCTAGCATTACCATGTTGAAAAACATGATTTTAACAGCAAGGTAGCAAAAAACCCTCTATCTAAACATCTTAACTTAGCTTTCTAATTCTGACAAGCAAATGGAGGGTATGTTCTGTTTGATCTCTAAAATGAAAAGGAGGAAAAAATACCTTTCCCAAGCAATTGGAAAATTCCTCTAGTTGTGGCAATAGAATACCCAGTTATTTGAAATACAAGCAGAATTTTCCCTTGATATAATTATGCATTTAAGATACATAATTAATCAGTTTGTAAACTGATGTCTCAGCTGAAGATCACACTTACTGAATTCATATCCTTGTTTTGATATACAGTTTAAATGGGAACCCGGATATGTTTTCTACAAATTCAAAATACACTCAACTCCTTCTCAAGTACTTTATTTGAGAATCAAGGTCTGTGAATTCAGTGTCATGAGTAATTAAAGACTGTTTGAAAAACCCCTGAACTCATCTACCCAAGCTTATGTACATCAGCATACCTGCCACACAGAATTAATTCTGCCAGACTAGAACAGAAAAACCCATCATTATTGGCAAGTAGAAAACCAGACAAACCTGTAATTATTGATAAGTGAGAAAACAAACAAACAAGCATACAAATAAACACAACCAGCAGTAAATTGTGTATAGAGTCTGTTCACTAATTCTATAAATACTGTCACTGTGGTGGGTTGACCCTGGCTGGATACCAGGCACCCACCAAAAGCCTTTCTATACCTCCCCTCCACTGGACAGGGGAGATAAAATACAGCAAAAAGATCATGAGTTGAGATAAGGCCAGGGAGAGATCACCCAGTGATTACCATCACAGGCAAAACACACTGAACTTGGGGTTATTAATTGAATTGGTTACAAACAAAATAAGAGCAGAGTAACAAGAACTGAAGCAAACCTTATAAACCCCTTCTTCCCACCCCTCCCTCCTTCCCAGCTCTACCTCCTACCCATCAGCAGTGCAGGGAGACAGGGAATGGGGGCTCACAGTCAGTTCATCATAGGGTGTTTCTGCCCCTGCTCAGGGAGAAGAGTCCTTCCCCTGCTCCGGTGTGGGGTCCCTCCCATGGGAGACAGTTCTCCATGAACTTCTCCAGTGTGAGTCCATCTCATGGGCAACAATCCTCCCAAACTGCTGCAATGGGGGTCACTGCTCCATTGGATGCAGTCCTGCAGGCACACCCTGCTCCACCTGGGTTCCCCACAGGGTCACAAGTCCTACCAGGAATCCTGCTCTGGAATGGACTCCTCTCTTCACTGGTCTGCAGGTCCCTGCCAGGACCCTGCTCGAGCACGGGCCTCTCTCGGGGTCACAGCCTCTTCTCAGGCATCCACCTGCTCCAGGCTGAATCTCCTCGGACTCTTAGGGGGATCTCTGCACTCCTTCTTGCCTCCCTGGACTGCAGGGGACAGCTGCTCTCCCAGTCTCTCTCAGTGTGAGAGACTGAAATGTGAATGGTTAATGACTCGAACATTTGGCCATTAGCAAAAGCAGTGGGTGCTTTGCTCACCATGTGCAAGGTGATCACTGAGGCACAGAGGGGGTGCACAGCCACCACTGGAAGCTCCAAGCTGGGGTTTGAGCCAGATAAGGGAAGAGGTTAATAACAAGCAGATCCTGTAGATAAAACCTGTATAGAGATAGTGGTGATCTTATCCTAAGAAAAAGGTTTTTTCCCCTTACTTGGGATTTTTTTCTTAATTATACTATTATTTAGAACTAATTAAAATTGTGTGAACTAAAGCAGTAAATAAAAAGCCCAGATCCTTATTTAACAAAACACCAGCAGTTTAGCCCTCTACATTCCAGTTCTCTTCAGAAAGATATTTCAATACAAAATTGTGGTTTTCACAGTCTATTCGGTCTAAACATTTCCTTTCATGTTTTTTTACATGCTGAGTCACCCTGTTTTTCTTTTCTGTATTGATATGTATTGTATCATATGCATATTTCAAAGTACCCAGGCATCTCTTAAATGTATCAGGAAACCTCACCTGATCCTCATCCATACAGATAAACATCACCAAATTCCAGCAATGAGATCAGTCAATAGAACAGTATCTGAACAGCTAAGAACATAGATTAAAATAAAGTTGTATATAAAATATATCAACAAAAGATTCCTCCACCTGGGTTTGTTGTTAGTTATAATTAGGACTGGTAAAGTTATAAAAGAAAAAATCTTGGTTTTAGTCCTCTATATCACTACCTGTCAGAATATGAAGCTGCTCAGTGCATCACTAAATTAACTTTCTCACTGCTGTTGATATAGGGGTGTTTCAGGTTATTTCAGGTCATCTTCCCATCCAGCTTTCACGTAACCTGCAAACAAAAACAGCATTATCCAGGATGACTAAAACTCACGACCTTTATACCTCATCAGGTATAGACTGACAGACACCTTGAAGCATTAAAAAAACTAAAGTCCTAAATTTGAGTAGTCACTTCAGAGGTATCATACACTGCAGTGCCAGTAGACTCTTTGATCTCTGGTGGCTGAGAAGTCAATAATTCTTTCTGATGGTGGTTCCCCACCACCCCAGGAGGCATGCATAGAGAGGGGAGCAGATGTAAACCCAGAAAGTGACTGAGAAAATACATCAGAAGAATGGGCCTCTCAGCTTACCCAGCATGACCAGGAATTCATGTTTGAAACATCTCTATCAAATTGCCAGTCATTTATTTGGGCTGGAAACAAAAACTCATTTGACTACTTTTCACTCACTGACCATTCTTAATGCTGATTTTTTATTCCAGGTTATATATGTGTTTTCTTAGAATCTTTCTCTTTTTTTGTTTATGAATAATCCAGTATTTTACACACTTACTGATGACTTCCATTCATGTAGCTCAGTAAATGGTAGGCTCAGTGATCTTAGAGATCTTTTCTAACTTAAATGATTCTATGATTTCCAGTATTTTTTGTGCAAATATCTTATTTTTCATTGTTGAGTATTAAGGTATGAGCAATGGATTTGTTCTAAGAGACCAAAAAGATCTTTATCCTTTGACAGTGTAACAAATCCCTTATTCTCAAATTACTGAGCAGGCCTATCTTCTCCTAATACTTCCACCTGGTGCCCCATAACATGCTGGATAGATGTGAGGAGCATCTTAATTTCTAACAAGATTCCTTTGTTCTGTTTTAGTGTGCTCAATAACAAATAGCATGGTGTGTTCCTAAACTTTGCAGTGAACTTCAAAGTGAAAAATGCTCAGGCATACCTTATCTAGCACTGAATACTGTAGGTCTGATCAGCATTTGTAGCAGAACTTTGTTGGCAACTGATCCCATGACCTTTCAGGGGTCTAAGAAGCACTGTGAAATATCACTGGTGTGATAACTCCATGCATAACATAGCAATAGAAAGTGAGAAAATCATCAATGCTTGTGTGAACCAAACAGAGTTTTTCACAGCTCAAACAATCCATAAAGCTTTCTCTTTGATGTTTTAAGAACTTTTCACCTCTTTAGTAAAATAAAGGCTCAAAATGGAAGAAACTGAATTCCCTCTTTTTCTATCTTCATATTTTTACACCTATGTGCTCTGCCAAAGCATTTTTGCACTAAGCGATACAGTGCTGAACTCTCTCACACCTTCTGCCCACCTCATACCTCTGCCTACGCTTCCATCTTGTTTTCTGTTCACAGTCAACATAGTAGATCAAAAAAGAAATCCTTTTATCTGGAATTGTCTGAAAAAATACCATCATCCCATTGGACATCACTGTGGTATTTTTTTCTGTGAATATGTGCGTGTGTGCTATATATGTGTGTATGAGTCTCATATACACATGTGCACGAGTCTCATACACACATGTGCACATAGCACGTGCCTCATGCATACTCACACCTCTCTGAAATCAGCAGCACTCCCATGGCATTGTTTGGTGAGTTAAAAAATATGTTAGTATTGACATCTTTCTGATCTTGAAGTCAATCACCATTTCTACTTGGCTCAATAGATTTTCTCTTTCCCACAATCCACCTAACTAAAGCTAGAACAGCTAGAGGGAAAGGAGATGAAAATGGGGTGCACAAACCCTGCTACTTGAAGGCCAGCTGACCCTTAACTCACAAAAGTCTGCTCAAAACTCACAAGGTTCTTTATGAGTCTCTTTATAACTTTTGTAACAGGACATCTGATAATTTTCTTCTCTGCCAAAACACAGTGAGATGTGTGGTTCTTCTCAATCTCTTTTCAAGTGATTTTAGTCAGTGATCTGCCTTCTCAGCACTCTAGAGCTGATCTGGGGATGGGGTCAGGGGGATAGAGAGAGCACAGGTGGTATCTTTTCTTCTGCCACATACTGGGAAACAAACAGAGGGGAAAATCAGAAAAAGCAAAAGTTACCACAGCCCTACCCTCCAATGGTAACTGGAAATTAGTCAATACAGAGAAACTTAGTCCTGTACATAACCCTTCCTTCTCCACAGGGCATCTCTATGGATCTTTGAAAAAATGAAGTGCTCTTCTACTATCAGATCCTGTTTCCAGCTTTGACATCTCTAATCCCATTCTGCCCATATGTTTGTGTATGTTGTTGAGATTTAACTAAATCTTTGGGCTACTTGAGACAGGACTGCCTGTGGCCTGTTGGTCACTGGCTTGCAGAAAATGATAAATGGCAGAGTAATGATGCTCACATACTGACCAGGATCTTTGGGTCTTTGGGCAGCACCAAGGAACCAAAGTTCAGGTCAGTTTCAGCAACATTATTAACTTCACAATGAACAGCAGAGGTTAATGGCAAGGGATAGGAACATTTTCCTAAAAATAAAAGTGAAACAATAAAAGGAATGATTGCAAAACAACAGCAAGCTATACAATCAGACCAAAGCTTAACTTAAATTCATAGAATATCCTCATTTGGAAGGAACTTTTAAGGATCATCAAGGCCCCCTCCTGTCTGTACACAGAACAACCCCAAGAACCAGATTATGTGCCAAAGGGAACTTTACCAAAAGTTTTCTTGGGCTCTGGCAGGCTTGGTGCCATGGCCATTTCTCTGGGGAGCCATTTTGGTACCCAGCCATCCTCTGGGTGAAGAACTCCTTCCTAATATCCAACCTAAACCGCCCCTGACACAACCTCAGCCCATTCCCTCAGGTCCTGTCACCACAGAGAGAAATCAGTTCCTGCTCCTTTGTTTCCCCTCACGAGGAAGTTGTAGACTGCGACAAGGTCTCCCCTCGGTCTCCTGTTCCCCAGGCAGACAAGTCAAGTGACCTCTGCAGGCCATATGGCTTCTCTTCTAGACCCTTCACCATCTTGCTCACCCTTCTCTGGATGCACTCTAATAGTTTTATATCCTTACATTGTGGCACCCAGAACTGCCCCCAGCACTGGAGGTGAGCCCACCCCAGCTCACAGCAGAGGGGACAATCCCGCTTGGTGCCGTGGCCATTTCTCTGGGGAGCCATTTTGGTACCCAGCCATCCTCTGGGTGAAGAACTCCTTCCTAATATCCAACCTAAACCGCCCCTGACACAACCTCAGCCCATTCCCTCAGGTCCTGTCACCACAGAGAGAAATCAGTTCCTGCTCCTTTGTTTCCCCTCACGAGGAAGTTGTAGACTGCGACAAGGTCTCCCCTCGGTCTCCTGTTCCCCAGGCAGACAAGTCAAGTGACCTCTGCAGGCCATATGGCTTCTCTTCTAGACCCTTCACCATCTTGCTCACCCTTCTCTGGATGCACTCTAATAGTTTTATATCCTTACATTGTGGCACCCAGAACTGCCCCCAGCACTGGAGGTGAGCCCACCCCAGCTCACAGCAGAGGGGACAATCCCCTCCCTTGTCCATCTGTCCATGCTGTGCCTGATGCCCCCAGGACAGGCTTGGCTCTCCTGGCTGCCAGGGCACTGCTAACTTCTGTTCAACTTGCCATTGACCAGGACCCCCCAGGTCCCTTTCTGCAGTGTGCTCTCCAGTCTCTCATTCCCCAGTCTGTCCCTACATCCAGGGTTTGCCCTGTCCCAGAATCTGGCCCATGTCTTTATTAAACTTCATATGGTTGGTGATTACCCAGGCTTCTATTATGGCAAAATGTCGATGCAGGGCCTCTCTGCCTGGGAACTTGTACTGAGGTTTTTTTTTCTTCACATTTTCTTCCATTTATTTGAACAGTAATCCTCTATTTAGCATCAAACATAGAATTGTGAGCATATGAACTTATCTTGGTCTATTTCAGTATCTGACAGACAAGTTCTATTATAACAAAAGCTGTTCAGTGCTTTGCAGTCTCAAAAAAGCCCACAAAAGCCCCTTCCACATCTGAGCTGCAAAGGACAACCCATCTGCCTGGTTCTATGAACACTAATTGCTATCTGACACTTTTTCCTTATTGCCTTGTGGGGTGACTCTGAGCTCTTCCTCAGCTCCTGACAGAGCTCATTTATAAAAATGCACTGCTGGTATGGATGTTTTAATTGTCTTGTTATGCAAGGCAACTTGTTTCTGTGTAAGTGATTTTTTTGGATGCTTCTTCCCTGCCTATTTGCAGTCCTCCAGGCTTTATAAGAATCTAGAGAACTGGGACTTGTCCTGGTCAATGTTTAGTCATCCTGCTCCCCAGCCAGAAGCTGTGAGTCTCAAAGCCACTGAGTAAAAATATAACAGTGAAATAATTTCCTGGAGTCTAAGGCACAGGAGAGGTCAAGAGGTACAGCCACTGGCAGATTCAAGGGTTGTGCCCTAGGGAGCTGTCTGAGAGGTCCTGGCTCTCACCTACAGCATCACAGACTGCAGAGCCCAGTCTCCAAATGTATCATCTTCTGGCCTGCTGTGGCACTGTGGTCCCCTTTCAATACCAGCAGGACTCAGAGCATTTAAAATGAACCCTTGTGTCCTGTGGCACATAGCAGTTATGATGTACCTCTTTATTGCATCCTGAGTGAAGTTTCCCTATAAAGAAATATTGATTGAAGAAAAAAACCTCATAAGGATCAATGGTTTATGTTCCAGCTGTGTTTTATGTTATAATAACAGCTCTTTGGAGAATTGGTGCTGAGTGAGTGCAAAGTAATACCAGTAATTCCTCTCCTGTTGGATCATCCTGTACCAAAATCTTCACCATTCCCACCACTGACTCATGGACAGAAAATAGTTATCCTGTTCTCAGGGGATAACTGGGAAAAAAATACATGGGGAAGACAAGGGTTGGAATATGAATAGAAAATCTGCTCCAAAGAACAAATACTCCAGGAAAAGTGACAGTGTGTGCTGAGGGATGAAGTGAAGTGCCAGTCTATGTCCAGCCATTCAAATCTAAAGTTCAGTAGCTAGTAGTTAAAACACTACTGACCTAACTCATCTTTGCATGGCAGAAGCTGCAGAATGGTACATGCCTGGATAGTGGTGGGAACCCAAAACTCCATTGCTCTTAGCTTGACATGCTTGCAAACACAGAGCATCCCTGCTATACCTCTGTCAGTGCTTTTACAATAGCAGAAAACTCCTCAATTTTAAGTACATTAGTACAGAGCTAGTAATGTGTTGTTTGCAAAGGGATTTAGTTTGTATGTCTTCATTATTAAGTATTACCCATATAGCATGCACATGATCCTTCCTGCCCAGGGAGCAATAAGATTTCTTTCTCTTCAGCAAGAGAGTTTTTTTCAAAATCTTCATCTTCTTTCTCAAGCACCTCTCCCAGTCTCTGTCCCTGCTTATTCCCTCCAGACCCTTGTCCTTCCCTGAGGTGACCTTCTCCATGCCTCTTCCTCTTCAGGCCAGTTGCCCCTGCCCCAGGGAGTGCTCATTATCCTCACACACCTCGAGTTGCTGTCCATAACCTGCTGCAAACAGCCTCCGTGTGAGCCCTCTCCCATCTGCTCAGCTGCCATGCAGCACAGCTGTGAGCCACCACTGCATTCACCAGCTTGCTGCATTTCTCATGCAGGGCCAAAGAAGAGTTTGGAGCACAAGTCCTGTGAGGAGCAGCTGAGGGAGCTGTGGGTGCTTAGCCTGGAGAAAAGGAGGTTCAGGGGAGACCTTATCACTTTCTACAGCTCCCCGAAAAGAGATTGTAGCCAGGTGGGGGTCAGATCTCTACCTCCAAACAACAGGTGGTGGGACAAAAGGAAATGGCCTCAAGTTATGCCAGGGGAGGTTTAGATTAGATATCAGGAAATTATTTTTTTTCCAAGCCTTGGAGCAGGCTGCCCAGGTAAGTGGTGGAGCCACCATCCTTGGAGGTATTTAAAAGACATGTAGATGTGGCCCTTAGGAACATGGTTTAGTGGTGGATTTGGGTGCTGGGTTAATGGTCGGACTCGGTGATCTTAGAGGTCTTTTCCAACCTAAATAATTCTATGATCCTACAACCACACCAAGCCCCTTTATTATCATCTGTTGTGCACCTGCAGCTTTGCCATGTCATTTGGGCCAAGAGACACCACACAGTGGGCACAGAAGGATTAAAGAAAACCTCAGTATGCCTGGTGAAGCAAATCCAAACCCCCTAAAGGACATTGAAGTCTTAAAGGAGTGGCCATTCAATTCAGGGGTGATGGAAGGGCTTTGTTCTGCTGTATCCATTCTGCAGGGATGATTATGACTCTGACACTGAATGCATTCAGAAAACCCACAATTTAAACACATTTTTAAAATGTGTCAAGAATTTATAGACTATTGCTTGAGAGAACTTCTAAACTAGGAAAAGACAGGACTATTTTTAATGTAAAGCCATTGCTACCTAGGAAGAAAACACTTTTGTATTAATATAAAGTATTTATTAGGTGTGAGGTTTTATAAATTGTTTAGTCCTGCAGCCTTTAAAGAAAAAGAAAAACATTAAAAAAAACAGGCTACTTTGAATGCATTACCAAGTATCCTGTGGAATATTTCACATAAAAGGAAACAGAAGATGTATAAATGTAAACAGGCTAATTGTATGCAGATATAAATTATGCATGTTGGTCTTATGAAAAAGCATCTCTGATTTGCAGGGGTCTTACTCAGCAGCTTTGTGTCTTGTCTAAGGGGATATTTAGTATGGCTGTGATGTGCAGAATTTAAAACAAAACTGAATTCGGCAGAAGAAAAATATAGTGCAACTGTGATAAGACTACACTGTTGGGAGTAAGAGGTGTTTATTTTATTTTGTTTTAATTTTATTTTATTCCATTTCAGTTAATGTAATTTAATTTAATTTCTCTTCATTTTATTTTATTGTATTTATTTTGCTTATTTTGTTTTTTTGGCTGTTCTGCTCATTAGCCCTGTTAACGTGTGTATGCCTGCCCACAGATACAGAGCCAAGTAAAAGATTGTGTTAAGACTTAACGTTTGCAAAGGGATTATGGTTATTTTGATATTTCTTAACAGGGATATGTAAAATATTCTCCAAGTCACAAACCTTTTCATGGTTGAAGCACTTCTGATTAGTCCCAGACACGAGCAGCCTGGGCTGCAGAGGTGTGGAGCAGCTGCAGTTCCCACCAGCCACCCTGGGGACAACATGGAGCCAGCACCTGTGGGGAGCCCGGCTAATTGGGACAAATTCTAGAAATGGTTGGAACAGGTCCCTGCCCAGACAAAACTATGCCACTGGCTGTCTTTTCCCCCCAGTTCTGCAGAATCTCTCTCCTACAAATAACAGCAGCAGCATATTTGAACTCAAGTTGCAATATTCATTTGAGGGATCCTCCAAAGTGGGAATAGGATTATGTATCCCTTGGATACCCCCTGTGGGTATGACTCACGTCCATGTTTCCTGTCTTTCTGGCATGGATTAGCGAAATGATGCTGAAAGTGGAGACACAGGTAAGAAGGTTAATCAGAATAAGTCTGTGGAAACACAAAGTAACACAGCTGAGGTGGAACCAAAACTCAAGGAGCTCACTGCAGTCAAGTCAAGGTGACTGGTAATCTTCATCCTAAAATTCTGGGGGAACATATATTCAAAAGGCCTGAAGCTATGATTTTTAATGAATCCATCAAGCCAGGGTAATACAGAATGATTAGGGAACAGTAAGCAAGGAGGGAAAAAACATACTGATCCAGGGAATTACAAACCCATCCATTTGCTCGGTCCTGCTTGGGATACGTCTATTAAAAAAACAGATAAAAGGGTACTTCAGTGTTAAGTGACAGTACAAAAACATCAAGACAAAGTATAAACACAGAGAAAGAAATTTTTCAATTGGAAAAAATGTCACAAAACAAAATGCGGTCTTCATTACCACTTCTGGAAAAATAGATGCACAGTGAATGGTTCAGTAATAAAACCACGACAGCTCCTGACAGTGTGTGGTGGTACACAGCTCCATTAAGAGGAGCTACTGTACCTAGATATTCCAACCATGCAGACACACAGTGTTGCTGCTTCAGAAAGCTGGAAGAAAGAAAAAAAACCAACCCAAAAAAACCCAGAGCTATTTCTGACTCGTTGTCTATTGCTTCTTCTGCTACATTGTGCGATGGGGCAAGAGGCACAGCTTGCATATTCACCTGCCATGATAAATTACATCAATTTCAGTCCCTCAAGACGGAGCTACTGGTGCAGAGAGCCACTGAACACTACCAGTTGCTTTATGTTACAGACAGCAGACAGTTAAAGGCACACTGTGCAACTGAAACATAACCCTGTACCTTGGGACGCAAATGTGACACAGGCTGGACACAAATGTGAGAGGGAAGGTGGGATACTTCCTTCACTCAGACATTGTGAAGATCTCCTCATCATGCTGCATCCTATGCTAAGAATCTGTGCTCTGTTAGAATGAACTTTGAGACAGCCACTGGCATGTCTAACCCTGTCAGCTTTTCCATCTCCAGCAGTGGCCAGTACCAGCTGCCCTAAAACAGAGCAAAAAAAGCCTACAGCCAGCAGCTATTCAATAACAGGGCCTTAGGGGAAGTTTCTTCCCAAGCCTCATTAAGTGTTGGCTTCATTCTTAAATTCCTTTTAAACTTCTCAGATTCTATTCTGGCCACTTCGTCTGGTGTCTGCTCTGTGGACTGGGCTTTCCAGAAAGGATTTTCCTTGGCTGGCCCCAGCAACTTCTGAGCCCACACTCACAGCTGGCTCCAGAAGTGAGCAAAGGCTGTGCACCTCTCATGATCCAAGTGACTGGTGGATGCAATCACCACAATGCAGATCATGGCTGCTCTACTTAAATGCAAATTAAAGAGGATCTCCCCTACCTGGTTCCCACTGACTGCCATCAGCATTTTTGTCTTTTCTTTCAGATGAGGGACTTTTGTCTTTTTCTTTCTTCTTGAGGTTTGGGGAGGAGGGAGGGGGAGCACTTTAAAGCCCTTCTCAGACACCACCTAAAGCACTCTGTTGTGCAGCAAAAGAGAGTGAGTGCATGTCACCAAGTTCCAGTTGACAATGCAGTTCACAGCAGGGTGCACCTGGGCATTCAGAAGGCAGAAAGAGCACTCACACACAGGGACAACCATAAATTGTTAGTGAATTAAGGCCCTAAGGGCTGTTTAAATATTGCAGTAATCGTCTTGTCAGGCAAAGTCCCACATTCTGCTGAGATTAATCTGACATTCATCAGGAAAGGCACAATAGAAGATTATTTAATTTGGATCATACTGGACTGGAAAACTGGCAGGAGGACAGAAATGACCCAAATTGGAAACAATCTGAGGAGAGTGTGCCAGACAAGAAAAGCAAGAAGAGAGCAAGAAAGTGTGTATCTGTTTATTGGACACAGATACATTAATTGCAAGGTATACATATGTAATGTCAATGTAAATGCTTGCTCACAAACATACAGGACTTTGGAAATTTCAAGAGTATTTAGTATTGGTCTAACTTTATTTTGATATCAACTCCTTGGGATTCTGCTTTAGACTTAAATAAGAGTAGAGTGGGACTACTGACAATAGCTTGTGAAACATCTCTTCAGTATCACTTCAGCCCATTTTTAAAATTCCTCCCTCATATTATTGAAAAGAGAAGCAGCCTCAAATATTTCATTTATATCCTGGAGTAAACACTGGCCTTTATGTGAAATACTTTCAGGCCAGAAGTACTCTCTGCATAGATCATATATTTTAATCATTGAACAGTTTAGTGGTTCAAGAAAGGTATCTCCTCTTTTTTAAGTCCTTTTTCAAAGTGACTGCATTGGTGGACAAGGGAAAGACAATAGATACCATTTATCTGGACTTCTCTAAATCCTTTGACACAATCTTCCCCCCAACATCTTTTTCTCTAACTGGAGGGAGAGAGATTCAATGGGTAGACTGTTACATGGATAAGAAGCAGGTTGGATGATCACACCCCGTGGATAGTGGTCAACGGCTCAGATTCTCAATGGATATCAGTGACAAGTGGTGTCCCTCAGAGGTCCATATTGAGACCCATATTATTTAATATCTTTATTAGTGACAGAGATGAAGGGATCAAGTGCATCCTCAGCAAATTTGCAGATTATGCCAAATTCAGTTTGTGGCCAACACAACTGAAAGACAGGATGGGGAGGGACTTGAACAAGCTGGAGAAATGGGAATCTCATGAGGTTTTTAAGTACAAGATGCTGCACCTGCTTAGAGCAACTCCTGGCATCAAAACAGGCTGCGGATGGGGCTGGTGGATGAGAGGCTGGATATGAGCCACCACATGCATTTGCATCCCTGAAATCCAACTGTATCCTGTGTTGCACCAAAAGAATTGTGGGCAGCAGGTCCATTCCTTTCCAATCTTGTGAAACCCCATTTAAAGTACTGCATCCAGCTCTGGAATCTCCAGCATAAGAAAGGCATGGGCCTGCTTGATGGAATGCAGAGGAGGGACACCAAGATGCTTAGAGGGATGGAACAAGTCTCCTGTCAGGGAAGGCTGAGAGAACTGGGGTTCAGCTGGAGAAAGGAAGTGTTCAGGGTGACCTAATTTGTGACCTGTCAGTATCTGTAGGAAGCCTACAAGATAGACAGAAACTTTTTACAAGAGCATATAGTGACAGAACAAGTATAGCTTCAAACTGAGTAGGTTTAGATTAGATGTTAGGAAGGAATACTTTACTGAGAGGATGGTTAAGCACTAGAACAGGTTGCCCAGAGAAACTCCAACCCTGAAAGTCTTCAAGACCAGGCTGGATGGGGCTATGAGCAACCTGGGCTAGGGGAAGGTGTCCCTGTCCATGTCACAGGAATTGTAACTTGATGATCTTTACAGTCCCTTCCAAACCAAGCCATTCTACGACTCTACAATATGATTCTATGATTATTTTGGCAATTTCACTTATAAATGCTCTCTCCAGTTTTCCTAACCATTGCAGAGTTTTTCCGTATTGCTGTAGTCTTCCTATATGTTCAAGTAATGATAAATCTCATAACAGCTTCATATACATTATTGGCTTTCAACCCAGGGAAAAAAATAAATAAAAACACATTCCCCTGGATCATTGCCATTTTTTACTGAATAAGTTACTTAGCTTGTTAAACATGTCAAACAGCAAATATAAAGAAGATGATGGTTTATCTTACTGATTATTCAGCCACTGCACACTGATGTGGGTAAGCGCATGACTGAAACATTTATCACTGTTCACAAGATGTCTCTGCTTTCCTTTCTTCCTTTGTCATTACCATGGAACACAATGTCCCTCCTGCAGTGTTCCCCACCTCCCAAGAAAAAGCTAGAATTTTTTAGAGAGGAAAACTTTTAAATAAAATATAAAATATTAATTGTTCCACTGTCAAATGGGCATATATTCAAAGGGTTTCAAATTCCCTAACAGTTATCCGCTGTATTTGTAAGCTAGCAAACAGTGAAGAAAATTTAGAGCTTTGAACATCAGCGCTGAATACAATCAATGTGAATCAGATTCACATTACCAAATTGAAGATATTTCGCATGTACATTATGTCAGATCATGAATCAGATTTGTGTAAACTAAAATCTTGGAATACACAACCACATTTAAAATATTCGACTACAACCACGCCAGCATATGATTATGTTACATATCAAACAGCCATACAGTGCAGCAAAGTATCAAATTGAGAGACCTTTGGTGCTTTCAGGACATCTACAGAGCCAGGTTTATACAGCACATTACTGCCAATTCATCTATACCCATCTGAGTAAATCAGTTGGCAGAGAGGGGCAGATTACCACTAATGGCTCTATTATGGAAAGAAGCTGCAACCATTAGCTATTTTACATATGGACAAAAGAGAATTTAATTGATGGCCCATCGCCCAGCAGGCAGAGAGAAATGATGATTTTCACCTTAATGCCAGGCATTAAAAATTCACAGGGCTGTGGAAGAAAGAAATGTTCATCCAGTCTCACTCTGCTTATGGGTCATTTGAAGTATAACTTGAGAAAAGCAGCACAAGGGGAGCTGCTCTGCTTTGAGGAAGCTTGAATCATCTGGGAAAAAATTCACACATTGTAATATTCCAGTGTTATGGTGTTAAAAAACCAATACCAGGGGCCTCTTATTTTTCTTAGCTACAATTTTAGCATTCCAAATAGTATTAAAACATTCAGCAAAAAAAATTTTGTGGGTGTTTATATTAGCAAATGAAGAAAAGAAGAAGTATTTTTGGAGACACAGTACATAATAGTAATAATGCAATTTATTTTCACATACCTAAATACAAATGTATACTCATGTATTTATACATAATATTTACTTAATTTAGCATATATGGTAGGCTTGTCTTTATTTGTATATCTTCAGATTTTCATTTACCCAAATGTAAAAAGCCATTGCGCTGTAGTGTGGTATCTAGTACCTTCACTATTCTGGTAGGTCCAGCCTTACCTTTCATGCTCAACTCAGAAGCTTTTTCTTATGCCTCTCCTCCTGGAAGACCCCTACACACTTTGCTGCCTTCAGGATGTCTGCATGCATTTCTCACTTCATCTCCCATGAAATGGTGAAGCTTGAAGCTGCAGGGGACTCCAAACAGGAGAAGCATTAATCCTGGGGTAAGTCACAAATTTTTATGCTGAGGCATCTCCCACTTCCTGCCTTCCTGTAAAGGTAAAGGCTGCTGGGTCTGCAGTATTTTCTATGCTCTAAGAAAAGCTCCTCCCTCCAATGGAAGTCACTGCAGATTATTGGTAAACTTTGAGATGATTGTGTTTGTGACTAAACAGCACAATGGTATGGCAAACTATATGCTCTGCAGGGCAGAGACTATCCACATGGAAAACAGAGCTGCTGAATTGGAGAAAGGGTCAAACATACAAGTCAGGTGGCCAGTGGCAAAGTTTTTCTACATCCCAATTGATGTAACAGGATAAAGTTAATTTGTCAGGTCTGTAATTTGTATTTTATATGAGCAGTGTGGGGATTGTAAGAATATATGAGCCTTGTCTCTTTTATGCTTTGTTAGCTAGATTCAGGCTGAAAATCTCAAGCCAGGTTGGTCTGCATACAAAACCTGACTTGTCAAACAGTAGACAGCTTTTTGAATTGGAGACATTAGAATAGAAATAAGGTCACACTACTTGCTGTTGTAAAATTGGACGGAGAGGAGAGGAGAGGAGAGGAGAGGAGAGGAGAGGAGAGGAGAGGAGAGGAGAGGAGAGGAGAGGAGAGGAGAGGAGAGGAGAGGAGAGGAGAGGAGAGGAGAGGAGAGGAGAGGAGAGGAGAGGAGAGGAGAGGAGAGGAGAGGAGAGGAGAGGAGAGGAGAGGAGAGGAGAGGAGAGGAGAGGAGAGGAGAGGAGAGGAGAGGAGAGGAGAGGAGAGGAGAGGAGAGGAGAGGAGAGGAGAGGAGAGGAGAGGAGAGGAGAGGAGAGGAGAGGAGAGAAGCATCTGCATGCAATGCTAGACACAATACTGGATGGATTTTTTTACAACATGCACAGAAAAAAGAAGGCTGGTAAGCAATTCACAGAAATTTCAGAGGAGTAATGCATGGCCATTGCTGAAAAGTGAAGGGAAATGTTGGGGTGGGGAAAAGCAGGCTAATAATGGATTACTCCAATTTATTTCTCTTTTCCATTATTTTGTCAGTGTTCTGGAAGCAGAAGTTGCCTTCCTTAGTCTGGACTTCATTGCACTAATCCAAAACACCAGAAAACGGAAAATAGGCAACAGTGGTTGTCAGACAACTTTGTTCCCAGCTCTTACAAGAATCCCGAATGTTCTCTAGCACTGCATAGGCTGTAATGGTAATATAGCACGGATCTGTGGCAAAAGCAGTGCTTGAGCCCTTGCTGGGCAGCTTGAGGGGGACTCAGTGCCTTCCACACTCCACTCCTAGCAGCTGTTAGCAAACAGATCCTCTGGGAACTGTTTTATAGGATGGTTGTGTGAGGTCTCTTGCTGTGAAACTCCAGCGGCAGAAACCAGACCTTTCTCACTTCCTTTAGTCACTCTGGTCCTTTCTCAGTTAGAAAATATTTAGATCAAAGTGAAGATTTCACCTCAGAAATATGAAAAACTTAAATTTCCCCTTTCGGGTAGGCAGCAATTGCTAACCCAAACCACATACAGTAGAGACTGAGTTGGTGAGTGAGGGAATCATTGCCTCTCTCAGAGCTGGTCTCTGTACCAATGCTCATGTGCACATTCCCACACAACTGTAATAATTGAGTAGATATTTGCATAACAGGAACTCACAACTAACATATGCCATTTAGACTTTCTGATAAGGAGGAATGCATCCTCTTTTTGATAAGGAGAAATGCACTGCATCCAGCAAAAATTAGATAGAGATTGAAGTGTGGAATTTGTTCTTTTCTAAAGAATCAAGGCACACATGAGAAGTGAAACTGTGTATTCATTTTAAAAACTCTGACATCTCTAGAGATTTTTGACATGTCAGCATCGGAAACAGGAAGGCTGGAGAAAACAGCCAGCAGTAACAAGGAGAAATAACCATGTGGCCTTCTCCTTCCACTCTTCCTTTCTTCCCCTAAATGAGCCATCTGATCAAAGGCTCTTGCAGAATTGCTAATGAAGACTTATTTTTTAAATTTCCATTCAATCCAGCACCCAGGGGAGGAACAAATGGGCAAGAAGGGTAAATCTTCACTGGCAAGATGATGTAAGAGCAGGAGTCTGCTGTGAGAGCAGTGCTGGGAAAGCACCTGCCACAAGCCAATATGCCCTGATTATTTTGAACTGTTTAGGTTTTGAATTTCAAGACTGATCTTTTGCATGTTATATCAAGGCAGAGTTCCTTTAGGAACAAATAAAGGTAGCTAGGACCCATCCCTAAAATAATTGTAAAGAACAGGAAACTAAAAAATCTTTCAAGCTTCCCCTGGTCAAAGGGAGAATATACTCACAAAAGAAAAAAAAATTTCCTACTGTAAATAAGACAGATGCAGTTTCATTTGTATGATTTTACTTCTCTGTCTTTGGTCTTGGATGCTGTCATCAAGAAGAATGCATATAACCTGTGTTCTTAACAAAAAACTAAAGGACAATGATTTCCCTTATTACACTCAAGGTTGTGGTCCTCAGAATGAATGAAAATTACTCCTAATTTTCTACATGATTAAGTGAAGGCTCACAAGAAGCTGCCCTGAAGTGGATAAAACTATATAGGTACACCAATAATAGGTACTAAGATCAGGATTTCTACATTCATTGAGAAAAAGGCACCTTTTAGGGTATGCAAAATTACTAGAGTATTCTGTGTTCATGTTCATTTTTCTTTTTAATAGAGCAGGGCAGAGAAGTGGAATTAACTGTTTCTGGCTTGATATCAAGGTTATGCAGGTTAAACTGAAAAATGTTAATGCATTCCTATAGGCAGTTAATGGACAGTTTGTGCAACCATTTCTTGACATGAAATTATATTGTATCTCTCTCTCTCTAATACTTTAACTTGACTTTTAATGATATTAACTGATTACATTCATCTATGTAGAATAGCTCAGTTACTTATTCCTCTGATTTAGCTGTTTATTTCCTTGTACAAAAGGTACATTCTTATGATATTTTGTTCAAAATCAAATGAATTTTTCACCCTGTCTTTTAAGTATTACAAGAGCTGCAAAGAAAAGTACTTAAAAAGATATCAGCATGAGGTCTGTTTAAGCAAATATTGG
This sequence comes from Passer montanus, assembly GCF_014805655.1. Lineage (NCBI taxonomy): Eukaryota > Metazoa > Chordata > Aves > Passeriformes > Passeridae > Passer > Passer montanus. The sequence continues at coordinate 19,336,696 of NW_024366591.1, read as the reverse complement.
TTTTAGATTAAAATTTCATAAGTGTGTCCAGCACTGATTTATACAACATTGCATAATATGGTTTCAAACTGTCTATTACAGATTCCTTTAAACTATATAGACATAGCTAGTGATTAAAGGCTTTTTGTTCAAGTCCCCTGTTGGTTTAGAAAACCATGAGAAAAGAAGTATTCTCAAGAAACATTACATGATTAGTCTGAGAATGCAATGCAATTCCTGAAGCAAAATTCATACCAAGTTTTTGTAGGACACAGCTCATGCAAAAATAGACTTCCACCAGTTGTGTGAGCTGTATTAATGCTCCACACTCAACTAAGTCCACCAATATCTAATCAGGGAGTTGGGATGAAACTTTCACCCCCACATCCTGCCCATTGCAGAGAAGCTTTCCTGTCCTCTGGAAAGCTGCAATGTACTGGAGACACCAAGTCAGAGCCAGTTGCCTCAGAATGGACCAATAAGGCACAATTCTGCCTTGTCAATAATGCAAAAGACTCATCTCTGATTAACTTCTTGGATCTTCTTCAATGAAGAAAATGATACCAGTTCCACAGTTTTGTTCCATAAATGACTACAACCTTGCAGCTCCTGGAAAAAACCAAAACATCCTGACTTTCAGTGAGCTGTGTGCAAGAAAACCTGTGTGCTTAAGGGGAGCACACATCTTTAAATAATGATCAGCTTTACAACTTCAGTGACTTGCCAAAAGGCACAAGAGATGAAGGAAAAATCAAGCTGCCACCATTATTTTTAGATGTTCCTGTTTAAGTACAGGAATATGTACTTAATATGTACTCATCTGCACAGGAATATGCTGCTTCTGAAGCCACAAGTTCTCCCATCACTTCAGGCCTCCTTTCACATAGGGAACTCCTGAGAGGTCATGTTTGTCTCCTACATCCTGACAGCTGACATCACCACATCTCAAATCCCTTCCAGCAGGCCCCCAAGCCTGTATCTTAAAAAGTAAAAGCCTTTGTCTACAACATTGCCTTATGTTGACTCAAGGGAAATTAGAAAGCATGACAATTTGTCAGGTATATTGAATTAATTTGTTAAAAATAAACAAGGTTAAAAATAGAAGAGTGTTACTTCCAGCAAGCCAAGAGGAAGTTCCTGATTGCAGACTGTGAAAGAGAGCTCACCAGAAAAGTGTGCAAGCAAGGGATCCAATCCCACAGCACCCTTAACATCATTCCCTTGGTGACACTGTCTACTAGCACTTGCTGTGTAGTGTTTCTTGCCTCAATACCCCCATAGTTGTGAGGTTTGGGGCTTTTGAATGTAGAAGAAGGTTTTCATTTTCATAGTTTCTTTGAAAATCTGAGCATTTCTCTAATCTGCATTTCTCTAATGATCAATGTGCTTCACTGTGGTGTACCTTGAACCAGCTGCTTCACAACTGTGTGAATGTGAAATCCTTAAAGCCTCTCTAATATCGTGCCCTTTCATACAAAGAGGAGGTCTTGGAAGAGCCATTTTCCCTATTCAGATCTACTTTTTATCTTGAAAATCAAAAAAAGCTGTAGTTTTCAGCTCACACTGTATTTTTTTCTCAGTAAAGCTGTGGTTTTGTTTTCGGTGGGTTTTTTGGGCTTTATTTAACATTAGTGTGAAGAAGATCCATCAGAGTTTAATTTTATTTTCTGTAAATTACACACAACATGTTAAAACTCATTATTAGTTTGAGGTTTAGTCACACCCAACTAGACAGAATGCCACAACTCCTAATATTTTCCTGCCTGCTTGTTTTTTAAAGTGAAAGGATATGTGAAAAGCTGTAATGTTCTTTAAACATAGGTTATACGAAAATCGAGACTGAGCTATTTTAACAAAATAGGCATTTTTCTTACGTCTTTAGGATAAAAGAATCCGAAACAAATTCAGGAGAAGTAAGAGATAAAGGGGTCTTTATATCCTCTCACAATATCTAAAGAACCTCTGACAATCTGGGCAGATTGTTTCCAACTCAAATGCTGATCAAAAAGAAACAACAGAACATATGCTTACAGGAACGAAGGATCAGCATTGACAGTGTTAGTAGGAAGCATATTAGATACATACAAAAAACCCCCTTGGGTTTTGGAACTTCGCCACACCATTCTAACGCTACAGTTATCAGGATTCATTCTCATTACAATTACATGTGGTCCAAAGCAAGAAGAAAAGTAAAATAATTCAGTTTAACAAAGACTTCCAGTCTGTAAAATAAAAGACCAAGTTTAGAAAATAAACTCTGTGCTGCACTAATCTGTTTAAAGCTTCTAGCTACTGTTCAAAATATCATAGTACAAAATAATCTAGCACATCCTTCTACTTCATTCTTAAACCTTAGCAAAAGTAAAACAAAAGCCCATATATTTATCTACAAAAGTCAGTTCTGTCTGTCCTTCCATGCGTTTGTTTTCCTATGAAATCAAGAGCAGCTGAGCATACACGGCCCGGGAAGTCGCCTTAGTGATTTTGTGGATCATCTTTTCCTTACAGATGAAAAGATACTAACACTTCCTTGCATGAAGTGTCTTTTTAAACTGTCAAAGATGCTTGATTAATCCTTGTTCAGTGAAAAAACCTTCATGCTCTGCTCCTCGTGTCTGTGGAAGCCAGCTTTCTGCTTCAGCACCTCTTTTATTAACCTTGATCTCACCATGCAAACAATACAAGTTTTTGCACTTCTGAAACTCTCAAATTATATTCTACATTTGCACACTGTGAGAAAGTTTTCATGCATGATTGAGCCTGTTTACATTTGCCCATCTGATTTGAGCTGCTCAGATTTTATGGGTGCCTCTGACTCAGCTGAAAAAGATAGCTTGTCTCTGCACAATTAAGTCTTTCAGAGTAGCCAGAAGTGCCAAGAGAGTGGAAGAGAAAACATAGGAAGCTCCAAAGGACAGGTTACTACTTAACCATTTGAGTTAAATTTCTTTCAGAGGTGCCCTACAAATGAAAACAGAATCTGTATGTTTTTGGTTTTGCTCCTTTGTTACAAATCTCATAAAGGTCCTTGAATATTTGCTATTTTTTTAATTCACATGTTTTGTTTTGGGTCTTCATTATTTATTTCTAGAATTCAGAGTTGTAATCCATATTTTTTGCAGTAGTGCATTTTGGTTTAATTTGGTTTGGTTTTCTAAGAAAACTTTAAAACCAGGAGAAGAATCTGTCTTGTTATGGCAGAAAAAAAAAATCAAAAAAGTAATGGAAATTGGTTAATTGAAATATTCTAACTGATCTAAATAAATTGTCAAAAATATTTTGTTGCATTGAGGCTGAAGAAGAATAAAGTATCTTTTCCATTTTTGACCACCACCTCCTATTTATAGTGTGAACCAAATATTTGAAAGTGTGTTATGCTCACAATTCTAAAAGCATTTATACAAAACATATTTTAATCATAAACAATGATATACTGAATGCTTCTCAGGTTAACCATGTAAGGCCAAGCCAAAATATTTTCTTCCCACACTGATGAAATGGAGAAGGAATTTTCTTTCCCTTTCTTAAATCAAACACACTAATTCAGCTCTCAGCTCTACCTAAAAAAACTTGTGAGAAAACACTCCTTTGTTTAAGATTTAAAACCCACAGAGCTTTTAAGAGCAAATAAAGATTGTGCCAGATGCTGCACAAATCACATATGCACAGTGCAGCAATGATCCCTGCTCAGCCATACCTCAGGACAAATAAAAGATATGTGGAGATGAAGCCTCCAAAGCGTCCCCTACCAAAACCAGGAAATACTTGATTTTATATTCCTGATATTTCTAAGCACATCACTTAATTAAAATAAACTCAACCTCAAAAAGAGAAAGTTTTCTAGCTTTTCTTGCACATCATGAAGAAGAAGAGAGGGAAAAATTCCAGTTTTCCAGCAAGTCACCTTTAAAAGCACATGATTTTCCACAGTTCTAACTCCTGTTCCTTTAATTAAGAATGACAGATGCTCAACATCTGGAGAAAATAAGGTCTGATTTAGTGACCACATTGCACTGGTGGAAACTTCAGGTTTGGAGTTACAGAAAGTTTGAAGCAGATATTTAAACCAGTTGGGCTGATGAAAGAAATCACATGAAGTGATGTCTAAAGAAACAACATGAGAAGAAACCTTAATTTCCCTTAAATGGTGTATTTCCATTTTTCATGGCCATATACAACGTGTCAGCGTGGTCATTCCTCTGTATCTCCCGTCTCCTATGCCTGCCCTATGTTGTTTGCATTAACTGATCTTTTGTCATTGCTCATTTGTTACCCCTCACCATCATATTTTCATGCATATTTCAGTGGTAGATTAAATATTTTAAAAAAGAGGAAGAAAACCTCAGAAGCTCCAATAGAGTGAATTAAATAACATGGCATCATGCTGCCTAAAGGTGGTTTTGCCACTCCTTGGCTGTGAGCTCAATAAAAAACTCCATAAAACATAATTTGGGCTTGAGGACCTCCAGTGTAAAGACATTCCAGTGTCTCTGCTAGGGGACACTTTTCAGTGCATGTGTGCTGGATGAAGGAGGCCAGGTGTTGGAAGTGGGAAGGCAGAGGGAGCATGGGGAGGGTCTTCAGGGCTGCACTGTGCTGGATACAGCTCCCCACCACCAACACTTGGCCACCTACACCCAATGGACATGTAGTGGTACTTTCTGCAAGTCAAATCCATTTTAGCTGTGATGGCAATTGATAAATTACCTGTCTTTATCTCAAGCCAGGAGACTTTCCATAATTTTCTCCTCAATCTTCTTGATGAAAGAGAGCAGGAAAGTGGCTGAGTGGGTGGTTGGCAGATGACCAAGGTCAACCCATCACAACAGTAAATAATGCACTGTGTCTTCTAATTGAAAAGTAGCCAATATGGCTATTCTGGTTTAGTCTGCTTTCTCCACAGAAGCAAGCCCTTTCCTACCTTCTTACCTTCACCCTGCCAAAAAAAATAAATAAACAACAACAACAAACCAACAAAAAAAACCCCCAAACCCACAAGTCATTCTTGCAAACTGATTCACAAAAATACGTGCTGTAAACACATGCTTAGCTTCCATATAGTAAAATATATTGAATAAGTACAATGTGAGATACTTAGCCACAGGGTGATATCTACAAGTTACTGGCAATAGATTTTGTGTGACTTCTAGCATTTTGAAAAAGAGGCAACTAACTTTATTCAGACATAATTTTTCATTATTGTATAAAACTAAGTCTAAAAGTCTTTTCTAAAATATGCAGAGTCCATTCTCTCCCCTAGACTCTTCTGCCTTTCTGTAAAGTATTTCTTGTGTGCCTTTTTCCATCATAGTTCAGAAACAAGATTAGGGAAACAGCACTGGAAAAAACTAATCTTCTGGTATTTCCAGTCTAAGTAGTAGTCCAGGCTTTTGGACTAGTGATTATCTGAGCCAGTCCTCCTACTGTGAATATATAATTTTGGCTTTAAAGAGGGATCCCAGGACTATTGTAGGTGCCAGGAAAAATGTTTCATGTCCTCTCAAGCTCAACAGCAAGCATAAAGGCAGTGGGGAGGAGGTGTACAAATAAACTGAGGTGAAAATTTTCAGACAGAAATTGAAACAGCTCAACCCTTTTGGAATAGATCTTGCTGGGAAAAAAAATAAATTATAACTGGCACAGATTTGTCTGCTGATAGTATTAAGGTCATGGATTTCAATTGAGATTTTCTTCCACTGATGGTAATTTCTATTTGATCTGAGATTTGGGAAGTGGTTTTCTGGGCAAAAACCATAGTTCAGCAATAGAATGAATCCTGGGAAGGCCATGGAGCAAACTTCATCTTTTAGCCTTTTTAGGACTTGACATTATAGTTCATAAAGAAGGGAAATTGTGGTGTTATTTATTTTATTTAGCATTCTTCTTGTTTCTGATAATTGCAAGGTTTGTTTTGTCCAAACCAGGGGCTTTAAAGGAAATTCTCTCCAGACCAGATATAGTGCATAATATTCATTTACATATTAAATGTTAATTGTTATTCCTACTAACAACAATCTATAATCCAGTTTCTTTAAATTTCTCAGATTCAGTGGAGGCAAAGCACTTTGTCTCACCAAAATTTAAAATGTTCCCCTATTGCTGAAAGAGCAGTGACAATTTTCAAGCTGCTCAACTACAGAATTTGTTGTGCTAGACCAATTTAAAACATATTTCTTGTATAAGAAAGAGCAAGACAGAAAACAAAAATTGCTCTTTGGAAAATTACTAATATATGATAGGCATGTAAAAAAGCTTTGAGGCAAAAACTACTTATGTGGGAAAGATATTTAACCCAATTATATGTTTCTGAAATAGTTAAATGAACCAGAAAGAAAAATTAAATCTTGCATAGTTTTATATAGGTAAAATTTTCATCTTGAACAATGAAGAAGTTGGGAGATTTTTAGAAATCTTTAATGCCAAAACATTTTCTTTCTCTTGAAGGCTAGTGTTTGAGTCATCTCAAATTTCTTCTCTCTTCTAAGATGAAGACTGAATTTTCTCCTCATGGGGAAAACCTTCCCTACTCCATGACTCCCATGCAATACCAGCTGTACTTGAATTGTTCATAATGCTTTGTCAACCCTGTCCCTAGAAACTATCTCAAGAGGGAAATCCCACATCTACCCTAAGCAACCCATTTGAGGGTCTGTCTTCACAGATTTTAAAATTTTATGCAATTGAAACTTATTTCCCATTGCCCTACTCATGAGGCACTGTTTATTCTTCTTCAGAATTCAGAGATCTTTAACACATGTCAAGCTAATTGTCCCCAGGGAGACCCCTTTTTTTTCCAGGTTAATTTTGCCAAGGTCATGTTTCTTCTGTAGTCTTTTAGGTTTATTCTTCTTTCTCTCACTTTTTATTCCTAAGAATTGTGCCCTCTGTTAGTTCACAACTGTTCTCACACAAGCTGCCTTTCTGCAATGAATTTCTGTTAAGTTCTTTGAAGGTGGGGTAGGAACTGCTTGACAGCCTGTTTGTCACCATACCAGCTTTCTAGGAGATGCTTGGGTATTTAAAGTCCTCCATCAACACCAAGTCTTTCATCACACCTGATCTCTGAGGCTGGGTGTTCAATGGCAGACTTCAGCATCAGATCACTCCTTCCAGCCTTCTGTTATTGCCCAGAGATTTCAACGGGACTGTCATCCCTTCCTTTCAGAGCATACATGCATGACCATGACACTTCCAGATTTGTAAAAATGCACTAAACCGGCACCAGAAAAGCCTAGCATTTGTCAGGGCTATCATCCTAACATAAATGGATACAGCTTCAGTATTGATGCCAGCCAGGTTTAGGATTGTATCAACATATGTCAATTTGGAATCCATCTGTTACGGGCTCTTCTTTGCTATTTTACTGCTACCAGCTTCCAGCTCCCAGGTACCACACTGCCTGCCATGTTTATGTGACTCCTTTACATACCAAGGGCTGTTATACTGGTGTAATTTGTACATCACCCATTTTACAACCTCACAAAGTGCCCCATTATGTGGGAGTCAGGCTGCCTTGTGCTTGGATCCTTTTCTGACTCCTGCATCTGTGTAATGTATTCATTTCCAGCACTGCTGAGCAGTGCTTAGCCATCAGAAAGGTGGTTGTTCCAGGTCATCTTATTGTACAGTTCAGGTTTTTTATATTGACAAAGCTCAAATAAGATAAATATTTAAGCAGGAATAGTGTAGTAACATTTCTTTCTTCATTATAATCACACAGAAACAAGAGCTATTACCTTTCTTCTCCCCCACTCCTGCTTAGCTCACTGAAAGCATACATTTCAGTGCACAGAAAAACTGCAAAATGCCTTTATTCTCCTTAACGATAGCACACTAATGTGTTATCTGTAAGCGAGTTTATGCCCCTGCTGATTCCTGTGGTTGCACAGTAAAGCATTGTTCTACCTTCAAAGAGGTGGTGATTTACAGACCATACCACATTCTCTTTTAGGACCCTGTTCACACAGGACAGAACCCAGATGGGGGTCCCTGAAGTCTGGCAGGATGCAGTGTCCATGTAAAGAGCTGGCAGAAGAGACCCCATCACACAGCCAGATTTTATTTGAAGAACTGATCAATTCAAAATATTTTTACTGCAACTATTCTGTGCACAAAGACCCCTTGCCCTTTAAAACAGAGTATATGATATAAATTGAACATCTCCATTCCCCAAATGAGGGCATTTCTTTTTTAAAAATAAGATCATTTGTAAGAGAATCTTGTTCAGTCATTTATAAATAGTTGCTTCTGTAAACCAAAAAATAACCTTGTTTAAAAAAGTACCAACATTGTTGTTCTGTTGTCACCCACTGGTAATTGAAAATGTGTTTCTGTCAGTTTCTCCTAAGACAGAATGTAATTCTTTCTAAGATCTTGATCTTAAATTGGCAAAAAAAAAAAAAAGTCAGTGATAAAGGAGCCAGAAGTTGTTACTTGTACTTTGCACCACTGATATTGCTACTGCCCTTTCTTATAATCTAAGACATTATTCTTACTGGCTCCTGGAGGGCAGCAGTACAGTCCTAGTTTTTTGTTGTTTTTTGCTCCTGCATTGGTATTGCACACTGCTTTGTACTGAAATATGAGGACCTGCATTACAAAACAAACAATTGCCCAAAATCATATAGGGCCAAATCTTGAAGTCTCACCTTAGCTTTCAGATTTGTCATTACTCATACTAATTCAAAAAGGATTTGACCTAAGCAGATCAGAGGAAGAATTAAGAAGAGCTCTGTGATTAAGACAGGTCTTTATGGTTAGAGTAATAACAAACCCTGTGCTCCTCTGCTTGCGCTTCACAGATTTAATCTGATTTGGTTTTGTCTGGTCTTGTGGAATAAAATAATAAGAGTATTCCTTGCACTGTCTGATTGATCTCCTGTCCTGAGAAAACAAAACACCTGTGAAAGGAGAACTAGAGATGAATTGAGGCAGCACTGAGAAATAAATATATCTTTGTAGCTTCTGTACTTGAAGTGCCTCATGCCCAACGAGGCAGAGGAAAGGAGGCACCAGCATCATGGTCAGGGCTATTTGCATTGTCGTGCCCATCTGCCCCTTGAGCCAGCTCAGGTAACAGTACAGAGGATGGTTTATTCCCAGAAAGCCCCCACAGATTCCAAACAGGGCCTTCTAAAAATAACATTTCCCCGCTCTGGTGTAAGTACAGACCTGTTCTGCGGGCTACAGAGAATGAGTTACAGACAGTGTCTAACAAGCAACCATGTAGATCAATCCAAAAGAAAAGAAGGGAAGCCAAGGGAAGGATCATAGGCAAACTGCATCAGTTAGAGAAGCTGAGCTTCGTCACTACAAACCCAACATAAATGCACCAGTTTTGCTGGACAATTTGTGGTATATTAGTCAAGTTACAAATCTTAGGCTTATAATGTAATGGTTTCTGTTATTATTATTTTTTTCTGTATAATCATCGCCTCTGCCTTTTTTTTCCCTAACCTTGCTTAACTATCCCCACACATTTTCTAATGTTTTTCAGGACCCTTAAAATCTTTGCTGAACTTTTTTCTTGATTGGTAGTGGAGGTTGGAGAGTCACTCTTAAAACATTGTACCTCTTTTGTGAAGTTAAGCACTCAAAAAATGTGAGACATGATCTGACTTGGTTTGCTATCTCTCAGCAGAGTATCATGTAGGCAGTAAAAGTTTCTCCATGACTCTACCAGAATATCTCACTTACATGAAAAGGTTACTGCAGGTTGTGAGGGTAAGGCAATTCATTCACTATCACTCATTCTACCCAGGTCCTCTCTGCTGGGAGTGCAAAGAGGCTAACTGCATTCCAAAGGAAGATTTTAGATGTGGACACACGTCCTTTATGCTGTAGACCAGGACCAGCGGTTCATATCCATTAGGCCAGCAAAAGAAAGCAATCACATGGCAATGATTTTCAATCACTACTGGTTCAGGGTTAGATTCAAACAAGTGACCTGGAGGTGAAATGTTCCACATCCCATTACTGATCTTCTAAATTATTCTTCCCCCACAGATGAGGCTTGACACACATAAAGAAGTAGATTGTGAGGAATTGCAATAGAAAAACTGAGACAGTAGCTCATAATAGATGTGGATTTTGTAAGCCCTTTATGCCTAGGCAATATTGTTATGGTACAATGATAGGGCAGAATTATTGATTGTATCTAGTGGGTCGTAACTGAGTAACCGCACACAGCATACTCAGTTTATGAACTAATTCAACTGCTTTACAGTGTATGGCAATTTTTCTTTATATGAAGAAGCAGCTTATTAGAATTTCTCTATTTTGGAACTATTTAAAATAAGGAGTAGGTGACAAAATCTGCTTCCTCAAAGCAGAATTTATTCCTTTTATTTTTTTTCTTCTTCTTATATTTCTCCAGGAACTTACTGATGGATAGAAACATTTTTTAGAAAATTTGCCTCTGGGGTGCAACCAAATCTGAATATGAGAAAAAGTGCTGTATCTTATGAAGGATTTCATAGGAAATAAAGAATGGGAGAAAAATGAAATTCCAAAATAAAAAGTTCTGTAAAAGATACTTTGGGGGACCGACTTCAGTAAAAGAGGTAAAAAATGTTTAGGCATCTTCCTTCACTCACTGCACAGTTATCCGCCTCATTGGAGAGCAATGCAAACATTAAATGAGAGATCTGAGGCAAAACAAACACTTCTAAGGATTTGCATCCTTCTCCCTCTTCCCTGTCTCTGCCTTTCTGTCTCATGCTATGAGACATTTAGCAGCTCCCACCAGAGCTCACAACCTCCAACCCAGCAGCCTCCAGTATGGACCAAAGGTGCCACCAGTGCTGGACCTTCACAGACTGGCCCAACTTCAAACAAGAGACAACATCTTTGTGTTTGTCCAGGCTTGAAATAGTTTGACTCTTTGAGTGGAGGAACTTTTTGCAGATTTGTAGGATTTTATGTTTTCATAAAAGCTGAATAGAACTTCTATTTAGTGCAGCTTTTTTTTTTTTTTCTTTTTTTTTCCAGGGAGCAGGCAACCATAAGAAGGGAAGATCTAGCAAATATTTTTTTCTTTTCAATTCCCACCTCTGGCAACACAGCTCATGCAGCAAAGAGAGGGCACACAACAGAGCTGGAGGAGAGAAAGTGCTCTGCTCTAAAACTATGTGACAGTGAGTGATGCAGAAAGAAGTAGACAGGGAAGTGAGTGTTAGTAACACTTTCGAGGATCAATCAAGTGCTTGCCTTTCTGCTATCACTTGAACTGTGGTGTCACTCCTGCAGGACTTTAGACAACTGTTTGTTGGAGCACTTACAAAATCCAGCAGTTTCTCTTTTAAGGGATGAATGAAAAATATCTAGAGGAAGAATAAATTGCTTATTCCGCATAAGGCTGGCTGAGCTTGGCATCACATAAAACTTCCTTCACAAAATGCAAAAATTGCTTGTACACTGAGAAACCAGATGGGCTGTCAGAATTTAGATCCAAACTAACTTTGAGGTGTACTGGGGTCTTGGTTATACCATTAAGAGGGAATAGAATTCTTCACAATATTATCCAGTCTCTATATAACTTGAAGTTTGTCCTCTAATACTTATTTAGGATGAGCTAAACTATTTGTCTCTCCACTGACTACAGAAAGAACCTGGGCAACTAACTTAGAATAGACAATCAATTTTTGATAACTCACATTAGGGGAGGTGGAACCGACCTGAAGTGTATTTCATATAGCCAGTATCCTACTAAAATTTATTTTCCAGAATTAAATTTAAAGAGTGGAGAAGGAGAAATTTGCCAGTAAGTCTTGAAAATAGACAGACACTTAGCACGATAGAGACAGAAAATTATGTTCCTGCCTGAAGTGACCCAAGGGAGAAGGCTTGCTTTCAACAGCAGCTAGATTGTATTTGGGGTGAGAGAGAGGGAGTGGGACAGGAGGGAGAAAAGGTTTTTAAAAGTCTTATTCCATATGTGGATGAATAATAGAAAGTATGTGAGGAAAAATAAAAAACAACCATCCTACTAAAAAGCCATCAAAACTACCCTACTCTCCATCTGACTCAGTGAGGCACTGGAGCATTTTAAGCCCAGTTTGCAAAGATTCAGCAGACATGAACAGATTCACAATAAGGATTTTACACCTCACATTTCTAAGCTAAACGTAAGTCTGGCATAAACATACATTTGAGTGACAGTGTTTGCTACTCAAATGCTGCCACTAGTAGTGCTTCTCCTAGTAGTATGGCCTCTATGATGTTATTCAGGATCACTGTTTATCAAGAATGAAATAAGGATGATTAAAGAAGAGGATGGGAAAAAGTAGATGAAAAGCACCATCCAATCTGCTTAGTCACATGGGAGATAAAAATACTTAAGTGTCTGAAAGGCAGTTATATTGCACCATTGGTTTAATTGGTCTACATATCAGAAAATTATCATTTACTTAGCAAGGAAGTGTTTATATGTCAGAGTCAGGATATCTCTTGAGCTGGTAATGTGAAGTAAGAAGTGCATAAGCTTTTACAACCACAGGAAAGAAGACCAATAATAAGAAAGCAAATCAAGCTTTTACAACTGAGAAACTGTCTCCCAGCTACAGTACACCATTGCTCTGAAACAAAACTACACCATGATGGTTCTTGTTTTCTGGAGACTGACACCACTCATGGCTGCAGACAGGAGGGGAAATGCACCAACAGAAAGCTACCTGTGATAGACAGGCCAGGAGACACTATTCAGATGCTGACCTTCTGCCTCTATTCCTGCCAAAGCATTGCAGGGTTGGACTGGGAGATGTTGCTAACAACTTTTGAATAACTTCAGCTTTTCCTTCCATATTGCAGAGTTTGATAGTGATTTTGGCACTTTTGTGCCTGGCTAGACAGGTTTTGTAGAAGGGAGGAGAAGACAAGTTTGACAACTTTCAGGCTTCATTAAGCTCAAAGATTAAACTATGTGCAAATCCATGGACAATGCAGCTGAATGTTGACTTGCATCTGTGTATTGGCATTGCTATTTGTAGTCAGTCAACTTCAGAACAGTGTATTCAAATTCCCTTGAGTCATCTGCTCAAGGAAAAGCTAAATGCTTGAAGTCAAATCTAATTATCTCTGTGCAGAGTGGCTATGTAGCCAGCACTGTCCATTTTTGGTCGGTCTTGGACGTTGTCACAGCATTTCTTTAAGTGCTCAACAGCAAATTGATGAAATATGCAGAAGCAGGGAGATTAAAGCATATGTTCAAGAGTTTATACCTCATGTGCTTGCCATTGGCAGCTTAATTTTCATGTTTGTGAATTTTGTGATCTTGTTCACCATAACCAGCATACAGATACATGAAGAACTAATGCTTGTTTATTTCCAGCTGATGTACTTTACCTGAATTAATACAAGTAAGCACCAAAAATTGTTCTTTTAGAATATTAAGTGTGATATGAAATGAGAAAGTGAAAGCACAGATCAGTTCTGTGTGATCCCATAGAGGGATGTATACTGTTATCCCCTCTGTTTGTCAGTAGAAACTGGAGGGTCTGCTGAAAAAAAAAGCTATTTGAGCAACCAAGGGGAATTTTTTAAGCCCAGGAGTTGAAATATGTTACATTTCCATATCTTTGCCTAATTCTGGCTCACAAAGCAAACACAGTGTTTGTCAAGATCACAAAGTACCCTGAATTTAAGAGCTCAGAAGTCCCAAAGTCCAACCTCCTCCTTCCTTTGCTATGCTGCTTGCTGTGAGAAGAAAAATATTGGAAGGTTTTGAGAGGCTCCCCAGATTGACGTCTGCTGTTCGATACCCACCTAATGAGCTGCTTAACAACTGTTACCAAAATTAATGAGTCAAGTCACAGTTGTAATTACCATATTGCAGATCACAGTATTGTATTAGATTACCATGGACTTCTACTTAGGAATATTTACACCATGACGACTGTTTAAAATGTGCTCCAGTGTTTCAGCAGATTGCATTGCCTCATAGCCCATATTTATTAGGCTAGGCAGGACTCACAGGAGTCTTATCATGAATTCTTTGGCTCCAGCTTGTAGGGATCAATGAAGAGCCAATCTTAATGTTACGAATATCCAGGTATTGAAAAATGCACAAATGTTAAGAAGGCCTTAATTGTATGTGTGAGCTTACACAGCAAAGGAGCAAGTATCTGGGTGATGAAAACAGTAATCTGGGGCCAGAAGCAAATGCTTCACTATCAGGATATATAAGTACAACTGGGCATAAATTAGTCTGATTTAACTCCTACTTCAGGAGAGAAGTGAAATGCTCAGAATATAGTGCTCCAGCAATTTAGGATAACCAAGCATAGTTTCCTTATACAGAGCCACGCTTTCTTCTGTGCAGAAAGAGGAAAGAAACAGTTCTACACAACAACATCCTATACATTGTCTTGAAAAGGCTGTAATTTCACCTTCCACCTATATCACTCTCTGCTAATGAAAGATTATAAAAGATAGATAAACAAATTGCCTTTGTTTCGTAAAATCAGATTATGTGAAAATGGTCAGGATTCTTGCACATTTGGATTCATCTCCTATTTGCTTTCCATTAACAAGGGTTCAGTAGGCTGCAATATGTGTATGTGTGAGTACAAATATACATACATACATATATATATAATGTATATATATGTATATATGTATGTATGTATATGTGTGTGTGTGTATATATATATACAGTACAGGAGACCACCTGTTCAAGGGGCAGCCACTGCCCCCGAAACCAGGTATCACGACAGGGAAACACTTCCTGGAGTCTCTCGTCCATCTGCCCAGCCCCATTCACTTTTCTGCAGCCCCCAGCACCTCACTGTGTTTATGGAAGAGGGCTTGCCCATGTTGCCTCCTGCTCCTGTGCAAATCACTGGCAAGCTACAAAACTGGGAGGTGCATGCACTGCCTGATGGATAACTTAGTGGGACTTGCAATGAATGAGCACTTGGAGAACTTACCTTTGAATCTTGAAAAGGCAATTTCAGAATGGCTGGTCTTGGTTTCCTCATTTCCTGCTCCAAAGAGAGCCTGTTAGGACAGAAAAATGAGGCAAGGCAATAACATCCACCCAGACAGGATATATTGAGCCAATTCAAGGGTAGGTGGGGAGCAGCTGCGGTCCTGCCTGTGAAATACTACAGCCATTGCCATTGTGCCATGAGTCATCAAGACCCCTTTATTTACACCTCCATATAAGTGCTGGCAAACGCTGATTTATGTGCTGAAAGCTGAGAACTGGGGTATGGCCATGTTAAAGAAAGAAACACAAGCAGATACCTGCACAGACCAGCAACTTATCTGCTGTTTGTCCAGGACAATTTTAAGCCACAAAGACCTGAAACAGATTGATCTTTTATTACTTTTGAATTGAGGACAGATTTGCACTTTAAAGGCTCAATTATATTGCTGAGCTTGTTTACTTTTTATGATTTTGGAAGATGACATGGTAGCTTGGGCAATGAAACAGAGCTTAGTCTCTATTATGTGTTGAATTTCAAGCTCTGAATTGTAGTTTACAATTTTAATCAATTTGGTGCCTGAAAAATTATTATATTTACATTTGAAGTGCAAAGTTATAAAGGCTGATATTTGACAACATGGTTCAGATTTCTGCCTGGTTTTACCTGTTGGAGAATTTGGAGTTATCCTGAAAAGTACATGGTATGTGGTAGCCTTTTTGGAGGGTTCAACAGATTAATGATTTCTGAAGTTCAGATATAAATAGTTGATCTTCTGTAAAATCCATTATATCCAGAATTTTTGAATGGGATATCTACTCTGATTTTACTAGGAGAAATGTAATTATTTTGATAACTAGACAGAGACTCTTATTTGTTTTCTCTCTGCTTGAAGAATTCCTTGTTTTAGTTGCCTAGTGCTTTAATAATCTATTGACCTCATCGGGAAAGAGGAACCTAAAGATCATTTATGGTGTGGTTATTGGAAGCTTCTGGGACAGATGCTTTATGTAAAGCAGTACCAGGGTGCAACAAAAATGTGTGTGTGGAATTGGTGTTTAACACTTTCTGGGTGTTTTAGAAGTGTAGGAAAGCATCAGTAAACATTATATGTCCAAGTCTGCATTTGAAACCATGACTGTCCAGAAAACAGGTTTTTCCTAACTGAGGAGCTTCCAGATCACTGATCAACATATGGACTGCTGGATGAGAGAAATCAGATTTATTTCAAATTATTATTTATCAGATCCCTATGAGGAGAGGGAGTGCAAGAGAAGGGGAGGGAGGGAGGGAGAGGAAAGAAAGAAAATGTGGGCATAACTTACTACTCAGTGTGTGTTATACCCCTGTTTTCACCAGTTTCTCCCCTAGACCATATAGAAGAGTGTGTGGGGAACATCAATAATTTTTGTTTTATTATATTAATCTATTTATTGAGTCAGAGGATCTCTGGTGTTTTGTTATACTAGACCAAGTGCACAATGAGATTTTAGAAACTGGAGTGGCAGATGATCTAAAATATATCATTCATATATTCAATATATCACGCTCTACAAGGATGCCTGTCCTCTGGTTTAGAGCTGATCACCTTTTTGGGGTTTTTTTTTCTTATTTGGGGAGAAAAGGTTAACAGTTATCTGACCAGTCATTCTGTGTCACTGAGCACAAGCAAATCTGGCATGAGAATCCTTAATTTTATTTTTAGGCACCTAATTTGTTTTCCCGTCTGATGATATCTTCAGCTGAAATCGTTGGCTGCTGATCACTTGTTTTTTATTCCTGCAGTGAATGTAATTGGACACTCTTAACCGTAGCACAACAGTTTTAAATGACACAGAAAGTAAACGAAGGCTGCTAGATTAAAGAGAAGTCTCTCAATAGATTTGTGATTAACTTGCAACTATAATAAGAAATTACATGAAAATAGAAATGAGTAGGAAAGGTTAACCAGCTAAGACAGGAAATTTTTTCAACAGCAGGGGGGGTAAAAAAGAAAGGAAAGATAGTCCCTTTACAGATATACTTCTGACATGAGCTGTTTCTCAAGAGCAATACACTAGAGCTAAGAAAATGCCTTGTAGGTCTAAAAGATACAGTTCAGACTGGGGATCAGGATTTGTGTTTTGGTTCTCATCACTGGCTTTCTGCCTGCTCCAACACCTCAATTTTTCTTCCTTCCTGTTTAGCCTATATTAGATGTCTGAATAATGCTAATGACACATTCTACAGACAGGAAGATACACATATAACTGGACAACAGATAAAATTTTCCATTCTCACATATCTCAACCTTGTACTCACTTGGACAATGATTACTCAAGGGGGCAAAATGTAGGTTATGTGTGTCTTTTAGTTAAGAGTAGAACATGTGCCCACAGATAGTTAAGAGTAATTTGATGCTTTTGTAGGGACCTCTCTTGTGAAAAAGGAGAAGAGATGAGAAGTGAAAAAAATAATGAATGAAATTTCTTCTTGGTCAGATTGTCTGTTATTCTAATAAAAGGCCAGATTACTGGTTTTTCAACAGATAAAGTCAGTAAGATGAGACTTTTTCAATTTTCACAAAATTTGTAGAAATAAGCTCACTTCTTCACATTAAGTTATTTGTGAAATTTGGTTGAAAGTAGTTAATAGATTTAAAAGTTACCAGTAAACAATGTCTTTTGAGACAATACACTCAGAGTATTTCTATAAGCCTTGTTTTTAGGGAAATCAGTTTAAAAAAACCCCACTCTAATTACTTCCAATAACTTAGCTTGCACAGTTTGTAGCTTGCATTCCAGATGAGCCAGCCATTAGAATACATGTCCAGCTCCTGCTCTGTGTAAGCAACAGTTCCAAAATGAAAAGTAATTATTTTGGAACTTGGAAGGTCCCTCTTTTGTAACATGGTGACCCATAAAGGTCAAATTTATACCTATAGTAGTTCTATTAAAGGGAAAGGAATTGTTTCAGAGATGAGTTTGCCCTATAAACCCTCTCAGACTTGTCTCAGTTTGGGTCAGCTGTCTACTTCACCTTGAGTGGTTTTGATTTCTTAAATCATCTCATGATTCTCTCTTTTAATACCTAAATTTTTTTTTCCATCATACCACAGCACTGGCACTACAGGTCCTTTCTTGGTCTGAATAGGGCTATAATAGTAACATGAATCCAAAATAAATGGTCATTGCCCTACAGTATATTACATAAAGTAAGACAACTACTTTTTACCCCTTACAGCCCCTGTGAACTCAAGGAGGTCACAAAGAGATAAAAAAGCAGTATTTGGCCTGTACTGCTTTACGGGTTCACAATAAAAAGTAAAATAATGTAGGGCTCCATCCTGCAGCCATGTTGCTGTTGTGCCCATTTCTCTGTAGTTAAAAATAAATAATTATTTTTAAAAGAACAAGCTTTTCTTTATGATCTTAAGAGGTCTGCAATGCCATTAAGTTTATTCTTCACTTTTTGTACGTTTCAGTTCTTATGTCCTGCAAGCATCTCTTTGTTTAAGAAAAATGGATTTCACTTATTTGCCTTACAACAAATTAGACATTAAGTTTTCCTCATGCATTCTAGAGAAGGACCATAACATAGGGATCATATTAAGAAGGGGAACAAACATTTCACAGATCACTCTAGACTACAGCAGGGGTTTTCTTGCACAAATGTTATTTCATTACTAATCTTCAGCATCTAATCAACCCTTCCTCAGGCTGATTCATAAGGCTCCTTCTTATGAAAATCAGAAATCTTGTGTCACCAAAAACTATTGCAGTATTCATGTGTGGGCAGATACCTTCTGAGGCTGGGCTCAGACAAGAGGTCCTGTATGAACAGGCATGAAAACTGAACTTTTCTTGCCATAAAACACATCCTGTGGCCAAGCTGGAGCCAATACAACCATCACTCCACTGACAAAAGAAGTGTAAGATCTGAGAACTTCAAGACTATGGAGCCATCTAAGAGGACAAAGGTCTCCAGATATGGGGCTGTGTAGGGGGAACAAATCACCCCTCTCAAACTGATCGCAGTGCTTTTCCTAATGCACTCTAGGATACCACTAGCCTTTTTTATCAGGAGGGCACACTGCTGACTCACGGACAGCTTGCTGTACAGAAGAGCCCCCAGGTCTTTCTCTGCAAAGCCGCTTTTCAGACAGTGAGCCTCCACCCTGAAATGTTGCATGGGATGATTCCTCCCTAGCAGGATTTTGCACTTTCCTTTGTGAAACTCCATGAGGTTCCTCTGTGCTTCTCTTTTCTCCAGCCTGTTGAGATAATGCTGAATGGCAGCACAGCCACCCACAGTACCAATAACTCCTCCCAGTTTTATATCATCATCAGACTGAGGCTGCACTCTGTACCATCGGCCACATCATTAGTAAAGATGTTAAATGGTACCGACCCCAGTATCAATCCCTGGGATGCACCATCAGTGACTTGTCTCCCTCAGGCTTTGTAGCAAACTAAGCATGACTTTTCATTCATCATTCTGTGGTGCCTACTCCTGATCACTTCCTTCTCCTTCACATACCTGGAAACGGTTCCCAAAATTAGTTGTTCCACTACCACGTCAGAAATAAAGACAAGGCTGGCCAGCCTGTAGTTCCCCAGATTCTTGCCTTCCATGAGCAATGGAGTGGCATTCACTCTCCTCCAGTTTTCAGGAAGCTTTCTCAACGGCTGCAGCCTGGCAAATATAGTAGGACTTAGGAGTGTAACCCCTAAGGCCTCTACACTTGCATGTTCAGTTTGTTTACATGCTCCCTAACCTGATCTTTATCCATGAAGTTGGTCAGTCTTCTTTGCTCCAGATTTTCCCAGTGGTCTTTGGCCTGGAATCCTGAAGGCTGATCTTACTGGTAAAGACTGGGTTGAAGGCAGCACTGAGGCAGTTGTCACTGGACTTCAAAGCAGGTGCTGTAAACAGCTTTCTACAAACAGAATGCCTGTCTCTGGATCACTTTGCATGACCATCTGTAGAATCAGGCAGATCCTGCTCCATGTGTTAAACATTGATCACTTTGAGCTGTCACTGCAGCCAGAAATATACAATAAATGAGGAAAGAAAACCAAACTAAAGAATTTTCTGGACTATCTAAATATTCCATCTAAACCATATAAGGTTTGCATTTGGCTTCTGGCCATTGAACTCACCTGCCAAAGCAGCTTTCATTCTCCAAAACCATCTAGCAAATGCCTTCCATAAGCATGGTAGCTGTGCAAGAGAGGTAACACAAATATAAAGGAACTGAAATAAACCCACACTAACTTTAAGCAATGGAAAGGAATATAATATTCTTGTATCGTGATGGGAATGAACAACGTTCCCCAATAGAAACCAACGTTCTTCCATGGAACTCTGAATCTGCAGGACAGATCCCAACCAAATGGAAGATTAAAAACGAATCAGGTAAACATCAAGATTTTAAGACAATACAAGATGGACATTGTGTAAAAACAAAAGCAGATGGAAAACCTCAATTTTACTTTACAAGCTGTGTTACTCCCTACTCAAGTCACATTAGCACATTCATGCAGAGGAAAATGCAATCCTTTGAAACAACTCAAAGCTTCCAGAGTTGTTTTGTGATCCCTCAGTCATCTTCCTGCTATTCACAGGCATCCTGTGCCTGCAGACTTCTCAAATGTTGCTCCTTAGAGACACTTGCCTGGCTCTTGGCTAGAGCATCTCTGCATTGCTAACGAGCAGACTTCCTTCCACATAAGGTTCTGTACTCTCATCTGATTCTGCTTCCTACCATCCGTCCATTCAATCACATCCTGCTTTGAACTTTTGCCCTTTTTAACTCTCTATGCAGGCTTACAATCCTTAGACATAAAAATACATAGATATACTTACGTTTATCTCCCACAGCCAGAGCAGCCTCAGGGATAGTGATTTAACAGCTCCTGTTCCGAGGATAAAGTTGTTTATAAATATGGATGTAACTGGGCATACCAGTGGGAGGCAACTACAGAGTATCCCCAGGTGTCTCTCTAGGAGACCCAATTCATTTAGTAAAGCATCCTTCTAAATGCATACACACACTCACACACGTATGCACATACACACAGCAGCTCCTGAAATGGGCACAAAAGACGGATCTTTTCCACTGATATGAAAAGTTGTTAGAACGGTGCAAGAGTCGTAGATCCTGATTAATTTGGTCTGTACTGCTGTGTTCCTTACACAGGAATATAAATAAACACGAAGAGAGGACCATTTCCTCTAAAAAGCTTATTTGTTGTGAAATGAGGAGGTTATATCTTTGGAGGAAGCTGACTGGACTCTTTCCATTCAGTTCTCGGAGGCTTGCTGCAGGACCTGGTAAACAGGACAGCATGGAATTTTAACCAGGCAAACTACCCAGTCCAATATATAAAAACCTAAGGCTGCAGTTAGTATCTTCTGCTAGTATTACAGTGTTTCCTTGAGCTGTTTGTCAGAAGTGGAATCCTTCTTTGCTCTTAATCCATGAGACAGCGGGCAAAGTTCCTGCTGGCTGCTCCAGAAGGGGTGGTGGGGTTGCAGGCAGCAGGAGCAGCTATCACTGCAAAACACACACTTTAGCCTGCAACTTTTGCTTAAGTGGGATAATTTAGTGGTGTGATAAAAGGCTTCTCATCCTCGAGTACAGTTGTGAATGCCACTATGTGCCCAGATTAGACAAACAACATTACAAAAAACTATGTTTGTAAAGATAACTGATGAATAAGAAACCAGCTGGTGACATAACCTTTCAAATTATCTAAATAACTGATTGAGTTCAGAGAGGAATAACCTTTTAAAATCGTTAGATTTTGTAAGCAGATGTAAAAATAATTAACTTCAAATTATGCATCCAGACAATAATGTAAACTGCAGATTTCAAAGTCAGAACAACTGCAGTTTACAAAGGCAAGAAAATGCTGCTTAGAGAGCAAAGACATCAACGACTGATTGTCAGGTGAGCCATTCAGAGCCAGACCAGCATGTTTGAGTTCCTTTAAAGACAGGACACTGAAAAACAGGAGGTCCACTACTTCACCTTTTTTGTCTATTGTGGAAATGTTCC
The DNA here is from genome assembly GCF_014805655.1 of Passer montanus. Lineage (NCBI taxonomy): Eukaryota > Metazoa > Chordata > Aves > Passeriformes > Passeridae > Passer > Passer montanus. The sequence continues at coordinate 19,314,751 of NW_024366591.1, read as the reverse complement.
TTTTCTCAGCCTCTGAATCACTGGCTTTATAGCTGTTTATATGATAGTGATTCCCAAGATGATGCAGAGCAATTTACAGACACTGGAAATCAAGTCCAAATCATCTCAGTTTTTTGTTTGTATTTATAAAGGGCAGTGTTAAAATTATACTAGAGACAGAGGAAAATTGATACCAAGTTCCAATATTTTCTTTTGCAAATGTTGATAAGGTACATATAGGCATGAGTGAAAGAAGACAAATCTGAAAAGATTTTCCAAATCAAAAGAGGGTGCAAACACTTGTATGAGGCAAAGGGGGTGGGAGGAAACACATCCTTCTGCAAAGCACTGCTAAATGGGCAAATCACTGCTGAAGGAACCTTTCTTTCTGTCTGGGGAGTCTGGTAGGACAGTCAAAGATAGATGAGGAGGACAAGAGAAAGGCCTGATAAAGGCCTGGATAGAGAACCTGAATGAGTGAAAGAACACCAGAGGCACAGGGCTGGCTGAAAACCAGCAGCTGGAAAAAAACTTGAAAGTGGCCTTTACCTATACAGAAACAAGCTGCCAAGTACTTTGCTCAGTTTTGCCTGTGAGTTGACACTGTGGAAGTGTTCTCATTCCTGACTCAGCTGTGATGACCTCTGGCCAGTGAGAAAAGATTGCTCACTTCACTGTCTCATCTGGCTTGCAGAGTAAGAAGGATGGAGACTCCATGTGAGATTTAAGATTCTTCTGCACAACAAGAAAGCAATTTAAGATTTTTTAAAAATGAAAAAAAGAAAGCCAGAGGAATTTTTGACTTCTCTCCTACCAGTTGCCCTGGTATCTAAATTATCTTCTAGACTCTGTGCCCACAATCTTTATGTGGTACTATAGAAATGCAGAGCAATCTTTCTTTACCTGAGAGTGGAAATTAGTGTTAGTATAAAGAGAACAACCCTTTCAGGATTTACGGTACTCCAAGGACTTGGTCAGCTGTGTAAATTTGTTCCATTATGACTAGTTTCCATATCACTGCAATATATTCATGGATGTGTCTGTAAGATAAAAATCTGCTGTTACATCAGCGTAAAGCTAGCACAAGGCAGATACAAAGATTTCATTTTTTATATCTGCCTTGGTATCTAAAATGTTTCTGCATTTAAACTCTCGCAGCATGCCAGTATCTATTTTGGGCTATATATACATGGAGGGCATAACCTGCTCTCAAATTTTAGAAAAGAACTTAAAAAGTCATGTGGCTAAATACAAGATTTCTAGCAGACTTAAAGTTTGAGTGCAATGCCTGAAACCTTGCACTCCTTGACAGATGGGCCAGGAGTAGGGTGCAAATTCCTAGATGTCCAAAGCCCACCATTTGGCTGGACTTGAAATAGGATGGAGATTCTCCTCTTACCACATGAAGGTGAGCTCTGAAAACTAAATTTCAATGCACAAACTACTCCACCTGTCCTTCTTCCCACCTTACTTAATCCTATAAATGATAAGCACTTCCAAAAGTTATCTACGGCCATTTTTGTTTGTCTCCAGCCACTCTCTCCAAAATTGGTCAAAGGAAATTCTCATCAACTTTTGATCTTTTCTGCACCCAAGACCAGCACAGGCAATGAGAGGAAGAGCTGCCAAATGGCATATTTTATGACACCTGAATCCACACCCTATAATAATGCAGGCAACGTTTTTCCCCCCAGTAATGGACCATTTATTTATTTATTTAGTCTTCTTTGTTTTTAAAAGACCATTAGGAAGGCTTGCCTGCATTTTCATTAGAGATTAGCAGAAGGGGAAGGTGGATGCTTATCACCCACCACCTGGAGAGGCTAAACATACAAAAAGACATGAAGTTTAGACACAGACTTGTAAGGCTTGATTCCCTGCCAAAGCAGAGCTGGAGTACAATAACTCAAAGTCATGCCAAAGTTGAATAGCCACCTGCTAGAATATGAGCTAGAAAAGAAAGGAACACCTGCAAAATAAGACCAGGAAGGTTGGGGGAGGAGTTGCCCTTGAAAGGGAAGCAACAGAAACAGGCAGCAAGAGTCTATAGTGAGTAGTGAAGTTTCCAAATAAATTAGCCTAAAAGTTATGTTTGAGAGTTCAGCAAGGAAAATACTTCCTATAAATAAAGCAAGGAGAACCACACCACAATCAAAACTGTTGATTCTGATTTTTGTCAGACTGATAACTTGATGTGCATATTTCATCAGCATTTCCAAAGATGGCAAAACAGCAATAATGAATTCTTGCTGCCCTGGTTATTTCCAGATGCTGTCATTATCCATTAGTACTTCCCCATTCACTAACAGTTCAGGTAAAACATAAACTACAAGCATAAAATACCACTGAGTTAACTAATTTCTAAGAAATTCTGTGTATTGGTAGCCATGCAGCAGCTCCTCCCGATTCCCTCTTCTACCTCATAATTTTCATTGATTCATTTATTGTGTAGACCACTTACCAGTATGTGCTCAAGACTGTTTCTAGATAGACTATCTGAGACTGGGATAATGAAAAATCAGTCAACTGGAATACCGCACAATGTTATTTATTTCTTGAAAATAACTAAATCATCATTCAGATTGCATGCTCACATTTGTATTTACCAGCAGATATCTACCTCTCATATTCCTTATTAAAAAAAGAAATACAGGTCCAAGCTGGACTCCCTAGTACTATATAAGTCACTCTGAGAATTAAAATTGAGGTGCCAGGTTGAAGTACCGATTAGCCAAGCTTAGTGTGCTATGGAGATAAAGAAGAATTCTGAAAGAATTGATTAATGCTGAGAATAGCCTTTCCTTCCTAGGTTGTTTTGCAATACAGAAGCAGAGCTGAAGTAAACAAAACTAAAAACATAGGAACATTTTACTCAAAAAACCCCAAACAAGCAAATAAAAACAGAAAAAGGAGAAACTTGTGGCAATTCTGGACAAGGAGATGACACTCACTGGCTGCTCTTCAATTTCTACAGAAGTTCTCCAGTTAATGATAATTTAATCACACACCACTTAAAATATATAAATAAATGTCAGGGATGCAGGCAATTTCTACAGTAGTTCTCCGGTTAATGATAATTTAGGTTCCTCACACACCACTTAAAATATATAAATAAATGTCAGGGATGCAGAAGTAGGTCTGTGGCAAATCCACTGAATCTCTCACAGGCGGGTTCACATGGAAACTAATCTCCATAATACTGATATTGCTGATTTTGTTATTGTTTATATTGCCTTAGCACTTAGAAATTTGCCTAGATACTCCTTTTAGCAGGCATCAATTAATTGATGATCAATTAATTCTTGTATCAAAAAATTACCATCTTTAGTACCTTTCTTGAAGGATGCAACATCTGAAGACAATTTGAACATGAAAGTTTCTTTGTTCCACAGAAAAAACAGAAAAGATGGTAGTACTTAATAGCCAGGAGCTGATAAAATCCACTGCCCAATGCATATTACAATCCACACCTTTCCCTCCACCTAAAAGTGAAGACTTGAAATGGAGTGTTTCTGTGGTGGCCATCCGCTGGAACCACAAGAAGCTCCACCATCTAATCATCATAATAAAAGTCATGGTTTAAAAAAAAAATATAAAAGAGGATAAATAAAACCCATTCTATGAGTAACAATTTTTACCTTCTCTTTCAGATTACTTTTTTTATACCTATGCCCTTGTCTAGCCTCACACCTAATTGCAATAAATGGCTCCCAAATTAGTGCAGATGAGTGTCTGATAACGTGGGATTCTATACCTGACTGGAATTAATGTTGGCTATACCCTGGGAAAAAAAGAGGTGCATATGTTACATATATGTTTTATTTACATTTTGAAAAGAAATGAGAAACAAAAAATGTAGTCTGACATTGTCTGCAGAGTCTTTACAGTAGATTCAGCTTCAGTGATGTATGAGTCTCCTGAGCCAATTTTGAGACTGCACAGTCCCCTTCCCTTTATCTTCATGAACTGTGTCCTAGTGGGCTGAAAAACACAGTTATTTTAGCCACTTCTCACATTTCTAGATGAACCCTTTTTTCAATCAAAAATGATGAAGTGAAATGAAATTATGAAAGGCAGAAAACATAGAGCCCAAAGTGTGACCTAGGAATCTTAATTTTCCTCAATCATTGCTGTAACGGAATGCAAGTCTGCAGCAGCGGGGGTGAAATTATAGTACAAATTACCATGCTATGCCAGATAAATTATTCTCTGCAGCATGGTTATTAAGTGATAGATAAATAACTAACACTGCAGGACTGATTGACAAAATATAAGTGACCTGGAGCTAAGCAGGGCACTGTGGAAATAACATTGCAGTGCCACTAATATTTTAATACTGAAATGAGATTTTCCAAGGCAGAAAAATCTCAAAATAGTATATGACTAAGCCAGCTACAAGTTAAACGTGTACTAAGGAGCTCTTCAGCTCAGAATGCCTAGCTTCATGACATGTCTCATGTAAACATTTTTTAAATACAAAGTTGGGAACTGTTGCATGTTTTCTGTCTGAGGAACACATTAAAGACTCCTCAGACAGAAAACATGAGAGGGTGATGGGATATTTTTTTTCCATCAAACAGGTGTTGGGAGATAGCTATCTTCTTTAACAACAGCTTCAAAGACAGCATGGGACATGGGCTCAGAGGTTATTCAGTGACATGATGTCATTCAGTTTTAGAGACAGAGCTAATAAATAGAGAAATTACTCAGATTATTGTCAGAAGTCACCCAAGAAGTCACTTGCTACATGGGTTCTCTGGAGAGCTTCCTCCATTATTTCTACAGCTGGAGCCTGCTTCAATTTGAACATTTCTGTGCATAACGCTGCTGTCATAGAATAACTTCTGTCTTACTGTTTGTGATCTTTTTCAAATTTACCAAATGCCTGCTATCAGTCCTTGTGACATGTTTGTACAAAGGCTGATGTTTGCCTGGAAAGGAAAGAGTTCTGCCCAGGCCATCCCTAGGAGAGAAAATTTTTATACAAACAAAAATAAGGGCACTCTCAGAGTAGGATTTTTGATAAAGTAAGCAAGCAGGGTTAACAGCAAGAAGAACACCAGCTTTTTAGAAACTGAATATCCATCTGACAATGGGCAAAAAAGCTGACTGAGAAAGATGCAACATATGCCATGTTCCAGAGGAAAAGTCGTGATGAACCACAACCATGAAAATACAAAATTGTACCAGAAAACAAAAACAACATGTCATGAAAGAGACGTGAAAAGCATGCATGTTCTTGATCCAGATTTGTATATATCTTCTGCTAACTAGAAAAATTTCTTCTGAAACCTTTCTGTTAGATATTTCATTCACAATGTGCTGTAAAGGAGCAAGCCATTTGTCTGGGTGCCTATGAAGCTGGAGCACAGGAAAGTGAATTACTGCAGAGATGGAAGCAAACCAGCTTTCAAGCCTGTGGCAGCTGAACAGAGGTCTCTGACCTCATAAAGGTGTGCTACACATAGGATCTTATACCCAGGTACGTGCTCCAAACAGCATTCCAGCCCCAGGCCTGGAAAAGAAACTTGGCTAGTGTATACAGCTGAAGAAATGAGACAGTATTTTGATAATGCTCTTGATTTCAGGGAAATGCCTGCTTGCCTGAGGATCTTAAAACATTACATGAAACAACATTGACATGATGCTTAGAATGAGAGACTTTTTTTGCCTCTGTGCATGTGCCACTGCCCTCATCAGACAGAGTATATCATAGGCAGAGGCAAGTTGCAAGAAGCTGAATAATGATTGCATGAGTCACGTGGATATTTAAAATCAAATTAAGTCTGTCTAATTAAGTATCCAGGTAATTTAATACAGAACTCCAGTAGAACTAAGAGATTCCTACAATAGATTAATAGTGGGTATCTCACTAGAGAAAGCTCCTGTGTGTTGCCCTACACACAGTCATGGCCTCTAATCTTTCCTAGATGCAGAACAAACTGAAAGAGAAAAAGTGAGAACGGCAGAGAAAAATGGAGGCAATTACGAGACCCATCTATGAAATAATCTGAATGTTCTGGCTACAGACAAACAGTCAGGGCAATCAACAGGGATCAAGCTGAAGACCAGATTCAGATGCTTTTAGTGGGATGCTGCCAGTGGGTGGAGGAAATCACAAAAAGAAAACAGAGTAGCTAGCTTACTGTCTGCTTAAGGCAGAACAAAATGCTAGCAGGTGACAGTAAACACAAAGAGATTGAAGAAGATGGCTCTCTGGAGAAAGGCCCTTGTCAGAACTTTTAGAACACAAGAAAAAGAAAGGCAGATTTTTGTTTTCTTGTTTTCAAGTCAATTTTGAAACTGAGTGTAGCTCTGTAGGGAAGAGAATTGCTCCCTGGGGGAATTAGGGAAGTTGTAGAGTTCAAACAGAATGAAGAACAGGGGGGAAATCAATATTTTTTCTCAAGAGGATTGCTTTCAGTAGTTGGTGCTCTCTAGAATCAAGGCAGAAATTAAAAAAACAAAAACAAAACAAAAACAAAAGTCTCCCACTCCTAAATTCTTAACTACTAAAAAGAAAAATGACAAGGGTTCAATCATGTGGCATTTAGACTTCTGGAGTTTTGGACTAACCTCACTATCTAATATTTCATGACAAATCTGTGAAATTCCTTGAGGGGATGCTCCTTCTTTCCTTTCACCCTGCCTCATCATCCATCAGTTTATTTGTTTTCTCTCTGAGTGCTTCCTGCGCCCACAGAAGTACTGCAAGGTCAAGTAATCACTGGGTATCCTAGCATGTGCATATTCTATCTAGCATAACAGGGCTGATTTAAGGCTGGATGGCATTTCCTGACCTTTAAAATGGAAAGCATTTTTATCCTAACCAGGGAGACCCCAAAATAAATAATCCAGGCATCAAACCCCAACTATTTAATACTGTCCCATTAGATCTTTTTCAGTAGCTGTGTTTGCTTGCAGCAACCACCCAGGTGGTATTCTCCTACTGTCTGCATAGCACTGCAAAGCACAGAGCTTACAGCTCTGCCCTTAATTGGTAGTGGCATTGTGAGAAACACTGATGGTTCTGTAAAGTCTTGCATGCATAAGAAGATCACTGCTGTCTTTAATGTTCAGGTTCTCTGAAATGTCAAGTGTTTGCCTTTCATTCTCCCCTCCTGCCTTCTTCAAATCTCTCTCCCCAAATAAAATCTTCACAGGAAAAAATCATAATCAGCTGGGAGCAGGTGGTTTTAAGCAAAGCAAATTATGCTTTCTGCTTCGCTGGACTGCCTCTTGTCCTGCAGCATGGATGTAATCCCAGAATGTGCATGCCAGTCTCAGAGAGCTTCCATCAACCAGGACCATTTCTGAAGGACAGCAAATTGTTAAGACTACCAAGATGAAAGCTTAGTGGGCTAATTCAAATTTAATATGACATATTGTACCATATATTGTTGCTGTGTTGTTTTAATGTTGTTCTGAGCAGACAGCTCCAAAATCTTATGGAAGCAGCTACTGCTATGACAATGGTTCAAAGTTGCTTTCCTTTGTCACTAAATGAGGAAATGAATGAGAGTAAGGAACTGTTACTGCATCTCAAATCTTTGGTGCAGACAATCCTCCAGACCAGTTTCTACAGACATGTTAAAAGAAACTGAAAGCAGATTCACAAAGACAGAATTGCTTTAAAGGAAATATTCATTCTGAAGTCCTTACTGAACTCTACAATTCTTCAGTGACCTTGCATCGTTCATGATATGCAGGCTGTGTCTGAGTTGCCGTATGGGTTCAATATGGCCAGTGTGTTCCATTTGTGCTGCATTGAACAGGACCATACCTGTACTGAGCAGAATCTAGGCTGCTGCTGAGCCTCTTGGAAAGATGACAATATTTGGAAAAGGACCAAACCCCCATTCTCCCCTTCCAGCTCTCATTTACAGCAATGACCAGGAGCAAAGCTGCATGCTGGACCTTTTTGTACCATTTCCACAGGTGTGCTCCCTGCACACGTGTTCTTGGGAGGGCCTGGAAAAGCAGCCAGGCTGTCCTGTTGCTGGAGTCATGAGGAACTGTAACAGTGAGAAAGAGAGGGAAGGAAGAGACCAAAGTTGAGATTGGCAAATTTGAGATGACTATTCAGCTGTGGCAGTGCAGTTACTCTATATGACTGCAGAATGTATGTGCTGACTCATTTTCTGTTTAAAATAATGATTTGTGAAGTTGGATAGAGCAGAAAAGCTACTTCCTCTGAAAGCAAGCATGGTTCAGAATAGCAGCAGAGAACTGAGAGTTTACGCTCAACAGCAGCTGTAGGACTGGACCACTTCAAGATCTCTAGAGGGAAAACTGAGTGAGCCATACTTCCTTCTAAAAGTATATATGGCAAATTAGAAGCTGGGATATATTTTGGACATATATGGTTCACTTTCACTCGAAAGAGGAAACATCAGTCCTGTGTCCAGAGATCCACGAGAAATCTGTACTTACGAAAAAAGCCAAACCCACATCAGCCTTCTGATCTCCAAAACGCTTGGCATGTGAAGTCTTCACCGGTTCACCTCAAAATAATCTGCAAATGTTGTTTCTCCCAGCCCATCCATCGATGTCATAATAATCTTATCCATCCAAGCACACATTTCCCATACAACTAACTACTTCATCTCTCTGACTTGCTTGTCAAAAAAGCTCACTGTGCCATGCTTGTTGATGCTCACAACAGAATTTCATCATACTTTCTTGAGTCTCATGAAAGGGTGGAGGCTAAGCAACCTTTCCTTTTCTGGCAGGTGCTGGGAATTGCCTCTGGGGAGGAATCTAAGTGTGGCACAAATAAGTAGGTTCTCTCTCAAGTCTCAGTTTTTTGCTCTCATCTCTGATCTGAAAGCTGTACACAGCATCACTTCAATTCCTCTCTAAATACCACAATCTCTGAATGTTTCAGAACCAGGCTGACCTACACCAAATATTTTTTCTGTGTATATCACAAAATTGGATAACATTTAAGCTAATTACTTGAACATGAATACGAGGTTTACTCTATATCCATGTCTTAAAGAAATAATGAATTTAGGGGTTGTTTTCACTGGGGGTCTTTTCTTGTATTACTAAACATTCCATGAAGAATCTTGCTTCCAAAAAAAATTGAAGGAAATCTGAATATTTATGTAAACTTGCCCTGTTTACTGTATACTTCCCTTCACTTCAGAACTGATTCTGACCCTAGCAATTTTTGAGGCTGAGTTCTGTGGCCAACAGCACAAAGACTTGAAGGATTCAAGACAAGCCCATGTCCAAATCCCAGCCTAGAAATGGGTCAGCTCTGGGCCCTAAGGAAACAGGCACACTCAATGATCCAGTTGACTGCAGTACGACTCCGGGGCTTGGCATCTGTGTTCAGGCTTCTCTGCCCAAAATCCATTTACTTTAAAGGTGAGATGTTGGGGAGGAGGGAGAGGAGCCATAAGAAACAAATGACTAACTGCAAGAGGCAGCAATTGGACTCAGCATGTTCTGCTAATACACACCTGATAAAAAGCTTTTTTTTCTCCTCACTGCAAGCAATCAGTTTTATTAACATTGAACGATAATGTGGAATGACTGTGAGGGAAAAAATGTTTAAAATAATAAAGAGAAACCCTGCAGGTGAGCAAGATTGATTTTAATAAAAGCAACAGAAGAAGTACATTTCTGGGACATTTTCTGCCCCCCTTCTCTTTGGAGGGTAAGATGTGATGAGTCTGGAGTTGTCAGTCTTGCCAGCAGGAGGGCAGTGACAGGTTGAGCAGCGTGTCTGACAGGACTGGAGTCAAACCTCCCAGAGAAGTAGCGCAGTGCAGAATAGCCAATATTACAGATTATGTGGGGGAGAAGGAATGCACAAGGGTTATTCAGATATCATTATACACAGCAAAAATAAACCCCGAAACAACAACCCACAAACAAATCAGGATGACAGCTCTGCAAAAAAGCAGCAAGAAATGAACTCCATCTGATTCAAATCATACTGAATTACAAAGAAAAATATCACTAGCAACAGACAAGCATTACATCTCACACTCCTTCAAGGAGGCAGATAGAGTTGCAAAGGGCTCATATGCTTGTAAAAATACAAGTTTTGCTGCCTTTATATTATGTTCAGGCTGAAAGTGATGGATGAAGTCCAAGATGATACCTTCTCAGCATTGCATTCTGCAGTGACCACATAGCTCCTGCTCAGTGTTTGAGTGCCCAAGAGTTATCAGGTAATGGCAATGTCACTCCCACAGCAATTACTCACTCAAGTAACAGCTACATGGATGTGTAGCACATTAGATTTTCACAGTGTGTGATATTTTTGCTATTACGGTGAAAAATCGGCATTTGTGCTTAAAACTTTGAAGTTGTCTCTCTCAACATGTTGTGCTAAACTCTTCTTTTTTCTCCCATTTGTCTTCAGAAGCCATCTCTTCATGCCACTCACTCCTCGGGTTGGCAGCAAACTGCCTGCTGAGCTATGAAATCCTGGAATTCTTGTTGTAGTTTTTATCAGTGTTCAGCAGCAGCTCATCTTATCTAACACACTTCTGTTGGAAAAAGAGAACTTGCAGGCTTCCCCAACCTTGCATCTTGCAGATTTGCCTACCCTCTTAGGTTTTAGTGGTCTTTTGGACTGTTACACATTGTCTACACCAACTAGGTGTTTTATTACAATCTCTATGACCCAAAAAGAAATCTGGGAAGTTATGTCCTCAAAAGGGAGTAAGCAGGAAAAGGTTTCTTTGATATTGCATCCTATAAACATCCTGTTGTTGCAAAACAAACATGAAGGGTCAGCATGGATCCCCATTCCAGAGATCAGCTAATCTAATCAGTCTAATAGCCAGCCATAGGGATAATGGGAACCTAAGGGCAGAGCTGGGCAGAAAATGCTCAATGCCAGCTTAATCACTATAGAGGGGGAAAAAAACAAAGACAATTAAAACAAATGATAGTGACAGAGAGAGAGCAAGAAGAAGCGACAGCAGATTTGGACAGAAGATGGGGATAAGTCCTATTTGCAAATGCTGATCACATTTGGTGATTAGTCTCAGCCAAGAAAAATGAAGGACGACTTTTTTGGTAAGATTTCAAAACAAACATGGATTTCTGTTCTGAAATAGGTTTTTTTTTCTGTGGAAAAAGAGAGCTAAATGCAAAGACAAAGAGAAAGGTCTAGCCTCAAATAGCAAATGGGAACACTCAGTGTCAGGCTGAATGCAATGTTTCAGTTCAACATCATCTCACTGCTTGCCTCTTCCCCCTTTACTTTAAATGTTCATATATTGTTTAAATGTTCATATACACAATTTTAAAACACATTTCTCCTGCTCAGTGTGTAAATAAAGAAAAAAAAAACAGATGAGATGTTATTCATAAAGCTCTGCTTGGGGGAACTAGAGCAGGGTATGACAAAGTGTTTTCAAATGTATATGAAAGACAGTGGCTTGATGCCCTTCCAGATAATCCAGGAATGAATTTACTAAGGGAAGAGGAAGGAGAAGGCTGAAAGAAGAAGGAGGGGGAAGAAACCGTACTTCCCAGCCTTGCCTTGCGCGGTCATCTGCCCAGGACAGGTAATACACTGCCCCATAGTAGAGTGTGCTCACAAAGACAACTTCGTGAACTCCCATGTGATACACCTGTAAGAGGCCAGTAATGTTTGCTATTTGGTGACATCAGACCTCACACTGCTAGTTTATGGCTTTCCCTCTCAGCAGAAACTTTGAATTTATCAGAACAGGCTATTCTACATATAAGGCTGACACCGCAATTTATTGTATCCCACACATTATACCCAAGCATATGTCCCTATGTGAAATGCTGTTTTACTCATTCAGCATTCATGTGTGGATGATTTCTTGTGCCTCAAGTATTTAATCTAATGGGCACTTTTAGTATACACAACTACAGGCACTAAGATTAAGGATTTAAAATACTAGACCAATATATTATATAAATGAAAATCTCTTTGGCACCCACAGATATAATATAGTATTTGGGCTTTCTGACCTTGAGTACAATTTCCATATACTCATTAAAAATTGATAGCACTTCTCATTATCCATTCCCCTCTCCTCAGCCTGCCCACCCTTCTCTCCCACATCACAGCTGCCACCTCCGATTCCCCGGTCCTGCACATCAGTCTCATGGTCACCTGCAGGGGAGTCTGGGGCACCTCTTTCAGCCTCTACAAGGAGGCTGCTGTTCTCTGCAATCCATAGGAGCATGTCAGGGAGCCCACCTCTTCCCTCTCAGTCAGGAAATTGAGACACACACTTATTCCCAAACATGAGATGCAAATGAATCTTTCCACAGCCACAGAAGTCTTTAAGCTCCTTGCAGCACAGAACTAGGTTTTTCAGAAACGTCCTTCTCTGAGACTTCACTCAAGCAACAGCTCGGCTTCTAGCCATCCTGTTGTTCAGGCATCAGCACAATAGTTCATTCCTAGTATTTTGGGGGGTGTATTATTCCTGTTTTATAAAAGGCTTATTCATTCTACAATTGAATTAATAAGAGAAAAAGCTTTAGTGGGGAATAATGTGTATCTAATTATTAATGTACTATAGAACTTAGCTTTTATATTGCAATTTATATTGCAATTACCTTCTTTGTGATATAAAGCAGAACAATACAGAGGAAGAACTTCTTTATTAATGCCTAATTGCATGGTAATTTAAAATATTCAAGTTTCTTTAATAAGGTGCTGTATGAATGTTACCTAATTTGACAAGATTAATTATACAATTAATTTAAGGCTGCTCTCAATTAAATTAGTAAAAATTCTTAAGAATACAGGAACCTAACATAAAGTGAGATACCTATTAAACAGGGTATTAATTAGACAGAGATGAAATAATGCATGCTTTGTTAATATAAAGGGCATTGAGGAGCTGTTCAAGATGTATTATTTCATTACTTTAATAAAATAAAGGTATTCCAGGCACAAAACAATTTCAGAGAATCCTTCAGAAGACTGTGTAATAGAAGTCACTGTTAGTTCTGCTACAGGGACTGAGGAGACTGACTCTCACCTCAGGTCAGATTTATTCCAAGTCACTTGATCCTGTAGAACCACTCCAATATTATTTCAGGGTAAATGCATTTACAGTCCCAACTGAGCAATGGGAAATGGAGCTAGAGGTCAGTCATGGATTAGAAAATATGCAGCAGCTAAATTTGTATTTAAAAAAATGAAAAATAATTATATACCCCAGCATTATAAGTTCATAAAATGAAACAGGTTAGAGTTCAGAATACTAATGGAAGGAAAAAAGGCAAAAGGCAAGGTCACAATCATGGACTTCAGGAGGAAGGATTTGGTTCATGGACCTGCTTGGAAGCATCCCAAGTAAACAGTCCCAGAGAGAAGTGGGGCCCAGGAGACCTAATTGATTTGCAAGGGCTACATCTTCCAATACCTAGAATACCTGCAGACTAAAGGTGATAGGAGGCCTGCAGAGATGAACAAGCTGCTCCTGACAAAAACCCAGCACAACAAGGAAGTGTACAAGGGAGGGAAAACAGGGGTCAGGCAACCCACGGGGAATAAAGACACTGTGCAAGTGTGCCGAGATGAGATTACGAAAGTCAAAGACCACAGGGATCGCAGTCTGACAAATTACACAAAGGGCAACAAGAAAAGCTAATACAGGTACAACAACAGCAAAAGGAATTCTGGGAAAAATGTGAATCTGCTGCTGAATGGGAATGTGGATCTTTACAAAAAGACACAAAGAGGGTCAAGTTCACCACGATTTCTGCATCACTTTTAACTGCTTGTATCAGGTATCCCACACACTGGAGGCCAGGAGGAAGCTCCAGAGAAAGGAAAACTTATTCTTTGCGATGGAGATATGGAGCACTTAGACGAATGGCACACACTTGTCCCTGGGAACCTGATGGGAGGCACCCACAAACCCTCAGTGAGCTGACCAGTGCCACTGTGAGGCCAGTCTTGATCATCTTTGACAGGCCACAGTGATCAGTGATCCATCTTAAGGGAGAGGCAGCAGTGGGTGCTAACATTTTCAAAGATTGGATCACTTTTCTTCAGTTCTGAGATGGCACACACAGTGTATTTCAGGCATTTGGATTCTTGCTTACAGCCTCCATTGTATTAGTCACAGCAAAGTTCTTGTGAGAGGGAGAAGCTCTGGTAAGCACTTCTTCATTTCAGCAAAACTGACTTCAAATGACCTGCCTGAGGTCAGAGATGAAATCTGCTTTACTTGAACTCAGTCCTACTGAGTATTAGGCTATCACTCTTCACTAGATAGCTGTTCATGTTTCTACCATGTCCAGCTTATAACGATAACAAAGTTTCTGGCAATATTTTTACAGCACACTCTACTATGAATGTAATCAAATTTGTACCCATCCAGAGTGGTATTTCTCTCACCTGGCTTCAGACTTCCACAATGTGGACACCAACGTCCAAGCTAGTCACTCTGTGATCCCTTAGCAGATAAAGAAGGAAAGCAGACTCTGTTAGATGTGTATTACCAGATCTGTTCAATATCTGTTTAAGAGGTCATGTTTCATATTCTTGAACTGCCTACATCTGTGCAAAAAGGGAGCCTAGCAGGACTAGCTCAGGAGAATTTTCATCCCAAGGATCTCAGACAAAATATCATTTTGTCTGGGAAACAGAACACACAATATCACTGATATGACCAATGAGAATAGAACCAATTGCAAATGCCAAATATTTGAAAGCTATCCACAGAGTGACCTTTAGTGAGATATTCTTCAAATAAACGGCAAGAGCAAATAAAATCAAAACAGGCATTCCAAGGACAGGAAGAATCTTGATTATTAGATATTATAGCTGCTTCATGTGAACTCCTACCTTCTCTCTGTTTCAAACTCAGTCAGATAACATGAGTTTAGGTATTTGAATCTACCCAAAACAGTCAGTTTTTACTATTATTAGTAGTAGTATACTATGTGTTCGTGTTATTGTCATAGACTTTTCTATATTATGATAAGCTATTCACAATTATTTTGAAACTATTTTAAGAATTTCCTATATATGTACTGAATTGTTTTACTATAAAAATTAGACTTATATTGCACTACTGTTAGACAAATGTAAAACCCAAAGGTTTAAGGAGATTTGAAACATTCAAGTTTGAATGTTTCACCTTCCAAATTTACTTTAAATTTCTCATTTATAGAAATGTGGGTTTAAAATATTCTCTGAAGCAGACACATGAAAAGTTTTATCATCTTAGAACAAAACACAACCAGCCTCTGCTCACTCATTCAGACTGACGCCTTGCAACACGAGAAGAATTCAAACTAGTGTGCTCCAGTGTTAAAACCAGTGCAAATTTATTTCTGAAAATGAGAATTGTTCTGTTTCTTAGCAAAGTTTTGCTGCTACATGATTGGCTGCACTGGTTTGATAGACAGTCCATCATCATAGCTTCAGCCTTTCTAAAGTGACATCTCACAAACACAGTGAAAATAGGGGGAAACAGCCATTTCTGTGCATAGAGTGACAGCAATTCCCATTCCTATCTGTGTCTGTCGAGTGCCCAGATATAAATGTCACCTGAGAACGAAGCTCCTAAGAAGTGTCTTCAAAACCATAAAGAGTATTCTGTAAAGCTCCATCTCTTTGACCTGACTGCAAGAATCTTGGAGTAGATGATTGAAGAGAGCATGGCTAGAGGCAAGCATTCAAACCAATTGTTCTGCTGTGTCAGAACAAGGGCAGAAGGGATGACACATTCAAAGGGTCCATTTTGAATATCTTAAAATTTCAGCAACAGAGGGTAGCAATACAAGTTTTTTATAGCTTCCAAAAGCAGTGATATTTATCCATGCCAATTTAAAATATTTTTTTTTACATGACGCATTTATAACGCTTCTCAACCCACCAAGGACTTGCCCTCCTCCATCATCTCTATCCTGTTCTGCAGGCCAAAGGCTTTGCATAAAAACATTGAAGTTTGTTGCATTTTGACTTGAAATGACAAATTTGTGGCTGGGGCAAGTCCACTATGCACCAGAGAAAGTCACAGGTACTTCTTACTTCACTCATGCATGAAACACTTAATTAGATCTCTCTTCTCACTAGAGAGGGTGTGGGCCAAGCAGAAGGCTGATGTGCCCAGACCCACAACATCAGAACAAGAGAACAACCTGAGGTTTGTTTCAATGTTGTCAGTCAGAGATGGGGCAATTCTAAACTAAATGAGAACTTGCCAGCCACAACTAAACCATGGGAATGGGGAATGTGCTTGAAAAGAGACATTCAAATGGCAGAGCTGTCAACCTTCCTGGCACATTTCTTTCAGTTTCCATGCAGTATCTTTCCCTCTCCATGAAATTCATGTGTATTCACCTTCCTCCGATTTAGAAAAGATAAGTGTCCACAGGTGTACCCCAAAAGCTGTGATGTACTCATCCCTATGTTTCTACAAGTTATCTCTAACCTTAAATTTGGCTCAAACAACTGTCACTTCAGAGAAATGTGTGAAAGGAACCAGACTGTGTCTCCAACTACAGTCTACAGAGTATAGCAAATACCACTGCAGAACTCATCTTCCTACTCTGACAAGTGCAGTTAATGAAGTGCAGGCCAAAATCTTGCAGTAAGTTGCTTTATACATATCCTCTACTCCTTAGTTTCAAAACAGAGATTTTACTTGCAGGGAAAACTTCCACTTGGGAACGTGTTGCCAGTCAGCCTAGCAACATGCCCCTCAATCTGGAGCATGTGTGGTCTCCAAAGGCAGCACTTTGGGACTGTCTGTCAAAACAGCAGCATCCCATTCAAGAGACAAAGTGTTAAAGTAATCTCATGTCTTTTACAGAGTTATGTATAAGCTAGGACTTTTCTTTTAATGAAGCTTGCTGATCAAGGTTATCAAGTCAGGCAGTCAATAGCACTGAACCCTTTTATCAGCTCTTCTTGGTAATTATAAATTATTTGCCATTAGACAGTATGCTAATTCTTAGACTCCTACAAAGAGCTTAATCAATTGAGTGCATTTTATTATTTTCTAGTCTAAACATCATGGACTCATCATATAAAGTATCCAATAACACCTAATTATTCTAGATAGCTAAACTGATGCTAAACCAATCAGAAATTATATTTGAATTTATTAGTCTTCCTGCATTATTTAGCCAGCACAATGGAACAACAGAAACAAAATACACCCAAGAGGTGAAGTGTGAACTGAGCAACAAATGAGGCTCTGAAGTTAGTGTATAGAAAAATGAAGAAAAATGTGTGATTAATTTTCAGAAGGGAGGGGGCAGGAAAAGTAAAACAGGCAGATCTGTACTATGCATTCTCCTCTGGGTCACATTATTGCTAATTTAGACCTGCACAGGCATGTTAACCCTGAGAGACATTTCTGTATCTGAGGTTGGCTTTCTCACATCAAAGCCTTTTTAGTTATTGTCTTGCAGTTTTAGGAACAGATCCATCAAAGGTGCCTAATACCTCTCCACGGGCAGGCTTTTGAATTCAGACCTCTGATTCTGAAAATGCTGTCCAACTTTCACCTAACTCTTGCCCCATCTCTCCTTTCCTCTGCTATCTTCCTCGACTTTGCAAATGACCTAAAAAACCTTTTCTGCTGAGAGTATCTGTTACAAAAACAATTGTTAGTCCAGGTGGCTGCCTCCTACCTAAGCATTTTCTTACAGATGTAGTAATCTGCCATTTAAGTCACCTCTGCTTTGTCTGGCTGGCACAAAGCATTTGTGCAGCTCCTTGCTGGAGTCCCACATGCAAGCAGATGATAGGTGTTATTGTGAACCACAACCAAAAATGTTTTTTTTCCACAGCCTATCTTTCCTGTGAAACCCTGGCAGCGTGATAAAAAAGCATCATGTTGAATTCCTTCTGGAGTCCTTATTATCCTCCTGCCAAAAGCCTGCTCAGTATTTAAAAAGAAAAAAAAAAGGAAAAAGGAAAGAAAGAAAGAAAAAAAAAGGCAGCAACAAGAATTAAAACCACAAACCTCCATAGGTCCAAAAAAAGAATATTTGTTTAAACAGTGGGTAATAGCAGTGTGTAATGCTTCACCTTTCCCTTTTTGCCTGCATTAGCACAGCCTCTGAATCAGGAAACATTTTGGCACAAGTAGATACGGCCTTAAAAAAGAATCTCCCACACAGGAAAAGACTCATGGGCAACCAGAGCTGGCTGCCCCTCTGGGAAAGCATACCCTTTAATTTAAGCTGAGGCTACTTTTAGCTTCTGTAAGTGTAATTTAAGACTGCATTTGCTTTTAAGTGAGTTGCAACATGTTCTTTTAACTGGGTAATGGATCAGGCTGCAGACTCTTCCACTGCTGAGATGTGGCTCTAAATAAAACTGGAAGAACTGCCCTATGGGGGTCAGACCAGAATTTCATTTAACTTAATATCCTGTCTCCAACACCTGCCAGTAGCTGCCTGGTGAAAAAATATAAAAGCCACAGCAGAAAGGACTGAGTGATTTTCTGCTCTGTGAATTGTCCCAGCTCCTGGCAATCAGCAGCTTAGGAGCACTGCTGAAATTAGCTAACAAAGTTGACACTGACACATAGATGTCAGATCCAGAGACCTTTTCCAAAGTTGTTCCCACATATACTATTTTTCAAGTAGCAAACAAACCCTTCCATCTTCATCAATGCCTTGTGAGAAGGTGGAGTGAATGGTGCTGGTAATCCCATCATCAGCATTCAACAGGAACTATCTTGGGTGTATGTATGTATGTATGTATGGATGGATGGATGGATGTATAGAAGGAGATGAAAAGTTGAAAAAGCAGGACAGCTAAATCTAAATGTTTGGGTAATAAAGGAGCATACCCATAATTCACTAAAAATACCCATAAAATATACAGTAACTCCTTTCATTATTACATGTTATTTGAATCTCTGTAGTTTTCAATATTCAGTAGTTTTGTAGCATCTTTTCTTTCAGTCAATGCATTTGACCCTCTTACTTCTTGCTATTTTGAATGCATTCATGCATACTTATACCACAACAACTTACTCATTCTATTTAAATATGGACTGAAGATACTGAAAGATACTTTTGCAATACAGGGAAAGAAATAAACACATAAGCTCCCAGATTTGCTTAGAAATTCCTGTCTAAAGCCATTTGATCTGCTCTCTCGCCTAGTAAAGTGTAAACAGCACTGTAAGAATCAATCCTGCACACCCCTGTCACACCACTGGCTGAACAATCTTTGTTGTCCACAGCTCCTTAGAGAGGAGTTTCTCCATGGTCTGCACTGACACACATAATGCAGCCAGCCAGGGCTCCCCACACAAACATTAATGCACTGTAACATCACTGTTATTTTTATTGACTTACAGAATGTGAAGCTTGATACAATACTAAGCCAAATAGACATGGTCCTGCCCCAAGAAGCTTCTATACTTTCAAGTCTACCCACTCTGGTGCCACAAAAGAACTGGAGCCTCTAGAGCTCCCATGAACTTTCAGTTTCTGCTTGAGAAGGTGATAAATTCATCCAGAAATGTCTGTGCCAATTTGACACAGTATTACCCTACAACTGTCTGTCACTGTCCTTTTGCTGGCACAGGCTGATGGAACAGTTCCCACTGAGTTCAGCACAAAAGTCAGGTGTAAAACCCACCCTGGAAACCTGACCAGGCACAGCTGGAGAAGGTAAGGGATAGGCCTGAGAAAAGTTATTTAGTTTGACTGGTTTCCACAAAAATATGCAAAAAAGCATTGACATTAACATCAAAGAAGATGTGCACTACCTTTTCCAAAATCAACCTGATTTGAGTCTTAGACCACTGTAATTTTCAGCAAATGGATCCCACACAGGCTAAAAAAAAAAAAAAAAAAATTGCTTCCAAAGCTAAGCTGACTTTTAGGAGAGAACTGGGGATTGTTTCTGGTTGCTAAGGAGTAGTACAAATTAGGAGGATATTAAGTTGGAGCAGATGTCTCCCAGATGTCAGCCGAAAGAAAAATATATCTCTATGCCCCTCCCCTCCACGTGATGGATATGCACAAAGAAGGGGAACTAGCAGTGGGGATCAGACCCAAAATATCTGAGTGCTCACACTTCTCCCTCTCTGTCTGCCTTTGAAATGAGGCACAGGGACTCAGAAATAATCTCCAGTATAACTCTGGGAAAACGTGTGCTGTGGATGCCATGAAGGGAAGGTGTGAATCAAGAGCTGAGGGTGAGGAAGATGAAGTTCTCTTTTTATCCCCCATAAATCTGCACCTGCCAGGGGGATTCGATCTGCAGACACAGCACAGGTGAAGGAGCAAGCAGGTTGCAAAGCATACATCACAAAATGAATGTGTTGCATAGTACATAAGTTTCATCACTTAGCACATGAACATTTCCACCTTTCAAGCAAGTAGTTAAACATAGAAAGAATTATAGCTCTTCTTTGGAAATTATCTGGCTATAGGAAATTAAAAGTAGAATCAGGTTTTAGAGTTTGGAAAGCAGAAGTTAAGGGACAGACACCAGATAAATATTAAAGTCTCTATTTTGGTGAATAAAAGGCTGCTATACAGCAGTTCATACCTCCTCTCCTAATAATAAGTTTTCTTTTGTAGGTGTGCACTCTATAGCCATGAATAAGAGTCAGAATGGGGAGCAGTTCTTTGGATCATGACAGTGAAGACAAAGGAGTGTGTGCCTCATAACTTGTCACTTAGATTTCATTAAAATGTTGCTGATAACCTTTGAGGATGAGGTCATGAAGGCCCATAAACATGTCCATCTTTACAAGCTGTTGATGAGTTTTCTGAAGCTGCAGGACATTGTTTATGCATGGTTATGCTGGTCAGCCATGGGCTTTAACAAAGTTTTGGTTAACGCATTAGGGTGATGAAAGCATCAAGAGTACTCCCTTAATTATAGTTTTTCCTCTTACATCAAATGCTTGTTGAGTATGAGATATCAATGAAATATTATAGACAGCAAGGTCATGCATACTATTGATAAGTCTGGAGGTAATTTAATTTCCAAGTAATAAAGATAAAATCAGGATTTCTGCATTTTGTTGTTTCTTGGAAGTCTTCTTAGCAGCAGTGATATCTCGGACACCAGCTCCTCTCTTACACAGAACGATATGAACATTATTCCCCTGTGTCTATGGCAATATAACCCCCTGTTCATTAAGGAGGGAGGGGAGACCCATCACTGAAAATATGAAAATGGAATTTATTCTCCAGCGCTGAAGAAAAAAGTTACGCTCTGTGACACAACATCACCCTGTCCATCATACAATTACAGACACTTGTGCAGTCTGGTTTTAGCCCTCCATGTAGCTTACATTACCAACAAAAACATGCATGGATCTTTTATGCTCATGATCTCCTAACACCACTGGGAGCTGGATAGTCATAAAAACCCTATCTAGGTGAGGGAGAAACAGCAATGAATGCAGAGCATCATATTACATAATTCTTGTCTCTTCATCCCATGTTTATGTTAGCAAGGTATGACACTGCTTTTTACATACAACTGCAACTTTTTTTTCTGGTTATTCATGCTTTGGAGAATGCTGCTTTAGGCATTCAATAGCAATTATACTTGGTGAAAAGAACACACAATACAAATTAGAGCAATATAGATTTTCCCCCCTGTTACTTTAATGTTTAGTTACCCTGTTAGATTTAAACTGAGTACATAATGTTTAAGAAATTACTTTCACTAAAATCCATTAACTGACAATTAGAAATAGCATTTTAATCTAAAGGAGTGCAGCAAAACATTACTGCAATTAATAGGTACGTTAGAGCAGTGAAGAATCCACTCTAAACCAAAGTGTATCCATGGTGGCAGGTTGTTTATATCCAATACTTAAAAGCATCTTGAAAATTGAGGGCAAGAACCTTAGGCAGTGAAAGCAATGGAGTCACTCCCATTTGCATTCAGTGAGGGCTTGGCCCTGTGACTTAAGCCCATATTTCATTGCTTTGGCAAACTCACCACTTGCTGGTGACCAGGCAGAGGATGAGGAAGAGGTTTAGGGCACAGGATTTATGCAGCCAAGTGCCAGCTGAGTGAGGAGCAGAGGTCTCTGGCCCACAGCTTATGCTTATGATTACTCAGATTCCTCCTCTTTCCATTTGCATATTCTCCTGGTAAAGGCAGCATCTTCCTCCTCCTTCTTATTTCTTCCTTGCCTCCTAGTTTGGACAGCAGTGGGACTGACAGTACCACATGTCCTCTGCAAAGGTTTGACACTTGAATCAGGACTTTCTGATGCAGGTAAGTTTGAGCAAGCTACTCTGAGTGGAACCTTGTATCTACTTGGCTTGTTTCTTCTTGCTTCTTCAACCTCTCTCTGATCAGACCCTGTTTTTTAAACCCTTTTAAGATGCAATCAGTCAAAATTTATTTCCTTGTATAACTGTCCCAAATCAACATTTCTCTAGTATTGCCCAGAGGACAAGTATTTTTTTTTTTTTGCCAAGAGCTGCAAATGATGCTTTGTTTGCAAGGACAGAAGTAAACATTTCTAGCTAAAGCTCATGTGCTTGACCAGTAGTTTAGTTTCTTATGATGTGTGAAGAATAAGATGTGCTTCTTTCCTTCATCTCTGTTCTGAATACATGTATTAACTCCAGACAGCCACCAAGTACCATACAATCACTCACTCACTTCCCCAGCAGCAGGACTGGGGAGAGAATTGGAAGGGTAAGAGGTGGAAAACTCAGGTTGAGATAAAGATAATTTTTTAAGGAAAGCAAAGGCTATGCACACAAGCAAAGTAAAACAAGGCATTAATTTCCTGCTTCCCATGGACAGGCAGGTGTTCAGCCACCTCCAGGAGGGCAGGGCCCCATCACATGCAACAGTTACTTGGGAAGACAAATGACATCACTTCAAATGTCCCCCCTTTTCTCCTTTCCCTCACTTTATATTCTGAGCATGATGTAAGATCTGAAATATCCCTTTTGTAGGTTTGGGTCACCTGTCCTGGCTGTGTCTCTACCCAACCACCTAAGCACCCCCATATTCCTCACCAGCATGTCAGTATGAAAAGCAGAAAAGGCCTTGGCTCTGTGTAAGCCCTGTTCAGAAATTATATTTTTAAAAAAATCTATATTATTAACCCTTTGGATTTGTTTGGCACAAATCCAAAACGCAGCCCCATACCAGCCACAGCAAGGTGCTACCCCAGCCAAGGCCAGCACAATATCATCAGAAGTCATCAGAATTCAGCCCTACTGCTTATCTCACCCAAGAGGACCAGCTTCTGTTGCACCTTGTGCCTGTCCAACACTTACCTCCCTGCACACAGCAGCAGATTTCTGGACAGCATGATGTTGGTTGAAGGATTTTAAATTAGCTATACTTGCACAGTTTTCATAACTGCTTGTAAAGGTTGATGAAGATACTCAGAAAAATGGTCCTTATAACCACAGGAGGAAGCCCACTTCTGCTGAAAGTTTATCCTTCCTCTAAAAATCAAGTCTCATCCTCTGAACAATTTCACCTTTCTACCATTAGCCATTTAATTTAAAGCATGTAACTTTATATAGCAACTAATCTCTGTGTGGCCTGGCAGAGCTAGTTGATTGTCACAGATAATTGGTTGATTTGGACAGCATTCAAGCTACTGGCCTTCTATATCCAAGAAAATCTCTCTTCAGAATATACTCTGCACTTCTCCAAAGGTAGCATAGAAAGACCATCATCATTAGCAATATTGCTGAAGAGCAATATTTAATAACTGACTAACAGGCCATTACTTGAATTGCCTACCTCTGTCATTTCAGCAGAGGTAGGCAAAACAGGAATTCTAAAATAGGAATTTCCTCTCAGTCTTCAGGAGCATAAGAGGTTTGTAATCAACTATTTGTGTAAATCTGGGGGCATGTAGGTAGCCATGAATTGTCTGCTTTCCAAATAAAGAAAATATTTAATTAGTGTCAGTAAGCCTCTTGTACAAACAAAAGGTTTTCCCTGGCTGCATCTGCATGCGACAGATCTCCCTTCCGTGCAGACAGACCTGTGCTGACAGCAAATGGCACACATTTATCCAACCTGCAGCACGCGAGGCATGCACAGTAGCTGGGGGCAAACAGGGTATTTACCTTTATTTACACTCATGCTTTTCTCCAGAACAGATAATGCAAAACTTGGTCTCTGTCCAAAAGACTGTTCAAACCATCTTTTTGTTCTGTTATTGGATGGCAGATAACAGAGAAGGGCTGAGTCCAGAGCAAGGGTTCCTGGTCACATTTGTACATAGCAGTAACAACAGCAGCTGCAGCCTCATTATTCTTGCACTTACTCATTCATAGACATCTGGGAATACCTGCTGATGGTTACATGTTTTGCCAGCATTTCATGTTAAGTTGCAGCTTTATTCAGGGCAATAATTACAAGGACATACTTTGTACAGTATGGGGATAAAAAAAACTGTGGCAACTATGGGTATGAAGGATGCAGTTTTCTAGCACTGGAACATATCTTCAGCCACTGTAAATCACAGAGTTTTTAGGGCTGGAATGGATGTCTGGAGATCATCTAGTCCAACCCCCCAGATCCATAAACCTCCAGGGAACTACTTTATATTACATCAGAAGTTCTGAAGTTCCAGCATAGGGTCATTGAAGTAATTTCTTCAGAGTTTTGAAAGAAAATTTTACTAAGGTCACTATTTTTTATTGATATTATCTTGGTCACTTTATTGAGACCTGTTAAAAGGGAGAGTGAAGCAGCACCTATCCTACTAGACCCTTCATGTCGTCTCTAGCTGCAAAATGTGGTGGTGCATGACACAAACTAGCTAAGGAACCCATAGAGTGGTTCAAATCATGTATTCCTTAAAAAACGCAGATGATCTCACATATTTTGGATTTTGGGAACAGCCAGGCAAATCTGCCTCCAGACTGCAAACCATGTCTGAGGCCAGCAAAAAAAAGACACAAGGAGGGAAAACATGCCAGCCTAAAGATCAGCAATTACTGCTTACATTCCCTCAAGGCTCCAGCCATTTAACATTTTCTTGGTTTTTGGTAGCAAAGGATCCTTAATCCTCAATTCCAAATCAGTGCAGACATTAACATGCAGTAAGTAAAATTCATTTGGTTTGGTAAGTGTGGTAAGTGTGCTGTGATCTTTTGGAACCATTCTCACCAATTATGGAAATAAGTATTTTGAATGCCCCAGCTCTGTGAGGCATATTATAGATCTACAAGTCAATAGTCCCTCACTTAATCTTTTCCATGTATCTAGTTCATTGATTTCAGAGTAACACTGCCTCCATCTTGTGCCCTGTACTCATGATGTGTACCAAAGGGACAACAGAAACACATATGCAAAGTGCTCAGCAAAACAGGTTTCTTAAGAAGGTGGTTTAATCACTGCAAATTCTTACAGACCCAAAGGCACTACCTGACATTCAGCCAAATTGCAGTTAACTATTAAGCCATTCTTCAGCTCTACCGAGCTCATTTCAAACCGAGTTAAACAAGAAGTGACTGACAATAATACTAATTCCCACAGTATCAGTACTACTGCTCTTGTGCTGCATGAGGAAAGGTCTGGCACAGCTCCTGCTGGCACTGTGCATCCACCTGCAGCTTCTACAACACAGATGGCTGACACAAAACTTCTCAAATGCATAGGCAATGCCAACAGGACCAAAACCAGGCTGCTCCTGGAATGAGAGCTACTTCACAGGTAACCAAGTGCTAAACAGAGCAGAGGGGATTAAGTCTTGCTCTCCTATGTGTCACAAGACTACATTACCTCAGATTATGAGGCTAGTTTCTTTTGAAAGTTTAAGAGTTTCAGCTGCTAAATCAAAAATAGCCTCAGCTCAGATCTCTAACAATACTATCCTGACTGTCACCTAAAATGTGAAAAGTTCAGATTCATGTCTGTTCAGAAGGTGGGAGCAAACAGGCATTCCATCTGCAAAGAGATGGAAATAGGAGAAACACAGATATCTGTAGCCTGAGGAAAGTGTCAGGTGAAAGAGAAATAGCCCAGGAGATGTGTGCAGTAAATGAGAAGAACATTCTCAAGCAAGTTTCCTGCTAGAGTAGCAGGGACACAACTGAAGAAGCACGAAAGGCTATGAATGGCAGTGCTAACAGAGGACTTGATTGATGATAAAGGCTGGTCTTTTATGATCTATCTGCAGCAAGTCAAACAAAAATCTATATTAATTCAGCTTGTGTGATTATGAAGGTCAGCCCTCAGAGGGTACAAAGCACTAATTAAATGTAAGTAATAACTTAGTAATAACAGGAAGAGATGTCCTGACATTTGTGAGTTGTCTATGCATCAAGAAGAATATCAGAGCATTCCAAATATGCCCCATCCATGCCCACCTGTTCTAAAAAGCACCTAGTTTTCCACCAGTATTGTTAGAACATGACCTCATCACCTTGCCCTTGGCTTGATGCTAGTTCTCCAGTAGTTACCATTTTTTCACAACTTCTTTATTGGTACAGCTACATTTGTTTAGTCAAAGTGCTTAGTCAAAGAGTTTATGTGCAGATCATAAACATAGTGCACCAACAAGCAAGGCTCTTAAAATGCCACATTGATGTTCAAATAGGAACATGCTGAAAGGATTTATATAATGTCTTAAACAGCATAAATAATGTCAAGTAGATATCTGAATCTCACTAAAAATGACAGTTCTCCCTAATTTCCAAAATCAAAACCACATTCTGAAGAAGAACCACTAAGAAAACAAAGGGGTTTAACCAGAAGAGTGTTAAAACCCATCCAGAGGTATAACAGTTAAGGAACCCTGCAGGGCATAATGGCAGTGGCAGCTGGATGGGAATCTGGCCTTAAGCCACGAGCTGGCAGTGCAAGCAGCCTGCTTGTTGGTGGGAACCTCCTAACTCTTTTCCATGTCACCTCACAGAAATTCCTAATGGGCTTAAAAGGCACATATATTTGCAGGGTCTGGATTGATTTTCTCCTTTCCAGCCACTTAATTCCTAGCTACTCGCTTCTCAATTTGCCTCTTGGGGTCTCTCTTTCCGAGTTCTGCTCTCATCAGTGTGTGCACACAAAAATGTTTATACCAATCCACTCCTTCAGAACAAATGTCCCTCTGTAGCCAGGAGGAGCCCTCCTTCTCCAGGTGCCAGCAGTTACTCTTCTGGGATGTGGAGAGGAACTGACAGGAGACGAGCTCATATGAGGAAGGAGCGTAGCTGTGAAGTTGTGAGCTCACCAACCACCACGTGCCACAGATGTCAGAACACATCTCCCTCTACTTTCTCTGCTCTGCCAAAAAAAAAGGCTAGGGGCAGAACTCGGGTCTTCAATCCATTTGATTGCCCTCTGCTGTGACTCAAGGACAAATGTTTGCCTTTAAAGCAGCAAGAAAAAAAATCTACAAAGGGAGAAAGTTCATATACCTGTAAAATAACTTTAGCACAAGCAGGCAGATAAAGCTGGTTGTCACTTGAAAGTTTCAAGCTGTCTGAAACTGACACATTCTGAAGTTTGTTTTCATTCCAAATTCCAAATGGAAAACATTACAAGAAAAAGAACAATGGTAATTTCAAGTTGTGATTATTAAATCACAACCATTCAAATTTATTAAAATTAAAATATCATGTCCTGATTTTAATCCTTTCAATTTCACATTATGGAAACATAACAGGAAGCTGAAATGCTAAAGGTGACTTGCTCTGTTATAAATGATACATCACATTAAATCAGATGCATTTCACAAACCAATTAAGTGGTTGGGCCCAGTTAAGATCACTATCTGGTGCTTAGACTTTGGATGTTGTTTCATGACAAAAAGGTAATAATTAACATTTTTCACATGAAAAATTTAGATTTTGGTAAAACAGGCCTTTTCAACTTAAAAAATAACTTATTGGGGAAACTATGACTATTTTGAACATTCTTAAGGGTATCTTAATCCTGGTGTTATCCTCTACAGGCATGACTCAAAGCTCTGGTGAATCAAGGGGCAGAGGGGGTGCTGGTCACCTGGTGACTGCATGGTTACCGAGGGCGCACAACCCTGCTGAAAACCAGGTCATTCCAGTGATTAAACTCATTTACAATCCCTTGAACACAAGAGTGGCTCTGAAAGGATCACGGCAATATTGACTAGAAAGTCAATGAGATGCTGGGAAAATTAACACCACACACTTGATACACTTAGAAACACCATGAGCTGGAAACTCAGCAAATCCTACAGAAAGAGGGCATGGAGACAGAGTGAACTAGGAGCAACAGAAGGCGTTCAGCAAGGTGGGGAAATAAATCCAGCTGCCACTGGATTTTGTGTGGCACTGAAGCAGTTGGGCCATCAGCCCAAGATTTGCACCAGATTTCTGTGGTTGGAACAAACCATACAACTGCAGCACTCACTGTTTAAAAAGAAACAATTGGGAGAGCCATTGACTGGTCTCAGGTTTACTTAGCATTGCTGTTCTTTTCTCCAGTGTGCTTCTATACTTCATGGCAGACGTGTACTCAAAAAACAAGTCCCAACAAAAACAAGCTTAGTAACACAGAAACTGACCCCACTTCCATGGTTATTTTATTTTATTTTTTCTTTCTTCTTTCTTCCTTCCTTTTTATCGTCTTTTTTTTTTTCTTTTTCTTTTTTTTTTAATTCCCCTTCCTCCAAAAAAGAAATGGAAGTTGTTTTTGGGAAAAGCTATTTTATAGCTGTTGACTGTCTTTCAAGGGAATTTTTAACTGATCTCACAAGATGTGCAGCATTTATGTTATTCATGGATCAGAAAAAAAACCCCAACCTGTTTCCAAACAATAAAATAGCAATCCATTCTCCATCAGAAGAAGAACTTTCAAGATGAAGAAAAATCCTTTCATCCATTTTAAATATGGCTCAGTGATGGAGGCCAAACTAAAGATACAGAGCTTACAGTGAATACCTCAAATTGAATTGCTGGTGTAATCAGGACACTGCCTTTATGCAATGACTGCATGCACCTGGGATGATTTTTTGTACTCCTTGTGTGTAAGGAATTTGGGCCGAGGTAGATCCCTGCCAATTTATTTGTAGGTCAGCTGTCAATACTTTGTCTTTGAAGCAGCTCCTCTCACCTTGTGTTTTTCCCAGCTTTCTCTCTTTCCTCTGCAGCACAATTACACGTGGGTCAGGGCAGTCAACAGGCTGAGCCACTGTGATTTTTTTCTGAGCTCCTCTGTTCTCAGGTTTTCTGACATTCCTAGCATGAATAGGTGCACTAAGATAATTACGCTAATCCATCTAGCAAAACACCTAACTTATATATTTGAAGCTAATTAGATAAACTTCAAAATGGGTCATTTTTCAGCCCCTCAGCCTCCACCTGCTTATGAGCATTACCCCTGAGGGGACTCTTTCTCAATCAGGTAGACATTTCTGGGAATGAGATCTAATGAATCCCTTTACCTCCTGAACTGAAAACCTCTTTTCATTGAGAATTAAGCAAACTAAGGACAAATTCAGGCATGATAGAAGTAGGAACTCTCCCAAGGCAATAGTACTACTTCTTCCTACCTAGATTAAGTTTAACCCACCCTACTGACAAAAGGGCAAAAGCTTTTTGGGAGCAAAAATGTAGTGGGATCCTTACTTTTCCAATAAAGAAAGGCAAGGTAAGACTATACCATTTAGTTCTACTTACTGACATTAGTGCTGTATGCAGATAAGATCTTTCAAATGGATGATAAAGAGCCCTGCCAGAAATGGGTCTGTTCTCTGGATCCTGGAGCAAGATTAAATTTCACTAGTAGCAGGGCCTTTTTTCCCCCCCAGATTTTTCAAAATATTTAAGCCTGATGCTGTTACACTAGTGCTTTGTGCTTTTTTAATGTGAAATGTTGTGGGTTTAAAAATGATGACAAATTATCTAAAAATAGACACTGTATTTTTCCATTAATGACAGTTGACCACCGTATTTTTGTCAATTTTTAACTGGAGTCACATGCCCTTGACAAATGCCCAGTAAGAAATAATTCTGACCTACAAAG
This sequence comes from Passer montanus, assembly GCF_014805655.1. Classification (NCBI taxonomy): domain Eukaryota; kingdom Metazoa; phylum Chordata; class Aves; order Passeriformes; family Passeridae; genus Passer; species Passer montanus. The sequence goes on along the minus strand of NW_024366591.1, from coordinate 19,284,855 downwards.
ACATCCTGCCTAACTTAGAGACCAACAAAGGCATCAGGGGAAACAGAAGCACTAACTTGCAGTAAGTTGAACAAAATGAAACACCAACTCAGTGACAAATCTAGATTCAGTCAAAACATTTAAATGATTCAGAGTCATGCTTCTCCATTTACATCAGCAACATTACAACAAAGATTAATAGCACTGTAGACTTCCAGGCTTCTGACAAAGAAAAGAGTGCCTGAGTATAATATATTTTTGGGCAATAGTGGGATAAAAAGACAGAATTGGGGGGGGGGGGGGACCAACTCAGTGAGAACTGAGAAAAGGACAAAACAAGCACAAATGTGAAGCATTCTAGCAAATATAACTGGTGAAGTACACAGTCACAAACCTGTACACTCTCCACTTAGCTTTTGTCGTCTCTGCCAACTTAAAAGGAAAGAAAATGAAATCATCTTCTAAAAATGTTTCTATGCCAATGTGGTGCTAAGCACATTTCCAAAGCACAAAATGTGAGTCTAATTAGGAACAATATTCCTTTATAAGTTGTGATATGTGATGTACCTGAGCTAAACAACCCGTGGCTAGAGCAGGCTTGCTTTCTTTCTCCTTCCAGACCTTTCTACACCTCTGAAGCAGGAGGGAGAAGATGCTGCCCTTGAACAGCACCACATCAGGCTCAGACATGCAGCCCTGCATTGTGGAGCTGTAAGGCTGCAGAGGTACCAGTCTTGCTGCTGCTACTGGGACCACACAGGAATAGATTTGCTATAAAGGTGGCAATGTGGGGCAAGAAAAGGTCACTGAAGCAGTAAAACTGACACAGGCCTTTTGTTTCCTCTCATTCCAGAAGAAAAGGGTACCACACACTGGCTGTGTGCAGCCTAGTGAAGCTCAGTTGCTCCCGGGGGAAGAAACACAGGTGATTTCCTGTATTGCTTCCCCTCATCTATTTTCCTGTTTTGATGCTGTAATTTTAGAGGTTGAAGTAGATGAAAAGGCTTTTCCACTGTAACACAAGGTCTTTTCTTCTATTGCCTGTCACAAGTGTAATGACTTGTGATTTTCTGTTCCTTTTGCTTCCAGAATGAGCTCTGATGGAGCTCCCTAATGATAACAAACCATCACTGCAGTAATATTGATACCTGTTGTAATCACTGGCATTCTGGCTTTTCAATTTTCACTATTTGCCTTGGATCAAGTAGCTCTGTGCTAATGCAACAGAAGGTCACCAGATGAAGGGGCTGATAACAGAGAGGGACTGTTCTACTTAACATGCATGGAGGATTATGCTTTTCAGCCGTCCTCGAGCTAATCTTTCAAGTTGTCCTTTTTTGACTTTCTCAGTTTAATCAGTTTAATCTCATCTTCCTTCTTTTCTGATTACAAGGATTTTCTGTAGAAACCTTGCCTCCACAATAAGGACCACGTGGCAATTTATTCTTATATTGATTTCAACATTTCTTTTCCACTACCAGGGCTCTGATGTAAGGGTGAAGGGTGAAAGCTAGAGAGGAAGCACAGAGGGTTCCTCTTGTGCCTCCTGCCTAGCAAATCGCCACACTTTTGTTATCTGGGAGTCTGAATACTCCTTTAATACATTTGAAGTCAGAAATGGCAGTCAGATTGGAAATACTCAGCTGTGATTAAAAGTTAGTGGAGACAGTAAGAGCAATAAAGCATAATCACAAGGCACGCTAAATCTGGGGCACCGGTAATCAAAGTGTTCGGGGTATGTTTTCCAGGAGGCTCTTTCATGGCTGCCATCCCAACTGCAGGACCTAGCACTTCTTGTCCCACAGGTGGGGAAATCAGATCAAGGGCAGAGAGATAGGCAGTGGCCTGTCTGCACAGGTGTGCCTGTGCGTGTATTGGCATATGTATTTTACTGTATGGGCAAACTTTCTCCTGTCTATGACAGGAGAAAGAGATTCCCATAATTATTGATTTTTTTCCTGGCAGAAGAGATGAAGACTTCTTAGCACCGGACTGATATTTTACCTATTTATGTCTGTAACGTATAGAGAAGATAGAAAAAAGAAAGCAAGAGGCAATATGCTTTTCCACACACTCCCAAACCCTTCAGTCACAGGCTCAGGCAGCTATAGGTAATAGTCAGGCAACCCAACGTCACTAATAAGCTGACCCTGTTCAAAAAGCAAGAAAGAGGTCTGAGAGACAATTGACATCTTGCCTTTACACCAAATAAATAATGGAGGAATTGCCTCAGCCTCCCACCATTTAGTTGCTGCTGCTTTAGACACCACCTTATTATCACATCTCCATAGTCCCTCATTCCACAGACAACTTTAATGTTTATCTGCAGCCTCAGTTTCCCCAGACACACACTTGTTGACTTGTGAGTAATACAACAGCAGTGAGATGAGATCTGATGAAATGGGTTGGTGTTTAGTCCTGTAAGACTGTTCCAATTTTCCTACAAGTAATAAAGGATTTTGCTTTCTCTTTAGGGTTCCTGGAGATAATGATATACCATAGCCAGCGGAGGTGAACATCTGTTTTAAGAACTGTGAACTTACAGAGACCATTTGTCTATCTGATCTTCCTTTCTTGTTTTTCAGTGCACACTATCCATTTCTCTGTTAATTAAATAGATGTGAAATCACTAAACCACTGGATCGAAGAAACAATTAAACAACAACTGAAATAAAAAAGTGGGAGGGAGGGGACTCATCTTTTTTTTCCTCTCAGCTGATCCTGCATGGTAGAAATAGGCCTAATTTTTGAGTACGCATGTTCTTTTCCTTTCACAGAAAGAAAACTTGGATTCATGAGGGTGTATCCACCTAATGACAATATGGTAGAGTTAACCCAAGAGAACAATGCATCCCGTTAATCTGCTCATGCTTAATTGGAAAGTACAATATGGAATGGCATTTTAAAAGCACATTGTAAATGTGCTTGGATTGGTTGCTATTTAATTGATGCAACTGGCACATAAATATGTGTACCCTAAAAAAGAGAGTGAGTGAAAGCAACAAGAAGTTATGAGTCACATTTTCCTTTTGAATATTACCCATACCAGTTACAGGCAAAAATAACAAGCATTAAGCTACTGCCATTGACCTCTGCACATGCTATCTGAGGAGAAAATATCTTATCTGCACTGCCCAGTGCCCTGCAGCAGCTGGGAGCTGGAAAGCCTGGGAGCTGTGGGATATGCAGAGTCACCACTTCAATCCTGCATGCTTTCCTTGCTTCCTCCTTAGCCCACAAGCCTCTGGACAACTGGAAGCTCCCCTGAGAGCTCAGCAGGGACCAGTGGAAACCTCTGACTCATGCAGTGCCCCTGCTGCACCCCTGCCCCTGCTCTGCCTCACAGCAGGAAGAGTAGCAGGCCCAGCAGTGACCCAAGAGTTTCCCAGGAATGGCAGAAGGGAGCAAGGATGGAAAGTGTGAAGGCTGATGCTACTGCACTGCAGAGAAGGACTGAGGCACAGTCACAAGGAGGCTGTGGTCCCTAAAGACAAGAATATGGACCAGGGCTGCTTTCTAGAGCAGCAGAGGGTAAAAAACATGCTTTTGTTTCACCTGCTGTATTCATCTTTAAACAATACTAGAGGTTGTGGAATGGCTTTGCAGAACATTGAAAATCACCCTTTGATTAGGCAGGGCACATTTTTTCCTTACAGGCACGAGAAAAGGGGAGACTGCTAGAATCCAAGTCCTTTGGCAACCCAATATTTGTATGACTAAACTATTGCCTATATGAAATTACTTCCCACACAACCATAAAATCTTTGCTAAAAAGTGAAGTCCCACACTGTTAAAAAGATTGTCACAAAAGCAAAGTGAAAAAAGCTGAGCATTTTTTGCTTTTGTCCAACCTCATTTTCACCACTGTCACCAGCACTCCATATCATATGCACACAAAACCAAAAACTTTACTCTTGCAGAAACCTCCTTACTGAGTTTTTCTTTGTACATATGACAGATTATTTCTTGAGCCTTCTGACTGAATTATGTTTCCCCCTGCCAACACTATCCATTGTGTGGAGGCTGCAGTCATAATCTGTGAAATGAATAGTACTTGTTAAAGATCTTATAAATAATCTCATCACATGAATAAAGCAGAAATTTGCCCAGCTGAGAAACACATCCCATGAGACTAAATTTTTGCAAAATAGTATCCCTCTGAAAAAGGGTTTCAGCAGTAGGGGAAAAAAAAAAAGAGGAAATAAGGAAAATGACAGCCCTACAGTTCCCTGTTACGAACAACCCTGTTGGATGTCACAAGGCTAAAGCAATCTTCACTTTTCTATATCTGCAGCATGTCTGGTCTGTCCCTTATCTAGAAAAGACCAGAAGACCAGAAGACCTTCTGATGTGTCTTGAAGGGCATAAACTCAAAAGCAATGGAAGGGAGGATGGAAATGTGTGGTAACACAGGGATGCACCTTGTGCACAGCAGGGACATGGTAGATGTATAGGTGGTAGTCTGGAAGGGAGATGGGAGGAGATAATGAGGTGGGGCAGACACAGCAAAAATTACCCATTTCTGTTGTTTCCAGACCATTACTATCGTATCCTCAATTGCCTGGCAGATGTCCTTTGTAGCTGATTAATAAGAGTTGGGACAACACATTTTTCTGGCCAGCTTTTTTTTTGTCAAGTGATAACTTCTCCTCTACTGAGCTGAAAGGATCAGGAGAAAGCATCCATAATGCTACAGCAGCTGGAACCCAGAAGACCCTGAAAAGAGAAGGCAGCACAGGGCTGCCTGAGAGCAGAGGGCTGTGTACAGAAAGCAGCACAGTAGTTTTGGGAGGAAAAGGAGCAGGAAACTTTTAAATTGCTGAGCATGAACTAGTTCTTTCCAGAAAACTGGATTACACATAATCCTGTCTGTAAAATTACTAGGGAAAATAAAAAATAAAACAGCCAATCTCAGTTAATCTCTCTCTTTTGAGGAGAAAACCAGCCTGGAACAGGTCTAAGACATGAAATTCTATTCACAAAAGGTCCTGGTGTAACCCCTGCACCAGTGTCCAATCTAGATTTTCAAGTGAAATCTTTGTGGGTCATTTGTGCACTCACAGTATTGGCAAATAAGGGTGATATCACATTACAGAAAGCCATACACTTTTCCTACTTACTGTAATTATATTCTGCTATTAAATTATTATCATGCAAATGCTGAAAGGGGAAGAACTTGAATAGTAATGGAATTTCTCTCTGTTCCTGTAATCTATTTATTGAGGCTTTTCCAATTATTTTTATATTTTAGAAAAAGTAAGAAATATGAGTACAAAAAAACTACAGAGCAAAGGCATTTGTGATTGGATTAGTGAATCCAGAACATAATCATCAATAGATGTCTTTGTCATTAATATAGAGTAGCAATTTTGGCTGAATGATTAGCCAAAGGTTCAAAGCCTTGCAGAGTTGTTTCTATTCGCATAAGAAATCAGCAGTGTACGTCAACTGTAGTCTTGGTATAATCTTAAAAAATCTTGTTTATTTATCTCCCTCCAAAAATAGAGGAAAAATTTCACCTGCAGACTCATTTTCCCGAATGCAACAAAAGCAGTAGCATGAGCAAAGACTGTTACTCTCCTTCATGAATTCCCAGATCTGCCACCCTACCTAGAGACCTCACCATCCAAGACCTGCTACCTGGAAGCTCCCTCTCCACAGCACAGAGCCAATAGTTCTTGTGAGACTCCTGCCCACTCAACAGTAAGCTTCAGCCAGGAACCTCTCTGCTTGCACCAGTGAGTTGCTCCTGCCATTGCCCAAGCTCTGATACACCATGGTTCTTCATGGCGCTCATCGTCCACCAAGACGGACCCAATAATTCCCAAGATGTCTGAAGGACATCACAGGCTTAACTGTGTCTAAAGTTTGGTGAATTGGGGAGGAGCAGAGATCACTTGGAAAGCCATCTCAGAAGGTTTTCAGCTTAAGAAGGATACAAAAGCTGCCAACAGTGGTGCTGACTCACTGTAGGCTTTGAGTAGGTATTATCAAGTCCTTCCCTTCTGCACAGAGAAGGTGCAGAGCCTTGCTTGTCCCATGGCATGTCAGCCATGGCACTGGGTCAAGCATTTCACCCAGGAGCTGTCTGGGAGTTTGCAGTAAATCTGCTACATTTTACATTAAAATGTCCAGTGGGTGCTGCCCCTTTATTCTTTCAAGAATGCTTTTCCTCACACTTTGCATTGCTTCAGTGACAGGTCCCAGTGGATGCTAATTTTTATTTCTAGTTATGTGGATAAGGCAAAAGATTTATATAGGCCCTGTCTCTTAAATTCCCTCCTTTCCATTTATTTCTGTTTTTTTCTTCTTCCTGAATATCACCACATCATATTTCTTTGGCCACAGCATAGCAATTGGGTGTGACCTTTTACTCTGATTTGTCATTTCATTCCATATTAACTGTGTTGCAAAGACCTGTATATTCCCTTTATTGAACATCCTTAAAATCTGTGCTTGGCTAATGATTGAGGCAACCAAAACTCTGGTGCATGCTTTGGTTCTTATTCAGCTTGAATATTTAAATGGCTTCTTGCTGGTCTTAATGCATTTATTCTATCTAAATTGAAATCTGTGCAGTCATTTGCCCAGCCTGATTTTTTTTTATTTGTTTGCTGTTTATTGTTGTTTTGTGTTTCACAGTCTCCTCATGAAACTCTATTACTTGGGTCACTCCTATTTTATTATTCTTATTTTGCATATTCTATTTAAGATTTTGATACCAGTCTTGTTTTATTTAAATTATTTTTATAGGGTTTGAGAAGGAGACTACTGAGCACAGAGTGGGGGGCTAATTCTTCAAGACCCTTGTCTCCTGAACTGATCTAAGGCTGTCAATTCTCATAAGAATTGACAATTCTCATACTATCTGGAGAGTTACTCAAAGATTTAATCTAAGAACAGAAGTTGGAGGGCTAAGCCATTGCACAGAATTTGTCCCTTGCAACAAGATGTAACCTGACAGAGTCCATGGAATTGTAGCATAACACCTCAAACATGCCCAGAGATAACAGTCATTTTGCAGAGGGGCTACCCAGCACCTCTGATGAAAGCTGCAGAAATTGCACTGGGAAATTCTATTGCTGGTACAAATCTGGTGCATCCTTTATTCCTCTTTCTGCTCTTCTTACAAAGGCATTCCTTGTGATAGATGTAGTAAACTATATCCCCCCATTACAACAGCAGTACTTTTTCATCACCTTTAATTATGTCAGATGCAGCAGGAAGCTCTAGCTTGCCTCCATTTACCTGATGCATTACTGTCATTTTGAAGGGCAGATGTTCTTACATACCATGCTTCAAAAAGCTCAGCTCTTTTCTATTGCTTTACAGAGACGTGCTCCAACAAGAGGTACTTCTTGTATGTGACACACCAACTGCTTCTGCTCTCCACACCACCACACACACAGATGCTTCCCTGAAACTGCTGCAGTTTGTCACCATTCTGTTCCAACACATCCTCTGTACATTGATTTTACAGCTCTACTTGGGATTGCCATTGCAATAATGTGGAGTATTTATCTGATTTTTGTAAGGGAAATACTCACTGTGTACTGCTACCTGGAGACCAGCAATTCCAGTTCATAAGCTTTAAAACTTGTTTTCATCCTGCAACAGGGTGAAAAGCCCATCTATTGAGAGCCTTCACAGGCTTATATTTTGCAAAATTGTTGACTTGCAGAAGAAGATCCCCAATTCTCGCTACGAAAACTGGAGAATTTTATACCCTAGAGACAAGGAGTTCTGACCCTTAAAATGCTTTTCCTCACACCTTTCTTCAAACGGGTACCCCCAACAAAGCATTTATAAGAAAATGAAAAAGCATATTTCATGAAAATACCAGTAAGGTCCAGCCAGCCCTCCTCACAATTTTTATGCTGTCTCCAGACCCCAGCCCTTCACAAGGCCCATCCAAATATATTTACCATAAAGCATTCATTTTATACTCCTTGTTTTTCTTTCTACCTTGAGCAACTGGTCAAACAGGGAATAACAGAAAGCATGGAAGCGTCATAAATCTATAAGAGACCTTTAGAACCTTTTAGAGCAGTTCCTACCTCCCCAGCCCAGGTGAAGGAGTGATGCAGGACGTGCTGATTGCTCCAAAAACATCACAACATCCCTCTGGTGACAGTAGTGGCAAGGTGTCAGCACAGCACTCCTTGGTGGCCTCAGCATCCTCAGATGCAGTGAGGAGGACAACAATATCATCTCCGGTAATTTGCACGTCTCCTGCCATAAGGGCTCTCTGGGGGCATGCACGCAGCTGAAAGCCTGGCCTTTCACTTTTTCCTGCAAGAGCAAAGGAAATATTTCTTTTCTCAGGCCTCTAAAGAAAGTTTACACCTTTATTTCTGAAACACCAAGGAAGGCAGGCTTTAAATAATACATTTCTAGAGTGTTTTTGTGCAAGTGTCAGGGATGGATGAACTCATTTGAACCACAGAGCAGTTGGAAAAGTGGCGTTCAAAGAGCACACCTGAAGTCAGCTGTGAAACTGCTCTGCCTCTAAAAAAGAGAGCACTGAAGAGCATGAGAGGTGCCTTAAGAAGGGAATCACCACCACCACCACCACCAACTCATGACCATGTGCTGAAGCTCAAGCATCCAGTGGGAAACACAGCTCCCAACAGAGGGCAACTGCTGCCTTATTCAAAAGCAGCCCCTTTCTCAAAAAAAACAAAAACAAAAACAAAAAAAAAAAACCAAACTAAAAACCAAACCAAAACAAAACATAAAAAAAAAGAAGGAGAAATTGCAGTTTGTTTAAAAGAAGCAAGATCACAGCAGTCCTTTGACCAATCATTGTCAAGTGATTAGGACAACTCGCTGAGAAAACCTGTCAGTTTTGTAACAGAATTGTTATATTTCTATTGTCACTAATTACCCAAAGAAGACCACCCACAATATTTTTCTTTTTTACTTATTGCGAACAAAAGATACAGATTTTGTGAATCTAGGCACAGACTGAGAAGAAAGAAGAGAGATTAGTGAAACTGGTGTTAGATCTTGCTTTTAGAAGGAAAATTAAAAGACCTTCTCACATGACCATATGGCAGGAAACGAGATCCCTCACAACACATGCTCCCAGGTTAGAACCTGAAGCTTATGTTTTCATAAGTCCTTGGGACTTCACAGCCTGTTCAGGCATCAGAGAAGACAATTAAACAAGCAAACATTATTTTCCATTGTTCTCAGTGGGAATTCTTGGCCCTCACCATTCTGCAATGAGACCCTTAACATGCTGATTTCAAAGCATTTATACCCTGTGGGAGTTTTGTCCTCTGACTGTGCCAACTACAGTAGAAGGAAAATTGAAAGAGTTGTAATTGGTATTATCAACTGGACAGAAGAAAGAGACACATGAAAAAAATCACAGATGACCTTAATGAGAAAATGTCATGCTCTGTAGCATTCTGTGACCATGTGGACTTCTATAGGATTACATATATGTCTTCCAGACCCAAAGGACAATAGAAGTATAATGTACTCAAATATTTAAGGGTGGTCCTCTATATTAAAAAATAGAAAAATTCCATATCCTTTCAGAATATTCTTGGATATATTCAAGCATCTGCAGCTTGAGCATAAATATGCAAAAACCCCAACCAGTTCTGTTTCCTCCTTCCTGGAATTTAATCTGTTGCTACACTGAATGTTATCACTACAGAGAGAAAAATTCAGCATCTGACATTACTTTGGAGTGAGGTTTGTCTATTATCCAAATCATAGACAAACCTAGAAATCCCACTTTACATGACCAAATGTCTTTCTGCTGAGGTTGAGATTATTAATAGTCCATTGAGGATTGCATTTTTCTTTGATTAAAGCAATTAACTTCCTTATATCAGAAAACAGAGAAGATATAAAATACCTTCCCATCTTCAACATTCACCAGATCTGTGTAGTATTGCAGAGGACATTTCTTCAGGTAAAAATAAAATTAAGTTTTGGTCTTGGGAATCTTTAAATATGTACATAGCCTGAGAGATATGGAAGACAAGGATCAATTTCATATTGCTTGTGATTGACTTTTGCTTCTGGCCATTGTACACTTTTTGTAGATGAATACCACAAATTGTTTGTGCATGAAATGTCTTTAAAAGAGTAAGATGTAAGAGTTATTAGAAATAACAGAACTAATTTTTAGTGAAATTATATCAAGGCAGAAAAATCATCCTTTAGCACCTGAAGAGCACACAGATGATTTTTACTAGCAGTTCTGGAGGTAAGACAATAGGACTTTTTGGGTTTTGTTTTCTGCTTGCTACTTTCTCTGTCTTAAATGCTATTTATAATTTTAAAAAGCCGGAGTCTTTCATGTTTTATTAAATGCCAAGCAAGACAGAGTCCATAGCTAGAGCCTTTATGACTATTGCTACCATTTGGGCACAGTTTTCTTCTGCATATTGAAATTTTTTAGGGCAGAACTATTTTCTCTTAATTCTGTCACAATTATTTTCCAATATTTTTTTCTCAGCTAATAATAACCATGAACTTGGCTTAGTTTTGCAGCTTAAAAATTGGAGCATTTCGTCATAACATCCTTTTTTAATCGGTCCCTTTCCACTTTCAGTCTGACTACCTAAAAATGATCCTTTCAAGATCAAAAGAGTGATTAGAAACCTCGTAATTTCTCTATTCTTAACAGATTTTTTTCAGCATGATTTTAACATTGGAAAGTTAATTTTTCACTATTGTTTAGTGGCAGCTTTTCATACAGAGTACAAGGAATAATCAGAACTGCAAATCCATATGATAGAATAATTCAGTTGGTTTAAATTCCAGTGGGCATTGGACAAAGTCCATCCCAAGAATATTTTTCCTGCATTTAAAATTATATTTAGAAAGAGTGAAAAAATTCCTACAATTGAAAGAGGGAGATAAAAAGAGCCCAAACCTCTTAGACAGTAGCTATAATATAGAAAAATACAGGTTGACCAGAGATTTGGGTAATGCCAAACTCGTTATGTGACCACAAAACAAGAGCAGATCCCAGATATCTTCTGTATCCAATGCAAAGCTTTATCAGTAACTAAAATATGTTTTGGAGCGGAAGGGCTAGACATTGTCATGAGTTTTTACTTCTTTTTAATGGCAAAAAAGCATTGTGCATGTGCATGTATGTGCATGGTGTGCAGTTTCTTGTTCTTTCCACCCAAGAAAGACTGGAAAGGCAGGTCTTCTTGGTCCTCTTTTTTGAGGGACATCACTAGCAGGCATGAGAACCAAGTAGAAGCCACTCTTTCTTAATACCATGGAGATCAGGATTGGTTCACTGTCTTTGTGAGAACAGACTCTGCAATGAGCATTTGAAAGCTATCAGTATTAGAGAAGGCCTACGGAAACATTTCACAGGTACATTTTCAGGGCCGAGAAATTAAATTGGTTTCAATAAAGCCAAGCAAAAAAGGCTTTAATAGGACTTTAGCAATGCATAAGACTTCAGTAGTCCTCTGCCCAAGGGTGTCTTTATCACTATGTGTAGTAGTACCTAGTCACCAGACTAGGTTTTAATTACACAAGCCATGGGCAAAACTACGTCTGCTTTCTAATACCATTTTGATGCGGCATTTCTGTATCTCTAGGAAATTAGGATCTCTGCTATACTTATCCTCTCTCGAGCATTAAAGGGCAAAGGCCATTGCCAAAGACAAAGAGTTATGCTCTATATTGGTAGTGGGGGAAAACCTGAATTCTGTCCATATCAGTAAGTGACTTAAATGCCCTACACACCTCCAGTAGCACACAGAGATTAAACTCACGACTTGTGCCATGGCAGTTAAAAGACATTAATCCCAGCACGTATCAAGAACTAGTTGCAAAAATACCTTCCTTTTAATTAGGGCAGCATTTAGTTCAGATTGCCAGTCCTTTCCTGGAGACAAAACCTGCAATACCACAGCACCAGATGAATTTGCTGCTCCAGCTGCAGTGCTTGAGTCTGTCGTGAACTCTCTGCCTCCTAGTTCAGATTTGCACCACCACAGCTGTCTGAAATGACCAGATGTAATTGGGTTCAGTGGAGTTCAAAGCTATACTCCAGCTTCCTCATATCAAAGTCCATTGACGCAGTAGTGGATGAAACACATTGAAATGCTGGGAGAGTGGGAGGGAAGTTACGAGCAGACAATGTTCAGGTCTGACCTGTTAGATGCCAGGATGCTGTACACAATCAGCTTTTGGTTGAGTTTTCAAGAACCCAGGTGTGTTCCCCTGGAGAAGACTTTATCTCCTCCTTTAATTGCTGCAAAACATACCTAATTTTTTTGCTAAGGTACTTTGTCTATTCTGTGGCTTGATACTTCTGAGACGCATTTACTTTTTTTTTTAAATGTCAGGGCTTTCTCCTGAGATTGTTCATTCATTATATTTATTTTCTTGGACATGATTTAACAAACCATCCCTGAAGAATTTGCAGCTATTAACTTCATCGAACAGAAGCTCAAGTGAGAGTTAAAGGCAAATGGTCTAGAAGAAAGCAATGGGCCAAAGCACCTCCAGAGTATTCATCAGCCCCAAAACTCATTTCAATAACTCTTTCTCACAAGACATGGTAAAAGAAAAAAAAAAAAGGAAATAAAAGAAAATGGAAGTTTTGTTGTTGCTGGTATGAGATCATAAAACACAAATAAAATCTAGACAAGCATAGCAAGGTTGGGGTTCTTTTTTCAAGATGGTCAAGTTACTCAAGTCTTCACCCTCATTTCTGGTTGAACATTATGCACTGTCCATTTTTACCTCACATTCACTCCTGTAAGCTCCTGGCCAGCAAGAACAGCTACCCAGCTATACCACTGTGGGATGGCCATTTGGCTCACACTGCTCTCAGTGTCAGCTCTTGGTTTGTGGAGACCAGGGCTGATGTTCACTAGCAACATTATTCTGTGAAGAAATCCTGCCATTAGTAAAACTAAGGAAGCTACAAGTGGCAGTGTGGCTAACTCACCCCATGTGGTCCTCAAAGAAGGATATGACGAGTATATCATATAATGTAACATAGTTGTATAATCTTGGTCATCCTCCAGGCTGTAATTGCAAATTAATTCTGATGAACAGAACATGATGAAGGGTCTGAACGCAAAAGTCCATCTGGTTTTCTCCAAATACACCAGCTGTACACAACCGAGAATGTATGTCCATTCATTCTGTGCACATAATTCCAAACACTATGATTTCATACAAAATATTGCTTCTTTCTACAAACCTGTCTCACCAGAGACTGTGCCCTTTCTTGAAAACACTGATTAGATTTAATTATATACAGATAAAGAATGTAACTAAGTCATTGTTGTTGCTGCATGTAACTCACAAGTAAGTTGTCCTTTTCTACGTATCTGCTCCTGACAGAAACAGACCCAGTCATTCGGTCATTTGTTTGGTACTGAATATTTCAGCATTTAAAATAAAAAGAAATAAAAGGAGCCCTTCAAATCAAAAGAACTTTGAAGTGCATAGCAAATTAAAGAATGTCAATTTGGTATTTTTTTATTGTCATATTAATGTTATTTTCTATTTTGTAAAGACACACTGAAGAGCCAAAGCACCAGGCAGCAGCATCTACCCAGTACCTAAAAACATTGTACAAGCTATAAAGAAATGTGTACAAAATACTTTGTCCAAAATTTTATAATATTACCTGTGGTCCTTGAGTTAGTCTGGATGTCTTAGTCCAGGATTCATTGCTCTATGTTAAATTGTTGAGTATAGACCTATATATTTTTTTTACTTCAGAAATGCTTTTTTCAGTATTTGATAAGAATGAAGACACCTGGTTTTGGCACTTTCAGCTGAATTTGAGAGTTTCATGCCATTTATGTGAGTCAGAGGTATCTTTTCTGGCTATATGTGTCCTCTAGAATTTTAATAAGTATCCCTAAAGAAATCTATTTCTGTCTGGCGTGCAACTAGGAACACAGAGCCAAAGCCCACTGCAATTGTATGAAACGTCTCCATTAATACCTATTAGTTTTGAATCAGGCCACCTACCAAGTGCTATTAGGATTTCCCCATACCATTACAAATGGGCCATTTCTATAGGTTTTTTACCTGCAGTGATTTTTTTTTTAATTTGTTCTCAGTCAGCCTGAAACAATTTGTCAGCAGTATAGCTGGAAAGAAATTAGAGGACTGACCAACTGGAGTGCTGGGTGACTGGCATTGCCATCTTAGCAAAGGTCCAAATTCTTGTTCAAACCTCTCCTGCTCACATCCAGTGTCAAGCAGGTTATTCATTGCAGGTCTCCTGGGAGAATGTTTTAACCAGCCAAAAATGCAATAAAGTTATTTGTGTAGCTACTGGGTAAAAAATGAGTGAAAACATTATGTGAGAAAGGAAATGTTTCTTCTAAGACACAATTATTGTTTTTTTCTTTTAAAATATATTTTGTTGAAGAAAAAGACTGCTTCAACTTGAACTAAAACTTTTTTATATTCTCTTCTCTGTAACCCAACCAAAAAAAATCTATTATTTCCACTGTGCTGCTTCTAACCTTTCTATTTCATTCAAACTAGGTTTACACAATTTGCTTTCTAAAGAGCAATGGCATCAGGATCTGTGGAACAGCCAGGGTCAAAATTTCACTATTTTTGAATACACCTACAATACACAGAGATTTGCATAATAGGCCCTAATGCCTCCTTCAGAATCATTATGGTCTATTGAGTAAATAATGTGTCTATTGAAAATGGTTGAAATACCCATTTAGTTGATAGACCCTATTGACTCCTAATAAAAAGCTATTAGAGTTGAATAAATATTATGCATTTTAAAACTTGCCTAAATATATTCAATTTCCAGGTATTTTCATATTTACACAATCGACTGTAAAGAAAATGTTGTATCTGCTCCCAGACGACTCCATGAGAAAGCTTAGAGGGCTTCTCTTCTTGTAGGGATTTTTCTTAGCCTTTCAAGATGCTAAGCATAGGTTGTATTTGAGTGTTTGTTTTGTTTTTGATGAGACTGAGATGGGGGAACAAAATCAGAACAAGAAAGAAAATGAAACTATATAAGTTGGTACTTAAATAATATTAAGATTTATGCTTTCAATGAGTTAGCATAGGATTTAGCCATGCTCTCTTGGGTTTATCTGTGGGATTGAACAACACATTCTTTACAGACAATTGTTTAAATATGCAAATACATTGAAAAGAATGCACATAGTTAGACAATGTGTAAAATGCACATTTTCATTTACTCAGTCTTAAATGTTTTCTTGAGAGCTGAAAGGATCTTTCAAGTTAAAGCAAACTTTGATAATTATCCATACATACATTTTTTATCTCTTTTTGCTAATCCACAGCAAATCTGAAGCAACTGTAAATAGTTGAAACTGTTTAGCATAAAGATTTCAGACTCCAGATGTGCCTTATATTGTTTTGTGTCCCATCTCAGAGTTTCAAATCTTGTGCACTGGATTGCACATCCTGCTACTCCATTTGCTGTCATGTGGACATAAAAAATAGCCAGAACACAAATCTGGTACAGAAGTGTTTAAGTGAAAGCAGGACAGGGAAGTGGCTGCTGCTGTTCTGCTGCTGCTCTGCTGCTGTTCTGCTCAAAGAGATGGTTCAACTGCTTGTAAAGAGCAAGAACAGGTACAGACAGTGACAGAAGTGATTGTTTTAGATATTTTCACTCAAGCTGACTCCATGTTCTCCAGCAATCACAGACTCCTGTTTGCTGCTCTCTTGTTGCTTTCAAAAGGCTCACATATTTATGTATATTTCTGGGTCCCATCAGCCTATAGAAGACCACGAGGAAAAGCTGCCAGCAGTCTGCACAGAGGTCAAAGTAGAAGGCTGCACTTTGTGGCCCATAAGAGCTGTGCAGGAGTCCAATACAGCTGTATGTGAGAGCCGTGTGTAGACCTGCGGCGCTCGTTTCCAGAAGTCACACTCGGTCACTCCTAGGTCTTTCCATGCAGTGATTGACTGTGTCTACTCTCCTAAACCTCTTCATAAGCTCAGTCTTCCAAAAGGTTGCCTTGACTGTATATGTCGCTGTGACAGTGTTATGCAAATTGTTTTCTCAGTTTATTTAATTTGATGTTGGCAAGAATAGAGGGTTAATGGCCTTGGCACAAACATATCTTGCTGCTATTTTCCAGACAGTTCCTTGAATATTTGAACACTAGAAAGTCTTCTTCAGTCTCACAATGGAAAACAAATACAAAAAGGTCTAATCTAGCTTTTAGCGCTATCCCATTGTGGACTAAATCTCCAAACTGTAGCTGATTTGTCCTATTTGGGACATACCTCATTTGGTTGTTTCATTCCTCTCTTTCCTCTGCTGTCTACAACTGCCTTTTACACTTTATTCATCCCATGTATGTTGTAGAAAGTGTGGTCAACAGGCCACCCCCTACTCCTTTCACTCCTTCCTCCAGACTCCTTACCTCCAGACTCCTCACTGAGTCCTTGAGCACCAACCTGTATGCAGGGGATAAAATCTTACAGAGCACTGGTTTGTCAAGAAAACATAATGCACACATGATTTCTATATTCTTACATCCTATATGGTACTAAATAATTCTCCTCTCTGTGCCTGAGGGGTACTGAAGTTGTCAGTGAGAAAGACCCTTAAGGAACTGGAAAATTCTCCAGAGATATCCCTCAGTATTGGAGGTGCAGCATGGCCCCACCTTCACCTCCAAATCTCTTGCCTCACAAAAGCCACTTTTCCCTGACCCTCACAAAGACAGAGACAAGTGCATCCTGCGGCCTGCTAGAGGTAGTGTTTCACAGCCAGGGCACCAAAGGCTGAACTTTGTGACATTTCTAACTGACTGGTGAAAAGCACAAGTTAGAGAACTGAATGAAAAATAACAGGTTAGGTGAGAGAATAATTATATTGTCATATTTTTCTTTTCATTGTAGAATACTGATATATATGTTCTCAGTGGTTTGCATAAGTCACTTCATTTCTGTCTTCCACTGTCCCTGATAAACTTGAAGGCACCATGTGGTCGCTACTTCTGGGTGCCTATGTATGACTAAAAGTTGATGATACTTTCAGTTCAAGCTTCTCTTTCTCTCCTCCCTTCCCTCTCTACCCAACAAAAAATTTCAGTCACTCCACACTTCCTATACCTCTGGCTCCCATGCAGCATTTGCAATAGCAGAAGCACTGGAAAGCACAGAAGCCAAAAAATGTTAATAGGGCAAACAGAATGTAATTGCTTATGTGTGCTGGTTATATCCTGAAACAAATTGTTTCTTAATGCTGAGGTCAGACAGGGTTTAATTAGGAGAAATACAATTGGTGTAAAATTTTGCAGCAGGCTGCTTGTTTGGTGCCATGCCAAGTCAACATCAAGCTTTTCCAAATGGAAATTTTCATTAGAGGCCATTGGCAGCCTGGCTAGGCTGAGTTTCAACTTTTTGGAGTCTCCTGGTAACATGAACCTGAAGCTCAGCATATCTGCTTCCTAGTAACAGGCTGTCCCTGTCGCAACTGTTCTGCCACATGCACACAGCTTCTACATATGTAGTAACATGTGGCTACTTTCTTCTGGCCCCAAGCTGTCAAGATCTGCATGCAGATAGGACTTATCTTCAGCTTTAAGATGTGCAAAAATGACACTTTATTTTCATATTGTTCATATTGAGAAAGAAGCTTTTGAACCTCAGCAGAGGAAGGGAAATTTCTAAGCCTTTTTTGTTGAGTTGTGACTTGGTTTTGGTTTTTTTGTACCACTCTATGCAAAGATCTCAGGGATTCTTACTAATGCTTGAAGCACTGATTCTGCTTTTTACATTGATTAACACAGCCCTAGTGCTTGCGCTGCCAAGGTTAAGGTTGTATCAGCATTTCCTTTATAGACCCTGCTGTTCAAGAGAAAAATATTTAACTTGAATGAGAAAATTTTCCTCAGGGTGTATTTCTTTTTCCTTTTACCTAATTTTGTAAGTTAAGCTTATAAAACTAAGGGATAGGCATTCTGGCTTACAGCAATTAGGCATCGAAGGCTTAGCATACCTCAGTCACAATTTGTGTCTTTTCTTCTTATTCCCATCCTGACATGGAGAACACTGGTGACAACAAAGTGTGACTTGATGCATGCCACACCTTGTGGGCTTTAAAGTTGAGCTACCAGGTGATATTTACTCCAGAAAGTGCTGTCAGCAAAGGCTAGGAGAAGTAGAGGATTTGTGGCTACTGTGAAAGCAGGCTTGGGTAGCAGGTGAGCTGGCAGAGAACAGCGTGTGAGTTAAACTGCCACTGCAAATAAGAAACACCAGGTTATATGAGGGAGAAACTGCTGGGAAGAAAGTGGCAGAGACCCAAGTAGATAATCATTGCACAGCAATTTTTTAAAGTAAACAGAAGCCTTTTCATTTCAATATCTCTCTTCCCTGGTTCAGAGTATACCTGAATCAGCATTTACAGAACCACCTCCTCCCTGAAGGTGACATTTTCTCTGTGGTTTGTTGTTTTGTTTTGGTTTTTTTGTTTTTTTTTTTTTTTAACCAGTGGTCAGTCCCTTATTTCCTCTTCCCCTTCTGCTCTCAATATCTTTTGAAGGAGCAACATATTGTGCACTCTTTCCCCTCTCTCTTACCTGAGGGCTAGCTAAGGTGCACCACTGCCTCTGTCCTCCTTCACCTCTGCACTAATCCTACTTTATTTTCTGTTGTATGAATCCCTGGCCTGCTGTATCTGCCTGGCTGCTGCTCCTGTGCACAGTTCATAGCAGCAAGGAGAGTGAGCTGCACTTATTGTGGGTAGGTGTGTGCAGAAAACAGAAAAACAATTGTGTTGCTGTTCTTCATCCGTGCCCACATGCTCCAGTTAGCAGGAGCAAAAAAGGGCCATTCAGATTTAGCAGAAAAGAACAAAAATATGGGAATATCCACTGCACATGTATGATCTTCCACATAGAAGTGCTTTGAAATACTTGTGCTGTGAAATTTATCAACATTTTTTCTTAGACTATAGAGATTTAACCAGATTTTTTGAGGTTTAGGGAGGAAAGTAAACTTTCATATAGAAGGATAAGATTACTTTTTGGGAGGGATGACGGGGCAATGAGCAAAGGATTTTACATGATTAAATGGAGATTTCACATGTTTCTGTCTTTTCTTCACTCCTACGGTGTCAGTTTAGGGCATGTTTCATGGTGCCAACTGACTATAAGATTATACCCAGGCTTTGGCACTGAAATCTCATACTGGCACAGATTTTACAGCTTCAAATTCCTGACTGGGAGGGCACTGCCCTGAGGAGTGAATCATGGCCTTGGCAGCCCAGAGCCACTGTGCGGCCCCAAGAAAACCACTACACATGTCAGCTCAAACATCTACTTTCACAAACACCCTGATAACTCACCTGCTTCCCACTCCCATGAGTCCATCCTCCTCTGACCCTTCTGGGGCTACCTGGCTACTTGGTTTCCACTTGGCAGAGGGAAGGCAGCATCACTTTTTCCTTCATCAAAGAAATGAACAAACAGGAAGGTAGAAGAGGGCAGCGCCCTGACTACCTTTGCTTTAGATTTTGTCAGTTTGGGATTTTGAGTTTCTCGCTTTATTAAGCACATTTTCATGCACGTGTGACTACAAATGTATGTATTGGGCTCTGGTACTGGCACTGCAGCAGAGGATCAGGTGGTGAGGTGGGGGTTGAAGGAGTAAATATAGTTTCTCCCGTGTGATCATCTCTCTTCTGTTTACAAAGCCTTCAGCATTTTCCTGAATTACCCCATGGGTAGCTTAGTAACAGATATGATGGCCCATTCTTTAGCACACTTTAAAAAATCCTGGAAAATATACTGCCATTCTAGAACGAAACAAACAGAACTAAGGAGCTGAAGGTGTTGTCATGGAAGTGTTACTTACGAGCATGGAAGGGGCAGCTGCCCTTCAGTGAGCTCTGCTGAACAGGCAGAGCATAAAGCAGAGCCCTGTGTCACGTACAGCCAGGAGGCTGCGGGCTCTGTGAACACTCTTTGTACAGATGACGAGTCCCCTGCCGCAGTGGGTGATCACTGCACCAGGGTCAGGAACATTAACACGCTCACGGACACACTGGATGATCACTTGTAGTGGCCATTGCCATGCAGAAGGCACAGGAGGGGGAAGCTTGGCCGAGCTGGGTAACACTGAGCCTCTCCATTTGCATGCAGCACAGGAAAGCAAGAAGTGCTCAGCTCCTGTTTAAAGGCAGTTACTGCTGCTTCACTGGGAGCTTTGGCCTTTTCAGTGTGGAACCCAGGAGACAGGCTGTCAAAACAGAAGTCTCTTGTTCAAACTACCAAGCTTAGAAAGGGGGGATAAGAAAATAAATAAATAAGTAAGTTTAGAAAGGCTCAGATCAGTCAAACCAAAGAGAGTTGTTGTTTCTTGGTTGACTTGTTTTTTTCTTTTCTGAAGTTATCTGGTTATTTTGAGTCGGTTGTATACAGAAACAAGAAGTGTGGAGTTCACTCGAGGTCTTGAAGATAAATTTATAGTTCAGTTTTGCAAACAGACAAACAAATAAAAGTTGACTTACGCAGTGGAGGTTTTATATTTCCTCATTGTACTTCCCCTGCTTTGTACAAATCTTCCCGGAAATCTCTGTAGTAACTCCTACTAACTGCTGTGATGCCTACTGTGCAGGGCAGAATTGAGCAACAGCAGAGAATCCCTCCAATTCCATCTCTTTTTTTTTCCATGTGTCAAATTCCTTCTCTTTAGTAATCCCCCTTATTCCCTTAGGAGCTGAAAGAAGATTTAATTGTTAAATTTGCATAGCAATTCAGCAAATAAACTCTCCAGTCTCATGTAGGCTTTTAGTCAATGCAGGCTTCATTTTAGCTATAAATCACTTTCCTATGGTCAGTCATGATGGCATGTCATACTCAGAAGGCTGATGCAGAGATATAATTGAGGGACTGTCCATGTGGGGGCTTTTGCTTTTAGGGCTACTCTTTTATAATGCAACTTGTTGCAAGATTATTTTTAGATTGGAGCTTTGCAAGCGGATCGTATTTGCCCTTTCTCCACAACTATCCGTGTCAAAAAATAGTCCAGCTGTAAGAAGCTTCTGCCTGGTAGACCACTTGTAGCAATTCTGGATATGAGAAATAGCCTAAATCCTATCTAGTGAAGCAAGCCACAGTAAATACAAAAGAATTATCATTGCTGCTGGATTAAAACAAAATTTTGATTTTTAAAAGATCATTTGCAAGTATGGGGATTTACATGGTTTCTCCACGACATGGGAAAGGGGGAACATTTTTGGAATGAACAGAAAACTCCAAACACAGTCCACAATCCATCATACCTAAAAGTCTCATTTAGAGACTTTTAAAATTATGGCACAAGCAGTTGGATTGCTAAGTTCAGCTGTCCACAGGTGTGGTGGCACAATTCAGTACTGAAGATTTTGATGCTAAAACTGCCCACAATTCTCCTTGAACCTCTGCTCTGCTTTACTGAATCTATTTTCTGTGACAAAGCATCTTAACAATCTACAATCTCAGTAATGAAGAGGAAACTCTACATTTGTCAGAAAGACGGAGTAGCCTTGCTGAAGGTGTGTGGAGCTTCTACATTTGATGGTGGCAAACTGAACAATTGAAAGTGTCCTTTCTCCATGTAGTGAAGAGGTTGTGCAGTCTTCATGCTTGGATGTTTTCAAGACCCAACCAGATGAAGCCCTGAACAGCCTGGCCTGAGCTAATTGCAAACTTAGCTTGGCTACCAAGGGCTAATATACAAATTTTTTTTTAAACAGCTTTTTCAGGTTCCAGCAGTGCATTAAAAACCATGTATTTCACTTCAGGAGGAAGCTGAATGCTTCAGATCCAGATCACATTTGGAAGAAGTCAGCAAAAGAGGCTAGACTCCTGACAACGTCCACAGATCTGCTTACTGAGAAATAAGCACAGGAATTCAGAAAAGTAGCATAGCCCCTTCCATTAGCTCTGCTCAAAGCCCCAAGCACAGCCAAGCTTGCCATGATATGACTTGCATTGTTCCTCTACCCACTCACCAAGACTGGGCTGCATCTACTTCTAAGCACTGACCACGTCTCTTCCCTCCTTTAGTCCAGACAAAGCCTGCAGTAAACAGTCAACTGCCTCTCTTTATCTCAGATCTGTGCTCGTCTCTGTTGAAGAGTCACAATAAAGTATATCCCACAGAAGACACTGGCTGAACCTCCCTTTTGAAGTGAAGAATAACGTAAATTACTTGCAGTAAACGATGTATCACAAGGATGGAGCCTACGCTTGCTTCTGGTAAAATATACCATCAAATACCTGAATGAATTAATAATTTTTGAATGAGACAGAAACCCCATGTGTCACTGCCAAAATATGCCTTCCAAGTGTTAAATCCAGCTCTGACAGAAGTTGCTAGATATGTCTGACTCAGGTGGCAAGGTTCATTTCCAGTTCCAAGGCTATCAGCCATTTTTGCCAGGAACACTTGGACACATCTATGTCAGGCTGTTTAAGAAAAATGTGTGCTTTTCGTTCTGAAATTTAAGCTTCACGAACATCTGTGCCTTTAACTGATAAAGGAAATGTTGCAGAAGTAGGTCTGAAGAAGTAAAACTGCAGCTTAAGATCCACAAAATGTTCTAGGGAAGTCCTCCTAAGGGAAAACATCTCAAATGTTCCTTGACTCTCCCCCTCAAAATCTACATGATGCTGCTGCTTGTGATGTGGTGCATGCTCTATTTCATTCTTGTAAAATTATCATCTTAAGGCAGCCCTGCTATAGTGAACTGATGCTGGGTAGTATCTACCTGGTATTTCTCCTACTGCTTGTTCTTCTTTTCAGAGGGCTTACAGAAGTGCAACTCACCTGAGTAATTAAAAGTAATCTCTGACAGGCACACTTTGACATAATTGAGGGAATCTTGCATACTTAGTTTTGAACTGTGACAACTTCTCCAGCCTTACCTTTCCTCCAGCCTTACACCTGCACACTTTTTTGTTGTTGCTGTTGCTGTATATGTGTAGGTTCTGTATTGACCTTTTAACACTCACTGTGTATCTTTTACTTCCACTGGCAAAGAAAACAGCTGCTTTCTCAATGTCAGCTGTGTGTGCCAAGTTTATCATACTGAACTGTATAATTGTGCTTCTGCATTCAATAGTTAGGCCATGAGTCCCCACTATCTGTAAGGCAAGCCATTTCTCAGAAGCTATGAAATCAAACGGGGAATTGACAAATATCGGCTGTGTACAATTCTTGTTCCAAAGGAAGAATTAAAGAAAAAAAAGGGTAGTTTTCCTTGTGATGTGAGTGTACATGAGCTTAACAAGGCAATTGTGAATGAGAGCAATCTACCAGCATTTCCTCCCACTGGGGCAGTGTTCTTGGGACTAACTTCTTTGGATTTCTGAGTAATCACTTGCATATACTATGACTTACAAACAGGTCGGATCTTGAAAGTAATACAACACAGAATTCCACATCTTTGTCTCATAAAAGTCACATTAAATTATCAGCCTAGTGCTTTCCTAGCATATTGTCTCACTGATCTTTAAAGAGGCATCCTGGTGTTGGGGGAACAGTTATCTAGGTGATAATCAGTGCTGAGACGTCAGAGTAGCACAAAGAAATCTGAGAGCTATATAAACATTCAGCTGAAATTCCTTTATGCAGGCAATTTTCCCTCCACTATCCTTCTGAACTCCAAAAGAAGCATAAGCCCTGACTCAGGCAATGCGAAGTGTTTGCTCTGGCACCCAAGCCAGCAGATGTGACTACTTGGCATCCTTTCCTGAGACTTGAACCTCATGGTATGTCTATGCCAAATGTACCCACATTATGCAAGAGTAATGGAAATTCGCCAGGCAGAGCAATGCTATGTTTTCCTAGATAAATGTTGCTCAGTTTAATTGTGAGGAACTGACTGATAAAAGCCTCAGTGATTACCTTGTTTGCCTAACTGTCTTCATTCTGTGAAATCCAGCACTTTTACTGGCACAGATAACATACAAAAAACATGAGGGAACAAATGTGTTAGAGCAGCAAAAGAGGCCAAGCAAATCTCCTGGTGAAAGGTGAAGCACCCACCCAAAAAAGGATTTATTTTCTCCTTGGAAGATAAGCTGATTGCACAGAAAGACCACTAAGAATAGTTTCCCATCTGACATAGTTCAAGTGACTCAAGCTGCATGGTCACAGTGAGCTGTTCATTTCAGTTTTTCCCTTTCCCCAATTCCAGGCAAAGCTCACCATGGAAAAATGCTGGGATGAAGGTCATTTGCCTTTGGCAGAGCCTGAAAAGTGAGACAGAAATGTAACAATTTGTGCTACACAATATCTGCAGAATATAAGGCAGGAGAAAATTAAAATTGAAATAAAATGTGCATAGGATTAGCCAACTGAAAGACATGCATTAAAATAAAAAGTTATCTTGATTATCATCATCTTGCCCTTCATTTGAACCAACTACCATTTGCCTACAGCCATTGTACCACTGCAAAACTTTTTGCTTCATATTTGCACACTTCTCATAAAAATATAGTCCTGTTTCTGCCTGTGATCTCAGACCACACTCCCAAAACTTTAAATGTAATTTGTTTCCTTCAACAGACAAAGGTACTTGGCACAATCTCACTCAATAGTATTCAACATGCTCCTGATACACACAGATGGGGCAGCCCAGACCAAGCAAAGTCAGGGATATGTGCAGGTAGCTAGGATTTTGCTCTGAAGGTGAGGAAGGTTGTATATATCCCACAGAGCCTGTTTGAGTGTAACAAAGCTATTGTCACCCAACCACAGCCTGATAAAATGCCCGGAGCATGCAATGCCTTTTGTTGCAAGATCTTTCACTCTACAGGGGGGAAATGCTATTGAAATTGGAAGAACACCTAAAGTAGCAGCAGGGGATTGCTGCTACACTATTAGTGCAATTGATTGCCTCAGCAAATAGCCAGAAGTAGCCACTTACCTCCTAAGTTACTTCCACTGCAGTAATCAAGTTCTTGTTAACAAATTTCAACCATGAAGGAAATCCAAAAGAAACTGGCTTCTAACCCTGGACTTCACCATCACAAGAACTGGAGAAGACACAGTGAATCACAAGGTTCCTGCCACTTATTATCCAGAGGCCAAGGGAAAATTGAACCATTTTCACAGCACTTTGAAAGGTTGTTTACAAACTGTTGGCCTAGAAGGGAAATCCTGGAAACCATTCACTGTAGATGTCTTACCTAACCACTGTTCTGACATGCAACAAGCCATATTTATCCTGCAGGGATAGGAGCAAGGTGCTAATGTTTTCCAAAGCCCCACATGAAGAAGAGTTACTGCACAGTAATGGCTGAATGGATTGTTCACAGTGAATAACTTACTCAATTAAAAAGTCTTTTTTTTTTAATCTGCAGACATTGTTGTTTCTCAGTTATTCGTTTGAAATTATTGTCTGAGTTATTTGTTGTCCACAGCAATTCATTGCATGACTAGTCAAAAGAATGCTAAAACTCACAATACTGGACAGAGAGCAGATATTTCTTTTCCTTGATTAGCAAAATGAGACATTTTGAATCAAGTCTCTGCTTCAATATTTAGACTTTTGAAACAGAAAACAGCCTTGCAAAAATACTGTGTGATATTTACTTAAACGCTACTGTTTCAATAGCTAGTAGTAAATTCACTCAATAGACCAGTTGTGAAACTTAGCAGAAAAAACATGAATAATCAAACTACTTAAATCATTTACACACAGCATTATCTGATGGTTAAATAATGTTTGCCTACTTTCAAACACAGTTGTCCATTGCCTGCAGCAGACTTTACAGGACATATCTTCAAATTCACACTACGAGAGTGGTTTACAGATCCAAGCTAAAACTAATTCTACTACTTCTTTCATACAAGTTTAAATTTAAAAAAAAAATAAAAAAAAGGAAAATTGAACCCCAGCTACACATACAAATCAGAAATTGTGAAATATAGGATCAGTTGACCACATACATCAGGAACAACAGATGAGTGCTTCCAGCATCCCTGATGGACTGACCTCAGCTACACATACAAATCAGAAATGGTGAAATATAGGATCAGTTGACCACATTCATCAGGAACAACAGATGAGTGCTTCCAGCATCCCTGATGGACTGAGTTGCTTGTTTACCCCCTACTAATGTTCCCCAGGAAAAAAAAAATCAGTTGTGTCAAGCTACTAAGAATTCTGTCAGCATGTAACAACTAAAAAATCCTATGCATAATAAAAGAATATTGAAAATACATGTATGGACTTTGGATATTCTTTATTGTTCAATGGTTCAGTTGGTGTACTAAAATGTATTTTAAGATGGTATTTTGGTTACTTTCAATCTCTACTTGACACTTATAAGCAATTTAAAAGAATTAAAGTATTTCATATACTAGTTGTTATTCTTCTTGCTGAAGGGATAAACACATTCCACAGAAAGGAAATTACAGGTATGCAAGTTACGTGGGGTGACAGGTCTATGGAGCAAGGCAACATTCAATGTTTCATTTTGCTAATGGACTGGGCTACAAACCTCTTCCTTAGTAAGAAGCGTATGGATAAAGTATATACACACATTCTTTGCTTTTTTACAGTAGTCCAACAGGATGCTTTCTAAGTTATTCTTACCAAGTGTCAAAATGAGTCTAAGTGACAGATTATGTATTTGCTTACCTACATTTAACACTGGCATTTCTCCATTCACTCACACTAGGGTAAATAAACTGAGACTCTGGCTCCATATTCCCCCTTGTTTGATCTCACTGTAGATCAGTGATGCCAAACCACCAGCACTGGCAAACAGAGATCTGGGCTGGCACCAATGACAATGAGCAAACAACACTTTCAAAACATGTTTGATGCCAGATAGCAAAGAGCACCCTCCCTACTTCAGGAGCTTGTTGCTAGAGAGGCTTTCAGCTCCAAAATCTGCAAGTACCTCTTGCATGTGGCTGGAAGGGCCAACACGTCACTTTTTTTCTGCAGCCCCCAAAAATAAATCCATTCTAGGTATCCCAAACAGCGACACATAGGTGGTTTCTCCTGATCTAGTCAATGCAAAACTGTGTCTACAAGTAAGCAAACCAAGCTCAGTAAGATGCAAGAAGCACACCTACTCCAGATAAAATTTTCAGCTGGTATAACCATCATTTAATACCTTTCAGCTTTTAATAGGCAGGCATCTTCAGGAGGACACAACAAAACAAAAGAAGAATGCAGAAAAAGAAAAACACACCAAAGCTAGGCAGGGCAAGAGTGAAAAAATGAGAGAGAAAATGAAGGTATGTGCTCTCACTAAGCTGCTGCCACCTGTGATCTCTTGGCACCTATTTGATCTCTTTTTAGGTTTATTATTAGATTTATTACTAGGTTTAGATTGGATATTAGGAAAAGAATTCTTCACTGAAAGGGTTGTCAACATTGGAACAGGCTGCCCAGAAAACCAGTAGAGTTCCCATCCATGGAGGAACTGAAAAGACATGAAGATGCAGCACTTGGGGACATGATATAGCGGTGGACTTTGCAGTGCTGGACTTGATGATCTTAAAGGTCCTTTCCAACCTAAACGAGTCTATGATTCTATCCCCTCTCCTGCCACGTGGCACTCCAGCCTGGCAGCTGAGAGGGCCAGGGCAGACCCTGCCGAGGCAGCGACTACACCTCTAGGGCCCGCTCGCCTGTATCGTGTGCCTGACGTTCCTGGAGGGATCAGCCCAGCCTGGCTCCCCCGCTGGGGCCTGGGCTCTCACTGAGTGCTGCCAAGGGCTGCTTTACATCTCCGGGAGCAGGGATGGCCAAGTCGTTTCCTCTTAAATTACAGCAGTCCCCACTCTCCACCCAAGGGGCTTCAAGAGGCCGTGGGGGCCGAGAGCGACGGGGCATTGGATTATCCGCAGAGCTAAAACAAGAGGTGGCTCTCTGGGCTGGCACCCACGCCCGAGCCCGCGTCTACACCCGACTCCCTGCCCATACCCACAGGGACACAAGCCCTCCAGCCCAGCCTGCGCCCCACGGCGGCACCGGCCCGGGCAGGGCTCCGCTGCCCGCCCGGCCGAGCCTCGTCGCCCCCACCAGAGGGCGTCGCGACCCCGCGTTCGGGCGGGCCCGGCCCCGCGCGCCCCTCCCGGCCCCGGCGGGGCATCGCCCCTGCGCTGGTTCAGGGGCAGGAGCGGGGCGGCGCGGAGCCCCGCCGCCGCGGTTCAGGCTGTGCAGGGAGGTGTTTCCTGTTGAACTTGATTCCCAGATTGACGGGAGTTTGGTGGCAGGGATGTGAGCGCCGCTTCCCTTGAGGAAACTCTATATCAAAGAGGTTTCTGTGTAGTAGCACACCCTCTGCTATTTGGGCAGCTAGTGACTGGTTGCGGGGAGGGGGTACTGCTGGAAAAAAAAACAATTGTGAATGTGGATAATCTGAGCTGGGCCTTTCAAAGTTCACACCCCGTGAAGCTGGAGAGCAGAGCCAGGCGGATGAGAGAGGGATGTTTCATAAGAATCAACTGGCTGTTGCAGAGCAAGACCGGGGAAAAGTGGTCCCCTCAAGACAAATGGCATTGCCAGACCATATTGGTAAGATTGAAAGTTATAAATACAACTGAAGACAGAGAATTTGCCAAAAGAAAAAATAAAAAAGAGAGAGAAAAAAAAAAGACAGAAAACAGATGCAAAACAACAACAAGATGCCAGAATAAAATGAATCTTAGGCCAGCACTGGAACATACCACAATCCCTCACCGTTCAGGATGATTTAAAAGGATGGAAAAGGGATTAAGTTCTAATCCAGCAGTTGCTCTGTTTGAATTAATCTCGTAGGAGTCAGTCAGGATATATATATTTACAGAGGTGGAGAAAGAGAAGAATGAAAGCAAGAAATTGCTGGATGAAGCCCTGAATATAATCTGAGGAGACTTCAGATAGTTCCTTGCACCATATTCATTTTAAAGGCTGATTGTATGATTCAAACCCTCACAGATATTTCAAAAAGAAAAGGTGACATTGCTAAATATGCTGTTCTCTCTGCAATACTGAGCCCCAAGTCTCCCTGCCAGCTGTTGGCTGCAGCAGAGGCAGTAGCCATTTCATTCACACTGGCTGGGGCCCTCTCCATCACTGCAGCGCTTTCCTTGGCTGTGATCTTGCTTTCAAATGCCACTGATTTTCTGGGACAGTCCCAACTGTGAGGAAACTGTCCCACTGAGTCTTGAGTTTCCTGAGAGACTGAGTGATTAAAGAGATTCTTCTTCCTTTTGAACTCAAATGTTTTCCAGAGCTGCTTTCTCTTCCCTGCACAACACTATCAATCTGAGGCAGGGCACTGAAATATCTACACCAGCACTGCCAAAAACAGCCTTGCATATTTCCAAGCAGTTATGCAGCCTTTAGTAAATCACCTAAGCGTGAGGAAACTGTGCTTCAGGCAGTGCAGAAAAAGACAAATCCAAATGCTGGGGACAAGTAGTATCCAGGAAGGCTTGTGAAGACACACTGGAAGGGAAGACAAAATATTAAGTGCTAGCCCCCATCCCTAACAAACATTATCAGCAAATTTCTTCTGCATGTGTGGATGCCCTTTTACATGTGCAGGTGGATGTATCTGAGGCAAGAACCAGTTTGAAAAAAAGGGAATCTTACAACACCCAGCACAGTGTGCTCTAGTCCCATAATTATGGTACTCTTTTTAGCAGTTATTACTATAAACAGTGCTGGGTTTATAGTTTTCTAGCAGCCCTCAGTATCTCCAGAGGGACCAGCAGTTCCTTTCAGAACTGAGATCACTCTTGATGATATTGTAATATTTTTTTAAAAATCCAGACCAGCATGGCATCAACAGACCTGAGTTTAATCTTTCTTTTCACAAGTATCAAAAAGTAACACATTTAGCAAGTTAAAAAATACCTTTTGTGGTGTCCCACCCTTAAGGGGAAAGGGAGCACTCAAAATTCACAGATGCTCATGGCCAAAAAGAAACAATAAAAGTCAGAGAGTCTGCAAAAGAATCTTACAGAGTTTTATTAGTAATTTATAAACCTGGCATGGAAATTGGTATAAATTAGTCCCTTGTCACATAAGCCCATGGGAGGGTGGTGGGTGCTTGACCTCAAACTCTAAGAGAAGGGAGTCTTTTGAGGAGTCAGAGCATTTCCAATTACAGTACTTACCTGTTTGTTGGGAACTGAGGGAAGGCAGGGAATGAGATCATGCAAGGGAAAAAAAATTACAAAATTACACTAAGTAGGACTATGAGCCTTTCCTTCCCATGTCAAAAGCAAACCAACAAATACATGTTCTGCCGTTGTGGAGGTAAAGAAGGAGATGAACACTGAACGGCAAAGCCATCTTTTCAAAGACTTATAGTGCAGGTAAAATGAATGAAAAATTCCAATGGTCCCCAAAAGTAAATACTTAAACTGAGCTGGGTGTATGCAACTGAGCTGGGCATATGCAACCCACCCACCAACAGTACAGTGCAGGTACTTGGGATATTTTCAACCAGGGATGAGAAATGAGCACACACTGGTAGTGCCACTTTTCAGGCAACAAGGTCACAGCTGGGATTCCAGACTTCCAGCGCCAGCCAAACACTGAGGCCTGGGTTTGCTCTTCAGTGCTGTTTTGAGCATAAAAAAACACCTACCTTCAAACACCACTGTCTGCATTCTCATTTTTTCCAGGAAAATGTTGGCAATTATATTACCCTACCAATATCAATTGTGCATTTGTGTCTGTTTCTGTACAGCTTGTGCACTGGAAATGTGTTTTGGCTTTAGTTCAAATCCACTTCAGTGCCCCCAAAGAGATCTTCATTGTTCTAAAGGCTTGCTGAGATTGTTTCCAGTTTATACACAACTGTTTCTAAACCCTGGGACCTGTGCTTTTGGTTGTCTATCAGGAAAGAGTGGCAGAGATTAAAGAAGTGCATGCCTTTGGCTGCATACTTTAAAATAAAACAGCCGTGGTTTTCAGGAACCTCTTTTAAGGTGTAATAAATCCAACTTTCTAAATGCCCAAGGCTGTGTTTATCTAGAAGTATCTTGGGGGAGATTGCTATGTCTATTAATCTGTTTTCCTGTTTCCTTACCTCAGGGCTTAAAGGCTGCATAAACCAACCAGCTAGAAGGCTGTAAGGAAAAGTCTCCACAGACAAGTATCTCCCTCTGCTTTCTGTTCTTAAGCAACACTCCTGGTGCAGGGGAGTCATTAGACATTCTTATAAAGCAGGAGCAGTAGATGAGGGTGATAGGCTAGGGACAAACCAGAATGACCTCTGTCTCAGAAGAAACCTCAAACCTCTTCAGGACCTTTAAAAGAGTTAACAAAACAGTGTATAAAGGACAACCGGTGTCTGGTTTTTATTTAGACCTTCAAAAGGCTTTTGATAAAGTTCCTGAGAAGAGGCTATAAAGGAAACTTAGTAACCACAAGGTGAGAGGTAAAGTCCTGCATGGATAGGGGGAGAAAAAAGCCCACAGCTCAGGGCATGGAAACAAAGAGGAGGAACAAATGGTCTATCTCAGCATGGAAAGGGCTTCCATGTAGGGTGCCCCCAAGATTAAAAATATGACATGTGCCTGGGATATTTATTAATGATTGGAAGGCCATGGTGAAGAGCAAAGGTGACAAAGTTTGTGTCATGAGAAATTGCAGAGGATGAAAAAATTAAGAGAACTGAGGTTGTGAATGAAATTAAGCACACACAAGAGAAAAACACTTTGTAGAGAACACTACAAACTACTTATGTGTGTGGGTAGGGTTTTTTAAAATTTCTTTTAAACATCCCCACATAAACCAGGCACCTGTACAGTCAGCTCAAAGAAACTGACTCCTGACCATGCAGTGGTGGTTGACAAAGCATCAGTCTTTTCTAAAAACTTATTAAAAAGGGTTTAAAAAAAAAAACCAAAAAAAAAAAAACCGCCCCCCTGACCATGCAGTGGTGGTTGACAAAGCATCAGTCTTTTTTAAAAACTTATTAAAAAGGGTTTTTTAAAAACTTATTAAAAAGGGTTTAAAAAAAAAAAAGCCAATAAAGAAAAGACTACAATCCTGTGATTTCATATTAGCAGATGGCATGACCTGTTTTTGCCTTGGCCATCACATTCAGGTTCAGCCCACCCTGCTCAAAGTAGAAACAATGAAAGGAGCTGCCAAAAGGTCTGACAAGGCTGGGTTTCTTCTGCCTCTGCTCTTCATGCAAGAGTCTCTGTCACACTATAAAAGCTTTGGCACATATTTAAACCAGAGTTATGAAATATATTTTATTGCACAGTAATTTGACTTATTGGGCTTTGAAAGCTATCCTTATTAAGAATTGACACTTAAAATCAATATTTATTTGGGGGTGACAGTTATCACAGTTTAGAGCTTTTGCTCAGTCTCAGGTTTTTGGTCACTTTTAACATTAGGCAAAGCTGCACTCTAGATTTGAGAAGGTAAGATCCAGGGCCAAGAAGCATCCGCAAGGCTTACTCAGTAAAAATACACACTACTAAAAGAAAATTTATATTTTTAACCTCTGGGATCCAGTTCTGAGGAGAAATATGAGAAAGGGATATTTAAAACTGCTTTTAGTTACTGTGCTTAAAGGTGAAATTATAAGCTACATGAAACCTGTTGTGGGACAGATAACAATCACATAGGTAGGTATAGCATGACAACTGATAGAGAACAGGACAAAGTCTCACGGCTGATCACTGAAGAATGAGGATCATCTCAGTTCAGTTCAGCTATCTAAAAGCTTGGTATTGAAATGAAAAGCTTGGCAGTGGTAGTGAAAGGAGAGAGACAAATCCATATCCAAGGGACCATTCTCTGAAAGTGCCTATGAATCCTATGTGCTTATTCTGGCTGGGATGGAGTTAACTTTCTTCATAGCAGTCCTGATGGTGCTGTGCTTTGTGTTTGTGTCTAAAACAGTGTTCATAGCACACTAATGTTTAAGCTGTTGCTGGACAGTGCCTGCACAGCATCAAAGATTTCTCTTTTTTCCACTCTGTCCCCACTTCCTGGAGCAAATAGGTGAGAGGAGAGCAAGCAGTCATGACAGCTGATCTGAACTGGCTGAAGGGATGCTGCATGCCATGTAGTGGAATGCTCAGCAATGAAAACGGGAATAGAGAAAGAACAAGGAACTTTTTGGCTTCCAAAGTGTTCAGTGCTTGGAGACTGGTTGTTCTGCTTGTGGTTTTCCTTTTCTCCTTCCTTCACCAATTAAACAAGTTTTCTCCTTTTGTTTTTCCTCTTCTGTCCCCCATCCTGCTGTGGGGACAAGTGTGAGTAAGCAGCTGTGTGGGAGCTCGGCTGCTGGACAGGATTAATCCACCACAATAGCAATTATCCTATGTTCCTAAATGAACTGTCTGCACATATGAAGGGTGAACCAAGACAAATGTAAGTCTTGTAAAATGGGAATAAAATAATCCCAAAAAGGATACTTGTGAGTAAATCATAGAGAAATGGGGGCTGGATTACCTTTATTGAGGGGAGATTTCTGCAGAGCATCTCAATAATATTTTTTGGATTCTAACAGTCTCTGTCTCAGATGATGGTTTACCTATCCATCCCACATGCATAAAACAGATTCCTGTGCAAAGTTATATCTATGAAGCAGTATTTAATGTGCTCCTGAACAATCCATCTGAGTCCTGTGCCTGTGGCAATATCACAGGAAATGCCAACACACAGCACATAAAATGTCAGCTCTCCACAAAGCAAGAAAAGAAATGCTATTCCTTTATGTTATAATATGATGCCTCATGCAGTTTTCTTCTAGGTTTATATTTGGTTTCCTGAAGTTTTTGAAGCAGGACCATACAAAACCTGCTCCATAGGGCCATGATACTTAATGGGATCAGTGTAGTAAGGGAGACTGATATCTCAGCTTTAATCTGCCATGTGGCCACAAGTAAGCGACCCCATCTCTCTGTATTTTGTTTTCCTTCACCTATCTGGATTGTTTATTTGAATGTAATCCCTTTAGAGAGAAACTGTTTCAGGCTTTTTAGGTACAATGGCAGAGATGGCTGTCCTCTGATGTATTAGGATGTGCATAGTAGCTCCATGGCTAGAGGAATCTGACTGGATATACTGTTGGGTTCCATGGCAAACCACCAAAGTTTGCCTCCACAGATGCTCCTGGTTTTACTTTCTCCTACAGTATCAGATTAGGATTACCTTCACACTGTCACAGTCTTGTTACTACTGAATTTTTCACAAGCCCTCTAAGCCTCAGGAAAGGCAAGCTGGCAACTATAGGCCTGCTAAGCAGCTCTCAGCCCCATCAGGGGTACTGCACAATTGTAGCCAGTAATGGGGATGACTGGCAAGCACACTTTCCATTTCTGCTGTGGGAGCTTCTGCAAAGCCTGGAGACAAACAGGGGAGAAGGTCTAGGGACTGGAAAGCTGCTCTTAACAGAAGTCTCTTAAATAAAGGTTAAAAATAACTTCTGTTGATTTCAGAGCAAAAGTCCTGAGAGAAGAGGGAGGAGGAAGAGGAGGATTCCAGTCCAGGGAGCAGCCAAGCAAAGCAGCGTGTCCCTGGAACAGGAGGAGTGGAGGACATGCCTTCTGCAGGGATTATGCAGAGCTGCTGGAAGTGAAGCCTGAAAACCGGCAGAACGGAAGCTTGGAAACAGAGCCCTGGGCTGAAGCGGGTAATTTACCTTATTTGAAATAAAAACAGCTTAAGTTGAAGCCAGCCGGAAATTCAGCTGACTTGAAGCTGCAAGCAAAATTAGCATAACACTCTGCAGGTTGAAACATGGGGGAAGCAGACTGAGGGATTGAGCCTTGACGTTTGGCAGTGTAAGGAAGCTGCTACTGCTTTTGCAGTGCTATTCAAAATTATCCCTTAAAGCTAAAATCATTGCAAGACCAAGCTAGAAGACCATAATAGTGCCTGTTGGCCTTAACTGCAACAAGCAAAAAAAGAAAACTGCAGCAGAATCATCATTAAAAGGAATAAGACTATGACTAGCCCCCACCCCAGATTGGCAGAGCATGGTAAGTACAACTGACAGACTGAAACATCTCGGCCAGGAGTCTGTCAGTGTAAATCAGTGTAGCTGTGCCACTGACTTCCACAGTGAAGCCAGGGCAGTTCATTCCATTAAGAATCCAGATCTTGAATGCAAGTAGGTATAGCCTGTGTCTTGCAAAGTGCTCTTTGCTGGACAGGGGCTGGGGGAGGAGGGGGGGTCACAATCCACCCACTGAAAGACCCAAGGTAGCTTTCATAACTTAGCTCCAGCAATCTAATCCTAGAAGCCTTCTAATCTTAGTGGTTGCCAGACAGGCTAACTCAGCCATGCGAGCTAATGTATCCTGCTACTGCTGTAAGGCTTATTCCGGTCCCCAAGCTAATTCCTGTAGAGCTAGCTTGTAGAGTTAGCCTGTATAATTCAACACTACACTGCACTGGCAAACCCTTTAGGAGTGTGGCTGTGTATGTGTGCAAACAAGAGAGTGCAGTTAAGTGATGCTGTACTCCCAGACTTGTGTATATCTGGGAATTTTATTTGCCCATGTACTGACGATCAAAGATCCAGTTCTTTTCCTGATGTTTACAAACCAGTTCCTATGTCAGTAAGTGGCTTAATTTGAATGACATAGTGATTAATGTAGTCAGCTATAATAGGGTACCAATGCTTCTGCTTCTGTTTCCTTTGAACTTACACTAGCAGCAACAATGGTAACCTCTTCTTATTTGAAAGCAATGCTTTCTCAAATATGGAGATTTTGCACCACTGTGCCAAGATGCAAGGCAATGTCATTGCATGCAGAGTAAGATAGTGTTGTGTCTGAACATCATCATAGTCTTACTGCAAGGTAATATTTTTGCAAGACTGGGAGTGGATTTTCTGGACTACAAATACCACAGGAGTCTCACTGAAAGGATTCCTTCAAAAGGGATTCACGATATGTATTTTCTTACAGAACATGCAGAGGAGTCACTGTGTCATTAGCGTGCCATTTACCATCATTTATTGAGTTCATCTGAGTTTTGTTACAATATCCCAGTGTCTCAGGATCTCTGTTGCCTTTAAAGGAACAAGCAGCAGGGTGGAACATGTGATCAGAAAGTTCACCAGTGTTTGCAGTGAAGCATAAACATGAATGAGCCTAGACATGCTTGGAAGCCCAAGAAAGTATTAATAAAACTTACTCTGTGTTTTTAATGAAAGTGTTTGTAGCAGTAAGATCCCAGAAGTTGTTTTCAACTAGAGGAATATGCACAAATATAGCTGAGGACACAGCAAATGCACATTTTCTAAAGGAAGCATTTCTATGTCGTTATCTTCTGCCTGTAAAAAAAACAGATCTTAGCTGATATTTTGAGATGAACCAACTTCTGTATATCATGAATTCCACACACATAAAAGGAGTAAAAAATACACAGTGGGCTTTTTTAAAAACCTGTTTTCCAGAAAGAAATACTGTTGCAGACATAAAACTTTTTCCAGGCTTGCCCTGGGCACTCCTTGAAATATGCTGTGTGGACAATACGCACTCAAACCTCTGGCTGTCTCTAGGAGATATTCATCCTGTCTCTCTTTGGCAAGCTGGGTTTCCTGTCCAGCCCCACAGGATTTATTG
The DNA here is from genome assembly GCF_014805655.1 of Passer montanus. Taxonomy (NCBI): domain Eukaryota; kingdom Metazoa; phylum Chordata; class Aves; order Passeriformes; family Passeridae; genus Passer; species Passer montanus. The sequence continues at coordinate 19,248,336 of NW_024366591.1, read as the reverse complement.
GTTCATTGTGGTGGAAAAAAATTGAGGCTAGTGACCAACCATATATGGGTATGGAAAAACCAAGATGAGCTAGAAGGGGAAAAAAAAAAGTGGGTATAATTACAAGTCAATTAAATATAAATCATGGTAAGGACAAGAGGAAAGGAGCAGCATGCAGAAACCTGCAAGAAATACAGGTGTTCTCTGACTTTCTCTCTCCACCCCTGTGGATTAGCAGGGCTTAGGAGCAGGACCCATACTGGCACTGTGAATGTCTTCACATCACCTGGGTGGGATTTCCAGCCATTGGCAAGCTCGAAGTAGATTAACAATGCTGCAGAATTGTTAGAAAGCAGTGGAAGGATGCTAAGATCTTTTGGCCAGGTTGGTTTTTGCTTCCATTATTGCCTGGTAACATATAACTCTTTATATGGGGCATAAAATTGCTCTTTACTAATGTTTTTCTCATTCAAAGGTCCGCAAGACCACAGTGAAAGTTAAAGAGGAGGAGTGCATGACTCAGTGGGACTGCTGAAAGCAGACAGCCATTTTTGGCAAAGAGGGACTTAATCTGCTCTCTCATAAGGGATAACCTGTGCCAGTTGTCACCACCATAGGCTGTGAGCACATGTGGCAGAGAGGGTGGCAGCTGGGGGTCTGCTTTTGCCACTGTGCAGGTTTACCCAGCTCCTGCAAGGCTGGTAAAAGCCACGAGCCCTTCTTTGTTCAAAATGGAGTACAGGCCCAAAAATGACAGGCCAGAGTCAAAGCAAAGCAGGCCAAGGTAACTGAGTCCCATCAGGAGTGGAAAATGGCCTTCACTCATTCAAAAGAGTCAAAAACCCAAAGAGTGCTTTTTTCAGAGGTACTGTTCCAGTTCTGACTCAAAGGCACAAGCAGCACAAAGCAGTGTGGCTCAACAGATGGTTCATACCAAATCAGCTGCTGGCCAGTGTGTTAAAAAAACCCTTAAATTGTCAGTTAGTCTGTGCTTCATTATTTGCTTCTTACCCATTTCTACTGAATCTATACCAGCTCTGATAGGCGACAGTGCCATTGAGAATCTGCTGATTCAAATCCCTCCCTCCTCAGCAGAAAGCCAGTGGGAGGAAGGAAGAAAGAAACCCAACTCGACATTCTATTTTTCCCCCTTCAAATAAACCCTAAATTGCTTCTTTAATGCACTCGAGGTTTTGAGCGGGGTAGGAAGCTCTGATACAGAATGGGGCTACAATTTTGTTAAAGACAAGCTCTGCAGCAAGCCTATGAACTCCAATAAATTTGTAACTCTGTTCCCAGTCAGAAACAGAACAATAGCCTCTCCTGTTTAATTGTGGATTGCAGCAAGTGGTTTCCTGCTCAAACCCTCTTGTAATGTAGTCCTCTCCTTTTAATCATCAAAGGTGATCTCTGCCAAAGCAGCTGACAGTTGCATTTGATCAAGTGTAATAGGAACAGTCAGATCTTCCAGGATCCTTGTAGTTACCCATTTTCCATGTGTAATTCCAGTCTATTTCATACAAGTTTAATATGACAACTGTATTACAAAATTAGAGGGAGGATTTGGGGTGAGATGACTCACTGATTTTTTTTCTTTTTTATTAGAAAGTATGATCTCAGAAACAAAAGCTATTTTCTATTCCCAGCTCTTCTACTGACCCCCTGCATGACCTTGAACAACCTTTGATGTCTAGATCCCTTCTTCCATTTTGCCTGTCATTGCAATTTAGACACTGTGAGCTCAGTGGTGCAGTGACTGCCTGGTTTTGGGGTCCCAGCACAACAGCTATGACAGATAAGTGCTCACTTAGAGTTGGTGACATCTGGACTTTAACACCACTCACATACATTAGTAGCTGTATAAATATTTATATTTATCACAATATATATGTTTGTGTCTGTATGTGTACACATGCAAATATGCTCCATAGTGGTTTTAAATTTGAGAATGAGTACTTTAGGGATAAGGAATCCCAATTTTAAAACCAAGAAAGAAGACCCAACCTCCATCCTTCAATACAACTACACTTCAAATAGATTTTCCAGCAGAACTTCTTTTGGGCTCTGCCCTATGGTTTTCACAGTTCAATTTACTTTGACCCTGGCAAAGCAAAGCAAAGCAAAATGTCTGTTCCTTGTGCCCACTGCTTTCTGGACCCACCAGTGATGCTCAGATGTATCCACTGCCCAGGTGTAGACCTCATCCACTATGCAACGATTCCATTTTTGTTTTATTATGCCACAGGTCAAGAGGAGCATCAAATCCCTCTCACTTTTGTCAGATGTCAGCATTTGGGAAGGTGGTTGGTGGTGGGGAGGGGAGGGGGGGACGGAAGACAGTCAAAATGAAAATGGTTTGGTTAATTAATTGCAAGCACTGCTTGAAGGACCAGCACGTATATTTAATCAGTTGCCTAGTAACAAACGGTGTATGATGTGAATGCTATCAGCCCGCAGCGTGAGCAAGGGATGGACCCTTTCTGTTTTTATCAGCTGCCAGCATGCATACTCTGGGCGTTGCATGCCCTTGTGCTCAGAAGGGCTTCTCTGCCACCTCACAAAAGCTGCATGGTAGCAAGGGTCCCCCCCATTTTGGCTCTGCCATTCCTGCTCCTCCCCCAGACATCTCGGAGAGAAGACTGTCTCTTCTTACAGGGAGTGACCTTTTCAGTGGTGAATCAAATGACAAGAAAAATTATCCAGATCTCCCCTCCCCTCCACCCACCTTTTTTCTTTATGAAGTTATCTACACTCTGGGAATAGAGCGCAGGCATTGCTGCTGCTCACGTTCTGTTACTGACACCAGTGTCACCATTAACGGTATATATCTTCCATAAAAACCTGTGCAGAGAAAACCAGAAAATCATTGGAACTAGTACAGAGGCAGAATTAATAAGAAAGTGGGTTTGTTGGTTGTTGGGGGTTTTTTTTTGTCTTTTTTTTTTTCCCAGTGACCTTAAAGAAAGAAGGGCAATGGATGGATAGATGCTGGATTGCAGCACATAAAACCAGCCCAAGACAAACTGTACAGTTCTGTTTCCTGTAGGTGAAAAAATAACTCATGACCTGACAGGCAACTGAACATTGAGTACTCCTTTGGTGCTAGTTTTAGGAGGGAATTTGACAACAAGAATTTGCTTGTAGTTTTCCACCACCCGTATGCCATTATGTTAGCTGGGCCTGATAATGCAAGGACACAAAAAAACACTCATGCTGCCTGTCCGTATTGTGAAAGAGAAATAAAAAAATAACATCCATAAAATAAAAGCTCCCATTTATGTTTTAACATGCCATGACAATGTTTGTGTGTCCTTATCAGGGCTTTCTCTCCTCCCTCCCCCCTCTCCATTTGTAAATCCCATTGGATAAAAGACTACATCTTCCATAAAGAATTCCCACCAGAAATCTTTATAAATCCTCCATCAGTGAAATACTCGGCTGTCATGCTGAGCAGAAGCTAATCTAATTAAGATGGGATCTGCTAAATTTAATAGCCTGCTATGAATTTTTACGGACATCTGGTAACTGGAAGGTTGGAACGACTCTGACACATCAAATACACATTGTCCAAATGACCAGTATCAGGCCGATTATTTTCCCTTTCTCGGTCACTTGTAGCTGATGTTGGATGCAATCACCCCCTCAGGATACACACATGTGACTCCATCTGAAATTAATGGGGGTTATGGTGCGTACATGCTGGAAAGGAGAACTGGGCCCCCAGTGCTTCCTCTAATGTTGTTTTTTCCTGATTAATGGAGGACCAGGATATACCTGCATTATATTTCATTGTTTGCAAATACTGTAAAAGATATGGCAGGGGCTGGAGTATCTGTTAGCACACATGTCTTTGGTATCTGCAAGTTATGAATCCAAACCTGACTGGTAGCTTTCCTCAGTCAAAGCCCTGTGTGACATCCACTGGCTCAGCAGAGGTATTTCCAGTGGGGAGCAGAGGACCTCCATAATTTTGATCATCTCTTCCTGGCCCAACAGTAAGCTGTTAGCAGGACAAGGCAGGGGATTGAGGGTTGGGTTGTTGCTGCTTTTATCCCTTAAGCTTCTAGTATGAAAAATTTGAAACCTTCTAATGGTCCCCAGAAATTGTGATTTGAGCTGTTACAAGGCTGGTCCCATCCCACGAGCTGTTACTTTAAGAAAGAAGCACATTTACAGAAGTGAAGGTCTTTATCACTGTCTTCATGGGATGCAGTCTGAGAATGCCACATTAATGAGCTTCTGGCAACCTTGTGGTTTATTAACTCATCTATAGGAAAGATCACAAGCATTAATTCCACCTAGTAGATTCCATGGGTGTCCAGCTCTCTAAGATCTCACTCTTTGCTCCCTGTAATAAAACCACAAATACCTACACATATACATAGTTTACATTCATAGTTATGTAATTTTCAGACAGGGAGTACATCACACAAAGCACAATGTCCAATTTTTCAGAATAAAGAGTTTTCACTTTAAAACATATATATCCTTATTTGCTGTTTTGGTAAAGAAACCATTTTTCTTAGACTCCCCTTAGCCCCACCATAATAAATGGTTCAAGTAAATTCAGCAACACAGTGGGAATTGTGTCAACCTGAAGTGATGTGTTGGCACTTGAAAATTTAATCTCTTTACCATCCACCAGCCTTAAATCTGTGTAGTGTGACTTTTAAACACTTGCCAAAGAGCAGGGAAGTTACAATGCTGGCTTACAGATTATTTAGGTGCTGGCTTCATGAAATGGGAACAAACTCATGCAGTGCCAAGTGGAGAACACTGGGCTCCATGTAAATTAAGAAAACCTCACTGAAGTAATAGAAATGTTGATTTAGTTAAACTGGAGCGTCTGTAGTGAGAAGAGACAGGAATTCAGCTCAAAGGATTGGGTTCACCACTGGTATAGCCCTATATACACTGTGCAATGGCCAGTGCAAATCAGCATCATGCCTGCTGTGATGCATTGATTTACTCCTTTAAAAACTTTAGCAGACAGCTCCCTGCCTCCCCCACAGCAAGGTGGGCACTGCTGCACTATCTGAAGAAAACAACAGAACAGCAGGTGTCCCTTCTCACCTGCTGCCCAGTATTGTAAGAGCTGGGGGACCTCACAGCCACAAATTTGCTACGCCCTAGTCTCTCTTCATCCCATTCACAGCACTTCTTCCTTCCAAATGTCGACCTCTGCACTCACAGAGGAACAACTTTACTCTACAGTTAGGATATCTCTCATGTTCTTGACAAGTCGTGATCTTGACCTGCCATGGATTAACCATCTGAACAAACAGGAACAGATACAGTCTGCAGAAGGATGTCCAAGGCTTCGTTAGAGTGACACTGGATCAATTGTGTGGACCAGGTTAATGTTGCTTTTTCGTTCTAGGCAAAATGCAGAATTAATTTATAGTGGTGTAATGTGATTCCAGAAATGAGGCATACATCTTGCCTGTAATGGCTTTTGATTATTAATATCCATGTTTGTTTTTCAGAAAGAAATGAGAATGTAAGAGAGTGAAGGGGTTCAAATGTTGTTCATTTTGTTAATGGTAAATAAAATTAAAGTATTAACACGATGAAAGCTAAAAAATATCTATAGTTATTATAGTTGGAGCTAATTTTTACACATTCTAAAAGCATCCTAAAGGACCTGAATAATATGAGAAGTAAAAAAATCATGTCAGTGTGTGGTTCATTCTTTATCTCAAAATTTACAATAAATTATCTCATTTTTCTGTGATAGAACCTACAGTGAGTGGTTTCGTGCATTTAAAAAAAATTGAGTTAGCATTTACAAACAATTCCAGAAGTTTTGTGTATTCCTTTAAAAGAGACGGAGGGAGGGAGGGAGGGTCTAAGAATCAAACTTGCTGCTTTGCGGCCTCCTAATTTAAAAGATAGATGTGCATGTTTCTGACACTAGACATGTGCCATTGTGCTGAGGCAGTGACAGAATTCTTCATTGGTGCTTCCCAAAGTGACAGGAGCTGAAAACAACAGCTAGTGGAGAGCAGAACTGAACACCCACATGTCCAGTGAGTGCCATAGACAGCAATAACTGCCTTGTTTGTGTTATTTATCTGCTTCTGTGAAAATCAGTCTGGGTTTAAAAAAAAACAATTATCAAGATGTAGTCACCTCCAGTAGAAGTTCCTGACAGTGAGGTACAGAAAAGTGACATGTCTGGACTGCTTAGGAGCCCATGGCTTGTCAGGCACACCTTCTTGATGCTTGTGTCAATTCTGTTTTGCTTCTAGCTAGCTCAGGTGGTTTCTCAGGTAGTTGGGGTGTTTTGAAGATTTTTCTCTCTAGCAGCCATATTTCCTGCAGCGAGTTTATAGATGCACTTTAGAGTCCAGTAGGATATGATGCCCTAGCAAGGTACATGGAAGCTGGGTGCCATGCCTGTTGTCATGGCAGTGTCACAGTGCTCTAGGATTTCAAATCCTTCATAGAACTTTACCTACTTGTCAATTTTGTGAGGATGCTGAATTGAAAATAGTTCTTTATTTCAAAGCTAATCTGCTCAGAGGGCAAGTAACAGCCACCCAGGAGATATTCTTACCAGCCACAATCAGCCAAGCTCCTCATGCCTAACTATCCCCAGCACAAGCCCTTCCTCCACTCTGGAATAGCTCAGGATAATAATCTATGCTAAACAAAGAGACAATATTTGCATGTGTGCTCCACTCTAAACTTCCACATGAAAAATGAGATCGTGCTCTGGTGTTCACTGGTAAAGATTTATTGACCAAAAAAAATGCAAACTAGTAACATTGCTAATTTAATGACATAGTGACCAACTCCTTTAATAGGTGTAACTAGAAAATCTAACACAAAGTTTTACTTGTAAGACATCCAAGTCATATGCAAGAGAGAACCTCTAGATGTGATGCCTTTAAAAATTCTGTCTGGATGGAGTAAAATGTTTTTTCCACTGAGGATGATTAGAAAAATCTCCTAAAATACACTGTTTTAACTAGCTACTAAAAATCATAATGGATTTTTTGATGTTAAATTTTGTTAGTGTGCTTGAGCAGCAAGAGGTGGAGAACAGTGATTTTCTCAGAAGATACACATGAAGGATATCAGATCTGCCATTGTAGCAATACCAATGCAGTTATTTTCTCCAGCCTGAGAGCTAGCATCTTGTGTAGGCACCACCCAAATGGGACCGTGCTGCCTAGTAGGCAGCTCCACAAGATCTCTCCTTCCACCCCACCAACAGTTTAGAAAGCCAAGCAATGATTATAAGAAGGTTAAAAATTGTGTTTGAGAGCTACAGCTTCTTCTAACAGCTTGGAGACTTCTCTCACCACAGAAGGTAAGGGCTCATTTCATCAACCTGGTGCCACTCCAGACTTGAGAATAAAATGATTTATCAAAATTATCCCTGCCCCCCATCCCAACTCACAGGACACATAGATCTGTAAGCGCAAAACCTGCCAAGCTCCACACTGTGCATAAAAGCCTGGGTGCACACACTCTTGTTTAAATAGGCTGCCAGACCTATTTATGGGCACATGTACCTCAGGATGGTCCTGTACATCCCCCTGCAGTTTCTAATGATGGAGCACAATTGCCATGAGCAGTGTTTCACTGGAGGGCTGAAAAGCCCCACAGACACGGCTGTCTTGTTCCTGGGATCAGGTGACATGGCTCTGCCTTGGGCAGAGTGACCATGCCCTCAATAGGCTGCAGTGGGACTTTGGCCCTAAATCAATGTTTTCTTGGCTTTATGAATAGCTTGTCTTTAGAAACCTGTATTCTCATGTCTCTTCTCTGAGCCATTTTCTATCACAAGAGGAGTGGCTTCTCACAGCCATTCACTAATGTAGACGTAGGGCAAGGTACAGCACAGCTGTGGAAAGTCTGCAGATGCCCATGAAAGAAGCAATCTCTGGTTGCTATTAAAGGAATGGTGTCACTGAGTGACAGGCCAGGAGCTCTGAGCTCAGAAATAACCACAAGTCCTGATAGAAAAAGTTACATACAGGCCAATGTGAAGAGCTCCAGCCAGAAATTGCACCTGTGCACTTGTTAGGGCAATGATGTGTGTTAAACAGTCACTTTCATCTCCACAGCTAGCAGATGTGTTGGCTGCAGTGTCCCTGAGTGGAGTCAAAGCCCTTTGAAGTTCCTTTGTGTTGGAGAGCAGCTGCAGCAAAGCACAGCTTAAAGGCCAAGCCTACCTAAACTAGTCAGAGCTTATAGCTGGTAATACCAGTTCCAGGTGGCCCACAGTGGAGATTTCAGGTTTTGCTCTGCTTGCATGATAAGAAAGATGGTAGAGCTGGCACTGGATACACATTACAAGTACAACAGGGCAACTAGGATAACTTAAAGATACAACAGGATGACTTAAGGATAACTTAAAAATTCACCAAAGACTAAAAGAGGTTGTAGTTAAACATAGTGGCCAAGTCAAGTTAATGATTCTGGGTCTGGCTTGTCATTAGCTGGGGTTTCCCAAAACAGTAGTGAGTATATGTGTTCATGTCCTGCATGAAATAATCTTGGCATCACAGCAGTATGGACAACTCCTGTGTTAGGAAGAGAGAATGAATCCAGGCTTAGTCAAGTTGTGAAGGGGAACCCAAAGGCAGTCACAAAGAGCTAAATCCAAAGAAAGGAGATCCTATTTCCCAGTGCAAAAATGTCCAAAATTAGGTCAGGAAAATCCAGCCCCAGCCTAATATCGATTGCATCCCCTAATCTAGACTAACCTCTGTGTTTCCTTTCAAGTCACCCACTTTACTCCCTCAGGACTCAGGGTTTGGATTTATAGCTGTTTTCTACGTCAGGTATGAAATGCAAATGTGTTGTAAGGCAGAATAAAGTTTGAAACTGACTGTCTTGTATTTGAGACAAATTAGGAGGAAACGATAAAAAAAAAGCAGACGATAGGGGATACAGTATCTTACAGTCACCCCAAGACACTGACCCAGAAGGAGGCTTGAAAAATTGAGAAGTCCTTGTATCTGTCTGATGAAAGGGAAAGGAATCAGTAATGCTGAACATAGGCTTAGTAGATAAACACTGTTTGAAATAAGCATATCAATTCTTAGCCCCTGAGCTAGCAGAGCATAGAAGCACATGCAAAATCAGAAATATTTGAGTAGTCCTGTTTATTTCAATGGAATTACTCCCATGCTTAAAGTTATGCACATGTTTAAATGCTCTGTTGTAGTCATCTTAAAAAGCAGACACTTTTTCATGCCCTGTAAGTTTTCTATAACTTTAGCATCCAGGGATGTTTCAGGGGTTAAGTATTAATTTTGTGATCAGTACAGATCAGAAACTGAATATTGTTGCAAGGGTAAGGTGGGTTGCCCATTGCATGAAGTAAAGGCACTAAGAATGTAATTCCTAAACTATGCTGTCCTGACTCTTTGGGTTTGCTTTACTTGATTAACATAAATACCCCTTTCTACCCATAATGTAAAAAAATAGTTGCATCATGAATAATTTTGTTTGCATTTCTTTTAAATACTTCTACCAATAACTAACAGCTAAACCCATAAAACAGTTCTCCCAAGACTCCAGGAAATGAGATCCACATTCTTGCCTAAAAGCCATTTTAGGTTATGGCAGTCTAGAGGTACTGTCTGCAGTTTCAAGTGGGGACAACAATTCCTATCCAAAGCTTTATCAGCCCTTGCATGTCTAATCATCTGCTGGTTGACACACCTGTATGGTGTGCAGGACTTCTTGTTTCATGGCATGCCTAGTTCCTATACTGAAATAATAAAAATTTTTAGTTGGTTGAGATCTTGCAACACAAGATTTGTTGTAAAATTCACAAGATTTGTTGTAATCACTAAGTTTTCTTTTATATTTATTTACAAAGCCTTTATAATCTAGGGTGGTGCAATGCAACAAAAAGCTGGCAAGTTGTAATGTCAATTTAGTAGTGCCTGAATAGAAGCTTTGAACATCAGCACAAGAAAACTGGAAGTTTATAATGGGCTGCAAGCCAAAGTGTTTGATGAGTTCCCTAGCCACAGTGCTTGAAAACTCCCCAGCATACTGAGCACAAAGAGCCAAATCTCCTTTCCTCTTTGGAGGTTGCTCTCCAGGATTTACCCTGACACTTGCTGAACAGACTGCATGAAAGAGATGTCTTGTCTTGTTCTGCTGGTTATCATTCTTGCTTTTTTTCCCTCAGAATGATTTCAGCAAAGACCATAAGCTTGTGACAGAGTGAATTTGTGATCTTATCCAATCATCTGGGCTGTTTGCAAAACTTCAGTAGGTGGCAGCGTTTTGTTGATAAATGTTTTGTTATCCAAGTGATCTCATTTAGTGCAACTGTTGCAATATTAATAAACTGAACTTATGATTGCATTTGCCAGGACTGAAAATATTGCTATCCTATCTGGCATTTGCTCTTATCTGAACTGACAACAACATCTATTGTATTTATAAAAGCGGAAAGTCTCTGTGTTCGTATGTGTTAGGGGCAGAGGGGAAACAGAAAACAAGGGGAGAAACAAAGGCAGAGTAAGATTAAAACACTAAGGTTGTTGGGCATCTGATTTGTGATTGTAATAGATGAGGATTCTGGCAATTCTGTTAAATTGTCAGTGCTGGGGAATATGTGGCTTAAAAGAATAGTTAGTAAGTTATTCTCTCACCTCTATCTCACCAGTTCATTTCAAGCCAATCTTGACAGCATCTCTAAGTTACTACTTGGTAACAGTTTGGTAATCTACAGTCAATTCCTACTGGATAGGAAAGGATATCAGGGAAAAATTTCATCACAACTGCTATTTGAGAAGCCCAGATTATAAAAGATATCATGATACGGCCCAAAAAAGAGTCAGTAAGGGTGAAGAGGGCAAGTGCTGCTTTAGTGTCCTGTTAGGGAAAAAAAAAAAAAAAAAAAAAAAAGAAGTTAATTCATCAATACAGCTCCTGTATGTATGTGTAAATATACATGCATACACACACATATACATACACACATGCCTTAATCACTGGGCCTTAATAGAAATAGATAATTTTTTAATAGTAAATTTTCTATGTAATGTATCCCCACTTTTGCCTGTAATTAAAATAGTTTCCTTCATAGTCCAAAGTCCTACACACTGTTCTAAACAAGAACAGCTTGTGCAGAAGAGGACTGTCCTCACAGTCACCCAGCTAACATGCAGTTACTTGAGGTTAAAAAAGAAAAATTAAAGTCTCTGATTCAGTTGAACTCCCAGAAAAGAAGATCAAAGTCATTGGTTTTATTACAGGCCCTTCAGATTAAAACTGACTTAAATACACCAGGCTTTGGGCTAAATCCCACGACCATTAAGATCTATCATGAAAGTGCCATAGACTTAAACAGAAATTGGATCAGGCCTGCTAAAGAACACATTTGGACTAATACAAATCCCGTATAAATTAGATATAATAAATAGAGAAAATGTGCCAAAAGATACCTTATGACCGCATTTGCATATATGAACATAATTTTTATTATTCAGGAAATTCTCTAAGATTGAGCAATCAAGAAGGGAAAGACAGAATCAATGTTGCCAAATATCAAGGTGATTTAGACCTTGTAGAGGAAATTGTATAAAGATTAAAAGGTCTTTCAGCCTTATGAATGAAAGAGAATTGGAAAGAAGAAAGAGACAGCTATGCTATGATAATGGCATTGAGATCAAACATCATTTAGGTATGGCTCAAAGCCTACAATAAATACCTGCTCTCAACTTTCAATACAGAATCCAGTGTTGATCCTAGGGGCAAAAGTACAAATGACATGGGACTAAGGTGTCAGAATAAAATTACACAAATAAAGCAGAAGCACACTCTGCTGGCATTAATAGCAGATGTTTTTGGCAGCTTTGCTTCCCACCATGAATTCATGGGAGGAGTCCAAAAAGTCCTTTACTCATCCTAGATCACAGTCATCAGACCTATTCCACAACTGACATTCAAAAAGTTATAAAGGTTTTATAAAGTTATAAAAGTTATAAAGGTTTTAAATCACACCAGGTCTGGAGTGATTGTGAATGGCAGCTCCTCTGGTTATAAGGGGAAAATAGAAACTGGAAAACTGAGAGGATTGCAAGGAGTTTAACTGTCATGTTCAACAGATGCTAAGAATCTGAAATCAGAGTAATCCTTCCCATCTGTGAGGGAAGGGAAGGGAAGGGAAGGGAAGGGAAGGGAAGGGAAGGGAAGGGAAGGGACCACCTCTGGAACAGGGATGCCCACCTACATAAGAAGATGAAAATGTTTAGAACTGAATCGATGGTCTTGAGTCACTGAAACCAAAGGTGAGCTAGACTTACAGAGTGGTCAGAATCTCACCCCAAGCAGTTCACTGCAAAATGAAGGATTTGTTCCTTTTAACAGGCACCTGAGAAAGGATGCCAGTATGAACTCATGTTTTAATACCAATCCAGATTGAGCCCAAGAAGAGCAGAGACTTCTGAGAGACATCTGACAGCACCTAATCAAAGGAAGGTTGGAACTGTGCCTGAGGTGTGGGCCTAAAAATGTACGGCCACTTCATATCATGCCTTGGATAGCTGTGGTGGTGCCAGCCTCCATCAGCCACTCACTACACTTCTCAACACTCATCTCTGTGATTTCACTTAAACTCCCTGCCACAGTCGCAAAATTGCATTCTTCTCTGTCTTCAAATCTGACCTTAAAAATGCTTCCCTTCAAATGAAGCTTAGCAGCCCTTTGACTGTTGCCAGCACTGTTGCCAGTGTCCATCATCAGGTAGAAGATGGGAAGTGGGAGTGGAGGAAAGGTAACATTCACATCACTTAATTTTAAGCATCCAACTTCAATTCACCATGTTAGCAATCTGATTTCTCTGTTTAATCCATAAAGACAGACAAGATCCTTTGAGGGATGATTAGGAATTCTCTGAACTGCCCCCACAGGAGCCTGACAGCAAGGTCTATCGATGCAGCTGTTATTAGCACGTTGGCAGATAGCACACAGTACAGTTAGCTCTCTTAAGCTAAATTCAGTGAATGTTTCCCCATTAACCCTTTGCATCTCTCATCTGTCAGTATTTACTTCTACTTCAAGGATAAGCATTTTGGGAAAAGCAGTGTATTTTTGTCCTGTATTTGTTTAGCATCCATCTCCCTTGGGTTGTTTAGCCTGGAGAAAAGGAGGCTTTGGGAGATCTTATTACTCTCTTCAACCACTTGAAAAAAGGTTGTTTCAAAATGGGTGCCATCCTCTTCTCCCAAGTCACAAATGACAAGACAAGAGGAAGTGGCCTCAAGTTGTCCCAAGGTGGGGTATTAGGAAAAGTTTCTTCATGAAATGGGTTCTCAACATTGGAACAGGCTGTCCAGCAGAGTAAGTGGAGTCACCATCCCTGGAGATATTTCAAAGACTTGTAGATGTGGTGCTTAGGAACATGGTTCAGTGGTGGACTTGGGTTAATGGTTGGAGTCGGTCTTACAGGCCTATTCCAACCTCAATTATTCTATGATTCTATTGCACATTAGACCATGCCAAGAGGTAAGGAGGTGTGTGCCAGCTTCCAAACTACCTCCTTCACACCAAGCCCTGGGAGTGCACCTTCTCACAAGGCACAGGGGCATGTAAGTTCTCTGCCACCAGTAAGTGAGTTGTTCTGTTACCCTGACTGCCCCTGAACCATCATCATTGGGATACCTTAGATGCTAAGAAATGACAGTAAGCTAGCACAGAAGTAGGACTCTTCTAACTGTTGGTACAACTCTGTTTTATGACTGGCTTAATAAGGTTCTGCCTTCTACTGCTGTGGGGCCCATAGTCTGTGAGGAAAGATGGTATTGCTGTGGCATTAATGGTAAAGGAATACATACAGGGAAAAGCTATGATCTTAGATGAGAAAGGACTTGGTAGCTGCTGAGCCAGAATTAATGATGAAAAGCAAAGGTGCAGACACATCAGCATAGAGACAAGAAAGCTAAAAGATATAGCAGTGAAACTTGAATCAAAGTAATTTGAATATATGACATAAGCATACATTGTAGTCAAAGGAATATAAACCCAGAAATTTCTAAAGTCATGAAGCAACCCAGGGATGGAAAAGAAGTAATGATGTTAATAATGGAATATGCAGTAAGAGGTTTGGATTCCCAATCTGCAAGGCATTTAGGCCTATGATTGTTTCTGTTGAAATAAATGGAAATTTTTTCGTTCATGTGCCTTGTTTCTATTGAAATTTCTTATGCTCATGGTATAAGGATGAAGGTGATCAATTGAAGCTGAGTTTGAGTAGGTAGACAACCAGCCTAGTTCAAGAGTTCCTTATTGCACAGATAAACCATAGGTGCTGTGAAAAGTGACTTCTCCATGAAGGCATTTGGATGACCACTGGTATTTATTTGTCAGTATTAGCTGGAGAGTAACTGTGCAGCATCAGCACTTGGAGATTGAAGCACTTTCTGTCTGCAATATGTAGTATCTGAACACAGATGTTAGTGTGTACACAGGCTTTAAAGAAAAACACAGTATTTGGACAGGAAAACTTTGCCCTGAGTGAGGAAAGTCACAGTATCCATATATAGCCACTAAAAAATGTTCCAACCAAGTTCATCTCTTCAATCTGGAGGAACTTGGGCTGCTTACTGTGCCCAAGTAAGCAGCCACTTACTACATGCCACTTCTGCTGGAGTCTGAGCACAGCTGTCTTTCCTGTGATCAACCTGAGAGTCTGGGAGATTTCCCCGTCTTACTTGCACAAGAAGGAGAAGGTTGCCTCTGTTTTATTTCACCTGCACCTGTAACAGTAAGCAGAGCATACAACAGGTGAGGCTGAGGCAGTGCCTAACCACCTTGTTCAGTGTTCAAAGGCAGCCACTTGGAAGAAACACATGGTTTAGAAACAGAGGACTAGACCTCAACTATACAGTACCACAGAATTAGATTAACTTCACAGAAGCTGGAGTTATCACCCTGCTGCAGCCATGATGCCATTCTGAGTCTAGCCCATGATGCTGTAAGTACCCAAGATATGTTCTCTCTCTGTATCAGTGTATGAATACTGAAAAGATTTTACATAACTTCAAAATAACAGAAGGAAAAAGAATGCTCAGTGGATAAGCAAAAAAAAAGTAAGACTTTTCCATTTAGTCTTCATTCTGAGATGTTTTACCCAGGTCATGAAGGACTAAGCTAAAACTCATGCACATGTTAAGTATGCAGTGCCCTAAGGTGTGTGTCAACAATACCTACCCGACTAATCTCTTGAAAATAATGGATGTTAAGGAAAGCTGTGTGGCTCAGAGAGAGAAATGCAAATGCAGATCGACCCTGTAATGAAAAACCTCCTTATTAAACTGTTTTATCTTGGAGCAGTCCTTTTCAGAACACATCCAAGCAGAGATAAAGGCATCTTACCATAGTCATTAAACTGTGCATGGTTTGATTCAATCAGACTCAGATCATTTGCATATGGATCAGTTTAATCTAGTTCTTCCTGTCTCACACCTATTGTTAATCATGCTTAGACTCCCTCCCTGCTTACTAATACCCATTCCCCCTCCTCCTCCATTCCTTTGATTCAAGTAGATAAATGAATAGGCATAAGGACATCAACATCTTTCTGAGTGATCATCTGCCTTGTACGCTCAGAATGTCCCAGGTTTTGCTGATTATGTCCTGGTTGGCATCCCATATGTTCTTGATAGTCCCTGTCTTTGCTGATTTAGGAAGACTGAGAAGACAGGGGAAGAATATTGACTCAGGTGGTAATCCCCAGCTTAGGTTTACCTCTAGCCTCAAATTAAGTGAGATTTGTGCTCTCAACTTATTCTGCATCATTAGAAAGTATTTCTCCTAGTAGCATATTAAACTTAACAAAGTGAATCCTTTTCTTTCAGGAGCTGAGTATTATTTCTGCTTTTAGCCAGCAGTGGTGATAACTGTTTTTACATAATCAACCTACAGTGATGGGGTAACCTGGTTTTGTACGAGCAGATATTTTTATGCATCACAGGCAACACTGTTTGAGTTTTTACATAGCAATGCTAGAGCTCTGTAAGACTTTCCCTCTGAATGACTGAGTTTTGCTGCTTTTTCAGACAATAATTACAACCACAGGTTGAATGACTCTGCCCCAGATATATTGCCACAAATCCCAACCCCTAGCTTTGTTTTTTATTGTAGACTTTTCCTTTCATTGTTCAGGATATTCTGTCCAGCCGCATCGCAGTTATGGCCTTGGGGAGGTAATAGGCTTTATGATTGTGTGAGGAATGTGAGAGCAACAGATTGGGCAGTTTACACAAAATGTCTAGCATGGTGATTTTTCCACTCAAGGCTGTTGCTGTACAAACCTGTGGAGGAGATATTCATACACCCATATTAAAAACAGGATCTTTATTTTCAGATTTTTTTGTTGCATTCTCTCCATAGCTTTTATATAAATTCAGCTTCAGCTAGAATAATGTCCTCTAAAAAATGAAGGTCAGGCTCCCAGGAGGAGCTGCCTTTCAGCAGCATAGGGAGGGTTTTTTTCTGGTGTAAGGACAGTCATATAAGCAGGGTTGAACCCATCATTCATTCAGCCAACATCACACAAAGTGACCCCCATATTTCTTTTGTAGTGATGATGAGATGGGTGAATCCCCCCAGCCAAGAAGCGATTTTGTCATAGACAGAGATTGTGTGCAAACAGCACAGGTACTATCTGGAGGATAGTATCCAGATTCAATGTTCTCCAGTATAACTCCTCAGGGGTTGTGTATGCATTGTGATTAGTTTGACCACAGTAATATATCCCTGATGGCCCTCCCATTCTGTGCTGCAAGGGAATGTATGGGCCAGAGATCTCAGCAAAATGGGATAGCTGTAGACAACTAATAGAGATGAGCATACACGTCTCATGCATTAATATTCAAATTAATTTCTGCTGATTATATTTCAGTTTAGGATGATGCATTATTTATATTAGAAATCCTTTTATAGTATCTTGTGAGTAAGGAAGTCACAACTCGTGAGGTGGAGAAGATGAGCTCTCCTTAGCAGTCTGTTGTGTCTTCATATCATTTAGCACATGGGGCTGTGAGATCACTGAGGACCTGAAACTCCAGACAATATGAGATACATGACTTAATATCTGACAGCTTTTTCCACAGGATATGGAGAAACTCATTAACTCTGCCTGCTTTTCTGGAAACAGGAAGGAATTGAAAATTCATGCTAAAAATATTAACAGAATAATTTTAAACCTTGGGAAGAGGCAGAAAGGTTATATTTGGGTTTCGTTTCTGGAAAGGACTAAGGACCAAAACAGCAGGATTTTAGATAAATTTGATGCAGCTCACCCTGTTAAAATTTTGTCCCTGAAACTACAACATCCTGACATTTTTTCCCTTGTCTGAAGCACAAGAAAAGTTCCTTTTACAGAATTTGAGGATTCTATCTGACTGAATTAAATGATTCAGTGTCAGCAAGAATGTAAAGATGACTGTAGCTTCACTAAACCCTTTTCTGCTGCTAAGGTGGCAGTTTTAGATTCCTCGTCCTGACATGTAAATGAAAACAGCTTTGGAAAGCATGCACTGAAAGAGGCTGATCTAAGGTTTAAGTACCTTTAGAACCATATTTGCTAATCTGGAGTAATTGATTTTTCTCAGTCTTCATGTTCCTTTTATTTTTTTTCACTGTGCAGTTTTTTAAAGAAGAGAGGTGAAGGGATGAGATGAAGTGAATTTCCATCTCTCGCACCACATTAACAAAGCAATATTCCTACACTAGCCTCCATCCTTGAGCTAGTGGATTGCCTGGGAGTAGTAGGATGCTGTCCCATTGTGAGGATGGTGTGGGACAGAAAAGTGAAGTGTAGGGGTGCCAGGGAGCTTCAAAGGTATTTGCTAGAAAGAAAGGAAGGCCAAGAAGGTCCCATCCAGCTCCATGGAAGAATGTCAATTTTTTCATCCCATGTGCAGTCAGGACACTAACAACAGGCACAGCAGTGGGACTAGGCACTCTGTACTCCAGCGTTGTGTCCAGGGTCACATCAGCTTCTGGGACTAGGCTGCTCCCAGGACACAACCTTCTTGGGGTAAATATAATCTCTGGGCAATTATTGCACAGGATGAGCAGAAAAGATAGTTTAAAAAAACCCAAAACAGCTGTTTAGCTAAATTGGACCTTACTTTTACAGTTACGTCAAAAGAAAATGTCTCTTGTACCCCTTCATACTCCAGCAAATTCATAGCTTTCCTTCAGAGAGGGCAGGACCATTTGACAAACTGCAGCTTGTGTACTGCAGACACAGGAGAGCAAGTGAGTTGGAGTTGGAGTTGGGAAAAGTGAGGCAATATTAATATCACCTCTATATCTTGCAGCTGCCATCTGCACATGAATAATAACCATTAGCATGGAGTACTCACAATCACCTTTGCTTTTGTGCACATTAAATTCATCATTCACATGAGCAGGAAGAGAAAATCTAAGCATAAATATTCAGCCTGCAAATAAGCAGGGATTACATAAGAAACTCTTGTGTTATTCTTTCCTCTTTTTGGTTGTTTTTTTATTCCTGCTACATGCTCTGTATTTTTAGAAAGTCTGAGAATTCATTCTTCTTAATGTACTTCCTGCTAGAACTAAAATATGTCAAGATTGGGGTTATTTTTTCTGCCAGGGAAGTACCTTGAGACCACAACACCATAGTAGGTCATGATATAAAGGTTTACAGGCATGTGTCTTAAAAACCTCCATCACTTCCAACAAACCCCACAAGTCCAGTTTCCTCTCCAATGAAAATTTACAAGCAAATTCAAACAAATGTTTTTCTGCATATGAACGCTCAGAGAAAACTTTATTTAACTTACTACAACTATAGTATAAAGTGGCATTGAACTGAAGAAGATCTCTTTCAATGTTATATGCAATATATCAATTAACTAAGGGAGTCTGAGTCTCATTACTGAATGGGCAGCCTTTGTAATCATTGTTCACTAAGTACAGATTAAATGGCTTGAAGATAATAATCATCTTTCCTACTCTTACCTTTACAGAGGTACCACTGTGCTTTCCATTTAACATGTCAGGCATAATACCTACTATTCAAGGACAGCTATTTATTTAGTCTGCCTTTATTCTTAGGTCATTGCTGCTGCTGTAGCACAGCATTTTATAGAAGTATGGCTTAGTGATAGGACCTTCCTTTCTCTTCCTCTTTCTTCAGTTTATAGATGCTGGACATTGGTTTTAGGACAGACTCTCTGGGTTTAGTATAGAAAGGATATTTAGCACGGTATTTGCCATTTGCCTCTGAGGCTTGCTCTCATCCCAGTTATGTTAGAAAATCTGTCCTGGAGATGAAGTGTTGTGACAGAGCAACCTGAGTTTCTCCTAGCCAAGTGCTTTCCTGCTGGGCTATGCTTGGCTGGGGACAGGGCAGTGGAGAGAGCCCGACTGCACTACAAGGAACAGGGGCCAGCCAGGGCAGCCTGGGGAGCGGGGGTGGTGTAGACACAGGGAAGCAGACTGCCATGTCACAGAATCACAGAGTCAAACAATTGCATAATGGGCTGGGTTGGAAGGGACCACAGTGGGTCATCTGGCCAACCTCGCTGCTTAAGCAGGGTCATTCTAAAGCACGTGGCACAGGATTGTGTCTCTAGTGACAGGGCTCCAACTAGACCCCATGCCAACCATTACAAAGTCCATCCCAGCTGGGAAAAGTGCCCAGCTACTTCTGCAGAAATAATGGTTTTGCCACAGCTGGTATAATCAAATTCTATCAGTTTTTTCAAAAGGACATACCAGCTAACCAACAAATTAGGAATGTAGCCAAGAACTCGGATCAAAGATGAGGGTAGTACCACTAAAGAAAAGAAGTGTGGAAAGGGTCTTTTTCCTCATTGACCCCATTTCTTGTAATGTAATTCAAGTAATAGATGAGGGCATTATGTAAAATTGATCCAGAACATAGCAGCTTGGTTCTTGCAACAAACTGGTCTTTGAAAGTCCTATCATACTAAAAAATATGTGTTCTAACTCTGGTTTAGATTCCTATTTATGCAAAGCAGACACAATGAAAGGTTTAATACCTTTCACTTATCAGAAATCACATCACATACTCATAGTAACTGTGCACAATTAACCTCTAGTGCAGAGAGGATTTTATTCCCAAAAAACTTCTATAGACAAATTTTACTCTGTTGCTTTTTGCACTCTAAATGGCACCCTGTTTCCTTCTGCCAGACCACCAAAGTCTTCAGCTTCTTCTACACTATCTTCTAACTTTATATGTGTTCAGAATGTCCCTCAGCCTCATACCAGCAACAAAATACATCAGCACACTTTAACTTTTGGTCTCAAGATCATTCATGAAAATAAGACTGGTTCCCAAATGTCATTCGTCCTCCTGTCAAAAGTAATGGTCTATTGCACTTAAAAAAAAAGACAATTATCATGTCTTTGGTGAGGGAGATTTGCCCATCCTACCTGTGAGCAGATATCATCTTCCAGGTCAGTTAAATGAGAAGCCATGTTTTTGCACGTAAGTTGCAGCTATGAAATCTCTTCCATGTGTCTCTCAGAGTCTTGGCATGCTGGAACCATGAAGAAAAGAGGAGACTGGCCACAGCACACCAGGCAAATATTGTAAACCTCAGAGTGTCTTCTTGTTCCAGAGCTGTAAATAAATGTAGTCATGCTTGTTCATGTGCATAAATGTGCTAGAGAAAAAGAAGGGATGGACTCTGGACAACACAGGGTACTTTTCACTGGCCAGTAGATTCCAGTGTGTGTATCTGAAATTGCAGTGGATAAGGAACTGTTTTTCCTACTAGTGTCTACACTTTCTTCTCAAGCTTTCTGAAGAGTAAGCTTTTTTTTTTTTTAATCATAGATAGAGGTCCATGCCCTTGTGCCGCTTCAAGTTTCTGCTTGCAAATTGATATTTTGCAGATTACATGCATGTAACTGCACTATGATGTAGGAGCATAATATGAGGGGGAAAACCATGTGCTTTTTGTAGACTCAAGATTAATAATATGCACCCCACTCAACCAACTTCAATATATGGAGACACCCATTAACAAATTGATTTGTAATCTAAAGGAATTATTTCAAATTATGAGTGTCAAGAGGTTTTGTTTAACACAGACAATAAATACCACAGGCATGTTATGAGTTTATTCAAGCCTTGGAAGTAGTATTTCACAGCTGTTGTCCCACCAGGAATACCTACATTCCATGAAACACCTAACACATGGCATATTTAAAAAACATCCTGGGTTCATTATATAATAAAGTCTGATTTATTTTTTTAATCCCCAGACTTTCTTCTATAAAAGCAGAAATGTGTCTCATATCAAATCAAGGGTTTTCTGTATGTCTGGACTGGAGTTTTTGTATAGTGGGGGTAAATAAAATCCCAATTTTTTTCCGAAAAGCTGGCTCTTATTGGACTTCTCTGTGCACTTTTCTGCAATTCTATCCCAGCACAAGCTAGCCAAGGTCAGCCAAGGTCAACTGTTGAAGGAACAGCCTTTAAGGTAAACTTGCCCAGTAGAGAAAGCAGTACTGGTAATTCTAGATGGGATAGAGCTTTTTTTGACATGGTACTGATAAAGCAGGGCAGTGAGAAAAGTCAATTAACTTAGAGGACTCAGAATATTTGGAAAACAAGGAAGGTTTGATCACTTGTGGTAATAAAAATGCCCTGGGTGTGCAGAGGGGGCAGTGATGATTTAGTGTGAGCAATAACATACTTCCTGCCCCATGATCCTAGCAGGGCTGCACAGCTCATAACCACTCATGAGTCACTACCTCCATTCTAGTGCATTTGCTTTTCCAGTAAAGCTCCCAGGTCTGTCCTGAAACTGCAGTGTGGCAATGCAGAGAACTATGAGCACAGTTGCCACGTACCACATCTGCAGCTATGCCCCAGCAAAAGATAACATGGTCTCTGCATGTTCCCTCCAGCCTGTCAGCACTCAAACGCCATTTGTGCTGGTATGGGGTGAAAAGCAATAACAAAATGTGGGATGTTATGAGAAACACATTAGCCCTTTTATGTTGAAAGTCTAATACAGTATGTATTTTAAATTATAAAACCATTCCATCATGTATATACAGTCTCTCTTTCTCTCTACTTCTGCTGCTGCTGCTATTCAGTTTAGTCTAAAACATGAAAATCTGAAATAATATTCTTGTTTACTGCTGCCTTCTCCTCCCCCCACCATTTTTCTAAGCTACTTGAAAACATTCAGTTACCCAGCCCTGGAGGTGAAACTACTCAGAGAACTTCAAGGTTATGAAATGCAAAAGCTTGGCTTTTATTTGTTTCACAGTCAGCGAAAGCAGTCCACAGGATGAAAACCTCTGTTGTGCAGCTCTGCTAACACATAAAGGAAGCTTTAATTGAGTTTAAAAAGCAAGACTATTTTTACATAATTAGGAAAAACAAAACCCTCCACAACAATGTCGAACAAATAGTGGTGGTTTTTACATAAATACAGTAGAAAGTTTTAAAAAAAAAGGCAAAGAAAGCACTCAATGGCCAAAGCAGATTAAAAACATTCAGGGTGTTACTACTATGTTTGATAGAAAAGCAAAACCATTGGTGAGAATTAAGTACTCACTGCAGAGAGGAAGAAACATTTGAAGTTATCAAAGAGAAAAGTCTTGATGTCAAAAAGAAAGAAGAATCTTGGTATAAAGGACAGTTAAAGCTTTTGCTGTGGAATGATCTGAATTTTGAAAAGTCACCCAAAAGAGGTAGAGAACAAACTAGGAAGTTCAAGAGATAATAGCTGTAGAAAAAATAAAAAATAATAGTGATAATAAAAAGGAATAATTGATAGGATCTGAGCCATAGATAGAAATTTTTTAGGGAGCTGAACTTGGAGATCTGAGGTCCTTTGTCTAGAATTGCTTGTTAAGTCATTAGGACTCCCATTTTCCTTTATAAAGGAAACTGGTAGCAGTTAGCTCAGACATTGCAGAAGAGACTAAAATAAAAACTCAGTTTTTCCCTTTGCCTGGGTTGTGCCTGAAAAACAATACATATTTATGTGTGCAGAGTTGTCAACACGTTACACAGCACTTGTAAGTGCTATCCATATTCAGCGATATGGTTGCACAATTATAAAGCACACGTGCTTGCCTCTCTCTCAGAGGTGTACAATAGGAAGCTGTTTGAAATACTGCCACAGCTATTGCACCCAAGTGCATTTTTATGCGGCCCTCTTTGTCAGCAATTTGTCCTTGTGCTCTAATAGTGACAACAATTAGGTGCACCGAGGTGTGCCAGAAGTTATGCACCTCCAGACAAACTGGAGATGGAGTCAGAGCCTGTGGGGCCTGATCCCCACAAAACACCTACAAGGTGACCTTGGCTTCTGTGGGGAGGGCTGGGGGCACTCAGCTCTCTGAGGGCTGCAAAAACATTAGGCACTTGCAATGCCCACAGGCAATCCTGTTGCAGACTTATTACTGGTAATTGCCACCTTACACCCCAAATTCCCCCAGCCACACTGCTTTTGGTCCCCAGGCGTGAACTGCCTCTGCTTGAGCTGCAGGAGCTGCTGGCAGCACAAACTGCTCCGGGGGAGCACAGCCCTCCTCCAGAGGCAGCTGCCAGGGACCCCCATTGCACAAGCAGGGAATTATAAAGACCTGTTTGGGGCAGCTGTTGTGCTTAGACCTGGGTGCAGAACCTGAACTGCCCCAGACAGCTGAGTATGGGTCTGGACATAGTAAAAATCAAAGCACAAACTGCTGTGACAGTCAAACTTATGATAGGGATGATATAAAATGGCTGCCAGCAATTGCAGAGGATTGGACTGGAGCCAGGATACATTAAAATATTTGTAGTAGCCCCAGGAAAAAACCAAACTGACTTCCAGAGGATGGAAAGGGGCCTTTTATTTATGTTTGTGTATGTTGTGGTATACGTGTGGGTTCATTTTTAGTGAAATCATGTACTTCCATCATTTCCTTGACGGCTTGATTTTGGGAGGATTTCCTGATAATTTGTGCCAAATGAAATTTCCTTTAGTTATCTCCCTTCTGTATCTTCTGATAACTTGCCCTGTTTTCTAGCTCCAGTCATGGCTGATGAAACTAGATTAAGCTTCCAAAATTACATTGCAGTGAATCAAAGCTAGAGAAAATAGCAAGGAAGAATTAAATATTGTCCCTGTGTTGTGCTTCAGCCCAGCTGAATCCAAATCACTGAAAAAGCAGAGTTCTCAGAAAGCCATTCTTAGGCTGGGCAGGGGAAATGCCATCTTCCCAACAGGTAGTGGTTTTGGTCAGAGTGGAAAGAAGTCTATTTTGAGGCAGACTGTTTTCCTTACATTCCCAAACAGACGGAAGAGGGAAGCTTTGAAAAGCACTGGAAAGTCTCTTGCATGACTGCCAGCCCAGAAATGCTTGGGAGAGGAACCGCACTTGAGCCGTTCTATGGGAAATACAGAAAAATGCCATGGAGGTGAAGAAAAGAGCTCAGACTTCACCTAGTTAATTCTAACCAGATTTGGATTGTGTTTATGTCTAGCAAGGAAATTAGTTTTCTTACATTAAACGACTGGGCTGGTTGCTGATTCAGAAAACACGGACATGGCTAAACCTCTCCATCCATATGGTCACACACAATGCCTTGTGGAGACATGCTAATGAGCTCTAGGGGAATTAATTCAATCACCAGAAGCAACATTCCCACCTCAGGACTATTCTCCTCAGAGCAGCCAGCCTTCCTGGCAAAAAAAAGGTCTTTTCCTTCTGCTGTTTGGTGCAGCCTCAGAACATGCCCAAGACATCCCTTTATCACTGCCTTAGGCTGCAGCACAATTCTGAACTTCCTGTGTGGATTGCTGTAGGCAAATAAGTTTTTCTGTCCATGCCCTTACCCAACAAACTTCTAGGCAGACATAGGAGTGATGGGAAGGTGGACTTCCCCTGGAAAGCCCAGGCATGACTTTGCCTATATACCAGTCTGGTGTGACATCAAACAGATGTATGCACACAATCTGGAGCTTAAGGTTACTGAACTGGTGTTAACAGCCATTGTCAGTGCTATTTTTGGATCCTGTCCATGTGGCTATTATTGGCTTAAGGATTTAGATTAAGCACTTTAAAATACCTTTGGGAAACAGTGGAGAGAGGTTAGCAGAGAAATCAATTGCTGAAGGGGATGTGAAATCTTTACTTCTGGTGGCTCTTAAGAACAGGCTGCATGAATGCCTTTCAGGGCTAATTTAGGTGTAGTGGGCTCAATCTAGATGACCTTTTGAGATGCCATAGCAAGCAAGTCATCAGCAAACATTTCTTTGGAAGAGCAGCAGCCGACTTGGGCTAAGCCAACACGCTCAGTCAGGGCCTAAGCAATAAGCTGGTTACATCTGTCAGTCTGAAAACTCCTCACAGGTACATGGAGAGGCTGAGGCATTCCTGCCTGCTCCTGGCAAGCCACCTCCCCTCAGGGCACCAGCATGGGCATGAGGAAATGGCAGTCAGGGGCTCTGAGGAGGATTATCCCAACTTTGCTTCAGATCCCTAGACAGCTTTGTCTGAGCAGGAAAGTTCCTCCACATGTTCTGAAAGGTTTAAAAATGTTTTTTGTCCCTGTGATGAAAGTTAACTGCTGTGCAGTGGTATTGTGTGAGGGATGTCTGAGGTGTCTCTGCCTATCTGGGCTGTCTTTGGTCTGCGGTTAAGTTTAGACAGGATGATGCCCAGCAACTATCTGAAGCCTTAAACTCTATTTTCTCTAAATTTTACACTCCTATCAGGAAATAAATCCCTCTTTGATTGGGGGTAGAATTGAAAAGCTGGCAGGTCACTGTCTTCATTGCTGTGTCTGCAGATACAAATTCACTCAGTTACTGCGTAACTGTGAGTGACACAGAGGGCATCACAGGCCAGAGCCCAGTTCAAAAGTGAAAGAATCACATAACTCATGGTAAGAGTGACAATAGGCACGATCTCACTGCTGATATGCTCAGAGATGATAGAGGGAACAGAGTGGCAAATACTTGCTTTATCTTGGCTGCAATACTCATAAGGCCTTCCTGTAGCTCCTTTCCTACATAACTGCATTATTCACTTAATACTGACCACTGTTTAGCTAACATCACCCTTTCTGCTTTTTCTAATGAAGGAAAAACAATTTTGCTTCCATTAT
Organism: Passer montanus; assembly: GCF_014805655.1. Lineage (NCBI taxonomy): Eukaryota > Metazoa > Chordata > Aves > Passeriformes > Passeridae > Passer > Passer montanus. Next base: position 19,222,247 of record NW_024366591.1, on the reverse strand, counting down.
CTTATGACCAACACAGTTAACAAGCCTGTTCAACTGCAGTAAATCCTCTTTCTGTTTCATGGGACATCTCGTACAGCTTTTGGCAGTGACAGCAACAGCAATGGTTCTCCATATGGCCGAGCCTTTCTTGCCACCTGTACTGTAGGAGCACATTTGTCTGACATAGCATCCTGGTGAGCTTTCAGCAAAAATACAGTCACATCACACCGTGTCCAGGTTTGGTTTGGCTCATCAACAACCAGCTGTTTCTAAACAGTTTCTCTTCCTCCAGAGCCAGACTGGACTTCATAAAAGTGCTCTTGATAAAAGCAAATAAAAAATGCTTAATAAAATGTTTAGTGCGTATCTCATGTACTCCTGAATAACTACCAAGTAAGAGGATCTTAGAACCATTCAGTTATAGTTTCCTATTGTCTCATGACAGAAGCTACAGATGATTTATGTGCATTTGTTCTTTTATTGAGTGGATTTGATGTATTTCTAGAAAATAGCAGATAGCAAAGTCTTGATTTGAGATTTCCTGCAATTCCAGTTTATTCACAAGTAGGATTCTGATCCATACTTAGCTCAAGGCTCTTCAACTATGAAATGTTCTTAGATCAGTTGGGCACCTTAGAAATTGTTATTCACTAACTTCTCCTTTTCCAGTCCATTCCACTTCTATCAATGTACTGAGTCAATTTCCACTCCAGTCCACTAACTTCACAAGGGAAATAACACTCATGAACAAGCTCATAGCTTGTTCCAAATTGGGAGCAAAGTGGGACAATAGAATAACACTGCACTTGCATGGGATGGATGGCAGAAGAGAAGCTGACTGTGAAGAGGTAAATTTAGACAGGCACAGTTCTTTAAAATAACATTCAGAAATTAAACTAGATTTGTTTTATTGCACTTTTAAAAGAAATTGAGAGAAACATACAGTAGTACGCAAGGAATATGAGGAAACTAGAGTTTCAGGACTGAATGTAGGTCAACAGGCCAAGGAAAATGAAGAAAAGTAGTGTCAGTAGTGATCACTTACATACATAATTTTTTTTATGACAACACATCCTGGTGGATTACAGCACTTCAAAAGCTTGAAATGCCAAAAAGTTTTAGATATTTCCCATGACCTAGCTTACAGTGGATCTGAAACTAATGTTCCTCATGCCAACGCACCACAATGCAGTTTGGCAGTATGAAACACTATTACAAGTGAAAGCAGCAGTTGGTGAAGTGTAACAGCTGCTCAGATATTCTACTTGAAGATTCATTATTAACTCCTCTACACGAAAGAGATTGCTGAAGTTGGATAGTTTTATTGCTGTATCTCTTGCATCTTTTCAAATCCAGCAAGTCTGGTGGAAAACACATGAGTGTGAAGAGTGCAATATGTCTCTATGAATTTAAAAACCATTCCTCCTCCAGGTTTTCCTTCCCTCAAATTTGTGCTATGTTTTGCCTCATCAAAAAAAGGGGACAGTGATCATTATCCAGTTCTTTCTTGTCAGGCCAGATCTATGTTGATCATCAATCCAGAATTTTGTGGCAAGAAACTCATGTAAAATCCCTTAGAATTTTTTTCTATGATTCAGACTCAAAACTAAAGAAAAATCAATTTATATGAAGAGAGGAAAGTAAGAGATCTCCTGCAGCACATAGATGGGTTGTGCATTTTTGGAGGAATGTTTGTAGGTATTTGGAGGGGGTTTATGCTTTCTGTATGCTTATTTTAATATTAGCTTTAATATTTGACGCCTTTAGGTTTTCCTACAGTGACTTGGTCTCTAAGTTATCTCAGATAGTCTCAGATGCAGGAAGCATCTCAGAAAATTTCCCAGTTGTATATGTTGTAGTGACAAATATGTTATTAACTTCACTGTGTGGGGATGTTAGTCAGGCAGAACTTTTGCATCTCTAAATTCCTCCTCATTTCTGACACAAATGAAATAGCTCTTCTCCTCAGTTAGCCTCTCAACACTTTTTACTCCCACCAAGCTTTTATTGTCATTCTTCTCTCTTCAACATGATACACATACTTAGCCCAGCTTGGTAGCGTTTCTGTTGGATTGAGAAAAGTCTGACAGCATCTTTGGCTTTCCTAATTGAGCCAAAGAAACCCAGCATGCCAGGTACTTCTCAGAGGAGAGGATTTTCCCTGCTTCTAGGATTAGACCACGCCAATCTCAGCAGCCACAAATTGTATCTGCAATTGGTATGTAAAAATCTATCATGAAAAGCTGCATGCTGGAGTAGTTTGTGTCTCCATGTGCCATATGTTTAAGTGAAAGAGTGTGACAATCACAGCAGCACACTGTCCAGAAGTCATAAGCAGTTAACAAAATGCAACATGATTGTTGGCAGGCCTGCTGGTCTGGGTCATGCAGCCAAAGCTGAATTTATAAAACACGGTAAACAGGATGGCAAGACAGGAAAGGCAGTTGGCATGTGAAACCATGCAGCAGCCTGACAGGAATGCTCTGAAACTGCCTCCCAGTTTCCAGGGTTTCATATTACCATTTCTTTCTGCCTGTCTGGCCCAGATGAAGACTTGTCTACCTGCCCTTCCACAAGAGCTCTTGAAAAGTAAGTTTGAACACGGGTACACCAAAGTTTTACTCAGGAGCATAATCTCCCACATCTGAGGGTTATCAAGGATGTTGCAGTTAGACTTTTGTGCTAGAAGTACGCTCAATTGTTTCACAGTAGAAAGAAGAAGGGGTTTACAGCCACTTGGAGCCACTTCCCAATTAGGAGTGCTGGGCCACATTTTCATGTGTGGTGCATGGTGGCACAGACATGTAGCTGAACCGTCCCCCATCCTGTCCATACTGTGCTGTCCCTGCAGAAGAGAGGGTCTGTCTTCTTATGCTGGGCAAAAAGTGCATTTGATGAGGCTCTGATCTCTGCCAAAAAAAAAAAAAAAAAAAAAAAAAAAAAGGAGTGGATTGGGTGTTTTATGCAGGAAGGAGGGAGTTGTTTGCACTCAGGCAGCAATTATACCCTGAAATCCAGAGGCTGACGGTTGCTGCTCCAGGGCAGCCGACTGCTTCCTGCAGCTGGCTGCTTAATACTGCAGAGGTGATGAAACCTGAAGGGAGCCACTGAATAGGTGGTAATTATGACTGACACAATGACGGCTTGTGCAGACATGTAACCGTGAAACAAAACACCGCAGTTAGCTAACAAGAGATCGGTATAAGTTTTTTCACTGGCACGGTGTCTCCTGTCTGACACTTCTGAAATTGGAGGGAAAAAAAGCATTGTGAGCTTCAGCATTCAGAGACAGAATAGGCCAGACAAGCTGAGGGTGGAAAGCCAACATCTGTCCCTTTCAGGATGATCATAGCAGATTCTGTTTTCATGTTGATTTCTGAAAACCTGTTTTTCTATCTTGCAGTTTTTTCCTTCATAAATGTCTCTTTTGGGTTGTGTCCCTGTGATATGATTGACTACACTACACCTCCATCTCTCTCAAGCACAGAATCATTTGAAGAGTTTCAAATAGCTATAATGGGGCATTTGTGGATCCAATTCCATGTTATCTTATTATTCTCTTTCCTTTTTTTTTTAGGTAGGGGACAGAGAGGCTTTCTTGAGTTATAAGATCATGCTTTTATACAGACAGCTAAGGAAAGGACACTGGGACATCCTGTTCAATCAGCACATCTTTGGAACTTCCTAAAGTGTTAATGCACAAAAAAAAGTCTTTTCCCTGCCCAGTGAGAATATCTGAGATAAATCAGAAATCTTCTAGGTTTCTATAATAATAGTTGTAGCTAGGAAACAGGAGGATAAGGACTCAAATTCCTTACTAAAAGCATAAGCACTGATCTATACTCCTTCTTTCTTTCCCCTTCTTTGAAGCGGAACATGAAAACAGCCTGGCACAAGACCTGCTTTTAATCCCATATGAAACTAGTGTCCAAAGTTTACAGTTGAGACGGGAATTAGGCAGTGGAGGAACGTGTACCAAATGAGAACCCTAAGAGCACGCATGTTAAGGATGGCAGAAGAAATTATTTCTGTTACCCCAGTGTGAAAAAGAGACAAAAAAATCCACTCTGTTGTTGGAAATCTTATGCAGTGGAAGTTTTTTCAGAAGTAGTGTAATTCCACAAAACATATGCATCTCAATGGATCTACACTTTTTTATGAAAAACTTTTTTTCTGAAATTTTCCAGCTGTTTGCTGATTCTGCCAACAGTGGATTTTCTATCCATGGAAACTCAATGGCATAGTCTTGACTAATATACTCTTCTGGAATTACCCAATTTATAAACCCACTACATCTCCTTTTCATCTTTGGAGGTTTTCTTCTACAGGAAAGTGGAAAGTGCTGCACCCAGCAGTCATGCCATTCCTTGGGAAGAACCTCCTAATCCCCATAACCACCGGTCAGAATACAGGCAAAAACACCCTGGCAAACACTCCAGCAAACGTATAAAAATCATCCATTTTACTCATGGCCTTTGCAGAATGATTTTATCTCTTCCTGTCCCACTTGTGAAATTTTTCTGTGGTGTCTAAACAACTAACTGTACAACTCAATGACCAGACCTTTTAATCTCTGCTTATAAAGAGGCTGTGATGCAAAGTTAGTATAATGTAGCTTACACAAAAGTGAATGGAAAATACTTCATTTTTATGCAACTACAGATTATTGTTCAACAGATAGTGGTTTCATTTATGCAGTTTGTCTCTTGTTCAGGAGACATACACATGTTCCAGATTTGGGACTAATAACTATAGGGACAAACTGTTTGAAGAAAAACTGCAATCCAATTTATATTTCTTTAATTATTTCACTGTGTTGAAACAATATGATTCACCCACCTTTGTTTCTGAGGCCAGAGAGTGACCTATGGAAGGCAGCTGCTGTATAAATAAATGTATAGAATTATGTTTGTGTTGCTCCCCGGTGGCATATACCAGCTTTAGTTACCAGCCATTTATTTCTCCTACAGTGCAAAACACTGAGCACTGAGAATTAACTAAAAGCAGGTTTTCCTTTTCTGGATTTTATTAGAGAAAAAAATAGTGAGTGTGCCTTTAGGGCTGCTTTCTAAATTCTACTTTGGATTCAGTTCTTACCTAGATGTTGTTTAAATGCATTAGGCTGTCACTCCATCTACTCTAGCATGCTGTCTTGGGCAGTGGCCAGAGCTTTCCCAGAGGAGCTTCACATGCCTGAAGGAGAAAGGGATGGTAGGAAAATAGCAAGGTGTATGATCAGTACACACTTCAGGAAAGACACACATCTGAAGTTATTTCCTCTTACTCACAGCTCTCCTTACACCACCTGGAGCAAACAATATAATAGTAGGTGCACATAGTGTGGCCCCACAACTCACAGATCACTGGAAATGCAATTCCATGAGGGAGATGTTGGGAAATGTCTCCATAATTGTGTTAGAACCATGCAGTAAGCCTGCATATTCGAAAAGGAAGGAAAATCTGCTGTTCTAGACTGTCCTTCACCATGCCTAAGAGAACCAAGGAACAGTGATATTAGGAGCTTTAGCTCTGTATTAGAGAATCCAGGTCTGACGTCTACTTTCTGTCATCCAGTGATAGCCACGGCTACAGCATCAGTACTCATCACACATTCCACAGTACAAATAACTAGAGATTTATAGAATAATTGAAGTGTAAAGGGGTCCCCAGAGGCCTGTGCTTGTCTTCTGATCAAAGTAGGGCCAATTTCAAATAGTAGAGGTAACACTGAAATTTAGGAAATCACTTATGTCCTGTCTCATACAGTGAACACGTCACCAGAAATCAACCTTACCATGCTTGGGGAGAGCTAAGAGGGTCAACATGGAACACCTTGAGGACCACGGGTCTACAGTGATAGACTACACAAATTGGACATAAATGTATGAAAAAGCTTCATGAGTTTAAATATCACTCACAGTGGCATCTCCAAATGGGAAGGACAGGAAACATGACTGTCACAGAAGTTGTACAGAAAACATTAAAAACAACAAAGGTAGATTTTCCTTCTTTTTTTTTTTTTATTTTTTTAATTACTGTACATTTCAGATGGATTTTGATTGCATTATCAAATCCTTAATTATAATCATCTGGGCTTGAATTTATTTCCCTCTTTTTTAATAAATATAAAACTAGATTGTTACATAACCCTAAAATTCCAGACTATGGGGGGTTTATATGTATAATCTGCAGAGATGAAGTGTCAGAGTTCACAAATTAATCACCAGAAGTTAGTGACATGTGAAACTGGGCAGGGAATCCTAACAGGCCCCCAGGAGGGAGTCCAAGGAGACACTTTGTAGAAATCTGTGCTGACTTTCTATAAAAAGAGTGCAGTGTAGTTAATTTTAACCACATATTATGCCTAATTAACTCATTATGCAAATATGTACATAATGAGCCGCTATCATCCAAGGGCCCAAAAATCCAACAACTGTGTTCTGAAAGGTCACATCCTAAACCTTTAATACAGAGAGTGAGAGAAAAGGAAAAGAGTCAGGAGATTGAATAAAGCTCAAATAAAGGGCTTTACTTCTGGAAAGAACAACAGCAGGAGCTTTTCAAAACATAACCACTTACCTTTTTAAAGAAAATAAATATGTAGTCTGTTCTGACTCTACAGCTGTGCTTGTTCTGTCTCTTTTTCCCACGCCTACTCATCTCCTTTCATCTCTCTCCTCCAGTCCTCTCTTTCAATGTTTTCAGCATGCTTTTTTGTTCCACTTTCTGGGGCAGCTGAAGCCCTGAAGACCTTGAAAGAAGTATGACAGAGAGCTGTAGACCAAAGAGGGAGCAGAGTTGCAGAAAGCAGAGGTGGGCTGCCAGCACATGGGGGTACAACAGGGATGGAAGTGGGGAGGGTAGTTTGGAGTTTCTCCCTGGCAAGAACATACCAAAAAAGCAAGGTCTTACTTGGAGAAAGAAAAAAGAAAAAATCATTCTGACTTCCACTTTATTCATCCCAGCAAGTATTAGAGCATTGAAAAAGTTGATCACAGCAATGCCAGCTCATCAGTCCAGTGAATGCATTGGAAAAACATGTCCAGCAAACAAAAATTATTTCCCTAAATGGGCACACAAGCACATCTCCTACTCAATTCTAATGGGGTGAGTCCTCCTTATTTTTTTACAGACATCGGGCACTGTGACCGCTGCTTTGTTTCCTTGAGGTTAAACTACCAGCTAAAAACATCCAGCCCTTTCTGCTTGTCATTTCTTCCTCTTGATTTGAGGAATGAGAACCAAGGTGGTCAGCTCAGATGTGTGGCATCCAGAAGTACTTAAGTGGGCACCAAACCCTGCTGCCAGCCTTATTTTGCTGCCTTGGGCACCAGTGAGCAGCCCTTCATGTCCTTTATTCCACAGCCCCCTCCAGCTTTGGCACCGTTCAGTGTTTTCTGTGCAATATTTCCAGTTACCTTACGCATTTTGCCCCAAACCTCTCAAGCATGTAATATATGTTGAGTATCCTACTTACTCTGCAGTCTTACCAGAATAATGGTGATAATGTTTTATCTGTCCAAGGAGGCTTGTGTGGCATCATATACCATCCAAACAAGATTTTGAATTGTATTTCCATTGGAGATGATACCATCACACTTTCGACCTACTTACAGATACAGGCCCAAGTCTTATCTGCCAGATCCATCTGCGATTCCCGCTCCTGTTTCTCTGTATATTTATGTTCATGTGCTCCCTCTGCATTCCTCAGAGCACAATAAATCCTGCCTGCGAACCCCTTCGTCACCTCTGCCTCAAAACGGATTGCTTCAAGGTCAAGAAGCTCCCTTGTAATGTACAGTTTAACCTGATTTGTAGAGGCAAAGCTTTAAAATTTTTAAAATAAGGCTAAGGCAAAGTAAAGCTTGCAAATGAAACTCTGACGGTAAGCTGGAATGTTTCTCTCTCCAAAGAGTTCGAGCAGAGGGCACTGTGCCATCTGAAGCCATAGGAGCTGGAATGATGTTATTTATTACACAGAAGATGTGCATCAAGTAGAAAAGAAAACAAATGCTGTAAACAGAAAGTGATCAAACTCCCATACACAATCAGGAAAGACTGCAGGAAAAAATTCTCTCCCACTTTGTCTGGAAATTCACACCAATGAACACCAGCAATCGACAATTATCAAAACTTTCTCTGAGAAAACTAAAAGGACAAATTTGAAGTGGAAACCTTAAAATTATCAATAAAAGACAAATGCGATCACATAGGTAGTGTATGCACATTTATCTTCTGTACTTCACTGCCAAGGGTGCATGCTTTATGCTTAAAATAACAGTGTGGTAAACATGTGAAGTGTGGTAGCCCTTATGGTAAAGAACTAATATGTAATCCTACAACATTGGTCAGTAGGATTTCAATAGATTTTAAAAATAGTATATTATTAAAATTGTTACAAAATCCAAACAGTCAAAAAGTCAAAACCCTTTGGTCTGACCTCCTAAAGCCTTGGGAACCTAAAGCCTTGGGAATAGCTTAAAAATATGCCATTTTTATTTTCTTTTTTTTTGTTTTGTTTTTTTTCCTTTTTTGGTTTTGTGTTTTTTTGGTTTTTTTTGTATTCTGCTTACTCTCCTTTTGAACCCTAAAAGAGTCTAATTTTCAGCTTTCTTCTGTATGATGAAAACCTTTGATTTTTTAATACAAGCTGCAATTTTCATGTACTCACCTGACTCCAGGAGCCAATTTTTAATAAACAAATAAATTGCCAAAGATCACGAGAAAGGTCATAAACACACATCAGGAATAAGCTAAAAAGTCTTCTTCAAAAGGCTTATATTCCAGCAAGTTCCACTTAGCACTGGCTAAATGGATTTAAAACTGTCAGTCAACTAAAAATCTTGTAACAGATGCCCATACTGTATATATATATTTTTTTAATTTTCTTTTAATGAATAGTTCCAATGATAAATAACAGATTACACTATTTATAGAAAACTGCTATTACAAGAATATCAGATTGTGCTATTACACCCCCACATGCATACCAGTTTTCTATATGGAAATTTGATAATGACAAGAATTGTTGCTTTTAGAGATTTGGGAACAACAAAAAGACATGGGCTTTTTGTGTTTTTGTTGCCAAAAAGCAAACAAACAAAAACCCCCTACCTATCGATTTAATTTTTCTTTTTAATTAATATGGAACATAAGGGCATTTCTTTAACAAGAAGCAGAATTTAAAGTCTAAGGAGAGACCATGGGAAATAAAAATAAAAAAAAAAGCAAAACACATGTGAAGATTGTACTAAACTCTATTTTCTTTGCTGCTTTTTATTTCTTCCTTGCAAACAAAAAGCATTTGAAACTTTGCAGAAGTAAGAAAGAGACAAATCAAATATCCTGGTAATTTTCAAATGTTAAGGTTTGGTACCCTTCCTCACACATTTCACAGAATGTAGCACGGTATTTACCAATATGATAAAAAAGCACCTAAAACTAACATAGCACTGTGTTAGGAAAACTGCCCAGAAGAGCTACTATCGAAATATCATGTAAAATTCATGTGGTAAGAAAAATTCCATTCAGACTGAGTCACAGAGCCTCATGCTGTATTTGTAAAATTCTCAAACATGATATGAGAGCATTATTGCCTTCAGGCTTGTTATTTCATCCCCTGGACACACAGAGAAGCATATCATCCTTTCATAGGATTGATCAGCAAATATCCTCCAGAGCAGTTAGATAAGAAGGCATTCCCTTCTGCTAGCTGTAGGTTTTTGCTGTGTTGCATTTATTACTGTGGTGTGAAAATCTCCCACTGAGTGCAATACCTTTAAACACTTCTCTGGGTTTTTTTGTTGTTGGGAGGCATTTTGCCAAGTGGTGTGTTGTGTTATTTACCTTGGAAAAGAATTGTTGCAGCATAATTTATTTTGGTCTGGGCAGAAATTAGCTATGGAAGAAGTTCTGAGACCTGTTTTCTCATTACCAGCAGGTCTTCCATCTGCTTAATTAGAAGTGCAAATATTTGGAAATTTGAAATCCTGCAGCAATGTCTCAGATAGCATTTCTTTGTTGCAAGATCTGAAAAGTGATCACTGATAATTGTTGATTGTGCTCTGTGTGACTGTAATTACATGGCATTGATCTGATGTTCAGACACCACAGTGATAAGCTTAATACAAGAACCTAAATAGACTAGATACAATTAGACCAATAATCACCGAGAAGAGGTAGTTTAAAAGGGCAGAGGGAAATCACAAACAAATGTGACTGACTGAAAGGAAAAAAAAAAAAAAACAAAACCAACAAAAACCTGCTGAATATTTTATCCAGCAAAGTCTGTTCAGTCATTTAAGCTGCTGATCAAATACCACTTACCTCTTTCTGTGATGAAAAAAAAAAAAAAAAAAAAAAAAGACTATTTAATCCTTGCCTGCCTGGAAAAATAAAGAGACTGCAGCAAACCTTCTCTGAACTAAGCAAGCATCAGGCTGTCTGCAGGCATGGGCAGCTGGCCAGGCACCTCAAGGATTGTCCCTAAATACCAAGGGACTATCAGATCTGCCGGGTAGGGAGGTGAGAAAGCAAGAAACAAATGTGAGAAGGGAGAATTCATTTCCACAAGAATGTCTGCTTGGCACTGTATAAAGTACTTTCACATTAGCATTTAGCACACCAGCCACACAGCTGTAAAAGGGTAGAAACCTGAGAAGGAAATGAGATAAAAGGGGAATATTGCTTCTTAAGTGGGCTGTGAACTTTCTTGCTCTAATTGATCTCTTACCATCCCACGCAAAGAAAAGCAAGTGGCACGTTCTGCAGATGGATCATTACTGGCTCATACACAGGAAAACCTTTCTACCCCTCCCCACAACTGCTGAAAATCAGGTTCACTCACAGGCCAGCACAGGCATACCTACTCTTGTTTTTAGGGAAAGGGGACACCAGTGCTGATGGCATGGTGACAAAATAGCCACCTGGCATGTGGGCTAGCCACATGGCTAATGCCTCCGCATCTTCCTCTCATATTGTGCCATAAGGGAAGCAACAACTTTAGCTCAGCTGATGAGGAAGAAAAGCTTTTTTATTCAAATGCTTTCTCCAGAATCATCATATCAGTGTGTTCAAACCTCTCAAACCTAATGCAAACCAGTATGTGGCCCTCAAGAGTCTCAGAAACCTCCCCAGTTATTCACAGTAAGAGGAAAGGAATGGATGAAAGAGACCAGAGGTGAACGGAATGATGTGGCTGTGGCTGCAAAGGCTGAGAGAAGGACTTTCAGAAGGCATAGGCTAGGGAAAGGGAGGTTACACTTCTGTCAGAAGAGATGAAATGGCTGGGAAAATTAATAACCTTTCAGGCAGGAGGCTCTTGCATCACTCTTGAGAAATGTTGAAGGAGTATTTTATCCCTGCATTGGCAAAGCATTACAAAACAAAATGGTCAGGAATTTGGAATTGGTGCCAGAAAAGCTGATTTAGCTCCCTTCTGAGAAGCTGTCCCACTAGAGAAGGATCCAACCTTCATGGAGCTATGTGGAGGCAGATGGAGGCCAGGGAAGGCAGCATCACTCCAGTCAGCTCACAAAAGCATGCTCTGTGGAGCTTTTTTGTCAAATCGAAAGCATACCCACTTTCTACAATTTAAATCATAAACAACTTAAAAGAATTGTTCAGTAAATAATTTCACATAACAAGTGAATCTGAGAAAACAGCAATCTGTTTTAGAGTAATTTGTGAAGAGTTAAGAGGAAAATTTTGTTGAATAAATTATCCATTATAAATTATTCTCCCACCTGCGATTCCAACCATCCTGCTTCAGTTTCTGCTGTTACTTTCTCCCAGTTCTAAAGCACAGGGAATATTCAACTTTCATGTGCTCAACAGTAGGCAGAATACAAAACTGTATAAATAATACAAACTCAGCTCGTATTTTGTTCAGTTCTCAGTGCCTTTTTACTCTCCATTCCAACGTTTTTTCTATTATTTTTTTTTTCTTTTGGCAGGTTTCAATTCACGACCTCTGTCTCAGCACATATGTTATAAAGCAAGGAAAAGAGTATAATGAAGAGTAAGAATTAATAGATCCTAACACTGACAACACGCAGCACTTTTCATTTGTAGATTTTCAGTGATTTGCAAAGGCAGATGCATTTTATTATGCCCAGCTTCACAGATGGAGAATCTAAGGCACTGCACATATGTATGTAACAAAATCTTCCACTCACTTCAAATCCACCTCATTTTTGCCCAGGGAGGTTAATGGTGTGAGAAAGGTGACAGCTCTGCCGTTGTGCAGAGCTCAGGGCAGAGGCAGCCGGGGTAGCTCTGAACAGGCAGCACCAGAGCCATGTCAACCTGCTGCTGCACCTGTGCTTGTTAGAAGCACCACTAATTAGCTTGACACAGCAACATGCTGCCATGCCTATATTGCTTCCAGGACCCAATTAGTATCTCTGCGAGGCACAGCACTAGACGATGTAGACACACAGCCTGTTCAGAGCTGCTCTGATACCGCCAGCCAGGATCAGCATTCATGGCCAGACATGCCCAAGGTAGGCCATCACTAAGGCCATGTAGATCCTGAGCCTCCCAACATATGCTCTTGAGTTCAGCTCACTGGATTATGAAGTTTTCTCCACCTCAAAGGCAGGATACAGCACACAGAAAAGTACTCTTTTATTTTTTTTTTAAACTCGAACAATAATCATAATCTCTGCAAATATACCCCACAAGGCAATGTGTTTGCTGTGGATGGGTTTACACACTTCACTTCAGTCACTTAATTTATCCCAAGTGTACCTTAGTAATCTGCAGTGAGCTGATATGGAAATATGTCAGCTGAACCCAGCAAGCATAAAATCCCCTTTTCCTGCCACCTTTTCATTGTGCAGTGAAAAAACAGGCTTCTATGGCTGTTTGGGAAAAGGATTCTGCAAGATGTACCTGGGTGAATCATACTCTCTAATAATAAACATTACATCAGCATTACCTGAAGAGCCAAGTTTGGGATGAGGCCATGGATGTTCACCAATTATGAACCCGAGATGCTCCTGGGATTTTAGCAATAGGATTTGCCTACCCTCACTTTTTGGTTTTTTGTCTGGTGTCCCTGGAACAAATACTCTCATGACCAGAATTGATCCCAGCCTTCAGAAGAACATGGAATGCAGTCACTCTGACTTCTTCAGGAGTAAAGTCACTAATTGTCCAGCTTGTAGATCCCTAATGCTGAGTTTGTTTCAAGGCAGGCAACCCACACAGACTCCATGGCCACTAAGACCACGTAATAGAAGTGAAATTTGCCAAGGCAGAGTCATGGAAATCCATTTGTTCTTTTCTTCTAACTACCCAGACATAGGTGAGGGCCAGCTTTTGATTCCCCAAGCTGCTGATCTTTACTACAGTCTAGAAGAAACTTGGGACAACCCAAGGATCACACCAGACAGAGGTGGCTGGGGACTGTGTTGCACCCCAAATGGCAGTAGGGATATCAGCTTCATTGTCCTCTATGATCTGCTTTCCCCTTCAGCTAGGAAATTCCATGGAGGAGAGGCCCTGTGTTACCCATGTGATGGAGGTCTCATGCAAAATCAGCTCTTGGGCTGCTCAGGAACTGTGGTTTTCACTTACCTCTCTTCATTACCTCTCCATTTAGACTTCCAGAGCGAGCTGGTGTTCTGGGTGGCTGTTGTCTAAGGAACTATATATGAAACATTTAAATAAAAATCTCAGAATCATAGAATGGCTTGGGTTGGAGGAGACATTAAAGATCATTTTGTTCCAGATGTGGGCAAGAACAGCTAATAGTGCTCCATCCAACTTGGACATGAATACTTCCAGAGATAGGGCATTCACAGCTTCTCCAGGCAACTTGTGCCAGTGCCTCGCCACCCTCACAGTAAAGAACTTCCTCCTAATATCTAATCAGATATGTTTTCTTCTCTTTAAATTGTCTTTATGGGGGGGAAATAAACCCAAAAAACAAAACAACCAGGACTTAAAAGAAACCCCAGTACTTATTCAGTGTTCTAGTCTTGCCAATGTTCATATGCAAATCAGTGAAATCAGTGGGGGAATGCACACCTGGAAATAAGCACATCTGCAACACCGGCCAGATCAGACCACTCCAGGACTGAGAGTCCCTCTCCATTTTCTCGCAAGTGTGGAATCTTATAAGTCATTTCTGATAGAGAAAATAATTTTTCAATAATTAGATTGAAAATGCACTTCTCTATCATTTTCAGCCTAAAAATGACAAGTGAACTCACACTAACATTGTGTTGTCAATTTGGCTTCTTAACATGTGTTTTTACTATTTACAAAAGCCTTTTCTCTTCACCTTTCAGAAATCTTCTCTTGATTCCATTTCCTTTTCTAATTACAATCCCATTTCCTTAGTAAGTCCTTGAAAAAGCTTCCCCCATGCCGCTAATCATCTCTCCAGTTATAATCTTCAAAATTATGTTCCGTTCACTTTTCAATTTGGCAGTGTCCAAAGACAGATCTCCATGTGGTTAACAACCTTTTATTTGCTGCCAGTTACAACTGAGGTTTTTGCTTCTTCTCTTTTGGGGCTTCACTGATGTACTTGATGCTGTCTAAAACATCCTTCTTCAGCACACTTTTGTTAGGCAGGTGCTTGCTTTATTGCAGACTCCTGGGTTTTCATTTTTTGCTGGGTGCAAATTTATCCTGTATAGAATCCTGTAATCCAGCCTTTTCTCTTTATTTCTTTCATATTTCTTCAAGTCAGAAAGAGTTTGTTAATGCAGTACAAGAAAATCCTTTTCAAGACTAAAATTTCTGCTGAAAATTAGGTAGCAACACTAAAATTAACTAAACTGCTCTGACTTAATCTGCATAGGTCTCTGGTCCTGTTAATATCATATGGAGGCACTCAGCTTCCTGATGCATTTAAAAGTAGAGTTCCTGTGTAGTCACCCCTAGGATGTCACGGGATTGGTGCCAGGGCTATCTCCACAGCAGTTCTTGTTGCTGGATCACTTTCTTCAAGCCCACGAATAGAACCAGAAGCCTCTGGCAGATCTCTACATCCCCCATGGTAGCAGGGTACCTACTAGGTAGGTGTGACACAAAACACATTGTGACTATTGAGTCCAACAGAACTTGCCTTTAGCTTTAGAGAGAAATGTTGGGCCACGATTGAAATAGGAAAGGGCAGAGCTTTTGGCAAATATCTAGCAACAGAATTTCTCCCCTTCTCCCACCTCACCAATTTGTAATTTTAAGTAGCATTTCTTTGCCCAGACAGTTTTTAAGCACCTTATGTCAGTTTCAGAGGTATAGGGGAAAAAAAAAAAAAAAGAACGATGGTCAGAAAATTAACTGTTTCTTTTCTCCAGCCACTTAAAACAAAATTCCAAGATTACTTTTCTCACTTATTTCCCCCAGGAAGACAGACATTGCTATGCCAGCTTCCTGGGAGTCACAGAATACAGAGCAGGTTGCAGACACTCCCTAAATGCCTCAGCCCACATCTGCGGGGCAGTTCAACTCCTTGGCTGCTGGCCATGAAGTCAGAGCTCTGTCCAGTTCCCTCCTGTCACAGGTGGACTAGCCTGCTCGGGTCCAGGGCAGGATAGATGTGCCTGCTGTTGTCATGTAACACTCATCTTACACAGTGTCTAAAGCCCCGTCGGCAATATGCAGATGATCTTGTCCCAGGGGACAAAAGGCACTATCAAACATTTGCTATTTCATATGTATAAATACATTTGACAACTTTAGAACTGTGTGAGCAAGTAAGTGTCTGAAGTAGAGGGCAAATTCATAGCAATTTTCTCTCCTTGAGTATCTTCCCCTGGGAGGGAACTTTTTGAGAGGCTGTGTTCATTTTCCTGTGACTACAGAGAACAATAGAAACCAGAATGATCTTTACAGAGCCCCCGCCTCCTTTGTGGTGTTAGTTAGCATGCAGAGAGCTGCTCTGTGGACAGGAGAAAGACATACATAAGAGTCCAAGGAATGCTCCTGCTTTGCTCTTCCAAAATTACTGTTTAGAGCAAGGTACAGCACAGTAGGCATGAAGATGCCAAATACTGCCCTTTCACCTATCTTTTAGCAGCAAGGACACATATGTGCCTCTGCTCCCCTCCATCACTGGATTATGGTTTCTAAAATTTTCAAGTGAGGGCTGGAATATCTCTATCTTGATCTGTAGAAAAAAGTTGCAAAGTCTGTTGGTCACATTCAGAAGAAAAGGGAATGGAGGTATGTGATGCTACCTCTGTGTTGTGGTACCTTTGTGTTTTAATTGGATACACAAATGAAGAGACAAGGAACTATTTTATGGCTATACTATTTGTCACAGTGAGAGTTGTTTTTCGGAGATCCCAGCACTGGAGAAAGAAATAGTTATTTATTTGGTGTGAAGAATAGATGTGTTCACTTCCTTCTCTTGGAAACTATCCCACTGTGATGAGGGGGTCCACTTTGGTCAAAGCAGCATGACTGCAAGTACTGACGGTTAATCTAGCATCTCATGTAGGTTAAATTATTTTTAAAGGATAGGATGTCATTAAAATACATGAATAAACTTAAAACTATGGCAGAAAGAAATTAAAATTAACTCATCCTTTGCAAAACAACAGCCTTGAAATTTGCCCACCATTATTTGTAGGTGCTATCAGGAAATACCATACTGGTGTCCTACTTCCATTTAATTATGCAAACCAGAAGAGCAATACAGGTAAAACAAAATAAATAGATACACAGACAGATATCTATATATATGTATATGCACACACACACAAAATTACTCATACACAAAGATCTGTGCACAACAGACTAGGATTTTTGTTGAGTTACTGAATGCTTCCCGGCACTGCTATGTCATCTTCATATGAAAGGTTTGCTTAGCTCCAACAAGCACCACATAAGTTCACTTATTTTTTCTTTGTCTGGTTAGAAATTACCTATTGCACCCCAAGATGCAAATTAAAAAAAAAAAAAAACAGCGCAATACCTATATCCAAAACTGTGGCTACTCTTATTTGTCATAATTTAAAGAAAAAATGTCCTACTTCCATTTAATTATGCAAACCAGAAGAGCAATACAGGTAAAACAAAATAAATAGGTACACAGACAGATATCTATATATATGTATATGCACAAACACACTAAATTACTCATACACAAAGATCTGTGCACACCAGACTAGGATTTTTGTTGAGTTACTGAATGCTTCCCGGCACTGCTATGTCATCTTCATATGAAAGGTTTGCTTAGCTGCAAGCACCACTTAATAAGTTCACTTATTTTTTCTTTGTCTGGTTAGAAATTACAAATTGCACCCCAAGATGCAAATTAAAAAAAAAAAACAAACAGCGCAATACCTATATCCAAAACTGTGGCTACTCTTATTTGTCATAATTTAAAGAAAAAAACAATGCTACTAAAAAATTATTCTTCTGTTTGTTTGCCATGATATAGAGTGCTTTTCTATATTATCAATCAGGAATGTGTCAGGAAAGTGCCTTCTTTGTCTTCCTACATCTCTGTAAATCAGAAGCAATGCCAGTCAAACTGGGAGGTTAAAACCTGCCTGACAAAAGAGCAAAATCCATTGATCTGAAGGCAAAACAACAATGACTACAGATGTTCCATAGCTAAAAGAGACAGTCAGAGACACTGGGAAAATTCTGTGCTCTTTTCCACCCACAAAATGCAGACACTTTCCTTTCTGGGTTTATTTTCCCCCACTATTTTACCTAAGCTGTCATTTCTGTAAAAACTGTGGTTACTCTTATTTGTCATAATTTAAAGAAAAAACAATGCTACTAAAAAATTATTCTTCTGTTTGTTTGCCATGATATAGAGTGCTTTTCTATATTATCAATCAGGAATGTGTCAGGAAAGTGCCTTCTTTGTCTTCCTACATCTCTGTAAATCAGAAGCAATGCCAGTCAAACTGGGAGGTTAAAACCTGCCTGACAAAAGAGCAAAATCCATTGATCTGAAGGCAAAACAACAATGACTACAGATGTTCCATAGCTAAAAGAGACAGTCAGAGACACTGGGAAAATTCTGTGCTCTTTTCCACCCACAAAATGCAGACACTTTCCTTTCTGGGTTTATTTTCCCCCACTATTTTACCTAAGCTGTCACTTCTGTTAAACTGTTCATTGTGAAAGTTAAGCTGTCTCTAGAGATGCATCCAGACTGCTGCCTTCTACAAGTTTCCCAAAGATAAAAGGAAAGCTATGGGTACAGATTACTAATGCCTTCCAACCTCACAACAGTTGCTCCAAAACACAAAGGGCCACCTGACTTGCTTTTAGTCACGTCCTTGCCACTTCTCAAGGACCCGGAGTTTAACTTTGCTGGATTAAGCCCAGCACAGATGGGCAGTAAAATCCCCACAATTTCCCTCAAAATTTCCCCCAAAATTACCCTTTCTTGAAATATGTTTTGAGCTCTTTGTTCTACCCACCCTCTTTTCTCAGTGCATGGAGTCAGTTTATGCAAATCTGCTCACTCCAGATTTCCTGATCACATATCAGCTGAAGTGCAGGAAAGCTTCTTCATCTTCTACCACCAAGAAGATCACTGTGGTTTCGATAACCTCTGCCCAATGTAAACCCAAAAAACATATAATTAAAGTTAGTTTTTTATACTATTTTAATTATTTTAATTTTATTGTATTATTGTTTTTATTATATTTTAATTATATTTATTTTAATTAATAATCTCATTGCAAATTAACAGTTATAATTATAGCAGTACATGCATAGCTATTCAGCCAGAGATTATATTGGTCTTTTCCCAGACTATTAAAATGGGTCTGTGTCTGCATCTTTCACTTTCTCTCTCAAGTTTATAGGCAGGTAAAAACCTCCACTCTTAATCAAAGTATGTTACACTCCAAACTCATCAAGAATAAGTTGCTTTCATTTTTTTCTCATTTCCATAAGAACAAAAAACAAAACAACAAAAAGACTACTTAAAGTACAAAACATACATCCACAGGTATAAATCAGTATCTGAGCTGGTGCCCTTTAGCTGATGATTCTTTGAGACATTACAAGGTTCTTTACTCCCTGTGTTTCTGTTGTGTCCAGTCCCATGATGGTGTCTGTCTCATGGGCGCCTTTTTACTTGCTTTTAAGATTTGGTGCCCATCTCTTCCCACTAAGGGAAGAAGGAGAAGTGCCTGCCTCTTCTTTGTCCAACAGGTCAGTATACTTGCTCATCAGAGGGAAGAGCAAATCCTCAAAAAAAGCAGTCTGTTGTGATATTACATATATTACCTTTAAATGCAGGCCAGCCAACTGGGTTTGCCAAGTTTTTGTTCCTGCCAGTCATTAATACAGTACATCCTCTGTTATTTATTTTTTCATAGTTAGACATACCTCTAGTTAGACATCCCTCACTTTACCATCATTGACTACACCACTGGAGAGTCTTAAAGTCTTAATCTATGTCTGCTGCTGAACATGTTTCAGTATCCACAGTACTGCTCTGGAATGAAATAATTCTTAAATGGGATATGAGTGGGACTTAGCAGATTGTGTGAAAGGTCTTCCCTCACTACCATCAGGCTGTGGATAACCTGAATGAGAAGTAACGTGTTTAAAACTCTGTTAGAAAATACTTAAATTCCTAATAATTGAATTGTGGCTCATTATCTGACATAGCCATGGGATGTGTGCTGTGGCAGACCAATACCAGCTTTGTAAATGAGATCACACTTTCAACAGATGACTTCTGCAGCAATGTTATTTCTGGATACCAGGAATAATGATCTGAAAAGAATGTGAATTTTTTTTTACAGCAGACATAAATAAATTTATTTCAGCTGTGGAGCATGAATCTTAAGTTTCAAGAATTACCATAATTGCTGGTTCTTTTTAATTTACCAATATTTCTGCAATTAACTGTTTACCTTTTCATTCTTTGACTATTTCACCAACACTGACCATAGTTAATATTTATAAATGTAAGATAAAGCATTTTGCATTTTCCGCATACACCGTTATTATGCATGCATTCTGTTTATCAGCAGTGAACTAATGCTCAGAAAATATACTCCATATTATATAAAATCATCTTTCTAAATTATTTAAGGACCAGTAAGTGTTGTCCAGTTAGTGAGACTGATAGCTTGTATTACCTTCTGCAACGTCTGATCTAGTATTTTGGCTTTCTGCAGTGACAGGTCTCGACAATGACTTCCTGTTTGAAAAGAAAAAAATTCCAAACAATTTTTGCATGCACATAAGACTGTTTTTCTGCACAAGTTCCGTTCTGTTGAAAGCTCTGGACAGAATGCCTGCTCTGTGTACGACTGCTCTATATATTTGAGTTGTAAATTGTATCATATTTGCAATCTAGGAGATCTGCCTGCAAAGCCCTTTTCAGCAATTGTCACTAATGCCTTGTTGTGAGTTCCTGCTAGCACTGGTACTCCATATTAAAAAAAATTGAGGTTTTTTTGCATGCATAGACTACGAGACAGAGCCCCCGATCCTTTTTGTGCATGCTGACATGCTGTTCCAGTTAGGTATCCAGAAGCATATGCCATGGGTCTCCAGTGATCACCATTCCTTGTTAAAAGTGTTGCCCCAAGGCCTTGCTTAGAAGCATCAACCGCCAGCTTTGTTTGGTGCTTATTATCATACACTCTGAGGACAGGTTCCTTCTTTATCAACTGTTTGAGATTCAGCAAGTCCCTGTTGTGATTACCAGTCCATGCCCATTATGCATTTTTACACACTAAAGACCTTCAGACAGCAGTTTAAATGGTTTAAAGCTGTTTGAATATAAAATTCCCCCCAAAAATTGCTTTTTCTTTAAGTTTCTGTATGGTTTTTTTATGTATGTATACAGATATATTAGTAATCAGACCTATTTGCATCCTCTTCCAAGCTTTTTTTTATTTTTTCCCCTGCTACATTTTCCTAGATTGGTTATTTCTTTAACCTTGAACTCATATTTTTGTCTTCTGCATTTCAAACTCCTAATTTGAATCCATTCCAGGAGCTTACTAGAGCCTCTGATTGCAACATTTTTCTATTATTTTTCTCCTCCATGGTTTCATGTCATTTATTATGTATTTGTGGGAAATATTAGTGTTTTTAAAAATCATTTTCCAAATAATGTGGTAAACTGAGGCCTTCTAAATGGTGCATTAAAATTGCACAGACATTAGGGTTTTTTGGGGGGTTTTTTGGGGTTTTTTTTTGGACCCTGTCAGAAAACAGCTGAAACATCCAGTTGTCCCCAGAAATCATTTCCCTGCTAGGGATTTGTTTCCCCATTTTACATGCATTTTAGTTCAGACTACCAGCCACAGGGAAGTACTCATTTTTCTTTTGCATAATTATTGTGGAATAAACGAATTTTGGAAGCTCTGTTAGTTTTCATCTAACTTGGCCGGAATAACATTTCCAAGTTTTCATTTCAGCTCCAGAGAGAGATTTCTAGGAACATCTATGACAGGACAACTGATTCACTTTATGTTTTTGTTTGCTTTCTTTGGAAACGTTTAAAACATCTGGAAAACAATCTGCCTCCTTATGAGCTGCTGTCTTTCCAAGGAATGTACTCCCTGAACCATGAGTAGGTCAGAGATGTGTGCAGCACGAGAGCTGGTGCTCCACTTGTGACAGCAGTTATACAGTGAGTCTGCTAAAGCCGCTGCTTACAAGAAGCTCATAGTGAAAAAGCACAATTTTCTCTTCCATGGAATAGAAATTATGTGTGTGTACTTAACGACCATTTCTGTTTCCTTTCACATCATTTGCAATTATTTGTATTATTTCTCCAAAACTCACCATTAGAATTCTGTGGAGTATTTTTCCTGGTTTTAGTTTTCTCCACATGTTACTAATCTCTCAGAAGCCTCACATTTCCCAGGGTTTAAACTTCTTAAGCAGGTTGCTATTCCTAAATCAGCTGTGGGTTTTTAAAGAAATCTCAGCCTTCCTGCTTTGCTGTATTGAACATATAGCAACCTTTTCCTCACCTGTCTGTTCCACCTGCTAGCATGAACTAAATATATATATATATATATATATATATATATTATTATTATTATTATTATTTCCTATTTGAGAGATTAAGCTGGTTTGGAGTTCTTAGTTCCATATTAGTCCTTTGTTACCTTTTCTCCTCCTTCTCCTTCTCCTTCTCCTTCTCCTTCTCCTTCTCCTTCTCCTTCTCCTTCTCCTTCTCCTTCTCTTTTTTCGTTCCATCTTTTGTTCCAAATGGAGATGATTATTAATGAAGGACTCTGTGAAAGAACTTAAAAAATACAAGCTATTCATATGGTAGGTGAGCAACCATTATACAGAAAGGCTCGAAATTGAAAAAGAAAGAGCTCTGCATCTTTCTTTGGCTTCTAATCAATGAACAACAGATGTGACATTTCATCCTTACATGCAGATGCAACTTCAGGGTTTGGTCTTTTCACAAAATAGTTGCCTGGAGATTCTTTTTCACTGCTCTGGATTTCTGAGAAGACACAGCTAGCTGCATTTTTTATCTTCTGCTTATGAGTTTGTATTGTATGTGTCCTCTCCTTTTAGTTCTGGTGATACAGAGGAGTCTCTGTTTCAGAAAGGAACAGGCAAAAAGGTTTCTTTCCTTTACTCCAAGCTAATGATACACATGTACATATTAACCTAATGAAAAATAATTTTAATATTGGAACAGTTAATGAAGCTTTTAACTGAAATATAACTCCAGAAGATGAAAGAGAAGTTTTGTTGAGTCAAGGAACATCTTTATTAATAAATGGTGCTGTTTTTCAGGGTAATGACCTTTTTTGATTGCCACTCTATAGTGAAACATAACCTTATTGATTTGAATTTGTAAAACCCCTCTGTAACTATCATGACTCATGGGAGACCATGAAATCATTCCACGACCTTTTAAATCTCTCAGAAGTATGAGGAACAATAATTTCAAAATAGATAGTGCAATAATTCTAAACTACCGATTTGCAATATTTGGAATGAAGGACTGAGAGTGAAAATGGAGATACAAAAGGCTTTGGATGCTGGTAAACTACACAACAAATCTGCCAACTTATGTTGCTGAATGATGAATTATTCTTCAACCTGTGCCTGTCAGTTTCTTCTGGCTTTTGTTCCATCCCTCTATTCTATATGCTGCAGGTTGCTTTTATTGTTCATCTGAAGTATATGCTACTGGCCAGTAAAAAAATCAACTGTAAGTTTGTATTTTGCTCTTTTTTATTTTGAAATTTCAGCTAGTCAAAAATGTTGGTTGAAAAATAATTTTCTCTTAAGAATGAGGTTTTGTCAGAAAATGCATTTTTTGGTGAGAAAATACAACTTACTCTATTTTTCCTTTCATTTTTCAGTGGCAAGGTCTATGAGGAAAGTAAGTTTCAATGTACATTTCTTGTGTTTCATCAGCTTTGAACTCCAACCATGTTTGTTTACTTTCAAATTTGATGCAAAATATTTTGAGCAAAATTTCTCAACCCATTTTAAAGAATGAGGTTTTGTCAGAAAATGCTTTTTTTTGGTGAGAAAATACAACTTATTCTATTTTTCCTTTCATTTTTCAGTGGCAAGGTCTATGAGGAAAGTAAGTTTCAATGTACATTTCTTGTGTTTCATCAGCTTTGAACTCCAACCATGTTTGTTTACTTTCAAATTTGATGCAAAATATTTTGAGCAAAATTTCTCAACCCATTTTATCTGAAAAGTAAGAGGTGTTGGGAGGACAGCACTGGCACAGCAGGTTTAGTTCTGCTCAACTGCTCCCCTTGAATGGTTGCTTTAGCTCCAGCTTTGTTGAATGGTGGCTCTAAAGGAGAACCCATGAGTTAGGGTAGGGGACCCTGCATGCCCAGGAGAGGGCTCTGGCTCTTACAAAGAGGCAGACAGGAATCCCCCAGGCAGGCAAAATCCCTGTGCCAACAGCAGAGCAGTAACTGTGCTCATAGCACAGAGTTGCTGTGGGTGCTTTCCAGCACAGACAGGCCAGCACCCAGGGCATCACCGCGGGTGCTGTGGGACCACAGGAGGTCTGCTGGCATTGCTTTGGTTGGCTGAGTTGGTGTACTCAATGCAGGCAAAAGAGCAAATACTGTGAAACTGGATAATAACCTCTATTGGCAATTTGCATTCATCCCTCCTTATTCCAAGCAAAGCTAGCATTCAGGTCTCCGTGTTTGTTCTGTCCCTACAACATGAGGTAACTAATTTACCAATATCTCATCCTTCCTCTGGTAGGAGCACTTTTCCTTCTTTCTCCAATTTTCCTAGGACCCATAAGTCCAGTCAGTCTTATAGTATTTGATTGTTCAACTGCCTTAAAGCAGTGAGAAGGTTCTTCTACTGCTGGGCACACATTTACAGTCTCCATTTGACCATCTTCTGCTCCTCTACCCTTAAGAGGCACAGCTCTTGTTCATGCTAATGTGAGGCACACTTCAGTGCTAGTTAAAGAGAGCATTACCCAGTGTCTATATTTGACAGTACTAATCACATCCATCATGTGCAGGTCTGACAGAGCTATCAGGAATCAGACACTCTCTTTAGTATATCTTTTGCATCTTTTTTAGTAAAAAAAGGTTCTTTTCACTGACAGCTTCTAAGTTATAGCACACTCTCCAAGATCTCTGAAGAGGAGCAATCTCTTCGATTGCAACTTTTAGAACTCACCATTGTGGTTGTCAATAAACATGTTGTATTTCTAACTATACTTTAGAAATTAAACTGCAATGCAATGAAATCATTGCTTTATTTGTTCCAATACTTGCCAGTCCTTTAAACAACTTTTATTATTTGGCACAGACCAGCAACAGTTACTGGCTAGATATATTTGTGCCAACATCTAGTTTTGGGCATTCACCGAGCAGAGAAAACATGATTCAGACTGAGAAAACAAGGCTGTATTTGGTGGCCTTATGAATTATTTCATTTTATAAATTTTCCACAAGTTTTTGCCATATAGAAACACGTGGTTTGGCTGTTTCAGCACAAAAATATCAGAAAGACATATGAGGGGGGAAAACACAAACTCTTGGATACCCCAGGCATAGAGCACAGGGTCCTCCGTGACTTCATCAGGATTTCTGGATGCTGGCAAAACACCAGTATGACACACAAAATACCAATAACAGAAAGAAGTGGTGCTCCTATGCAGCCCAAAGTCTTAGGGAGTCCAGAAACTTAAACTCTCAAGCTGTTTGGCTGCCTATCTACCCTCCTTTCTGTAAGAAACATGAAAGAACATGTGTGGCTCCAGCCAAAACTGACAAAAAGGCACCATCAAACACATATTAAAATCTTACAACTTTGGGAAATCACAAAGTTTGGGAAAGAAAAGAGGCCATTTCCACCTTTCTGCTGTACAGTATAGGCAGAGCTTCCCTATTATTTGTTATGCTTGGCAACCAATTTTTTTTGGTAGCACCCTGCAGGCAATCCCTTCAAACTGCTGCAGCCCAGCTACTGGAGCTGTCAAATCATGCACAGTCCCAAGGGGTGGAAGTAAATACAGGATAGAAATGCAGGCAGTGTAAAGACTGGATGGGAGAGATTGCTTAAGACTATGGGAGAGAAGAAAGGAAACAAGGGACATTTAGTAGATGCTGGGAGGACCTAAAGCACTGATTGCAGTAACAGTGGCAGGAGGGGCACAGGAAGGACAAGCAGGGATATTGAAAAGAGAGAGGGAGCATGAGTTGTTGAGAACAAATCCACAAGGACCCTCATCTTGATTAGCACCACAGTCACGGAACTACTTGTTTTAATTTGATAAGGAAAGGAGGTGAGATAGGCAGCGACGTGCTCTGAAAGGATGGCTCAGGGACAGTTCCCCTATCAAAAAAAATGTTCAAAAGATTACTGCTAGCTTCATTCAGCCTCAGTCAAAGGGAAAATGTAAGTCTGCCCCTGCTAGGACCAAGAGCATTTGGACTCTCAATGTCCTGTTCCCTGCTACTGAGAGGCATTCAAACTCAAAAGCAAGAATCTCTGAAGGAATCCAGAAAACCATTCATGCCAAGGAAAAGACAATATGTTGGCCAAAGATGAAATACAAATACAAGAAAGGTCTGGAGTTTCAGCTTCCTCCAAACCCATGTCATACCAGTGCTCTCTGAAGTACTGGTATCCAGTACTTATGAGATGGCTTTTCATGAGGATTTGATTTTGTGTAGGAAAAATTACTTTCAAAAATCTGTACTCCCAGGATGATAATTTCCATTTCCTTCCAATCCCAGGGCAAAGGCCCACCTGGTTCCCAGGTGGAAATCAGAAGAGACAGAACACCAAGAAACATTTCCCCTATGCAGCAGGTTGACACAACCAATAAGACAACCAATAAACTACTGCCAGAACTGAACTCAGAGCTCAAGGATGCCACATTGGCCTGACAACTCTGATTCACCTGCTACTGCACTGTAGCTTCTGCCTTCAGCCATCTGCCCTGCCTCTGTCTTCAACAGTTCTGTTGCCAGTGCATAGGTGGCTCCTGTGCTGACAAAGCAGTATCTGGGGTGGAGCAGCACAGCTGGCATCTGTTTTGTTTTCTCTCTAAATACTATTGTGCAGGAGTTCACCTGATGCTGCTGGAGCAGATGAGCTATCTCTGCAAGAGGAATGGGACAGACATGCAGAGATGAAAACAGGTATGGTGTCCTGGGATGAATCATTTCACACATCTATTTTAAATCAAACTGTCAGAACTTTCATGGCATGTGATCAATTTCTCCTCCATTTATATCTCCAAATTTTGTCTCCAATACAGAGGCCTGAATTACCACTAAGCAGTAGTTGCTTTAACATTTTTTTCCACTGGTTTTGTAAAGTGGAAGTATCACAGCTCAGCATAGCAGGATATCTGCAGGCAAAGTCCACCACAGTTATTTACACTGTAACCTTCAAGGGAACTGTAGAAAAAGGCATAACTTAAAGACTCAGTAAAGATGTTTCCTTCCATCTTGACTCATCAGCTGACATATTCCATATGCTCTGTTTTGCTCACTATTGATTTAACTAACAATAGAAAATATATTTAATGAATTATGATCCTGTGACAACAAATTAGCTAGACTAGTACGTATAAAGGTCTCTCTTTAAACTTTAATTAGTTTAACAATGATGTGCCTGCTGCCAGTGTTTGCGTTTCAAGAAAACATGCAGCAGCCCTAGAAGCACAACGCTTTCTATTTAACATAGAAAGTGTCTCTCAGTCCAGGCTTATTTATAAAGTAATTTTCTAATAATGATCTGGATTCAGTGGAGTTCAATCAGGGATGGAGCTACCCTGGCCTACATAAAATGAATATATTAAACCACCTATCAAGAACCTGACTGCACAAATAAACATAAAGAATGGGGGAAGGGAGAAGAAGAGACGTGACTCTTGAATTAGATGTCTTTTTCCTGAAAACACTCTCCTCTCCCCACCCCTTGCCCAAAGCTGGAGAGGGTGTTGGGCTGCACCACTACAGCCCATGCTCATCCAGCCTTCCCTTGAGCATCCTGTGGGTTGTAGACTTTGCTGCTTCCTGACAGCCTGTCTGCCCTCTCTCTGCTTCAGGGATTCCCCATACCACCTCCTGCTGTCTCCTCTCTCACCCCACACTTCTGTGTAGTGCCCCATCCCATTGTGTATGCATGCTTTCCCCCCACAGCACACTCCCTCCCTTGAGGACAAGGGGAGGAGGATGCACCACTGCCCTCTACCATTCTCTCTATTCTTACTCACCATTTCCACATGGCAGCTCCGCCCCTGCCCCAGACTCCACTTGACATTGGCTCTGAGATGCCTTTTTCTCTCATTTTCCTATGCCACCCATCTCTATTTCCCTGCTCACATCCATGTGCCCTCACTCTCCCTCTCTCCATCTCCATCTTCCACTTCTGTCTCAGGAGGACACAGCCCAGGCCTACCCCAGGGAAGACAGGTCATTGTTGTGAGAGTCCAGGACAAGCCAAAGCACCCTCCCTTTCTGGGCATGTCCCTCTGCCACAAGCAGGAGGGGCCTGGCACTACTGCAGAACAGCTGCTCTTTCTGGTAAAGTGATCTGTGGTCTCTCTCCCTGACATGCCTTTTAGGGAGCTTTCAAATAATCGTCTCTCCCTCCTACTAATGCCTGAGAAAATTGTACCAAACAATTCCTGCCTAAGTTCAGGAGCTCAGTTTTATCAATGGCCTAAAAAGAGCCTTGTTGTCCCAACAAACACAGGCTGGGCCTTCAATGCTTGCATTCAGTGACCTAAGACATTAAATACTAACTGGTTTAAATGGCTGAGGAGATGGTGGCTGGAAGGGACCTGTGATGGTCATCGAGTTCCTACCTCCTCTGAAATGAGGACGATTGCCATCATTAGATAAAGTATCTTCAAATTTTTGCTGCTAATTCAAAGCTAGAGGTTTGGAAGATTTCTGAAAGGCACATATGAAGTAAGAATGTGGCACATTATCTGTCGAAAGACCAGGCTGTATACTCTGTCTGCTGCTGGGGTCAAAGACAGAAAACATCCTTCTACATTCTTGCAGTGTCACCACGATCTTCTATGTATGTGTAAGGATCTTGGCACCTGGAAAGAGCCAGCAGAGAGCTTGCTGCACCCTGAGAAGCTCATCAGAGCCACTGGAAAATCAACAGAACAGTTCATGCACTTTACCTATGGTCCAGAATTGAACTAGGCATGGTTTCTGCTTGAAAGATCATTTCCCAAATTAACAGCATCTTTAATTCTATTCTTAAAGCTATGCAAAAAAACCACAGCAGAACAGAGCCCACGAATGTCACAGGGTACGTCTCCAATTTGTGGGCCACAGATCCATTTTGTGGACATAAAATCTACAAGAAGTCCTACACACCAAGTGTGGCAGAGAGCATAAGCAAAACTGAAAAGGAACTTACTGCTTAACACAGTAGAAGGAGGAGAGGCAAACGGTTGGAAAGGTGAATGAATGGGTGTATTTCAGCATTTCCAGGCCATTTTAGGTGGACTGTATCTCACCTAACCGCTTGCCCCACCACTTCTAGCAGGAGGTTTCTCCCAGGGAAGGCATCAGGGACACTAAGAGGGAAATGGAAATGCAGACTCCTACTCTGCGGATGGTACCTAATCTAATTTTGGCCTGAATGAATCACAGCCAAAATCACTAGATGGATTCTCTAAGCCCTGGCAACTTAAAAATGCTACAGTAGGATATTTTATAGGTGCTTAGTGGCCCCTAAAAGCAAGAGAAAGTGCTGTTTTGTTTGGTTTAGGTGGCTGAGAGTTTATATGAAGGCTGGGAGCTCAGTTTAAATGCTAATTGACTCATAAACAAGCCTGAGTTAAATAAAAGAATCAACTAGCATCAGCTGAGCTAGATCAGTTTAAAAATGCAGGCTTTTGTTAATCAGAGAGAGTTTGTATTGGGATAGGCCAGGCATTGCTCCAAAAGCAGCATCAGATTAAACCTCCTACTCGAAAAACACTCATTAAAAAGCAACTTCCATTGAAAAAGATCCTACTTGTCGCTACCAGCCATTGTTAGGCAGTGAAGCAGTGACAGATATTTTTGAAGACTATTATGGGGAAATAAATATTTATTTAGCTGTCTAAAGTAATTAATCCCTGCTGTTTCCTTTTTATGTAAGCACATACAAGGCAAGACTGTCTTTGTACTTGAGTTTTAGGAGACAAGTCTGTGTAGAGGCTCCCATGGTTTTTGAAGGCAGTAACAAATTCATGCCTAATACTTTCTGTGCAACTCGAGAATGCCAACCATCAAGCGGCAATAATAGACTTTTCCTATCCTCATTCAGTGGCAGCAGGAAGGAGATATTCTAAGGGGAAAGAACAGAGAGAAGAAAGGTGAGAAAGGAGAAACTGCGAGTGACATGCAAGGCTGCAAGAAGCTGGCCCACTTCTGGCGTGGGATTTGACAAAGGAAATCGCTTTCACAGGGTATCAATTTAAAAATCAAAAAAAATGGGGGGGGTATGAAGGGAGATTAAGCTGTAAAAGCACAAGAAAAAGGATCAATAACCATCTTGGATGTATTTTCTGGGAAGCTGGCATGGATAGCACAAAGATGTTTCTTAGTGACTATGCTGGCACCCCTCCCATTGACAAGTTACACAGCCAAAGTGCAATTAGCACATTCAGAGGAACAATAATTACACAATACCAAACAGGCGGTCTATAGGCTGATTAAAGCATACAATAAAAATAGAGATATAGGCCACAGCTCAGCTCTTGTACAAGAACATCTCTGCCCTAAGAATCACTTGAACAAGGTGTACCTGCACTGTAGCATATGAGCTAGAGATGATAACCACATATGAGCTTGATAACATGCAGATTGTTTTTGCTTTTTAAATTTTAGCAGGTAAATGTCATTGCTACACGTTTAAAATCAGAAGCAATTTTTTAAAAAGTAGCTCAAGTGCTAAGTTCCATATTTCTTTTTCCCCAGAAGTATTTTATTGCAGAGTAAAATGACAGATGCAATTAGATAATGTTGAGCAGATTATAGTTTGAGAATGTTATGCTGTGTTACATATTCACAAGTGAACAATAGCAAGGGGGGAAAAGAAAGATGGGTATCTTAGCACTTATTTTTAAAGTTGGACAAAGGAACGTGTCCTTTCTGAGTAGGAAAATATTATGGGGCTCTATGAATTCAGTTGTGTTATCTCTTCTCAGATACACGAGGAATCTTTTATGACTCAGTTTATCTTTACAAATCATTCTGGTATTACTAGAAAAATTTCAAAATTACCAAGAGCTGGATTTGTGGCCACATGACGGTTGAGCTCAGAATCCCTGAGCTTGTTTTCCATTGACACAAAGGTTTTCTTGCAAGCCTATGCACTTTACTTTGTTGACCTATGTCTCAACTTACCTATCAACAGCAAAGATTGGACTCAAACTGCAACAGCTTGGACTGTGAGCCAGCTATCTATCAACAAAAAATACAATATGGGTTAGCAAAGATTACTCCATTAAACTGAGCCCTCCTGGAGACCTCCACCTTCCAGAATAATGAAATAGGGCAAGAGCTGGTCCTCATTCCTGATCTATATTTTATCTAACTTTTGTTCTTATAAAGAAGGTATCTAAATCTGAGTCACTCTAGCCTTTATACTCCATGGCAAGAAGGACTCAGCTTTACAGGTTGATTTGTTTTGCCTGTCTCAGAACACCTGCTACAATGACATGCTTCATCTAAAGGAGAAAAGCACCCTTAATTTCTTTTCTTTGACTATAAATAAAGTAGCTCAGGATAACTTTCAGATCTGAACAGACATCACTTTGAGATACCTAAGAGAGGTGTAGCAAGTCTGATTTTGTGAGAAGAGCATAGAGAAAGCACATTATGCCTTTCCTCCTCATTTGTACCCACACATGAGCCAGGCACAATCAGACTGCTTCTTTAAAAATTATTTTAGCCAGAAGCACAGTTTTACCCAGTTTGCTCTTGCCTGTAGTCTGAAAGATCATGCAAAGATAAAAGCCCCTTCCCATCCTTTGCAAAGGAGAGTGTGGGTTCCCCTCAAACTCAACTTTTCTAGGCTTACAGAGACATCCTGTGTGATTAGGCAAGATGAGCAAACCTTTGCTTTCTTACCCCTAAAAACCCTATAACTTCCCTTGCAAAGCATCCACTCTGACATCATATTGTGCCAGAACTGCCCTGGCAAGGTGAAGTGGGATATTTGTGTTGATGAACCCATGTGAGAGCAGACTTGAGAACTCACTCCCTTGGAGATGGTTTTAATGTCATTCTTTCACAGTGACAGTGCTCTGATTACAGTCCCACAAGGCAGCAGAACACAAGGTCTGTGTCTCTGCCAGCAGCGCACAACTAGACACAAGGCCATGAAGCTCACCTGTTCAGGAAACAAATTGAATGGGCTTTGCAACTAAATGTGGCAGCACTTTATCCCTTCTTAGCACAAGTCCATGATTTCTTTTACTCAGAGACTTATAAACCCAGCTTCTGAGTAACTGGACAAAAACATGAATATATTTCAATGATTTCTGTACTTTTAGCTTTACTCTTTCATTCCCAAAATAATAAGCATCATAAATAGCTTGTTTCCTGCACTTGCTGTTGTCCCATTTAATTTTGTCTGTTGTTTCTATTAGCTGACCAGTCATGCACTCTGCCACCTGACTTAACATGACAGCCATTCAAACCTGTCCTGTTCCATGGAATCACTGGATGTTGCTTTCTTATTAGTAAACAGATGTTATCAATACCCCATAGCAGGCAGAGTGTGAAAGGCATCTCATTTAGAATGATTCAAATAAATCTTACAGAGATTGTAAGGAATGCTGTGAATATGCCCAATCTTGAATTCATTTCAGTGTGGGAATGGAATACTATGATATGTCTAAAGAAAAATGACCTTCTGTAGTTGCAGTGGATTTTATTCCTTATGTAATAGAATTTAACTTTCAAATGACAACCAAAAAGTATTTCATTGCCCTCCACAGATTTTACATAAACACTTTATAAACTCCACTCCATGTGGAATCTGTAAGGGATGCATTTAGCCTTCAAAGAGAAAATTCGGTTCAATTTCATCCACAAGCAAACCTATGGCAAGTCACTTTTTCCTCTTTAAATATCAGCATCCCCAGCTGCAAAATGCTTAAAACATTATTTGCTTATTGTTTAATTTCATTCTCTAATTAATTTGATTAAGCCCCTCCAAATAAGTAAAATTTATTCAGAATAACACAGCCTTTATTTTGATCAATGTTGATCCCTTTCAGCAGGTAATCCTTGATAATGTAATCACTGGGTATAGAAGGTTTCATTTAATAATGAAAGACAAAAATTTTATGAGAGACAGGAGGAAGCTACTGGAAGACTGGAGTGATAATAAAAGATGACTATAATCCAAAGTTGCATTACTTAGAGATTATTATTGATGTTGCAAGAGCTACCATATGCTTTGCAAGCTGTGACAGTCACCCTTGTAGTCACATGGATGAAATGATCAACTGCTTTTTGCATTCAAAGTGATAGGAACAAACTTGATCCAAGTAAGAGAAGCTGCTGTATAACAAACAGCACAGGCGCATTGTGTGGATTAATTAAGTTTGTGGGGGGAAGGTCTCTTGCTTTTGGTTTAGATTGGATCCTCTGTTGAAGGTTTTGCAGAGAAAAAGCTAAATGAATTCAGGGAGTTGCCATTTAATTAATTCATGTAATCATGCTTATGCATCACGTCACATGTTTGACACCATTAATGTCAATGATGCACTCTCACGCCCTTAGCACAAAACTGATGTGCCTGGTCTGAATGGCAGACAGAACTAAAGTAAATTGCTCAGAGTTTCCCAGGGATATTTAGAGACTCAATACCTATATAAAGGTGTTGTGTTCTTATAGCCTGCTACAAACCACGTGCTGCATCTTCTGCACCCTGTATAATTCTGAGGATGAGGTGACAAAACTGCTTCCGGATGGGATGTTTAATACCATCACAGTGGCCTTTCCCTGGCAATGGCATAACTACTTTAGGAGGCACCAAAATGCATCAAGCCTTGGCACACCTGAATGCACCCTTGACAGACCTTGAAGCATGGATCGAAGGGTATGCCTCAGAAATCTCCCACTGACCTCATTTTGGATTCAGACCTGACAGGATTTTAATCCCCCCTGCCATCACGATGGCTCTGTTCTCAGCAGAAGTAATTCACTCTCATTATTGGTGGACCTTCAGCTTCACAGACCATAACAACATCGATCCTGTCACTGCACATGCAGAAAGTCCATGCTGGGGAATCTCTACACAGACAGTAACTCCTTGTGCCCACTTGTCAGTCCTGGGAAAACCTGAAGCAAATGCTTTGCTATAGGACCTCTGGTTCCATTTCTCCTTCTTAATAGGAGGAATTACTTTGGCGTGGTCACAGAGAAGAGAGATGAAAAGTGAGGGCATGCATAGCTCCATGGGCTGACCCCAGATCTTACAGCATGTGCAGCTGGACCTTGAAAACAATGGCAGACCAGGAGGACTCCTCTTTCCATCTGCATCACAAAGTGTAGGGGCTCAGGTAATTGGGTATTTCTCCACTAAACCTAATTTCATACTTGCAGTAGGAATGGGTGAATCCCATTCAAAAGAACATATCATATCTATTTTGGGAGCATAAAGCACAGGAGACTTTATTTAACATTGCAACACATATAGCCATGTCTTCTATTTACCCCTTTTTAATTTATTTACTCCAAGATGAGGTCACTGAAGCTAGAAAGTACATTACACTGAAGCTAGAAAGTACTTTATACAAAGTTTTCCTATATGATTCCCAATAATTTCATATTTCTCTATTTCTTATTAATCATTAAATAACAGTTGGCATTTCACATAAATAGACCTATGTGTCAACTAGAGTTGAAACGGGATTATATCAATACAGTAAAAGTAGGGAAACATTTTTTTAGCTTCTATCAATTAAGTCAGAGAAACAGCATCAATGGTTTTATTTTCTTTATACAAAGTTTTCCTATATGATTCCCATGCACCAGCACAATTTTGCATCTCAGAAAAGTATTTTGACTCATTTTTTTTTTATTATTTTCAATAAATGACAAAAAGTTTCATTGAATTTAGGGGGTTTGTTGACTCTTGAATCTAAGCTGAACTGGTGGACAAACTGGATGTGACAGAGTCCCTTTATATCACATGCATATTGAAATAACCAGCAAGGGAACTGATACAAAAAGCAGGCCAACTCTCTTTCTTAAAGTATAACTGCTCTTTTTTGGCAAGTTTGATCCCATGTGGAAGCTTCATTTGAATGTGACCTGCAAAGTAAAAACGAAAAGCGAGGACAAACTCCTGCACTGAATATCTCCGTGCTGTGAGGTGCAAGAAAACCTAATACAGAAAAATAGCTGTAATATATTAGTGCATGTGTTTTTGGGGGATCCCGACATAAAGCCGCTCAGCCCACTTCAGAGATTCAAGAATTCATCCTGATTGACTGTCTCAGTTGCAATAAGAATTAGTGGCATCATTCTCTCAATGTTCACAGTGTCACATGCTGGGATTTTTTTCAGTGATCTAAGCACAAAAGAAAATTTCATCAAGAAAAAGGAATTCACAGTTATTTTTAAAAATCTGTGATTAATGCCTTTTCTGCTTTGTCTAACACATGGTCTGTGGAGACCTGGGAGATCAAGGACTATATATGTGAGGGAAAATTAAGTAAAAACAAGACTACTGTCAGTATATTCAAATCCAGTACCCAAAGTCTGCATCTTGACCAGAAAATGTACAGAAACTTCTCAGTAGAAAAAGATCATAAAAGCCTCGGTATAGTTCCTGCAGGTGCCAGCACCCAGTCAACAATGCAGAAGCTGTGGCAGAACTTTTCATATCAGAAGGGAACAACTTTTCCACGTGCTGGGGAAAAAACAATGCAAGAAGAATCAAGTAGCAGATGCTGTAGGTAAAAGAGAAATGCATAGAAATTGACAGGTACTTTCTGTTCTAAAGAAGTAGTGGTAAGAAACTGAAAAAAATCCCACTCATTTATAGCTTTGAGGCAATGTTTTAAAGCATTTGGGAGAAGACTGACAAAATTAAGTAATGAAGATTTAGCAATTAAAAACTATTCAAACAAATATTCCTTCTGCATGCAGCACTGGTGAGGCTGCAGCTCAAGTACTGCGTCCCAGTTCTGGAGCCCTCACTTCAAGGACATTGAGATGCTGGAGCAAGTCCAGGGAAGGGCAATGAAGCTGGTGAAGGGTCTGGAGCAGAAGTCCTGTGAAGAGTGGCTGAGGGAGCTGGGCATGTTTAGCCTGGAGAAAGGGAGACTTGGAGGAGATCTTAGCACCTCCTAGATGTATGTGAAAGGAGGCTGTTGCCAGGTGGGGATCAGCCTCTTCTCCCAGGGAACCAGTGACATGATGAGGGGACATCGCCCCAAGCTGAGCCAGGGGAGGTTCAGGGTGGACATTAGGAGGAATTTTTCATGGAAAAAAATTGTTAAATATTGGAACGGACTGCCCAAGAAGGTCACTGTCCCCAGAGGTGCTCAACAAACTGGGTGTGACACTTACTGCCCTGGTCTATTTAACAAGATGGTGATTGGTCAAAGATCAGACTTGATGATCTTTGAGGTCTTTTCCAACCTAAATGATTCTGTACTTCTGTGATTTGATTGTTACTTGGGTTGGCACTGTGTAAATGAACCCCACCACACCACACAGGGCTTCAGAGGAGACAGCACAAGTGTGATGTGATGTGGGCAAGGGAACTAACATATGTGTCCTTGGGAGCATCAAGGCAAAGGTTTATATGAAGAGTAGTTTCTCCCTTTTTTCCACATTGAAACCTGGCTCTCCCATCCCCCACCCCAAAATCAGCGACCACAGTGCCACCTCCACTGAACATGCCTGTAGCATTCCCACCCATGTGTCATTTGCTGACACTAATTGAAAACAGGGACCTTGACAAAATGGTCTACATTGGGAGAAAGAAAACATCAGTGTCATTGTGATGCTAATAGAGGATGCTATAGTTAGGCTGGGAGGACAGGGAAGGGGGGGGTTATATGTATGCATCTCCTTTGATTTATCCATGGTGCTTCTATAATTTTTTTTATTTATGGAAAAGGAAAATGGTCTTTTTTTTTTCAATTACCTTGATAATGCCAAAAAAAGAATAATCAGGCAAATGTTTCAGGCTTTCCACAGTTAAAAGAAAGCTGAATTTAAACTAAGGAAAAGTACAGGGTTTTATTTCAGCCTGTCCTTGAATCATTCTTTTAAAGCACCAGCTCATTATAGTCAAAGGTCCTAATTTTTAGAATGTCTCCATGGGGGATTCATCACCTCTTTCCTATTCATCTCATGAATGGTCCAGACCTTCTTTTTGATCAGCCAGGGTCTTTTGGGAACAAACCTTGAGGTGAAGGTGGACATACATTGTTTTCCTGCTATCCAGTTAGATTCCAAGCTGTCATTGTACATAAGAAGAAATTCCTGAAACAAGCTGCCTCAGATATCCATAGGGAATACACATATGTGATTAACCCAACTGGCCACTGGGTGTGACCATTGCACCACACAAAAGCATCTAAGACTTTTCCAAAGACAGGTCTGGAAGTATTGGAGCTAGGGAAAAAAAAAAAAAAAAGCCATAACATTTTGAGCTACGAGTAGTCAAGAGTCATGTCAACTAACTTTCTGTGCTCAGTTTTCATATGCTGTGCTGCACAATTTGGAGCCTCTCTCAAAAGTCAGACATAGATCACTTAAAACAATAGGGGGGAAATTAATGACATTACCAGAGTCCCTTTTCCTTCTCCAAAGGAAAACTAAGTCTGCTAAAGCTGCAGGCATCTTACTCTGTTCACTGTAGACACATTAATAGAATAAGTACATTCACAGGCAGAATGGCTTAACTAGGCAGTATCCAAAATATTAGCTCTCAGTTACCTAGTCAGCAGCCAAAACGGCAATATCCACTAGGAAGAGAAAAAATAAAATCTGACATCAATTACTGATAATTATTTTTTTTCTAAACTGGCTTCTGTAAATATGAGACAAAATAATTTTGTCCAGAGTAATGCAGTCAGATTTGAAGGATTATGTAGTTTGTGTCAGCCCATTTCAAAGCACGTCCCAATTTTATGTTATTTTATAGCATTTCTACTATTGATAATTCCCCAAGTTTATATTTTAGAGCAGATACACACTTTATATTCTCAGTGCAGATATAGTTAGGTATACACACCAATTTGCAAGGTCTGTTTTCCTGACCACACTCAAACTCAGTAGAGAAACGTTTGCATATTCCCTTGAGTCAGGTTGAAGTTCAGTAGTATCAGACCCTGATCAAAGAGTCAATGGTAGAATAACATCACCTTGATCTCTGAAAAACCTGTCAGTCCTGAGATTGCTCATGCTTACATTGGTTACAACTACCTTGACAGGCAATAACTGAACAAAAAAACACTCTCCCAGAATGTAACTGTGCTTTGCCTTTCTTTCATCCTTGGGCTAATATCCAGTGTCCTGGTCAGTGGGTATCAGTCACAATGTGATGCCCTAGTACTACAGGGTCAGTTTTACCAAAACATGATTTTTCCCATGTGGGAGAAAACTGAAGCTGTATTTGTGCAAAACATATAAAGTGAGGGTCTGAATTCAGATCTGCCTTTCAGATCATGTATGAATGGGAATGCCACTTCTCAGAAGCACAAAGTGCATCACTGATTCTGAAGGGGTACAACAATCACTGTATGCTTGTTTTAAAGGAAAAAATACCAGTAGGGCAAGACAACCTCTGTTTCAGGCTTGCCTCTGTATCTTTATTTCTGAGTTTTAAATGTACAGTTTAATAAAAAATAAATTATAACTAGTAGTAATACTAGTAGTGATTATGATGATGATGATTATAATAATGATAATATCATCTCAGTATCTAACAACTCATGTTGGAAATTATCCACAGTTCTCAGACTCACTGTGTTTTTACACTAAGTCAGACATCTGGCATTTTCCTGAATTTGAGATGAGCTGCCAATGTTTTAACAAGGGGAATTCAGCAACACCACTTTGTCTATACATTTGTGCTAAACCTTAACTGGGATTCTGTGAGTTAAGGGCTATGGAAACTACTCATTTGACTCCCCATTTAAACAAAAATATTTTCTCATAAGCTTGGCTAGGAAGGGGCAATTACACTTGACAAATAAACCAAATGGTTTTGATGGAAAGCTCTACTTTCTATCTGAAAGCAAATCTACTCTAGCTATATTGCTAGCATAGCTCACAGTTCAACCACTGAGCAATTTGAATGTAAAAGGAGAGAAGGTCTTTAGAAAATTCCTCATCCTTGGTGAAATGTACTGCATTGAAAATGGGGGGCGGGGGGGGAGAGGAAAGCATTCTCTCTGAAGTGACTTTATGGTCTCAAGGGAGAATGTTCTTTATAAGACAGGAAGATTTAGCAGGATTCAGAAAGGCATCCTCAGAAGTAGAGAAAACATCTACCCATCTTTCAGTTTGGCTGTAAGGGACTCCTGACAGCCCCACAGCTGTTTCCTCAAGCACCTTCTTACTGAAGAGCCTCTGTGTGCGTGTCTGTGTGTGTTTGTGTCTGTGTGCACGTAAAATAAATTCAAGACTTTTTGTCACCACAGCAAACAAGCAAAAGGACCTCTGTTTGTCAGCCTGTGGCATTTTATGTACTGGGCTGAGCCCCAGGCTGGGCACCAGCTGCTCTCTTCACTACTGGCAGCACCACATTTCACATGACTGAGAAATAATAATGGAACCCAAAGAGTGGCATCTGAGGCGCAGCCCTTTGTCTGGTGACTCCATCATCCTTTCCTTGACCATTCCATTGCAAGGCTCTTTATGGACAGGGTGCAGAAGGTTTCTCTCTTAGTTTAGCAGTTTTTGAGGAAATTACATGCATGAATCCTCATAAATGGGTTTTGTATCTTCCCTATATCACCACTTATTTAGTAGCTTATAAGAAAAATACAATAGGCTGGATTTTAACCAAAAATAAAAGATTGTGTGTCTCACCACCAGCCCTCAAGAAGTGCTCAGAATCTTGGTTTTCTTTACCTGTATGTTTCAATCATTTCAACTAACTCATAGGCTACACGGATCAAGAGCTTGGAAAAAGGGATGCAACAAGTTGTCCTCACTGTGTTTTCTCTCATTAGTTTCCATGACAGAATATATAACAGGCATTTGGCAGGATTAATGTGCCAGTGATAAAGCAGTAGCCTAGAGACACAATGAGTCTGTAGTTGTGCCATAGAAAATCAGAGTGTATAAAAAGATCTCATCTACCAGAGACCTACTTTTGAGAACTGTTCAATACTAGAATGGCTGGTGCACAAGCAGTTCTTCTATCTTTGTGTTCAGTAAACTGATTCTATCTTGACAAATATATGCCCAAAATGGAGGGTAAAAAACCTAAGCAAACAAAAACCCAGCCAAAACAAAGAACACACATCACTTACAAAAAAAAATCCAAACAAATCTCTAAAACCAAAAGACCTCAAAAACCAAAAAATCCCAAACAAACAAAACGTCACCTCTCACATCCTGGTTCTTCCCATTCTTTTCACACCTGTTCTGTTTTGAATTGAGCTATCTTATTGCATATCCTTCACAGGATGCAATGGATTTGGATGTTTAAGGCTGAGGGAAAGAGAACAATAATTTCAAAACAAACCTTTCCAAAAACCTTTACTCTCTAAATTAATATTCCTAATAAATTTTTAATACTGCTGCTATTATGTTTGAATATTTCTGCACTGTGTTTCAGTATGTGCCCTAGCTTTGGGGAGCTGAGCTTTTGTGTCACCAGACTTGAGTCTTTGGAAGACATCACTCAAATGCAGCAGCTTTATATTTCATGCTGGAAATTCTGAAATGTTCTCAGGAGCATTGCTATGTCAGGCCCTTGGAGCAAGAGCTTGTAACTCCAGGCAGAAAATTCTATGTATCAACTCTATTTCATATTAGTACCTGGCACCACACATGAATTAACATTTCAATGCTTGAGAAGGTATTGTCATCCCTATAAAAGGTTGGTGATGCTAAAGCAAGTATGCTAGCCATGAACTGAATAAACACACAAACCATTACAGTTCTTTCCACACGGAAAGAAAATGGGTTGCCAAATACAAACTAAACAAACTAAACAGCACATAGAAATACTTCAGCCCTTTCCTGTCAGGAAAAAAGGGGCAAACAACAGGTTGATTGAGTTCACTGACTTGGAATTAAGTTTTCTCACATAATTCTGTGATGTTCTGTCATTAGAGAATTTCACATTGATGGAAAATTTTTATTCAACAGATAGAATTTATTCCTATTTCATTCATCTGCAAACACATAACTACAGTCAGATGAAGTGAAATCAAGCCCAAGGATAAGTGGAAGGAAACAAAACCTTTGCTCTAAAAAATCCTCTGTTGAATGAAAAGATATTTCAGCCCCTAATTTTTGTGACACGTGCACATAACGGATGAGGGACAGTGGGAGATTTATGGAAAATGTTCTTCATCACCAAGGAGAAAGAGCACATCTTGCTATGGTTTTGCCCCAGTCTCCAGTGAGCTGAACACTGCGGTGTTTTAGGAGAACCACCTCCTGTAAAACACAGAGAAAAAAACAAGAGAATTATATTTGCAGTGGAGGTCCTTTATTATTTGTTGTTTTTGTTTTGTTTTGAAAAGGAAAAACAGAGGCTTTATCAAGACCCAAGGACTGGTAACCATCCCTATATTCCACCTGGCAAAGCATTCATTTGTTCAGATGCCCGAGTTCGCAACCACTGCCATCAGCCAGCTGATCAGATGTTTGCTTTCTTTTAACGTGTGCTTTATTCCAAAAGTCCCTCCACAAGGTGTAGTTTCAAAGATTGTATTCCTTTAAAAATACTGTTGTATTTTCATCTTTTCTGTTAATTTCTTAATGTTTTATAAATTTGCTTTTCCCACATTTCATATGCCTAAGCTTCCTCTGTTACCTTTCTCACATGGAATGACATTTAATGAATGCAGTAGCCTAGCTGGGAACATGCCACCAACACATACAGTACTTTTTACATTTTTCTGTATTGATCTAATGTTTTATTTGCATTTCCAGATAGCACATCACACTAAGCAGATGTTTTAAGGGGCTGTCTACCATGATTCTCTGCTCTTTTATCCAAGTGATGTTTGTGAATCCAGCACTGTCTGTGAGCATTTTGAATGTGTACTAGCTTGCATTTATCAATCCTGAAATTTAGCTGTTCCTCTCTGATTAACCACATATTTGTAAGGGCCCTGAATCATTCCCCTTTAATGCAAACAGACATTAATGTCTGCAGCATCTCTCAATTTAATCACCTCACCATCATTTCAGGTCAATTGTTTCAAACAAGTTTCGAAGAAAAGAAAAAGACTTTTTTTTTACCTCTCCACTAGTTCTTTTTGCTTTCACCCTTGCCTTTTTTTCACCTTTGCCCATTTAGGCTTAGAAAAGTTTTCCCAAGGAACGGAAGGAGTTTTCTCTCCTTCAATAGACAGAAGGAAAAGATCACAGAATAGGAAGCACTTGTCTCTGTGTTAAATAAATTCAGCATATTTGAACAATTTAAAAATATTTCAGCTTATATAACTGAGGTATTTATTATATTAGGGGCTCTGAGCTCTGAAGGTGCTGAAGGCGTATTTTGGGGTTTTTAATGAAAAATAGTGGTATGCTTGAATTTACATAAAAAGATGTCTAGTTACATTCTAATTTCTATTCACCTGTAATTGGTAAACTTCTCAGACTCAGAGCAAAATCTTTCTCTAGTACTACAGTACGTCATGGTGATAAAATAAGTCATATAGCATATTTTAGAACAGAATGAACAGAAGTCTTGTAATCTAATTTATACTGTGGCCAATGCAACAAAACAACTCATAAGTCTTGAGATATGTGATGGTTGGAAATATTGTCTACTGAACTTGACAAATTTCTTGTAATGACTTGTATTTGCACCATCACCAGTTTTGAAGAAATTTGTCTTCACAAAAAGAAAAAGCAAACAACTGCATCCAGAAGCCAGACATTATTCCCAGACTCTGAACAACTTAAGACTGTATCTCAAAGTGCACACATCAGACTCAATGACTACATGACACTCAATTCATCTACAGCCCCACTGCCCTACTTGTTCAAATGCCATTATATTTTACTCCTAATTAAAATAGGGTTTGATTTACAATCACAATAATGATCATTTATACAGCATTTTTCAAGAAGGGATGGCAGATTACAGAATAAACTCAAAACTATTTATAGAATAATTGTTTTACCAGTATGTAAGCCCACCAAAATGAAAGTTGATAGCCTTTGAACAACAGCTGGACAAATATTATCCAACATATACATTATCTTAATTAATTTTTACCTTTTTTCTCAACTAATTTATTAGAGTAATTTTTCTTTTCGTAGTAATCAACCATCTGCATAGCTCTGCAAATACTGTTCATGGATTAAATCACTTGATGGGTAATGATGATTTTCATAGAAACATTTACTTGGCAAATATTTTTTAGATAATTGAGGAGCTCAGCTTTAAAAATCATGCAATA
Organism: Passer montanus; assembly: GCF_014805655.1. Lineage (NCBI taxonomy): Eukaryota > Metazoa > Chordata > Aves > Passeriformes > Passeridae > Passer > Passer montanus. The sequence continues at coordinate 19,179,226 of NW_024366591.1, read as the reverse complement.
ACATTCCATAGTCATTTTAGACAAGCATAAAAAATACCTTTAAGTGAAATTATAGGAAGAATTTTACACAGCAGGAAGTAATTAGCCAAATGGAAATATGGCTATAATGGTGAGATTAAGACTTTTAACTGGTGAAAAGGCGTTCACAAGCTTTAATTGTTAGATACACTCTTAAGATCTTGCCTTATATCTCATAAAAAGAATCTCTAGCACGTCTATCTGTACTTCTGAAGAAAGTCTCTCTTTTGAAAAGGTCTGGCTTGCACAAGACTTTAGCTGAACAAATCCCATTAACAGCAACGAGAGTCACTCTGCTAAATCCCCCATGCCTCCGAATGGAAACAACTGTGTAAGTAATGTGCAAGTTTGTACTCTTCTGAGCATGCATAGACGTGAGATAGAAGGGAAACAGCTTCTTTTGCCACAGATGCATGATCTGAAAGTAACATGCCCTCTCCTGGTGGGAGGGGAAGAGAGTGAAGGGAAGGGAGAGGAAGGAAAAGGAAAAGGGACAAAACAGGGAAGCAAGGAAGGAAGGTGCATACACAGGAAAAGTAAAATTATACCACAAAGGCAACTACCAATACGTTCTGAAACACACTTGCATTTTGTTTTCCAAAGGAATTCTCCAGGCTGCCTAGCCTCATCCTTTTTCTTTTGAAGTTCTTTCTGGAATTGACTCTTATCTAAGCTTTTCACGCATCCCTATTGAAATACTCAAAAATGGAGCAAGGTGTGAAGAGGAACAGAAGATTAAGCAAGGCTGCAGAAAATACCCATTTATTCATCTTTCAAAGGCAGTAGAAAAGGAGCTGAGCACATCTTTATTCTTCTGCGAGAGGATGCTATTGTTCATCTCGTTCTAATTATGAAATTTGAACTTAAAAGGAAGAAAGAGAACACCCCTGTGACAGTGCACGGTACATACTTCCGGAAATAATTCTTACAGAGATATATGTCAACCCTATGTATCCAAGAATGACCCAACAGTCACAAAGCAACACACAGAAGTATTTGATACAATCTACAAAGCTGCACTTCTTGATCTATTTTTGTTCCAGACAGATTAGAGAACTGCGTGGCAGAAGAAGAAAACACGGCTAATCTTTCATGACTGCTAGACAGTGCTGCAGAAATGTAATTGCAGAACCAGAAACTCCATGAAAAGGATGCCATGCCATTTACCACAATACAAAATTAATCCAATTATTCCTTAATCACACTAAAGGGAATACTCCTCAAGCACAAATAAAAAGAACAATGTAAGAATTGGGTCTCTACTAAAAATCCATGCAATTTGCAGAGTGGATCTTTTCTTAAAAAATAAAAAATATGTTCCGAAAACACTGAAATTTTTCCACTCTGACAAGCCACAGGTCTGCTACTATTGTCATCTCCCCTTTCCATCTCCATCCAAAACCCCCATACGTTTAGAAAATGCAGGCATACCTATTAGTCTGAAATCTAAAAGATGGAGAAATAAAGGCCAATGTTGTGTGAACATCTTGAGTATGTCTAAGTTCATTGTTTTCCAAAGCTCTCTTCTGCAACTCTTTTATTCAGATATAAGCCACACTTTCATCACTAGGTGACGTGCTTGAAATGAGGAGAAATACAAAGAGGCTGAGGATGTTAGCTCAGAATAAGTTACTTTTCTCTTCTTCTGCCTATTAACTGAATGAGACATTGACAGTTTTGCAAGTCTTTCCTGTAGATGTTTGGATTGGAAACAATAATATCTGTAGATTTTTAAAGACATGAGGTAAAGTTTTCATTAGGTATTGCACACCCAGCAATATCTCAGGACAACACGCTTGTCTGCTCAGGCATTTCCAAAGTTTCCACAGATGCTAGATAGGTGGAAATTTTTTTCTTTTCTCCTTCTCTTCCCAGCACCATATCCAAACCAGACTGGACTAAAGACTAAAACCAGCCCGGCTACATAACAGGGCTACAGATGTTACTATTCATAGTTGAATGAAAATTAGTTTCTTATTGCCGTTCATGAATTTCTAGCAGATTCTCAGACACATACCACTGTACAAGATTTCATATGTCTTGTGTCTGCACGAGCCTGCAACCCTTTTTATTTTCTCCTTCATTATGCCGTGCCTATGAAATGTGAGATTCACAGAGGTGTATCCTGCTCCTCTCTCAGTCTGTGTACCTTGTACTTCTGAGCACTGCAATCCTCTTTTCCACAATAATCCAGTCCATATTAACAGGGAAGAAAACAATGCTGGCTTTTGGGTTCATACAGTCAAACATCCACAGAGGAAGCCTTCTTCAATGACTCTTCACCTGAAGGTTAGTAACATTCATGACCTTCCATTGATCATGTATGCCATGAGAAGAACAGTGGGCAATAAACACATCAATTCTTTACTGTCTGTTTGATTCTGAATATTCTCCTTCAGAAAACCTGAATTTCAAGCCTATTCCACCAACCTTAGTTCGGATCCAATTTATCTTCTACTGGTTTAATGTGATCTATATATTCTTCTCTAATCATCTTCTGCAGACCCCTTGAACCAGCACTTTGTTTATCAGCTGGCTGGAGAAAACATTTTTACTTCCACAGAATAAGTTACATTTGTTTGCTTTTCAAAAACAAGAGTCTCTACTGTACCAGCTTTAGACAAAGGTGCCTGGTAGAGTTGGAGTTGCCTTACACTAGGAATAATTTACATTTCATTGTAAATGAAAAAAAAAAATGAAAACACCATTGTAAAATGGAAAAAAAGAAGTTCTAATTCACTCGGCAGAGTCCAAATGTGGAAGATTTCATCTACCTGTAAGTAGACAGTGGTGCAACATAACTGGCTCCCTTCTATGATCTGTGGTGAGAAATTCTGCATTTTAATTGCTGCTCAGCCCTTCTCACCTGTGTTGGTGCAGGACTGCAGCAGCCAATCCAGGTCTTCCAAATGACTGCCCTGCACAGGACATGTTGCAATGTCTGGGTATTTTCAGGCCTTCAGGTCTCAAAAGAACTACCAACACCATGAGCACCTTAGCCAAAGTACAGAGTGTTTGGTTTATCTCAGGCCACCACTGCAGCTGTGTAGGGAAAGTACTTGATCCTTACTGTCCTATTAAAATAATCAAAAGCTACTGATGTTCAGTAGCTCTGGTATGTGTTAATAAAGACTATTTTTGTCTTACAGATTTGACCTAACCCTCAGAAGAACCATGGTCTTTTCTGAAGTTCAAATTCCATTTTACTCTGGAGTAGAGGAAGGGAAGGAAGATAAAAGGAATGGTTTGTTAACAGAGATGGCTCATCTGTAATAGGTATCACTGGAGTTTCACTTACACCCCTGCCCATGCAACACGGCTGACCTCATATCAAAATCTCCCACCTTATTTACATTCCAAATCATCCTTTCTTTAAAATTCTCACAAAAAGCTTATATAAAACAGCTAAATAGGCTCTGTGACCCTTTATGTTCTGGAGGAGTAATATAATATATTAAGTATTTTATTAAGTAATTATTATCCCACATACAGATGCAGAATTTAAAAAAAAAAATTCTTGAACACAAAATTTGATTGAAAACTATTTTAAAGTATGAGGTATATTTAATTATCTGGAATGTGATTGTTCCAGAGCCCTGACCTGAGACAGGGATCTTGTGATATAGAACAGCATGGTAGGAGAGAGTTGCCTCAGTTTACAGTCCAGCTGAACAAGGTGGCAGCAACTGAAAAGGGGAACAGATTAAATTATTTGGCCCTGCTCAATAGTTCAGCTCCCTTGATTCCTCCTTCAGCTGTTAGTCTTTGGCCTGCAATTGCCTTTGCACTGCAAGAAGACACAGACTGTCAGGATGGATACACCCACAAGCAGCTCTGAACAGCTCAGTCATGTACATTATGTGAGTGAATGTTTATACACTTAGAGTTCCGAAACATGCACATACAATCCCAAAAATACTTACTTGAACTGTAGAGGACTTCAGCATTTCTCTTAAGGTGGTAGTCTAGTCAATTATCTTCAAAGGCAAAGGCATTAGAACTGAATTTAAGACAATATTATCAAAATAATACACAAACACAGAACTTCTGGGGGAGCTTTCAAGGTCTTAAACAGAACAGGACATCAACATAGAAAATTAACATTTCCAAATTTCAACCCATAGTTCCTATCCAAGGAATGCTATCCTATTCCATTTCTAGACAGATAAATCTTTTTATTCTCAACTGTTATTAGCACCAAATTCTAAAAGCAAGCATGTCCCAGAACTATATAAATAAAGCAATACAACAGTAACTGGCCCACACAGCAGCTGGACCAGATAGCATCTCTATACATTTTTAAACAATGCAATGTAATACTGTATTAACACATCTACTTGCATAAGTATATGCAGAGATACAAGACAATAACAATGCTTGACACTAATCCTGAGGAAATCAGCATGGAAAATAACTTGCATTCTAGAGGCTAGAAAGAGCCCTCAATGGTGATAGCAAAATATTAATACATATCTACAATAAAAGATTTCTACCTCTTTGTCTGACATTATTCTCATTGACTTGCTAAGTAATGCTTACCAGTATGCTACCAACATCAATATTAAGGTGTTGTTAAATATTCTACATTATTTATAGTATGAAAATATGAATAGCTTTTCAGTCTTGAATCCACTAAGTTCTACAGTCTCCTCAAAGTATTTACATTACCATTCAGAAGTGATACTCCAGCCTCCAGCCTGCTACTACCTCCCCACCTTGTATTTACCAGAGAGAGAAGTCCCTCAGCTCTCTCCTCTGTGGCACTGCCCTTGAAGCCAACCTCACAGGTACTGGTGCCTCTATCAGACCATCCTCTCGTGGGAGGCCCTGAGTTTCAGACACTTCTTTACTGTTCTTCAGAAGAACTGGACATGAATCTGCCTTGCAAGGGCATGCAGGCGTCTCTTGAGCCTGCAACATTTTTTGACTAATTAAGTAAGTAGCCACAGTGAGGGAATTAGGAAAGAGAGCTACACAACTTCCTTGCATTTCTAAAGCCTGTAGGAGATGATTAAATTTCATTCCACTATGGTAGCCCAGCCCAATCAAACCTGCATAGTATTTTTTCCTAATACATGTCTGTGTCCACTGAACTTATAAATCTCTGTCTTGTCTAATGAAGATTTCTGAGATGCCAAACATAGCTGCTGGCTCAAAATGTCTCACAATATTCTAATATTTCAGATGTTTGGTAACAAGATGGCCAAATCCTCTAGATATAAAATTGAAAATAATTCACAAGCTGTCCTGCCCACCCTCCAAGACCCAGCTTCTCTCTAACCCTATAAAACCTTCTCCTGCTTAGTCATCTACCCCCTACTCTTCCTCTGAAATACAGGACTTGCCAAACAATCAGTGGCCATAATTAGTTGAATGCTTGGACTTTTAAATAAAAATTTTCAATGCAGTAAATAAAAGTAATAGAAATAAGTAAAAACCCTGAAATATCAAACGCTCAGCTGGTTTTCAGATTTAAGGTATTAGGCCCTTCCTTCATCACATGTTTCAGGAGCACCAGGGAAACACCACTCACACCCACATTAATAAAACTGGGAACATAAACAAAAAATTAACAAAATTAATTTCTCAAAATCCCCAAGCACTTTAGCTCTTGGTTCAAGTTTTTTTTGAGTTTTTGGTTTGTTTTTTTGTTTTTGTTGGGGGGGGGGGTTGTGGGTTGTTTTTTTTTTTTTTTTTTGTGGGGGGGTGGGTTTGTGGGTTGGGTTTTTTTTGTTTTGGGGGGGGGGGTTTTTTTTTTTTTTTTGGGGGGGGGGGTTGTTTGTTTGTTTTTGGGTTTTTTGGGGGCTTTTTTTGTTTTTTTTTTTTTTTTGGGGGGGGGGGTTTTTTTTTGTTTTTGTTGGGGGGGTGGGTTGTGGGGTTGGTTTTTTTTTGTTTTGGGGGGTGGGGTTTGTTTGTTTGTTTTTGGGTTTTTTTGGGGCTTTTTTTGTTTGTTTGTTTGCCTGTTTAAGTTGCAAGAAAATCTGAGTAAAAGGTGTTGCATTTGAGATGTTTGGGGTTTCTTTTTCAGAATTCCCTGGTGAAAATAATTTCTCTTTTCCAACCAATACTGCCTGCCAACTAGGTGCCATCAATTCAATGGCAAATTTGTGTCAGACCATCTTGTTGAAATTTTGGCAGCACACTGCAACATGTGAGCATTCACAAAACACCAGGATTTTCCAGGCTCCCTGCCAAATGAATGCTTCTGAGAATGTATGTATATACTGTATTCCTACAGTCTTCAAAGGCTTAGCTTTGAATTACCTGAATTGTTTTGAGTTTGAGACATCATTAGGTTATATTAAATTACAAAATATGTAAAAATAAGAGCCTGTGCTTGCTTGAACTAGCAACTCTGTCACTTTTACCTTTGTGACTTTATCTATGATGACATTTGCTTTTCTGTGCTCTTCTATTTAACAATTCTTCCAGGAGCTGCTTTTCTTTTTTTCTCAGACTTGATTTTCAGCTCCATTGTTTTGTATTTTACTTGGCTGCATAAAAGGTGCATACATCCCCTGCACTCTTTGTGAATGGGATTTTTCCCAAACATTATTTATCTTAAATCTTCACAGCATTTTTAAAGGCCTTTTTTATCCTCCTTCTTTTTTAACCCAATCTATTTGCTACCACCCAAGGATGTCATCTCAGTCTCTTCCTCCTCTCCTTTCCATTTTTATCCCTCTTCTTCCATTGCCTACATTTCCCCATTTATATTATCACCACCCTTCTCTAACACCATCTTTTTTGGAGTATCACATCAATTTTTACCTCCAGGAAGTTGAACTGGAACTGCAACTAGCAATAAATTTATTTGAATATTTTACTTTTCTTGACTAGGAGCTGAGCCTACACAAGTATTCTGAAATGTTATCAAGCTCAAAACAGTGTCAAACCAGAATGGTTTCTGTTGCCACAGAATCCAAACTGAAACTGAATCAAAAGATGCACTGGTTTAATTGCCTGCCCACACACCCATCCGCAACGCTTCCCCTCCCTCACTCCCCACTCTCACACGCCATCCCTGCTATTAGTTTTTGCCATTCTGTCATCTCTCATCTCGTATGTCTTGCTCTTCTCTCTCATCACCTCCAGCCACTGCTGTACCTGGAGTGCTTCTCTTCTTTATCTTCCAAATTTCAGTCTGTCTAGATCATGACTCTCACACAAGCAAGGGTTTCTCCAAGCCTAATGCTGCTTTGCCAACAGCCTCTCCTACTTCACTTCTTGTGGAGATCTTATTTGATTCCACTTCTAACTTTTCCTCTTTTCCCACTCTTCCTCCTTTGTATGGAGCTGCCAATGTGAGCTATTTTTGCTTCTCTTCCTCTATGTTTCTACACCTACATCAGTCTACCCTCTTTGCCTAAGATCCCCCAAGCTCTGGTCTTGTCCCCTATCATTTTCAGGTCTCTTTCAACATCATCCACCAATGCTTCGGAAATTTACTCTGTCGCCCACTTTTTCTGGGGCTTCCAATTCTTTTTCAGCCCATGAGGAAAATTGTCAGCTGTGACTTTTCTCTGAGATTTCTTCTCTTTTAATCCATAGGACATTAGGTCTTGCTGGGTTTTATATAGCTACATCTTGTCTTCTTTCCCTTCTCATTAAAACAACAGAGCAGGTTTGTGAACTGAACTATCTGTGCCAGAAGAAACACTGGGCTGCTCGGGTGGTACCTTCTGTCTGTGCACACAGCAGTCCTCCCTGCTTTTCACCAGCAAGTCCTATAAACGCCTTCCTTTCCCTTTTCTTTCAACATTTCCAAAAAGTGTGTCTTCTTTTTCTTTAGCCCTCACATATAGCATTTTCTTCACCCCTATCTATCCAGACTGATGTTTTAAAGGTCATCTCTTTCATTTTTAGAAGAAGGTTCTTCTCGGGTTATTTCCAGGCCTTCTACGATCTCTTCATATCCTGGACCAAGAGTACGCCTCTTAAAAGGCTCCCACCCACAAAATCTTCCACTAGACAGCTTGAAAGGCTCTCATAATAAATTTTCAAACACATTTATCTTTTGTCCTTCACTCTCCCAGATACTCAGGATCTACTGTCCGTAAATTTCTACGAAGCAATTCATTATTTCCCTTCAGCACCATCTCTAAAGCCCTCCATTTCTGGGTTGCCTACAAAAGACTTGACAACAGTCAGACCTCTGCTCCGCTGAGGCCCCTGCCTGTGATGCTGACTAATACTTTCTGTGTTTCCTGGCGTTCCTCCGTCTGCCCGTCCCCATCTGTTGTTTCCCTGCTCCTCCCGGGAGCCGCTCGGAGGCGGGGCTCGCTCGCAGTTCCCGGCGCTCCCGGGCCTGTGCCCGCTCGGAAGGACAGCCAGGCCGTGCCCCGCCGAGGAGCTGCCCGCCCCCGGGAGCTTCGGCCGGGCTGCTGGCTGAGGTGATCCTTTCCCTCTGGTGCCTCGTGTTCAAACGCTGCTCACCGCCACCGCTGGGAGCTGTCTCATTGACCTCACGTAGTTAATATCACAAAACTCCAAACAGTCTGGCTGAGGAAGGTTCCCTCTGTGGGATGGCTTGCCCACAGCGTGTGTCTGTCTCAGGGCCAGCCTTGCCAGTCCATCCATTTAATTCACTCAGAAAATCACATTGAGACGGTAGGACATAAAGAGACCCATTTGCCCGGTGCACTAATCTAAGCCTTTTTATTTGCTGCAGTATAAGTAGGGACCAGTGAAGAAAGATGATTTAGCATAAAAACCTGCCCAGCATGCTGATATGAGAACTATGAATAGATCAGTGTTAGAGGTGCAGGACAGGTCATGATAGTGTAATGTCTGTCAGAGAGGAGGCTGCTAATGCCTCAGCTGAACTAAATGAATTCTCCCCAGGTCTCTTGCTGAAAAGTAAAAGACAGCAACTAGAATTTTAGCAATAATACAAAATTTTACCAGCTCACGACAGACGACTGGGTGGTACAGGAGGTTGGTGGCATTGATGCAAGTGAGAAAAGTACTAGGATGCAAGGCTAACAGTGAAAGAGGGCAGAAGCCCACAGCTGGTTTTCTTTCTTCAGGATGGCAAAGGCTGATAAAGTTTTGACATCTTAAGCTGAACTATCAGAAACCCAAACAGGAGCATATTGTATTACACTCCTAGCTTCTGCTGCTTTCAATGAAGAGGGGAAATAGTTTAATTTTTTTGGCAGTTGGACTCCAGAAATCCTAGATATTTATGTGATGCAAAGAATCATTAAGCTGAAAAAAAGCATGTCCTGGTCTATAAAAAACCTGTAAAAATACAAGAAAACAAATAAGCATTTTCTGTGGGACCAGTGAAACTCTACTCTTGTCTCCATTTAGCAATGTTCCATAGCTTCCATGTGTGCTCCCTGTCTTCAGTATGTGACAATACCACAGCCATACAGCTTCCTACCCCATTCCAACTGAGTCTGCATCTGTCCTGGTGGCATTTAAAACAATATTTTGGATTACCATCTCATATGGCAAATTATTTAATTTGTAGCTCACTAAATGCAATCTCTTTGTAAGACCCAGCACTATTCTGTTCGCATTCAAATCCTCCTCAAATTCAGTCCTTGAGACTCATACATTCAAAGTGAAAAATTACAACAGAAAGAAAATAAAAGGTCTAACAGAACCCCTTTCTCTGACTTTCTCATGGCATGTCAGAGAATCCAAAAAACAAGATTCCAAACATCCCTGAGATGACAGCAAATCCTTTGGCCCAATTCAGCTTTGGCCCAATTCAGCTTTGGCCCAATTCGGTGTATTAAACTTTCTTCTCTGAAATTTCCCCTTTGCAGTGCTTAGCTCTCCTGATACAAAACAAACAAACAAACAAACAAACAAAAGTTCTGTCTTCTTGTTGCAGCGTTGGGGTTTTTTTCATTTTTATAGAGGGCAGAGTATCATTTCAGCCCATGAAAATAGATCTATCATCAGTAGATTCTGTAAGTATCTGTGCTTTCCAAGTGTTTTCATTAGACTGTTTTTAATTTCACAATGACTTTTCTCCAACATCAAGTAAAGCTCAGGTAGATGCTAACACTTTTATCCCTTGAACATGTTTAGACAGGTTTTTACACATTCATTCATATTATTTGCAACTGCTATACAAAAATCGTCCAAATCTAGAAACATTTGGAAATGTAATTAATGCTACTTGTCCTGACTTCTAAGTAGAGAAGACGGATGCTAAATAAGACCTAGATAAAACAGAACCCTTACTTTTCAGTTATTCTCTATGTAATTAATACATTTCTTAAATCTATAGTTCAAGAAATTCAGAATATTGAGGGGTTTAAAATACTTCTGTTTAATAATAATTTCTCACTATATTAATTTTACAAGAGCACCTAACTCATCTGTATAGTCAAGACAATCCTAAATGTTTCCAGTTAGATGTCCCAAAATGGGGACATCCAAAACAAGTGACTACTTGTGATCCCTGGTATATTTTTAGGACCTTATGCCTTTAATTTATGCTAATGTACTTCCATGTCTTATTATTTAGACTTCATCAAAAGCTTCTGCTAAAGGGCAGCAGTTCTATCAGTATAGTACAGAAAGTTTTCAAGGTGTTCTTCGAGGAACCATTGAGGTGCTAAGACAAAAAGAAAACAAATAAAAGAATGAGAAAATATCTCCAGTTGAGCTCCTCCCTCCAGGTATCTCATACAGTTAAAAAAAACAATAATGCCATGTGTAGTCTTAGGAGGAAAGTTTGTCCAGTGTGACCCTAGAAGCTGCAGGACACAGGCAAAATTATTTGCTACCTTGCTGAAGTACAGTCAGGATCAGGATGCCAAACTGAATTCCTGATCTTTGCACAGTTTACTGTGGGATTTTTGAGTCTTCATCATTCTTTGTTACATTATTTTAGAATCTACATTAGCCCGAAGTGTTTGCTAGTATTCAGGATTTCTGAGGGAGGGGTATTGGTGAAAGCTTGTTTCATACAGATGCAAATGTGAGGATGGACACAAAGTCCTCCTTCCCTCACACTGCACATGGTGAAGGACAACTTCAGCCTCAAGGCAAAGCCCAGTGTGAGCAGAAGGGCCTCTCCAGGAGTACCCACGTGGGGCCACAGTCCCAGAAGTTGCCTTCCTGGATTCTTGGCTTTCTATTCCTTTTCACCTTCTATCTCTTTCTTGGTCAGCAGAGAAACTTGAGCTCTTAACCCAGTGAAACTGAGGAGAGGTCTGTGCTCCCAGAGTTCAGGGAAAACCCATTCAAACACGAGGACTCAGTTCCTCTTCCAGTTTTTCCAGGGAGGTTGGTGATTTAAGCATCAGTTCTAATAGCACCTTCTGGCATTAAACAAAGAGAAATTCAAGTGCTCTTACACTTGGCCTGAAAGGAAAGTAGGCAGCACTTCATTGAGACACTGACCAGTGAGCAAACACACTCCCTGGCAGACCTCCAGCCTTCACTTACCCCAGAGCTGTTCCAAGAAGAGCAATGTCAGAGCTCAGATCCAGAGTTCAAACTGTATCTAATTATAATCAGGCAATATTATTGTGGAAAACTTCTTCCAACTGCATTTGGAAAATGTGTGAGGTAGCCAAAGCATCCCTGAAAGTCTTCTGAGAATCTTGGCTCAACAAGGGGGTCAAAAAACAAGACATTGTATAACAGCTCACCATCTGTTCTGCACTTTTACATTCTGCTTCAGCACAGAGAGGGGAGTGACATAAAGAGACGAAGATTTGAACTCAGCCTCAGAGTACACCAGCATTTTTCTGTGCTTGATTGTGTACTAAAACTGCCTGTAAAGTCAATAACTTCCTATGGCTTCACAGCAAAGCGGAAAGATTAAAAAAGACTCATGGTCCTTTGAAGATGTGGAAGGCAGTAAGTGAGCAGGCTGAATCCTCTTTGGATTTGAAAGTCTATGCAGTGCTAACAGTTCTGCTTTAAGGTGTCAAAATTGCCTTAAATCTTTACCTTTGTTATATCCTGCTGATATAGACTTGTAATAGGATAGGCCTGACTATTCCAAACCATTCAGACGGCATCATTTTTCTGTCTGCATCCTTTGAAACACATCTGATTAACACCTTTTTTATTATTATTTGGGGGGTTTTTTTGTTTTTGTTTTTGGCTTTTTTTTTTTTTGTTTTGTTTTGTTTAATACTGATTAACACCTTTTTTTATTATTATTGGGGTGGGGGGTTTTTTTTGTGGTTTTTTTTTTGTTGTTGTTGTTGTTGTTTTGTTTTGTTTAATGCACAAACACTTTTAATTACTTTAACTAGAACAGCATGGCATTGTAATGTACAGCACAAAACTCCACTGGATTTTACTGTGGTTGATAGCAACTCACAACATGAAGTTCCCAACCAAATACTTAGGCCTCCATCTCTTTGTTAGGCTATGAGCTTCTCACTAAACTCAGTGCAAATCCAGAAGTCTAGGAAAGACTTAAGAGCAGAAATATTTTGCTGCTCTCTGTTTGGAAAACCAGTGTAGTGTATTTTAAAGGAAAGAAGAAAAAACAGGAGGGATGAGAAGGAGGCATAGCATGGGGTGTAATGTGTCCCATGCCACCTTTGGTGGCAGCATGGCCAAGGCTTGCACAGGAACCCAGGGCCCACCACACCACAACTCCAAGTCTGGGAGGTGGTGTCCTGTCCACAGCGCTGCAGCCCCTGGAACTCCCAGGAATGCAGGACAAAGCTGAGGCCCTGCTGCAGCACAACAAAGAGCCCAGGGCAGGCTGAGAGTTGAGCAGAAAGCACTTTCTGAAATCGTTCCTCCCCTTCACCAGACTGGGTGCCAACCCTTTCCTGGTTTGGTGCCAAGTCCAGCAGCTTAGTTCAGCTGTTGCCAAGGTCTTTAAACAGCCTATTATTTCTTTAGGGACAGCATCACCACCTTTCTCTCCTCCTTGTCTGCTTCTTCGTTAGAGTTTTTCACAGAGCTGGTGAGCAAGTTTTTTTAAACTACAGTGATATAGTTGCTCTTAGAATTAAAAAGAATGATCACTACACACTCATTTGTTACACCCCAATAACAAAATGCCTGGTTCCTTTCAATAAAACAGTTTGTCCCCATCACATATGGGGGCAAATATCCCTGGGCCAGTCCTATGAATTTTTCAGTCTCCTACTAGAGCACCATAAAGAGCTATTCTGGACTGCACAGACACATTCTTGGCTTCAGGTATCTTCCTCAAGAAACCCCTGCTGTCTCATGGGGATTGTCGAATTAGCTTGAGGTATAGCTTGAGTGTTGCCCCTGAGCAGACTCCCATAAGTTTCTATCACAGACTAAACTGTGCTTTAAGCTTCAGGCAGCTGACTTAATGGAGGGCAAGCGATGGTAGATTGAAGCTCAAGTGTAGCTGACCTTCCAGCTCATAAAGCAGCAAAGACCTGGCTATCCTGTGCTAATACAAACACTCCTGCTGACAGCACATGACCAGAGCTGCTGGCATACAGCTGCAAAGGCAGGAGATGGCTTGGCTGGGGTGCTGACAGGGTCCCTGTCCCTGCCTGACCCTCCCCATCACACTGCACAGGCCTCTGAGCTGCCTGGCAGTCAGCTCCTGAGCCACCACGGGTAAGGGTGCACTTTCTGGGCCAAATCATCATCACTTATATCTTGCCTTAAAACATGGCATTGTTAATTATTTATATCAAGCCTTTCTTACTCCTTGGGCTGAGCATTGAGCTAAAATAGCTGGAAAGGGTACAGCTTCTGCTTGGCTACTTGGGTTAGCACTGCAATTAAGGTGTTGGGCATAAATACAGAGAATGTAACGTCTATCATATAAGTGTAACAGTTCCCATATAAACTTTTCTAACTTTTTCAAGAGTTTTTAAAATAAATAAAACCTACACAACTCACCTTATCTCTTCAGCCTCCTGTCCATCTATTGGTCTGTTTCCCTTCCTCAATAACTTTTACTGTGTAACTTCAAACAAATTTTAAAATTGGTTAATGTCTTTGGTATTTTCAAGCAACTTAAGAAAGATTTTCTTGCAGTTCTAACTAAGGAAGAGACTGAAACAAGAGTTTCATTTTAAATAGAAATCAGCAGACCCAAGTGCAAATATCTGCAGGAATTCAAACTTCATGTTTTGTGCTTTTTATGGAATTATTTTGCTAGCATTACAAGTGACACACATTGGGATATGTAGAGAATGATTAGCATGAGTTAAGCATCTTCTTAAGCATATGGAGTTTGACAAAGCAGTGAGCAGGGGGCAGGATGTGATAACCATATGCAAGTATCTAAAGCATTCAAATAACAGTGCAGGAGAGAAATCAGAGAAGCACAGAATGATTTGTGTTGGGAGGTACCTTAAAGATCATCTCATTACAAATCCTCTGCCATGGGCAGAGGCACCTAGCACTAGACCAGATTGCTCAAGGCCCCATCCAAACTGGTCTTGGACACTTCCACTGCCACAGCTTCTCTGGGCAACCTCTTCCTCACCATTCCTATAGGGAACATTTCTTTCTAACATCTAGGCTAAACCTGCTCTCAGTGTAAAGCCATCACCCCTTGTCCTATCACTACGTGTCCTTGCAAAAAGTCTCTCTTCAGCTCTCTGGTAGGCCCTTCTAGATACTGGAAGGTGCTGTGATGTATCCCTGAAGCCTTCTCCTCTCCAGAACGAACAATCCCAATGCTCTCATCCTGCCTTCAGAATCACTGTGGCTAAGGGCTGGCCAAGTATGAACACTTAATGGCAACCTACATAAATTTCTGCACACCTCTGTGAAGCTGTCAGTCACAGTAGGGAAGCACACCCATTTCACACAAGCAGGAGAAGAGCTCAGCATAACAGCTATTGCCAGTGATAAAATTCATGCCTGAAAGGGATCAGGATGACCAGAAACTTCGCATTCTGGTCTGAAATCTGCTCACTTGGTGAGACAACCCTCCTCACTCTAAAAACTTACAAAACCAAATTAATTTGATTCCTGAGACTGTGAGGAAAACCCAAGACAGTCAAATGCCATGTACAAATGTGTTGTAAAACCTTGAAAGCACAGAAAGTGATGCCTTCAACCTTCCTAGTGTGAGGTGCTTCTTCCCCCTGAGATCTGTGACTTACTCCTGAATTGTAAAGTAAAGCCTCTCAGTCACTTCTTGAGTGCTAGTTTTGATTTATAATATACCTTCAACCCTCACAGACAGCATGTTGCACATACAAGGTTTTCTCAGCCACTCCCACTGCTCACCAGATTTATCGTCTTCAAATAGTTCTGCTCAAGCTCCACTCCAGGCTTCTGCACATTGGCTCTGTTTTGTCTGCCTGAGGTTAACTTTCTTAGTACTCCCTAGTATTCATTCAGTCCAGGAATATAATCCCCAAGGATTTCAAGATCTCTTAACTATAGCAGCATTTCCAGTTTCTGACTGTGGAAGAAATATTGATGTGAGTTCCTTGAAACCCTTTCCCTATGAAGTGTCAATAATTACCATCTTGGCATACAAAAAGGAGACTTTGGCAGGCTGCCCAGTAACATCAAACAGGTCTGGAACAGTCACAAGAGCTCAGCTTTCTGTAACAGTACCTGACATGATTGTAAGAAATCACATAATTGACTTCTAGGAATTTGAAAAGAAGACATATTTCTTGTTTAATGTTTATCAACAACATTAAGACCTATTCTTTTGATACTGGGTTACCAGAATTCAAATGTAAACTCTGACTTCTTTCACTATCTACTTAATTGCTGTTTCAGTCATGAAAGCATGTTCTTCTTACTGGTTTTAGTCACAAAAAAAGTTCTGGCCAGAGAATTCTTGATTTCCCTTGGTAGTTCTATGTGCTATGAGGTTTTAACTATAGCTGTACAAAACTTTCCTCAAACTCAGATTTTCTCTGGGTTTTTTTTTTCTTATTGTGAGATTAAAAAAAAAGAAAAAAAAAAAACCTTAAGATTTGTAAATTAAAAATAACTATTAAAAAAAAAGCAAAATGCAACTATCAGAATTTAATCTGATTATAAACCACAAGAATCATTTGACCCAAGCCACACCAAAACAGTGTAGATCAGTGTACACCATTTGGCCCAAAGTTTCTTTGAGAAGCACAAGAATTTGAGTTAACCTGACCTGACTGGAAGGGCAAAACAGATTAACATTTAGTATACCCCACTTCTTATCTATGCATCCATTGAGGCCTGAATTGCATCCTCATTAAAAGTTCTTTAAACACCAGTATATTCACCATCCCAAGAGAAAGCAATTTATCCCACTTATTTCAGCACTGATTAAGAGTAATCAGGTAGAAAAAATTCAAGAAATCCATGCTCAAATCAAACTACTAAATATACCCCAGAAACTATATTCCTCAGTGTGAAAATGTCTCTGCTTTTCTTTTTATTTTTGCCTTTACTTTCACATTTTTACTTCAATTTCTATATTCTCAGTGTATCCATTTCTAAGATCACAACATAATCACTGAGCTCAAAAAGATTATTTGAACCTCCAGTACATCTGCAGGTTCACCAGTGTGTTAGCAAGAAGACCATATAACAGGCCAGAAACACAAACACACAGAAGATGAAGAAAGAGGAGTCAATAAGAAATTGTTAACAATAGGCATAATTATGTATGGCACTGAAGTACCAAATGAGAAAGAAATCTAGCCATAACACACTGGTCAATGGATGAAGGTTTTTTCCACTGTAAGACCTTTCTAACAGCAGCTAGAGAAGATGATGGGAAAAAAAAAATCTTATTTTATAGACTGATACATGAACTGTTCTGAATATATTATTTATGCTATTTCTTCCTTATGGCTGTTTTAGTAATCCTGTACAAAATCCTAAGATCCATTCAAACTCCACAAGCACACAAAACTTCCTGTTACAAGCACTTAATCAGCCCTCAAAAAGACATTATAAACCTACAGCTCAACTAGAGAAATCAGCAAGGAAGGGAAAGAACTGGAAGAGTATTCTCTGAGAAGATGCTAGCAGAGCTGAAAACTGCTCTGTCACGCTCTGATGCCCCCTCCATGACCTTTATCAAGTGATTTCTCTACTTCTTTGCCCAGTTTACACATCCCGCCATGTTCAGTAAACACACAAAGCCAAATATGTAAATGCAGAACTGAAAACAAAAGGCTACCAGGAAATCAGAAATCAGCAGCTGGCACAAATCACCACTGCTTGACTGAAGTAGCTTTGCACTGGTGGATGAGCCAATTCTATGTTTCTACTCTAGCAGTCAAGTGGCCCTGGGATCCCACAGCACCCTCTTATTTCTACTCATTTTATTGCTATCATATCTTTGTCAAAACTCTTAAAAAAAAGAAAAACAAACAAACCCCCCCCCCCCAAAGCTCTTCTTGTCAAACAATATTTTAAAACAGTATCTAAATAAAAATGCTTTAATAAAAACACATTTGGGACTTTTCTGTTGTCATCAATTACTTTGTCTGAGGGGGTAGGATGGAAACACACACACCATGCTGACTGCTACCATAAGGATCAGCCCACCATGAATGTTGTGCTACATGGTTCATACACACTCGTTAGGTAAGTGGTTGTCAGTGAATCTTAAAGATCAAAAAAGAAGATGCAAAAAATCTGTTTATATAAATAAACTGAAGATCGGAGACACAGGATATTACAGGAAAACTGGTTTCCATCTAGTAGAGATTGGTTTGAATTTGTTTATTTTACACAAATCACCACTGCTTGACTGAAGTAGCTTTGCACTGGTGGATGAGCCAATTCTATGTTTCTACTCTAGCAGTCAAGTGGCCCTGGGATCCCACAGCACCCTCTTATTTCTACTCATTTTCTTGCTATCATATCTTTGTCAAAACCCTTAAAAAAAGGGAAAAAAAAAAGAAAAAAAAAGCTTATCAAACAATATTTAAAAACAGTATCTAAATAAAAATGCTTTAATAAAAGGACATTTGGGACTTTTCTGTTGTCATCAATTACTTTGTCTGAGGGGGTAGGATGGAAGCACACACACCATGCTGACTGCTACCATAAAGATCAGCCCACCATGAATGTTGTGCTACATGGTTCATCTCTTCTTGTCAAACAATATTTTAAAACAGTATCTAAATAAAAATGCTTTAATAAAAGGACATTTGGGACTTTTCTGTTGTCATCAATTACTTTGTCTGAGGGGGTAGGATGGAAGCACACACACCATGCTGACTGCTACCATAAAGATCAGCCCACCATGAATGTTGTGCTACATGGTTCATACACACTCATTAGGTAAGTGGTTGTCAGTGAATCTTAAAGATCAAAAAAGAAGATGCAAAAAATCTGTTTATATAAATAAACTGAAGATCGGAGACACAGGATATTACAGGAAAACTGGTTTCCATCTAGTAGAGATTGGTTTGAATTTGTTTATTTTATAGAAGAGTGAGTTACAGAGATCTGAGAAAAGTATTACAGCATCTACCACGAACAGCAAACAACTCCTCTCTCTAAAATGTGTTTTAGAGTGCTACTATCCTGCTCACCCTTCTGTTTCACCCCTCAGTTTTTACAAGAAAGGCTCTAACACTGCCAAGAGGGAAATATTTTGAGGCAGTGATTAGATATTTTTCCCTAAAGCAGTTAGCACAATTGATTCTTCGCATATCAGGACTGCCCAGCAGGAAGCTTAACTCTAAAAGCTTTCTGGTCAAAAGCAAGTCCCAGCCTTCAATCTTTGCATTTCCCTCTCTCTCTGACACAACCCATATCATAGGAAGGAATGCAGTGAACGCCAGTTACTGTGATGAAGAATCAGAGACAAATCAATGGCTGTGCTGGAGCATGCAGAGTCCGTGCATTTCTCCAGTTTTTATTTGATGCTGGGACAAGACTTGCAGAGTGTGGTACAGCTAACTCTCATCCTTTCTGGGCAGTGGTTCCTAATTTCATTCCTAGAGACTCTGGTTTTCACATTCTGGAGTCGTAGAGATTATTTCCATCTTTAAAATACATTTTTAGTTATGTCCAGGGCTGAAAGGGGGCTGGAAACTCACAGGGAAAAAGTTTGTCTGATTTGTGACATGGAAATACTATGTCTCAGGGTAAAAAAACCTTTCTGAACACACTTATTCCTATTTCTGTCTCCCTGAGGAGGGTATCTGTAAGGGAGGCAATATAAGTGGCCTGTTCACAAGCCCAGAAGCATATTTTAAAATATTCACATTCAGAGAACTAGTTAATTGTTAATTAGTTTTCTGCAGATTTGGCGTTAGAAGTGGAGGGACTCTGCAGGATTTGGGTACACTGTGGAACAATACTCTGATGTGACATGGCAGAAGCACAAGCACATATACTCTAAACAACAGACCATATTGGCCCCAGCTGGGAGGCTACAAAACAGGAACACTGCCATCAATTAGTTCTGTGCCAAGCAGCAAGCTCCACCAAGACTCCCCCAAACAATTTCTACCCAAGTCACCTGCATCAGGCCTCGTTTTATCTGCCCAACCACCGCCCTTTAGCAATGACACTATCTCTCCTCAGAGCTGTCCCTGCATTCTGTCCCTCACCCTGGCATGGTCCAGAAACTCCCCATCATTTCAGTGACCTCCAGCTTTCAACATGGAGTCAAGACTGCTGTACTTAGGACTGACCTATTAACATGAGCTGTGTCTAAACTTTTATTTCTGTATCAGTGTGGGGTTTTTTAATAGTTAATTTCTACGCAGTCCAACAACCTAGTCTTCATAAAATTCTACCAAGATTAAAAGTGCTTGTGTGAGATTTAGGTTATTCACACATCTTTATCTTCAGCTTGATTGTCATGCAAAACATGAGTGGATGAATCCTTACTGCTGCAGGTATATTTTCTCCCACAGTATGGTCCTTTTAAAAAAAATTCATTCATTCATTTCTTAAAAAAACCCTTCTTGGTATCAACTTCAGGTCAAAACTGTTAATCCAGTGTCAACTCCATTATTGTAAATTACCTTACAAAACCTAGATTTTAACATCAGAAATAGAAATATTCATCATATAATTTTATAACCCACCAAGTGCTTATTCAGACTAAAGCACTGATTTCAAAATCGCGGCAAGCAACTAAGACATAATTAAACTTTTATCCCTGCAGATTTTGAGCGATATATATTCCTTGCTAAAAAAAATAAATTAAAGGAAACAAAATGGTTTTCTGTAGCGGGAAGTTTTAGCTTAATCTGATGTAAGAGCAGGAAGAAATATTTTCATCTAACTAGACATGAGAGAAAAATTCAGACAGCAAGCAAGTTTTGGTTTGGGATTTTTACAATCAATATTTTATTTTGCGTAACACCTTGATGTTTTCTCATATTTTGCTTCCTTTTCCCACTTACGTCTACATTAGAGTAAGAATAGAATTGATCTGCTTCTGCATTAAAGAAAAGTTTTCCATCTGGGACCAACTTAGTGAAATACATCTATCCCTTTTCCAGCACAGTGGTCAGCTGCCTAAATGCCACATTATTATTTCTGAGCCACCTGTGGCCCTTTCCATACTGTAAACAACAGCAGTTGGTGAAATGAGCATCACAGATAATCATTTGAGACAATCATTTTGTCCATAATTATAAGTGGACTTTTCTTGTCAAGATCCTTTAGCTTAGATCCCACAGAAAATTAAAACAGAAGCCAGGATCCAAGAAACTGCTTCAAGGGTGCTTCTAAGCAGATGTTACAGCTCCATCAGCCAGGGGCTTCCAAAGCCAGTAACAGGTACTTCCATTGTGCCCTTCACTGCCCCAGCTTCACTGGTAAACTACCATGGCTCACCTCCCAGACAAAAATGCATGGTTTAGGTTTGGTTTCTTTCTGCCAAGGCCTTCCTACCTTAGTGCAGCTTTTAAATGTGGAACCCATGCAAACAAGGTCTCTGCAAGTCCAAGCGTCACTTACAGCAGTACAGACAGGACCTTTAGGTACAAACTAAAGATGAATAACTGCACTCAAACAGTGATTTTCCAGGCCTCAATTCTGATAAAGTGGTTTAAACTCATTTGTAACAACACATGAAATCTCACAACTCAAATTTAGTGATTGATCCCCCTGCCCTGCAGGAATCCCTGGAAGGACACATGTTCTGGCAGAGAGGCACTGCATAATCTGCTTCTGCATGAGATAAAGGGCTAGTTCTCAACTCCAAATTAGTATTATCCCATGATAAAGCTTTTTTTGCATGACAGTCATAAACACACCTGGCTGCTGCAGTTCTGCTCCACACAGAGAAGGAACTAACTCATTCTCAAGAACTGAGCCACTGACCATCCTTACCATTGCCAATTGCCAGGAATGGTTTAACTCTGCCCACCCCAATGCTCTCCAGACCTGTGTGTCTGGAGACACATTCAATCTCACCTACTCTTAAAAAACATTGAGAAGACTGCTCTGGAACTGACTGCAGAGATGGATCATTAAAAAAAAAAAAAAAAAAAAAAAAAAAAAAAAAAAAAGTAGGTCAAGACAAGGCTATCACCTCCCATGAGAGTAAGCTGAACACACGACAAAATTTAAGGCTTGGAGGAAACCTGATACTTCATTCCAGGGCCCAAGCTCCATCCTTTACAGCATTTCCATGCAAACACTGCCACAGAGAAGTGAATCAAATCCAAACCAGCCTTTGTTTATCCTTTTTCTTCTTAGACCTTTATGTACTGTTGTGTTTCATCCCTTCCCTCCTGCACTACATGCTATGTCCTATTGTTTTTTTCATCAAGTTATCTAATTAGTTTGGGGCCAGATCAACAGATTACTCACAACAGTAGGCTAAGCAAATCACCCATGAATAAGTGTTTACTGGATCAATCCCTTAGACTGTCAGCTCTTCTGAACAAAGACTGTACTTTATTATTCACATGCAGAGTAGTCTGTACACCAAAGGTGTTATATACATAATTCATTTAAAAATAATAATGGTACACTAAGAATGAATAACATGCCAGCAGAAAAGTTCCCTGACTGCACAACCACCAGTAACTCAGAACTGCTCATACACAGCTGAGGCTTGGAAAACCAAATGGATAATAAAGGCAAAGGTTTAAAGCAAAAAACTAAGAGTAAGAGTTGTAGTGCTACTCTCAAAAAATTGTCAGGAAGAGACTTCAGAACTGTCTGTGCCCCATATTCAGGTTCTGAAGAAATACCAAAGGAACAAGTGTTCTCCTGCTCCTACTCAAGGGTAAACGAGGACTTGGAAATAGGAGGACAACATAATATATATTAAACATACATAATATGTAATTGCATAATGGCACACTTTCCAATGTGAGACATCTTATTGTGTTTATTGTGTATAGATATCTCAAAATCTGCAACATACTTAAAGGAAACAGCCACTTCTGCACCCCACTGTGTGGGGTGTGTGTAACATCATGTGAGCTATGCATTGACAGACAATTTACATTTACAGAACACAGAGAGGAAACTAGAAAATAAAATGTTTTATGATAAAGTATAAACCTATGACATTGACCTTCCATCTGCACCATTTAATCCAGCCTAGTCCCTCCAGCAACTAAATATTCATAACTAGCATGACCTCTGGGCTCTTCTCTCACACCCAGTTGTACCTAAAAGCCAGAGAATTAACCCTTTCACAAGCCAATGTTTCGAGGGAGTTGTCTTCTCCTCTTACTATTATGCCACTGTGAGTTTTTTTTCATGTTGCCATCTACAATAGCCTGGCTATTCTTCTTTCATATTTAAAAACCTTTATGCAAATCAGGCTGGTAGCACAGCAACCTAAAGTTCTTGCATTAATGCAGAATATTATTCACATATAAAAATTCCATTTAAATCCCATTAAGGTTATGACATAAATCCAAACAAACTAGAAAATGCACAGTTAAGGTGGAAAACTGACATATGTCTTCCAGTCTCTTAGCAGAAGAAAGCGGAATAAGAAACCTATTAGTGTGTCACCCAGTTGGAGCAAGGCAGAGAAGCACATACGTTACCTCCCTGCCTTTTTACTGCTCTTTCCATTTCATTTGGGATTCCTTTGTTTTATTTTTCCTTAATGCCTGTGTCCCAGTGTGCAGGGTCCCAGTGTGCGGTTGTCTGTAAATATTTCTGGACAATATCCATTCTGAGGGAGAAGAGAGGCAGCCACTATAAAACAGCTGTAAGCTGGGGGTAAAAAAAAAATCAGATAAGCATTTTATATTTTTCTGGAGGTGTTTCTGGTGGTTACTAAAAGTCAGTGACACATATGACATTGTTTTGCAAGTGTCCCAATTAGCAGCACTGCTGCTGCAAGCTGGAGGCACCTCCTTTTGTTCTCACATGTTTCTTCCTTTGAATTCCTGACACTCCATAGTAATGAAAAACACTGCAAGGTCTTGGAAAAGACCAGAATTATGCTTCTGCAATATTGAAAATGCTCTCAGCATGGCTGAGCTGAAGGAATGGGTGTAGGCAGCACTGTCTTTTGATAATCCATTACAGCTTGTGAGGATGTGGAGTAGGGTGGTGCTCCTGGGTACACATAGCTTGTGCTTCACACACCTGCATAAGCAGATGTATCTCTGTGCCTGTTGTAGCCCTGTAATAAGAACAAGAGGAAAGGGAAGAGGTTGGTTGAGCTTTCAGCTGCATTAGTCAAGCTACAGATGCTGGAGTTAGTTGTGAAATTTCAGTCAGAATCGAGTCCAGAGTATGTGCTGCTCCATATGTTTGTTACACAGGCAAGTATGGCATAGTAGGCTGTTATTGGAAAGTGTGGGTTTTGTTCTTTTTCTTTGGAGTTGAATGCAACTTGATTGCAGTTCTTCTTTTTGGTAAGGATCAGTGTACAGAAACAAGCTGGTTCAGGCAGTGAAGCTGTCTTGACTAGAATCCCAAGTTTGATTTGAATTAGCCATTCGCAAGACAGATATACATATGCACACACACAGGCACACACACAAAACTTTGAAAGTGGTTCCATCTGTTTTTTGGTAAGGCTGGGTGATAATTAGGAAAAGTGGAAATATTTGATGTTCTGGGTTTGAGACCTGACATGTTTTCCTTCGTGTTGTCATTGAACGCTTCAGTCCTAAACAGAATGGTATTAATTTGGGATACAGTAGATCTGAGGATTAGGGTTAGAGAGAGGGTGACTTTTTTTTTTAATTTAGAGTATATTTTTTTCACTCTGTCTTGAAGAAGTTATTTTTTCCCTTCCTCTGTTCTAAGCAAACATTCTAGAAATTGTACTTTGAATAAAACACATCACAGACTTCCATGGAAACAGCAGTCAGCATGAGGAAAGAGTGGAAAATGCTTAAGGTGACAAGAATACCTTCTACAGCGCCATCACAAGATACAAGATGAACCCTAGCAAGTACAGAAGAAGCTGACATGACAGTACAAAGCTAAACAAGATCACAATGCTTGGGAGAGAGAGGGAGGAAAGGAATATATGTGCCCAAAGCCATCCTTTCCTGCCAATTATTGAATCCTTGACAAATGACAAACATTCAGGGTCTATTTTGGATGAACCTTCAGGGAAGGTTGAGAGAACAGCTTAAATTGTCAATGTCCGATGTCTTCATGGACACTTTACATTTCAGATTAATAAATAACTGCAATTAGACAAATATATGTGAAGGGTGAGAGTTGCCTACAAGTAAATATAGTGCTGAAATTCATAGGAGATGCTTTTAGCCTTTGTCCTCAGAGACCTCCTTCAAACCATGCTGAACTGCTGCAGAAGTCAGGTCTTCACTGGGTTGTGAAGAAAAATGGATAACAAGGCCAACACTGTAAAACACAGAGATAAAATATATAAGTAGCTATTAGCTCTGTGAACAGGTATGTTTATGAGAAGCCTTTCCTAAAGAAGCAAGGGTTTGTTTTTACTTATTGCAGCATTCTTACTCTTTCCAACATCCAAGTGCTCACTGACTTCTATTCCATCTTTTCTTCTCCCATTTCTAAATGTTTATGCATTCTCACCCAGAGACTCCTCCAGTGTTCTGACACTACATTTTCTTCCACCTAGGATTCCCAGCAGCTCTCTTCCTCAACTCCACCTTATTCACAGCTCAGCTGCTGCAGTCATCTGATCTGCTCCATGGCTCACATCTTCCCATCACATATGTTCCTTCCTCATCAAATGTAAGATTGCCTTCCACAATTGCCATTTCCACTGCTGCTCATTCTAGCTGAGCATTTGCTACTCAAACCAAATACTTTTGTTCCTTATGTTTCTAATCCTTCCTTCTGCACCACTATTCTGCTCCTCACCTCTACCTAAATATCCTCCTATCTTGAAATCTCTTTTAAAAACAGCATAGAGATGACATCTATAGGCCAGTTTTGACCTTTCACCTGGAAAAGGTAGTGTGTTTTTTTCTGAAATTTTTAAGAGTATCAGTCTGCAGAGACAAGAACCAGCATACTCTAGTTTTCAGTGCCAAGAATGTAGCTCAGACTCCAGAAATAAAAGGATTAAGGCAGTATGTCTTAATAGGTCTCTTTAGGTACAGAGGGGCTGACCTCAAAGGTTTGCAGCTCAGCCTGATCCAACCGTGGTGACATCCATGCCACCTAATCAAACTTGTCACCCAGTCAGATATGCTACTTGAACTCATCTTTATGCTTTCTCCCAAAACTGAATCAACCCAAAGAAACCAAGTAGCTTAAATACTGGGGTTCAGAGGTGGAGAGTTTTAGAGTGACTCATTTTGATATAAATGGATGAAAAGGCTTTTACCCAAGAGCTCAGCCAGGAGGTAAAGCAGAATAGGCTCCTCAGGAAGGGGATGTTGCTTGCATGGCCAGAGTTTTTAGTCCTACACATCTCCTCTGCATGAAGTGACTCCATTGATTTATCATGCATTCAAGTGCAGGAGTAGTTTTTTTAAGCAAGTAAAAGGCTAAGTGATTTGATCAAGGCCACAAATCAGCATGCCAGAGACAGGACTGTTATAACATGCTAGTAAGCCAGTCAGATTGAAAGCTTAAACTCTGAAGACAGGAGTCACCTTTTATATATTTGAAATGTGCCCAGAATAATAGTATTCAGTCCTTGATGCTGATTCTGAGTAGCAGCCTAATGTAGATAGTAAACACCATGTAGACCAATAGGCATGGGACCTTATACTGTTTTTTTAAAAACTCTTGGGATCATAAAAAAACATCAAAGTTTCAACAGAATAACGTGTGTCCCCTTCTAAATGTCTCAAGACATTTTTCTGGATTAATAGAAAGAAAAAAATACCTTCCTAAGAGAGCTTTTCCATATAAAAATTTTCCTTTCAGATTGTTTTGCTCCCTTTACAACTGTCAGTGACACGACAGCATTTGAGGCATGAGGTGGAAGTTGAGTAGCTACTGTGAGAGGAAATAGAGGTGGGCAGAAAATGAAGAAAATATCACAGATAAAATTAAAAGGTGTTTGAAATCTCTTCACCTGTACTGACTCCAGAGTCATGTTAATTATGAGGATTAACATGCTTCCTGTACATTACAGTAGGTTATTTCAGCTGCTGGACAGAAATGGTGTGCCCACTCAGACACTGAAGTCCAGATTGCTTGCCCAGGGAATCATGAAATAAATGCAGGTGTCATAAGTGGCACAGTGAAAACACCAGTCTATCAGCAGGGAGCAGGCACGAGGCAATATCTCATATCCAAGAATGTATCTGAAACCAAACATATATACTCTCGATAAGTTATAAGAGGAGCTTCATTTCTGTCACATCTGATCATCTTCAAAAATTGCATCATTTGACCTTATGAGTTTCTGGATCAGCTGTTGCCATCCTCTCCAGCACTTGCTCAACAGATATAATCATTTTGTGGGAAACTTGTATGGGGTTCAACTCCTCCCAGACCACCTTCTGCTTTCCTCATGTCGGTGAAGTACTGATTGTCAATAAAAAGGGTCACATAAGCATGCATATATTTCCTGACAGGAAAAAAAAACAACCAACCCCAAAACACCCCAGAAATAGGTAGGCAAACTCTGTGCAGAGTTGTCCTTCTGCCAGCTGTCCAAACACCACTTCACTTCTGGAGGACTAAAGCTCTATATAGTTCACCAAAATTTAGCCCCAAACACATCAGAAAAAGTCTCAAGTAAATGAAATTCAGCACACATTCTCCTGTTCTGATACTCTTTTAAGCAACACTGCCTCAGGATACATTAGTTTCATTATCTCTGTGTCTATAATAAGATCCTAGTGTATGACAGCCAAAGATTGCCATTTATCCTTCCACAATGACATGTTTCATTTTGGTTAGTGGAAAGGGTATGTTATGTGAGCCACAGCCCTGCAATTTCTACTCAGCATCGTATCATGGACATGACATTTGGCCCTGAATGCTTCCCATGAGAGGAGGGCTGTTGTACTGATTCAGAATAAATATTGCTGGCTCCTTCAACAAAAACAAAGTTTCACTTTTAGCTGAACTGTTCAGCACAGAAAATTTATTGGGGGAAGAAAAGTATAAAGAACTATTTTGGAGGAAACTATATTTTTAGTTTTCACTTTTGAGATGCATGTTTCTACACAGAGGAAGAAGCTCTCCTTAGATGTGAAACATACATTTTGCAATACGAACAAGTAATTAACTACCAGCTTATTTCTCTACACCAGTTCTGGCTTGATTGAAACATTAATCTTTATGATCTGAAAAATCTAGAGAGTGAAAATCTAGACTCAGTTTCTCCATCCTTAGTTTCCTCAACACTTATGAAGAGTACTAAATGAAAAAGAGCAAGTATCAGAGACCCTTCTCTAGATGTCTGTGTTAAATATTACAGTATCTACAAACAGATACTTAGCCTCAGCATTAACTAATCCTAAATTAGCATCTCCATGCAGTCAGGGAAGAGGTTCAGGCATCTTCAAAGAGAAACTCAAAAGCCTAATGCTGAGTGGATATAGTGATGGAGTTTAATAAAATGGTCAGTAAAAAATAGTGAGAGGAGGAGTATATGCTGTTTGGCTGAGGATATTTAATGTATGATTTAGAGCTGCTTTAATTATGTGCTTCAAGCTAGAGTTTACCCAGACCTGAAAACTTCTCTAAGCATTCAGCAATGGTGACATTTAGCGATCATGAGCTAGAAGTGGAAAATTTTCTGAGTAACTTTCTGATTACTCTCTACAAGCACCTGCACCTTCTGTGTGAAAGAAAAAAAACTACAAAAAACAAACAAACAAACAAATTTTAAAAAAATAACAAAATAAATAAACTGAGTGGAAACAGCAGAAGATCGTACTTTTAAGATGGAGCTGGTTCTTTCTATAATGGAAATATTATAATGCATGTTTTACTGAGAGTTTGGAAGATTTCATTTGAGAGTTTGGAAGATTTCATTTGATGATGCAGCAAACCCCTTTCTATTTACTGTGGGTTTGTGCTTTGTAAGGCACACAATATCAATGGCATGTCACTGGGACAAATTTTAGTATTTTCAAGTCTGCTCACCTCCTTAGTCTAGAGCACCACACACATGTGAGCTATCTAGCTCAGCTTCACTGTTGTCTGTTGTCACTGTTTTTCTTGGCTGTCTGTGGAGGGGCAGCTGCAGAACAGACAGCTAGAACACTGTAAGCACCATAAAAATAAAGCTGTCACTGAATCCATCCCATGTACAGGGTTGCCAGGGACCCTGAACAGATATTCCAGTGGGTTGTATGTGCTGAAATCCTTTGTGACAGCAATGTCTGTGAGCTGATATGTCTATGGAAGAGGCAGGGCAGCCTCTCTGGAGTGGCACCACCAATCCCACTGACAGCACTGTCCCACCCAGCAAAGCCTCATCTTGCATGTGGATTCACTGGAGACACCATGACAATGATCTTCCACATTTCTTTCCACATATCCCTTAGTTTGCCTAGAGGGAGATCAAAGTGCAAACTCAGTGGTATGCCACCGAGGAACAATGTTTTGATTGGTATCAAAGATGTGGAAGAAAATCATGTAGAGGAACATCCCATGCATGTTCCTGTCAATGACATTTTAAACTCTGTGGAAGAAGACTTGCATATTTTCTGCCAGTCACCTGAGGTTAATAAAGCTTATACAAAATAACAGAATCATTGATTCATAAAAGAGTCAAGGCTGGAAAACACCTCAAGATCATTGAGTCCAACCATTAACCTAGCACACCATGTGCACCACTAAACCATATCCCCAGGTGTCATATCCACACTTTTTTTTAACACTTCCAGGGATGGTGATTCCACTTCCTTCCTTGTTAAGCTGACCAGAAAACAAAGCATCCCTTGTGAGTTTGTTTCAAAAATTTGAGTACATTCGTGCAAAAGATATTGTTATACCATAGCTGATGCAAGACACAATGAATAAAATGTTAACATCTTTGGTGAGAGAGAGGGAAATATTCTCCTGATAAGAAAGATATTGTTATACCATAGCTGATGCAAGACACAATGAATAAAATGTTAACATCTTTGGTGAGAGAGAGGGAAATATTCTCCTGATAAGACATTACCGTGTGTAATCACTTCTGCTGAACCTTATATTCATTTAGGAGAATAACAAATATGAGGTCCCAAACCAGCTTATCCTACAGAAGACACCTAAAACAAGTAGAAAAAATCTCTCCCTAAAAGTTCCCTTTTCTCTCTACAGAGTACAAAGAAATTCTACAGTGAAGGTAATCCCTAAATTATTACCATATAAATGTCTAAAGCTAGGTGGAGAGAAGCTCACTCTGTGTTTTAGCTCAGGTCAGCTAACCAGAATTGCAAGCAGTTCAACTCCCTCCTATGACTTCATACAATTATGTTCTCTTTCCACCTGCAGTTTGATGGTCTGCAGAAATTTTCTTTAGTCACATCAAAAAAGAGCCCCTCTACAGCTCTTGATGATTTCATCTTTTCTTAGCAGTTTCTCATGAAGCAACACAAAGTATCATAATTTATTTGCTTGACTATTAATGAAATTGTGAATGGACACAGCTCTACTGGTACTTTATAATTATATTACCCCTCAGGAGCAGTAGGACTACCTTATACAGAGGACTACATTAGTCCCTTCTGTCTATGCTACTGCCAGTCACACTTTGGGTGACGCAGAAATCATGGTCTTTTCCCAGTCAGACTCTTTCTTCTTAAAGATTTACACTTCCTATCAGCTTGTTAACATACTGCTGCAAAGCATTAGGTAAGAATCTATATAATAACAAGTGCTTTGTTTCAGAGACCGTGATTAAAATTTGTAAGATCATATTGATTACATTCCTAGTAAAAACTGACAGCATAGTTGAATTATATACAACATGTTGTGTCAGGTTGCCAGTGCAATGAAAATAAGAGGAAAAAAATCTGGATAAGTTGCATTTTTTCCTATGTATTTTCTTAAATTTTGATAGATACTCTTTAGATGTATTGCATCTAATCAGAACATTATACTTCACAATCCTGAAATAACATCACTGGCTGATCTAAGCTTTGTCTCTTAGAAATGCAGGAGGATGAATTTTACAAGCAGGGATGTAGCAGTCTCCAGGCAGCTCTTCTGCCCCCAGGAGAACAGCAGCAGCATGTGTCCCTTGCAGGACTGACACCCCCAAGCTCAGCTCTGCTGTGGCCTCCACAAGACCACTAGCTGTGACCTGAGCTCTGGCCACATGCAGGCATAGGGGTTGTATTATCCAGCTCCCCTCTCCAGAATCACAGTTATCCCTTTCTTTCATATCACAGCTATCCCTTCCTTTCATATCCTTTTCTTTTATTAGCTCTGTATTCCTTGTAATTTGAGAGACTGTTTCATGGCTATATGAAGCTCCATCTCTTCTCCCCACCCTCCAGAAACTCACTGCTTTGCAGCTTCATGCTTCCTGTTAGTCACCCTCAGTCCTGTGACAGTTTGTGCTTCCTCTCCTTCTTGATGTTTTTGTCCAACCAGCAGAAATCATGATGTCTTTACTCATCCAGCAATAACTAATTCTGCTTGTTCTGGACAAGGAGATTTTTCCCATCTTGCTCTCCTCTCTGCATATAGTAAATATTTGCATAATATATTAAGTATGTGGGGAAACCTCAAAAGATTTGGTTCAATGCCTTTTGGATAAGCACCTGAAAAGCTTGGATGTTTGTGCAAACCTAGTCCAAACAATCTGATTCTTGAGTTAATGGGCTGTAAGTCTTGTGAGAACAGGTTGTCTCACAGAACAAGATTTCTCGTGAATTTTGCTTCTACTGTTGGAATGATAGTGCAGTGAAAATAAGCTCTTGTACTGTTTTGACACTTCTTTTCAAGGATTCAGGACAAAGAGGGAAGAAAGTTACCCAGACTTTTCTAAGCCTTACAGAAGTATCAGTCAGCTTAAGCTGATGTTTCAGGTAAGAACTCAGAATGGGAGATTACAACATCCAAGCCAATTCAGCTGTTCTTCTATAGCAGTGTTCACACACTTTATTGATATGCATCAGGTATTGGTAAAATAATACACTACATACTCTGACTGACTGGCTAATAGGAATCTGTCAAACTATGAATGCTATAACAGTCACATAATAATAACACAGCACTACAGAAGGTAATAAATTACATACTTGCCACCATCCTTCACGTATTCTATACGGATCATGGAGTTATGGTTATTGGTTGCAGTGTGTATTACCAGGTCCCAGGGTCACCAGAACAGAGTTAAATGATGTAAGGGAGTAAGTAAAATGATGATCTATGTTCAAGACCAGGACTAGCCTTGGTACCTATTTACCTCATGCAGTATGTTTATATACTAAGTGTGAATAATCAGGTTCCTGAAAAGGAAGGGAAAATTGACAATGCCAGGGGCAGAATAGCTCCTTACATTTATCATTAATTTTGGATTGAAAGCCTTATTTATTTCTGTAGGTGCTGCAGGTTGTGGGGGATTGCTTAGAGTTGGCAAAGTTCCTCACACAGATCTGTAAGACTCTCTATACACACAGTACAGTATTTACTTTCTTCACCAAAGTTCATCTGCAACCATCATGTGGAAAGAAAGCATTCCAACAGCTCTGTGTGCCACTCTCAGACAACAGATGAGTCCCAGACCAAAGGCCACAATAATCCTGGCTTTTTGTTACTGCTGCTGCTCCTACTTGAGCAAAAGGAGCTATTTCTTTCAATTTAGGCAATGCAGTATTTGTGCTTTAGTTTGAAGTATCATCCACTTACATTTTATTCATGAATCCTTTCAACTTCATTCCATTTCCACACTTCAGCATATTGCATACCCACAGATTTGGTAGACCTCAAAGACAATGCTGATATATCATAACTTATACTCCAGGGAAGCACGAGGATGGAATACATAGAGGCTCTGTACAATCAGAGACTGCTTCCAGATTCACAGGGAAGATGGTTCTGAAAAGGGAAAAACATAGTTACACAAAACTGTACTGTTAAAAATTCCCAATTACATAAATCAATGATATTTTACACTGTACTTGGATTTATAGACTATTTAAGGCTGACTGATACAGCTATCAACCACATACTGTCAGCAAGTTATGCATCTCCTGGTGTCAGGGAAAAAAAAAAGGGCGAGGGTGTTACTTTTACATGTGAGATGAAATTGTGTTGTATTTTCAAAGCAGATGTCATCTCAGGAAAAATTATGCTTAGGCAGGCATTTTCATGTAAATAATTTTCTGCTGGGCAATCTATCACTGTTTGGATTTTTCCTAAAGTATTTATATAAACGCAAAGGTTTCTAAGAACAGCTATA
The DNA here is from genome assembly GCF_014805655.1 of Passer montanus. Lineage (NCBI taxonomy): Eukaryota > Metazoa > Chordata > Aves > Passeriformes > Passeridae > Passer > Passer montanus. The sequence continues at coordinate 19,146,597 of NW_024366591.1, read as the reverse complement.
ATGCTGGGGGAGAAAACAGGAAAGTGGGAAACAGTCTAGAGCCCAAATGGCCCAACTGAAAGGATCCCTAACTCCAGATCTCATTTGCTCTTTTATCCTCTTTGTCCCATCTGCCCCCACTGCCTGCTCGACATATGCATTATGTCCAATTACACCTCTGGAAAGCATCAGCACAGCTTGACGAGAATAACCAGACAAATAGGGCAGTATCCATTCTCTTTCTAGGCATTCAGTTTGTCACATATTTATTGTAGAGTGTGCTTTTAGTGTTTTCTGTGTCTTCCCTCCTGTGTGTAAGGCCAGACACATCTCTCTACCAAATGTCAACCAGACTCTTTTGTGTGTGCCTCCCCAGCCCCCCAAAAACAATGAGGTGCTCAGGTGTAATTGTACAGAATTTGAACAATAATCCTGCCTTTCTCCTGAAAATGAACACGAGTGCATGAAAGGTAATATACCCCTCTTTTGCTGAGTGCAGGGCTCTGAAAGGTCACACTGGGAGAGAGACTCTGAATTGTTTGGAAAATAGCCAATTTGATTACAATGGGCAATTCTGAGCTTACAGTTTGCTTGTGTCTATCCTGCCTAAAGTGGCATCATTTGTAATAAAATCTGTATTGCAGAAGTGCTGCGGAAGAAATCACAAGCCCAATTTCTATTCTGCTGAAGAATCAGGAAGGGGATTTAAATATCAAAACTGTGATACAACCTGTTCAGGATTGCCTAAAATAGGGACATCCAAAGCAAGTTCAGAAGTATTACATTGATATTAACACATACCTGCTAAACAGTCAGAATTAACAGCAGTATGAGGATAAAATGAACACTAAAATCTCCTGCCAAGCTTTGAAGTACTATTTTCATTTTTACAAATACCAAATTCAAAACAGAAAAAATCCAAGGCATTTCTTTGTTCTCACTGTCTATGTGTAGGATCTGTCATTCTCCTGGAAATTGCAATGTGCTTTCCTGTTAACCCAGTGGCTAACAAAACCAATTCAAATTCACACATAACAAGAGTGATTCACTTGTCTGATTCAGGAGTCCTCTTTGTCTCATTGCATGGAATGGCAGGATTCAACATTCTAGTACAATACTACTAGTTTTGCCTGTAATTCCCAATGTAAAAAATCATTGTTAGGGCCACTTTGGAAAAACTAGTTTTCGCAGACATGCTCTGTTTTTTCTGGATATATTTCAAGATTATTTTATATTTGCCTAGGGTTTGCGGTCATCTTGTAACTCTAATACACATCCAGCAGGGTGCACGTGCTCAGCAGGTCTGACACCTTTAGAAATACAGAAGCCCTAATTGCAGGTTCTTGCAGGAATTCTCTCAATTCCTTGCATATTTATAAGTATCTGATTAATGAATAACCATAGGTAGTTGTAGGACTGCAATTGAAACTGCAGAGAACTTGCAAATGGCCTGAGTAATTTTAGAGGAGGCTGCATCAACCTGTTCTAAGTCCCATTATTTCATTTAGTCCTATTGGAAAGCTATTTATTTATATAAATTTCCTATTGGAAAGCTACAGTGCAATCAGAGTTACTCCCTCCAATGGCCTGGTGTGATGGCTGCATAATTCACTAATAAAGTATTACTATGTGATTCCTTGCTGGAAATCCACTGTTTCTAGCTAAATAATACGGTTGGATGTACCATCTTAATGGCAAGGGAGGAAAAAACAAAACAAAATATAAAAAAGTGTCCCTCCACAAATTACCTATTATATCTAGAAGTTTCTTTAGGTTGCTATTCCCTGAGGAACTTTCTTCAAGTTTTTAAGATGGTGGTCAACCAGGAGAAGTCCATTCAACTTCTACCAGAAAATCCAAAATCTCTTCACATAGCTTGGATAAATGTGCAGACTAACTGCAGACCAAAAAACGCTGCTGTTACAGTCTGTTCTTTCAGAAAAAAAAAATTCTTCATGCCTGATTTACATGGTAGTCTCACCCAAACCCCAGAGCTTGATGAAGATCACTCATAACTCTAGTTTTCTGGTATTCAAGCATCTTTTCTTAAATTTGTTTTCTTCTGCTGCGGCTGCTTTTGATGCTTTTCATGAAAGATTCTCCTATCTTAATTTCCAGTGACACTAAGACAATGAAGAATAATGTGAAGAATTTTCACACAATGTTAAGGATTAAAGGCCTAGTTTTCAATTTTCAGTTCATTAAGAACTCCTCCAAATATAATCCATTTTCTGATGGTCAGGAGGCTTTGTTCTAGTAAAAGGCAAGGGATGTAAAGAAGACCTCTTATGTAAGCCATTTAAAAATAGTCATGAATAGACAAAAAGAAAAAATAATATACAAAATTATCACAAATAGAAAACAGACTGAGCCACAAATTTTTAAACTCTTTCAGCCACCATGCAGAGTTTTGATGCATATTTGTGGGATTTTTTTTATTATTTTTTGCTATTGAAAATTGTAAATTAAGCATCTTGTCACAGTTCCTCACAAAGGAGCCTGTGTGGGGGAAAAAAAACAAATTATAAATCTCTAGTAAGGTTACCAAATTTCTCTCTGTCACAAAGAAATGCGGAGAAATTTACCTATTTGTAAACTTTCTGAGAGAGATATCAAGAGGTTGTTAGAAAGAAGGGCTAGGCAGCAAATCATTTTCTTATCCATAAAGATTTGATATTGAAATTGTTTTTGGAGCCTCAGAAATAAAATCTCATAGAATCAGAGAATACTTTCAAAGGCCAAGGATTTTTCTGAAAAAAGAAAAAGCCAAAACTTGAGTTGTGTTCAAGTGAAACATTTCATTTGACCTAGTTTATCATTACCACACAAAAGAAAATGTTTTTTTCTGACTGAAAAAATCAATGTTTATAATTTTGTTCAGAGTAAAGTAGATATTTCTTCTTGCACTTGGGCTTTATTAGCAAATAATTCACTTTCATGAAACCACTCATTTTCTGAAATTCTTACAGCAAAATCAGCATTTACCTTGAAAGAGATAATGTAGATTTCCCATCCAACCACACTGAAGAATGTTCTTCTGTCTTCAGGCATGGCTTAAGGAGCATTGACTTTTCACCAAAGTCATTACTGAAGCTTATGGATCTCTTTCTTGACTCTCTTTCAAAGGGTTAGAATCAGAAAAACACATCAGGAGAGCATTATTTCCCACAAATCACATTTTTTTAAATATTACATGAAACAATGGAGAATCTCCTAATCTCAGGAGCGCATCCTCTGTGAGCATGAAGTTGTGCTTGTGTAGACATAAACAAGAACTTCAAATTCCACCACCACCTAACTAAAACCATTACCCCTGCTGAATCGTTCCCATGTAAGTGTCAAGTGGTGTCAAAGGTCATCTGTTCCCTGAGTCATCCTCAGTATATAGTATTTATAAGGTTGAAAACTCTATTTCCTTTCTTAAGTAAAAGAAAGGAAGGCAAAACTAAAAAAAAAACCCAGCTTATTTTTCTACTTTTTTTGTAAGTAACCTTGAATCAGAAGTTTGCAGTTTGCGTCTGTATATCTCATCAAGAATATATGTCATTTCTCTAAATAAGCATCATATATCTCAATAGTAGGGTCAGTTACCCACCCCTACCCCCTCACAGTAGCTGATCTATCAAGTTAAATCACAGGCTTTTTGATATAAGTGTCAATGTAGATCTGACACTAAAAAAATAACTCACAGTGGGGCAGAAAAAGAGTAAACAAGGCAGAAAAAAAATTAACTCCTTAGGCTCACAAGTTACTAAAATCCAGAGAGGCTGTTGCTGGAATGCAGAATATATTTTAGTTCAACAATTTTGCATGCATACACAGTTTTTCATGAACTTTCTTCCCTTTCATTTTCAGACCTCTTGAATTACATGTTGTCTTTCTTTTCTTGTTCTTCTCTGAGAACTTTATTGCTTCAGCTTCCACATAACCTCTTCCTCTCTGATGGACACCATTCCCCATCACAGTCATATTTTTCTCCAAATAAAGAAAGCTCAAAATACAATGTTCCCAGAGGCATTTATAAACAACAGCATCTGCTAAAACAGAGAAGGCTTGTAGAATAAAAAAGCATGAAACTTGATCAGATTTTTTAGTAGGAGTTTTTCCACAAATTCAACATTAAAATATTTAATGGGAACAAATGTCCACATTCCAAGTAGTTCCAAAACAACATTCAAAGGAAGATAATAGGAGACCAAAGCTTCCTGCTCAGAAGACCCACCAGGCCAGTACTAGGGAATTCATGTCTGTACAAGATAAGGCAGCTCCAGCCCTGCTCCAGTGAATAAGGACCTGTTCAGAATGCAAGAGCTCCTGCAGAAGAGGCTGAGACCCATTATGAGATGCTGGGAAGCACAGCCAACACCATGACTTGTTGGGTGCTTCCCTGGCACTTCTCCAGCCCTGAGTGGGCAGGAGAAGTAGCACAGCATGATTGGTCCCTGTCCCGTTGTCCCACCTCCCTGGGTTTCACTCAGCTTCATCTGTATGCCTATGAATACAAATGCTCACCAGTTCCACCCTCCAAACCTCACCTGGGCATAACTTCAGAGGAGTAGGTGACAGAGGCCTACAGAGGGCTGGGAGCAAACTCATAATCCACCAGTGTGAACAACAAGAGCACACCACTACCCTGACTCTGACCTGGCCTCTCCCACCAGCCAGTGAGTCTGAGGCCCTTTGTCTGAGCAGGCACCCTGCTCTTTATATGCTGCAGGTGGCTCACCCCAAAGAGAAAGGATACATCTTTCTAGAGTGCTTTGTACCAGAGCATCTCAAAGACCAGATGCTATTTCCGAAGACTGTAATCCTTTGCAATCTGTGTGTAGCATCCAGATTTTGTTACAAAAGATTTTGACTTCATCCCAATACAAAAGAAGTGGGGAAGAAGTACATATTCTCTAAAACTTTGAAGATACATTTTCTTGGTCATATTTAGTAATGTGTTCCTGCATAAATACTATGGTGCATTTAAGCTCCAGTCTGGCTTCCTTCAAAGTCATCACCTTACTCCTGACAGCAGCTACACAAGATCACTGCACTGAAAGCTGTGCCAAGCATCAGTCTTACTTCGATACATGGCACATAAAATGCTACTGGCTTGGCAATAGAGAGAGATGACAACACTCATTCTGTCTCTCAGTCACAGGATATCTCCATACTCAGGAAGATGACAAAAGATGAGCACATATAAAAGGTCCTTGAATAGAACAAAAGTAAGATTATTATTTACTTCAGCCTAAAAGACCTTGTGTATAAAAAACACTTTTTCCTCTTAAAAAAGCATTGAGTTTGCAGCTGTCACAGTGAAAGTTTTATACGATGAGCTCTAGTGTTGCTCTGCAGGAAGGGCTTGCTTTATCCACCATCTTGGAAGTGATGTGGGATGTGATGGACAGTGCAGCCACAAAGAGCACTGTAATAAGGGAACATGGAAAGAAAAGGACCCTGAGATAAGTACAGTGAAGGGGCACATGTTGACATATTCCTTTGGTTTAACAATAAGTGTTTTACTGTTCTCAACAGTGTTCATGTCCCAAACATTAGCAATCTCCAAGAAATAACACAGAACTTATGCAGTACTTACACAGCACACTGACTTAGGAGAGAAAATGTATTAGCTTTAGATGCCAGGCCTTCAGTGGATGGTGGATTTTCCAGCTCCAGCCCCAGATTTCAGTGGTCTGCAAGGATGGCTCTGGAGAGCACCTTCCAGTCTTGTCGTCCTGCTTCTTTTCCCTGCAGAGTCCTCCATTTCAGGAAGATCCTCTTCAGGAAGCATTCGCAGCATGCTTGTTTCCAATTTATTAATTAGAACTAAATAACTGGGCAAAAGTGTAATATGCATATGAGCAAACACAATTAGAATAAAGTGTGGAAGTAGCAAATTCATCTAATGATCAGGCTGATTAAATTACTTCAGATAAACCAACATTTCCTTATAAGCACTGTGCAATGGTTTAGGAAGGCTACAGTCTCGTTTAGCTCTCAGCCTGGAAAATAACAGGGCTTTCATCAACTCTCAGTGCCAAGTGACATATTTAAGTTCCAGCCAAATAGCTGGTACAGGGAGTGTCAATTGCTCCCAGGCTGAAACTAGTGTTGAGACTGCAGCTCTGCTGCCAGCTCCAAGAGTTTGTGCAGATTATTGGTTATCTAACACCAGCCAGCCCTTTCTCTCACTGCCCTCTCCCCCTCAAAACTTCTAACAATGCATTACAGTGGATTACATCGGAGATATTTCAATATTTCAACATGACACAGCTTCTTAAATCTAATATTCAGAAGATAAATTCAATGAAATAACATGATCTATCATGATTCAGCTGTAGCTAGTTGTAGCAAAAATCCTTCTTTACTCACTGTGCTCTGGAGGGTTTTGCCCCACACGTGTGGCAGCCAGAAGCTTGCATTTTAAAAATGCAAGAATATTGAAGTAGAGGTGTTCTTTAACTTACAAAGATCAGAAAATAAACATGCAAAAGTAGACAAAATCTGAGAGAAAGGTTAAGCCAGAAGAAAAAATGCAATATTTTTACTTAAAAGGCACATTTTGGGAGCTCACTTTTTTCCCTGCAGAAATGCCTGTCTCACAACAGAAATGGCCATGGGATATTTGTTTTGTGTTTGTCATCTTTGGACATTAATCTGTTTTTAGATTAGTGACACTTTGTCACTATCTAAATCCTTCCCCTACTGAAGCTGGGGTTTCAGCTGCTGTGCAAAGTGCAGTTTCTGGAAGCATAAAACACACAGAAAAGTGGACATGGCCATGCATTAGAGAGCAGAATCCAATGCTATCCTCCACATACTCTTGAGGACTGCGCTTTAGTTGCACTAAACTCTCCAATAGCTAAAAGATGAGTTTCTATGAAAGAATTAATGATATCCCATTTAACATGAACTTAGGAATCCAGAAGACAGTTACAGAATCTTGGCAAATCACACTAGATTAACGTATTTGAATTGGTGCCTAAAATGTTCAGATCAATGTCTTGGGTTTTTGGTCGACAGCTTTTTCCCCTTCAAACTGACAGAGGTTACAGTACATGCAGTTCATCATTTCAAGGCATAAGAATTAGGCTTTGACTAATTGGAAGATTTGCCTGTTATTTAAATGAAACTTGTTTGCAGTTTCATCATCCGTGTGGAATCCAGAAAGGCATCAGACTATCCCATCAATTTAGTTAGCAAAGAATAAATGAATAAATAGGCTGACAATTTTCTCCCCTGGGACTTACACTGTCACTACATTGTTTCTCCATTATTAATTACCTATGTAAAAATAATTCACTGTACAGCAGTATATACTCTATGCTGTAAATGACTGGATCAGGTGCCTTCCTGCTTGTCTTTCTCTGTGCATTCAATTCTCTGGGTGTCAGCAAGTGATGCTCGACAGTGCATGCACTGAGGGAAGAAAGGGAAAATCAAGTTGCAGACATCAAAGGGTTACAGCCTACATTTTTTGGATGTGTACAGTAATAGGGTTAGTTCTTTTCTATTTTGTATGAAAGACTCATTTACAGCTGCTGCTCTGCTTCAGAGGTTTGGATTCAGACTGTCTTGCAAGAATTTTGTGTGCAAGGCTGAGATGTAATATGTTAGCAGATGTCACTGACAGGTCAAGGAGTCCTTCAAATGCTGGAAGCCCACAGATCCCCTAATGAAAAGGGGCAGAAGAGAAGCCAAACACATTTCTTTGAGTCAGACTTTTTTTCAAATATTTTATAAGCGTTTGCTTTGCATTTAAAAAAATCTTGACACAATTTAGTGGAGTAAAACCTTATGGATTTGTTTATTTTCAGTAAGCCACTGCAGATTTCTTTCACTTAACCAGTAGGAGAAAGAGGGAAGTAAAAAGGCTGATGGGGGAATTCAGGATTTTCTTGTTATTAAACTCATATTTTCACCCACCCTTTACCTGTGTGCCAGAGGAGCAGGTAAATTCACCTGCATCGATTGCAAAATCAGGTCTATCCCAAATAAATCCTTTTCTTACGTATCGTCCAAGTAATTTTTTTTGGGTCATTCAAATAATGCCACGTTTCATTTGTGTCTTACAGACTTTGTAATGTGCTTTTTATCTCTTCTGCTGCAGTATTATTAATCCTTTCAAACTTGCAAAAACTAAGTCAAAGCAGAAATTCAGTCTTCTCAGTCCTCCATCCCAAAGGGCTCTCATAATTTCAGTTCCAGTCCTGTGAAATTTCAAAGCCACTTCACTGACTCTTCCAGGCAACAATTCCTTCACAGCCAAAATTTTCGAAAGGGTTCAGACATCCAGTCTCTCCGAAAATGCTACCAATAAGCCAGGAGAAACACTTTGAGTATTCTCACGAGGATGAGATAGGTTATTTTTTCTTATAGCCCTCTCCTGTATTCTGTAGAAGAATGGTGCTGTCTTTAAAGCACTCTTCAGACAAAGATGCGGCTTTGGGGAACATAGCAGTAAAAATTTGTGTTCCCATTGGGCTTTTTGTATAGCAGAGTGCACTTTTCAGCATCTTGTATATTATCTGCTCCCTGCATAAAGGAATTCTAAACTAAATTCCTTGCGGGACCTCCCTCCACATAATGCAAAACTTTAATTTGTGCCCTCTGCTTCTTGCATTTGACACAGATTCAAACTGTCTTGCATCAACCATTCTTCCTATTCCCTCAAGATCTTCATGGAGCAAAATTATCTCACCTCTCAGTCTTCTCTTTCAACAAAGTACAGCCCTAATTCCTTTGGTATATTTGGGACAACTAGTTTGCCCCCATTCCTGCATTATTCTGTTTGCTCTTGCTATATCTTTGTCTATCACTATAATAATTCTTTAACCTCAATTGATCAGAAATTAGGATGATAGTATAGGTATGGTCTGTGCAGTACTAAAGAGGGGTAATTTCTAGAAACTTAAACCCACTATGTAATATTTGCAAAGATCTCTGTAAATTTATGCACACTTGTGCACCAGTTATAATCTTTCAAATTTCTTTTGCTAGCCATGAACTAAATTTTCCTGAACTGCATTTCTGCATAGTATGATATTTTAGAGTCTGGTCCTCTGTTCTGTCCAGCTCCTCATTACTTTAGTTTTATCTAGGTCATTCATCTTCCCAATCACACATGTGGTTGCTTTGTAGTGGAAGCGCTCCGTATTTCTGCATTATCTGCAAATATTTTTGCTTTACAGTATTCTCATCTTCCTTAGGCTTCAGATAAATAGTATGAATAAGAGTAACAGTCCAGTTCTTGTCCATGTAATTCTCTACTTCTCCATTCAGGTCACACCAAAGCAGTATGATCTCTCTGCAGTCTATATTGAGGCCACCCCTTAATCCATTCAAGCACATCACCCCTGTGCCATGCTGCTGACCTCACACATTAGCCTTTTTGCATTTGTTTCTGTTGCATTTTGCTGTTGCAAAAGCATAATGAAGCCTGCATAAATTATATCTCCGGCTGCCTCTTGGCAGTTCTTTGCAGTCTTGCCTCAAAATAAAAATTATATCAGCTGGTTAAGACAGGATCATCTCCTTGTTAATCCATATGCATCCCAATTGATCAAATAATATCTCAGTAAGGAACCCTGGATCCTGCCTCTGATGAGTTTTAATAGCATTTTTTCCACCAGTGCCAGCCATATTGTCATCTGCTTCTTTCTGTCATCTCTGACACAGGCAAGAAATGGCTCAGCACTAAGCAATCTGTGGTACTTGAATACCTATTCTCAAAACAACACAGCATGAGGATTTCAGAAATATTCAGAACAATGGCTTGACGATAAGAGATCCAGGGTACACATTACATGAATACCACTTTTCAAAATGACACAGCAGGAGGATTTCAGAAACACTTAGCTCCTCCTGCTCCTTGAGGATCAGTACAACATACCCTGTTGACAGAGCAAATCAGGCAAGAGGAACTTCGTGTAAAGGAACCCTGATTTTTTGACAGGTCTTTTTTGCACATGCACACCTCAGAAACTTCAAGCCTCCTGGAACAATTTGCCACTCATAATTCCCTATTCATAAAACCCTATAAGAAACCTTTCAAAGTTTGCTACTTCTTCTCCATGCTGAGAGCATGATCTCAAAGCACCTCTTATATGAGGATACTTTGAAATGGTGAGGGTTGTGGTACACATTGATACATAGTACATTAAATGTTCTATAAAATGCAAAAAAAAAAGGTAAATCCACAAACGTCCCATTTCCATTCTGGAGGAAAACTGTGATGACAAACAAAAGCTGTGGTGGTAATGCTGCTTGGCTTGTGATGCTGCTCATGTACTGCACTGGCAGCCTGTCCCAGGGAGCCCCCACAGTCCCAGGCAGAGCAGAGTTTGTCACGAGTTGTGGTACGGCTCATGCAGGCAAGGGCTGGTTTCTGCTGCACCCTTCTGCCCTGGCTGCATAGGAAACTTGTGCACACTTCCAAATACACAGGGCTGCCATCTGCAGCGGTGAGGGATGATGAGTCACTGCCCATCCTGATATCCATCTTGGAGCAGTAAATTCCACCTCTGAGTTTAGCCTGTTTTCTTTGACCCCTGGGAAGAGGAGTTTGAGCAGTCTGAAAAACACAAAAAGGCTTTGGCTTATTGGAAAAGACATGAGTGACAGGGAGTTTCTACTCTTAGTTGTGATGTCCACATTCTCTTTACATGACCAGTGTTTCCCTCCAGCTGGGAACTGGTCCTCCAGTCTGCTGAAAAAGTGTGTGGTTTGCAGTAGCTTATAGTGAACATGCTTCAAGAGTGTTTCATACTGAACACAATACTGCTTTGATTGGCCTGCTTTTGCTTTACATCTTCTCTTCTTTTGCTGTACTGATCTCCAGGAGAGAGGAGTGTCAAAAAAAGGGGAAAAAAAGAGCACTTTGAGAAGGGTGATTTCTCCAGGCTAAATCCATTCAGGATGAGCCCCTACACAACACGGTCTGATTAAAACTCCCTTAAGAGTATTGTGTGAAGTGACTAATTCAGAGAGTTTCACAATGTTTACGAAGCTGGGGTCCCATATCTGAAACATACCCCTACTTTTATCTATCACAGGGGCTTTTTGGCTCTGACTATTGCTTTCTCTGTGTAGGCTTTATATTTTCCTAGCACTAATGGCAGCAATGTCTGCACAGTTGTATTTAAAGTTGTATCAAAGATATCCAATAATGAGAGCACACTTACAGGGAATTTCAAAGTCGTCTCTAAAATATAATTTGGGGCTGAAACTCAGCAAGCAGAATCTCATCCCAGAAGCGAATTCTTTTGTAACATTAAGGGGATTGGGGGTGAGGGGGAGAGGGAAGAGAGAAAATTGCTGTGAAGGTGAACAAAAAAGTGCTTTGTGGGGAAGTGAACAGACTACCTTCAAAGAGCTTAGAATCCCAAATATTGAAGCGAATATGTGTGTAGACTTAAATCTGACAGACAATTTTCTCTTTGAAAGTCAGTTCCTGCTTAAGTTCACATCGAGTGTCAAGTGTTTGCCCTTCAAATGAAGCCGAGCACTTATTTTCGAAGGCCTGCTCTTCACCACAAGCACTAACTCTGCTCATAATTAGTTAATTGTGTGCAAACTCCATCTATTAAATAAGCCCATAAGTGGGCTCTGAGCAGAAAGTCATATTCCGTTTTCTCACTTCCTACTCTTTTGGAGAGCCCCTGCATGAGGCTGGAGTATCTAATTTATTGAGGAGTTCTGATCAAGAAGCTCATGCTGGACCAGTGTGGACAATTAAGAAATGCGAATCCCTTATCACTAACAGTTCTGATGGGGAAAAAATAAGAGGCATTGCAATTCTTCTCCCTAGACTCCTTTTGAAGTTGCAAAGAGAGATTCATGATCCCGTACCTGTGTGCACCAAAACAGGACCCTAACAAAACCACTGTAATTACTGTGAGTCCTTTCTCTTACTTTTGAAAACACGGTTTGTCTGAGAAAAACAAACTGAAGAGCACAAACCAGAATAACAATAAGTAGAAATGGAAATGTGAAAAAGGAGTACCCAGCAAAGCCACATCAGGACAAAATTAATAGATTGCTATGGCGGACTTTTATACGTGCCAGATTGACTGGCAAAAGAAGATGCAGAAAGGCTTGATCAGGTAACAACAGCAGCAGATGGCCAAACGGTGTTGGGCAAGAAGTCAACAAGACCACATTTCCCACATGGAGCAGGGTGTGGCATCAGGCCCTCAGCAGGAAGTACTCTGGTCCTTGGGAGGCAGGCAGCTGTGCCCAGCAGGGTCCAGAGCAGGAGCACAGGAGCAGCCTGTTGACCATGCTGACCAAGAGCAGCACTTGCTGAAGTTTAGCAGAGCAATGATTTCTCCCTGCAAGTGCCAGACATATTGCTGCAGTTGGTCCACACACAGAGGCAAATCAGGGAAGAAGTTGGTTTCCCAAAGAGGACCATTTTGCCTTGGCCCAAATAAAAATAAAAATGAGCCATCAGATGGCTTTCCCATCTATATTGCAAAACAGAGAGCAAACTCTTGGTTAGGACCACGTCAACCATCTCCAATGCACTTCCATGCACTTTCAGTTCAGGATTAGAGCCAGGTGCCACTGCTGTGACGGATGGCAGCACCTATGACTCCTGGCAGAGATTGCTCTGCAAGAGGATGGACCAGGCAGCAAGTAAGCCCTGCCCCTTCCCCACGGGGCTGCACTCCCTGACAGCTGCCAAGACCCTTTCCGCACACAGGGAATTAAGTTTCACAGACGCCTGTGAGTTCAGTATTGCATCTATTCTGAGAAATTGATTATATCCAGGCCAAGGAGAGCAAGGGAAAAACATGCCTGGAGATCTGCCCAAGGTCACATCATTAATCTATTGGAAAGCTTGAAAGGGAGGAGAGATAGATCTGCTGGCACCTACTCCTTTGATTAATAACCAAACCGACATGTCCCCTCTTACGCCTGGTGTAAATCCAAGTTAATTAAACCAACTTTGGGTGTGAACATTATTAAATCAGTTGAAACCTGGCTAATATCAGATTAACTTGCACCTGCTGATGCAGAGCCACCAGTCAAACTGCCATAACCTGTTTTGAAACAAAAATGCATGATCTCCACAGTGGTCCCACCACCCCATCTGGTTTGGTGTTGAATGACACCTCTGCAGACCAGTGCTTTGGCAGTCCTGGGAAAAGCTGTGCATGGCACAAGGAAGGTAAGAAAGAAAAGCCAGGCTCTGCCTAGTGATATGGAGCTAATACAAGGGGATGTAACTGGCAGCCCTAAATTTTCAGTTGAAAGAATTATCTCTGCAAAATATATAATATTGTAGCTGTAATTATTAGGAATTGGGATTATCTATTCAAACAGTTGAGTAGCCTGGGGAAGTAAGAAGTGGAGGGTGACACAGAGTCTCTAATTAAACCAGCTGACCTAGTTGGGAAAAACAAACTATGGCTCTCATCAGCCCTTCTTTGCATCCAAAATGAAAGCCATAGACTTTGAGCTAAGAGCAGACTAGAAACAATTGCTCTGAGTGTTCAACCTTCCACTAAACAACTCAGCAGAGTCGTGATTTGCATGTTATAAAGAGTGTGTAAATACAGGTACCTGAATCTCAATGTACCTCCGTGTTTGCTTTGTTTTATATTGCCCAAAGCAGCAAAAATAAATGCAACAAAGCCCCTTCTTATTCATTTCAAACACTGCCATGTCATGGCAGTTTCTCAGTTTTGACCATCACCACTTAGCTTTTGGGTCAATGTTTCCTGGCTATGCTGATATGCCTTGTGGCTTAATTACAAAGGAAGCAGTGACTGCTTTAAAGAGAAGTTCATTTGCAGAATTCAGTAGTGAAAGGAGCCTGGCTTATAGAAGCACTTGAAAGGAAACACCAGGTGCCAAGTGCTTTGGTCTAGAGGCTCTATTTACTTGGCTTTGGGCAAAACATAGAAGGGAAGCCAAAAGTCACATCACTGCTCAGCATCATTCTTTGCTCACTCCTTTACACTGAAGGTCCTTGTGGGTGGAAATTAGGTTCCCATCAGAGATAGGTATTGCCAGAAGCAAAAAAGTCTGGTCTTGCCATCAGAAGTTCATTACCATACAAAATGTCTCTGTAAGTGAGAATTGTGTCAGTTGTGGATGCTGTGCTCCATTGTCTTCAGTGCTGCTGTGCACAGGCAGAACAGTTCACCCACCCTTGCTCCAGGATAATTCATGCTCAGCTCATTGCAGTGATGTGGAGAGAAAGACCAGAGAGAAAGGGGTTGTGTAGGAAGAAAGTGCTAAAACTTTATGCAAATTATACTTTACAAGCGTGAAAAACAACTAGATGGAAGCAAAAATCAAGATAAATAGGGGGAGGAGAATGGTTAATTACCTTGCACTTTGCAAGGACTGTGTTAGCCTCAGATAGGCTCTCCTCAGTGTGGGATAGATAATTCCCAACAATATCACCACAGTGCTCTCAGAAAGATAACGCTGAAAAGGGAAACCAATTTTAAGGAAAACAATGTTATTTAAAAAGACAGAGATTTCACTGTACGGTCATTTTGAAGTGGGCAAATTAACAATTAAAAAGACTCTCATGTGCCATAATCTCTGATTGTTTTATTTTAATAGCTATCTCAGTAGAGAAGATTCTCTTCAGTAACTAGAGATCTCATTTCTGTTAATTTTGTGCAACTCTAAAGGAGTCACTGATGTTCATTTGTAACTTGCCACACACCCCCTCCCCCATCATTGCTTCTTCTAAGACTATGTCTCTTGAAAGCACACTGATTATTGGTGGAGTTTCTCTACTTGCTTTAAGCTTTTGCAGTCCAAACTATAACTGCTGACCAGTTAGAAAGTGGCCAGGAGAATGCACAACAAATATGACATCAGAAAACTATCCCCTTTTCCCAACTGTACTCCACACCACCTCACCATCTGGAAGCATCAAGAAAGACAAAAAATGCTTGCACAAATCTGCATCCAGACATCAGCTCTCAGGAGGACAAATTTCAGCTTCTCTGACTCTCCAGTACAGCATTATCTGAGGACCTTGATGCATTTTAATAAAAAATTCTTGATGTGGTTACATACTGCTTAAGCTTAAAAGAGCTGAGAGATGAAGTCAGACCTTTACAGGTGTTAGCTGCTTCAGAAGAAGCATAGGAGTATAGACCTAAGTGTTTACTCATGAAATCTGGGGTGGAATCAGAAATGGAACATGTCTTGCCAGAAAAGCACATTAACAGGTTAAACATTAAAACATCCATCTTTTGTAATGGTGATATCAAGTCCCAAAAACCTTCTCCCATGAGAGTGTTACAGTAGCAGAGAGATATTGGGAACAAGCCTTTGCTTTGTAGCAAAAGCGGCCCATCTAAAAAATATATGTATTTCTGGAGAGCTAAAAGAAGAAGGAACCCCACAGCCTCCTAAAATAAATACAGAAAAATACAGATAGAAATGCACAGACAGAATAGAATATTGTTCATTTATGAACCTGACCACTAGTGGCAGAGCCGACACAGAATCTGTTTTGAAACCAGTGGAAACGGGAAAGGTGGGTATGAGTCACATTCTGTTCAGAAATGGTCACTTCACCTCTGCAATGAGCTAAATACCTTAATCAATAAAGGGTTAAAAGAACAACTGAACCATGCAGTTTTCCAGGCTGGTTACATCTAACCCATACACACAATTTCGATTTCAGGGAACCTTCATTGCTTCTCACTTTGAAACCTGGCCTCACTGCTCTGGCTTCTGTTATGCAGAATGCTAATTATCCTGCAGAAATCATACTGCAAGGCTCTGGGTATGCCTGTGCTGTGACTTGGGGGCATGGGTTTCAGTGCTTTAGACATCATTAGGGCAAGTCAAAGTTTTATCTGAAACTTTATAATGTGAAAAATTACTGTCTCCCCAGAAATAAATTATTTCTTATACATTTTTCATTTTATAATTTTTTGGGGTTGTCAAGTAAAACAATTTTTCACTTTTCCAGTTTTGGGACTTCTCTATTCCTTTTTTCTCTCCACTTTCAATCCAAGGAGCAAGGAAAATGGGTAGATAAAACTAACATTTAAAAATACATAAGAGGTGGCAAGAAAAATAACTAATGAATACCCAAAATCTACAACAAACCAGTTTAAATTTTCTTTGTACATCATTTTAAGAAGCTGACTTTTTTTAAAAAAAAATATTTCTATTATACACAATACCTATTTTTCAGCATCTCTCATCATAGTATGTGTTCTCCAGACTACAAAAGCATTAAACCAGTGTTTCACTACAAAGCCTGTAACTGAGGACAGTTTCCTAGCAAGCCCATTGAAGAGACAGTTTCCTAGCAATCCCATTGAAAGAACTTTTTTTCTCCATTCTGATGAAAAGGATGGAATCCATATGTCCATTGAAAATGTATATATCCTTATGAGCTCAAGGAAAATAAATCTATGTATGTTTGCTCTTTTTTTACCCTTTCATAATTTATTCTCAGAGAATTAGGAACAGCAGAAGAAATAAAGTATAAAAAGCAGCTAAGGATCACAAAAAATTTTACAGAAGTGGATCAGAATAATTTTATCCCCTTCTGCAAATGAAGCACAGACAAGAAAAGCAGTGCACTGCAGTCAGTGACTGTCCATGTCTCTTAATTTGCTGTCCATTAAACCTCATCCACAGACAGCATTCAGGACTGGGTGGAAGACGCACCCCTTGGCAATCTCCCAACTAGGCCAGTAATAAAATCAAGTTATATGTCCTGGGAAATTGCTTCTACTGGAAGAAGCCTTTCCAAGTTGGAAGAAACAGAAATACGATTGGGATTTTCATCCCAAATGAGAACAGCAAGCAAATCTGACATTGTACCAGTCTTGGGTGTTGTTCTCCTGGCCCTTGGAGCACAGGACAAGTCTCAGTGTCCATCTACCAAAACCTCAGTGCTTTAGTCAGATCCCCAAATAAGAAGGGACAGAGTTTTGCCCAAGACCTAGAAATCTGGCTGGCCTACAGTCCAAATTTCTTTTTTCTGAGAGACTTTGGTATGCTAATTCATACCTTGCAGCTCCCATTCTACACCAAAAAGCTGCGGACAATAATCATTCTCCTGTTAATGAGAAATAGTTTGCAATTTCCCCAGAATGAGCCCAGCAGGAGAGCCAGGTATTATTAGCACCACCTGGCAGGCTAACTTTATGTGCCTGCAAGTCCAAGAACAAGCAGTGATGCCAACACACTACCATTTTTCTAAAATGTGTGGCTCTGCAACTCTAGTGAGTTCCCCTGCCTAGAGGGAAATAACTTTGGGGAAAAAAGTGTTCTGGCAAACAGGGGAGCATGCCCCAATTCATCACACCCTAGTAGCTAAGACACTTCCTGATATCCAGACTATTTAATTTGTCTTCAGAAACCCAAACTCATTGCGTTACAGAATCACCTCTTCACAGGGGACATACAAATTACCCTCAAAGGGAGAAGTCAGACTTGATGATCAGGTCATACAAAGGTTTTGAAGCACTTTTTCTATCTCATTCAGAAATCCAGATACAACAGCCAGCTCTCAAGGACATTGCTTGGCTTTGAGATATGCCCTGAAGAGCTACAGTAGGTCCAGAAATCAATGACTAACTTGAACCATATCATAAACACACTGTAGGCTTTTTTCACCTGTGGCAGCTATATTGAGGATAATTTCACATTGCTTAAGTGCTTCAGAACAATCATGTGTGAGAGGATGCAATAACGTGAGAATTGTTTACACAAAACCACAGAGCCCATTTCAGCATGGTAGGATGGATACGTAGCAGGTTTTGCTCTTTGCTGATGAGTAATGCTGCAAGGCAAGCTATGCTTGCTCCTATTGCTATATTGTGTATGTGTACGTCAAGTAAACAGCACAGGTGGGAGTGATGGGTGGTTTCAAGAATGTGTAGCAATCTCCCGCTTGCACTGGGCAGGAGACTGTTTTGGGTCATTCAGAAGAAGGGAGGAAAATGGGACACAGTGAAGAGCAGAGCAAGACTACACCTTTCCCTGGTGTTTCCACCTTTCAAGTTTAACAGGGGTTTCCCCTCTCTTCCCACACAGGGGGACCCTGGAAACCAAAGGTACAGCAGGCCACTTCAAGATATGGCCCATGGAAAATTTCAGCCCCCTTGGAAAAGCCAGCAGGATCTGATTAACTGAGTGAGAAAGGTGAAAGTGCGTGTGACACCTGTGTTAACCTTGCTCTTGTATTTATATCGCCTACATTCACCTATCAGCAGGAAATCTCTTTTGCTGCTGTACAAAAGAAATTTCACTCTGCTTTGTGGTTTGTACAGCTTATAGTATGATGATCTTCCCTCAAACAATGACAAAAACTCTCCTAAACTGTATTGCTGTGTAGGATTCAAGGAACGCTGAGATGTAGGGATATGTATGTCTGCAAGACCTGATAGGAAGAGATATATATTCTTACAGTTGTAGGATTTATAAGGCACAATTTGAGAAGGATCTGTTTCTACCCGTTTTTACCAGTCAGCATCCTAAACACTTAGAAAGTAAAAGCTGAACAGGATTCCAGTAAGGCTTACAGCCCACTCAAGGAATAGGTTTGCCAAGGATAGAATTTGAAATTTGACTTAAAAAATCCTACTAGTTTCTTTTTTGTAAAGAGATTTGTCTCCACTCTTAGCTCTAGGTCAAAGGTTTTGTTTGAAAGTTTGAAATTAAAGAGAGAATAACTAGATAAGGTGATGAAATTCATTGAATCACTCATTCAAAATGTTTCTGTGCTGAAAAGCTGCATCCCACCATTCCTCAATGCAGCACTGCACACTAACTTGACAGTATGTGGTGCACACAGCAGTCCCTTATTGCTCAACTTCATTTCCCTACGGTGTCTGGATAGCAAGCAATAGCCAGGAGATGCCATCCCCCTTAACTTAGTGTAAGTAGCAAAGCAAATTCCCCTCCCTTTATGTCTTGTTTTTGAGGCGAACTCCATGAACTCCAATCAAACTAACTGTTCACAAGACACTTTGATCCCCAGCATGCACTCCTAACACATGCTGAATAATGCCAGATTTTGTTCCCATAAACAAATCCCAACAAGTGCCACTGTACTGTCTCCAGTCTTGTCTGGCAGTAGTCAGCCCAGGCAGGATCTGAGAGAGTCGTTTCACTTCACACACAGCTCTCAGTGAATGCCACCATCTGCTTTTAGGTGGTTAAACAACATCTACAGTGGGTCTGAAAATATCCATCAAATCCTGCAGCTTCTGATATGGGATAATTTCAGCTTTCTGCTACACCAGCCTTGGCCAACTGTATTAGACTTGCTCTAGACTTCCACCAGTGGGAAAGGGAAGATGTCTGATCTATGGTGGTTTTCTTCAGAAGGGCTCAGAGCCAACGATCCTTCTGCACTCCAGGCCCCATGCACATACCCTCATCCCCTAAATTGCACTGACAGTGTAAGGGAGCACATGGTGACCTGGGCCCTTCAGTCTACCCAAGTCTGCAAAAAAATGCAAAGAGCAAGGTGGGGCAGGGAATATTTTTAACCTACATCAGCTTCCTTTCCAAATTTCAGCCTATAGCCTGAAAACTCCATCCAGCCCATGGAGCAACTGATACAGAGCAGCAAAGACATCCAAAGTATTAGCTCCTGCTATATCCAAAAATACAATACTGATGACAGTTGGTTATCATACACAAGAGCAAGGGATGATACAGACATGGTAACTCCGACATCATTGTCCAGTATTACTGAAGGGTGAATTATGAAAAAGATGCCTGGGCATCATTATTCTCCAGATGAAGAAATCATATAATATGTCCAAAACTAGGCAACTGCAGCAATCTTCAGACTTTTCAGATCAGATTGGTGTTCTAAATACACTTATTTTCTAACTTTTTGCTGCAGACAGGTGACAATAATTGCATGATCATAGTTACAACCCAGATGTCATTGTTTATGGTACTTTTCAGCAGACACAAGGTTTACTTAAAGGCATCCCCAGAATGCTGCAGAAGCATTTACCCCAGAAGAGCTGCAGAAATTAGGACTGCTTTCTTTGCAGGAATTTAGAGGGTATAAATATCCACAGGCAACAGGTATTTATTTCTATGCCTGCAGGTAAAAACAAGTGGTAATAGTAATTGCAAAGCAATACATTTCTAATTGCAATAGATCATACCCTTCAAGGCTAGACTTCGAGATTAGTTTCTGAGTCCTGAAGCATACTAAACAGTTCTAGCAAGATGCAGTATGCTTTCAGCAACATAAAAGAGGGAAGTATACAATACCTGGTTAGAAACACACACACATGAAAATGAGTTTAACACTTCTACAAACCAGCTAGAGAAGCTTGCTCAGACAAAATCCATGTGAAGAAAAATGTTTCATTTGTTTTAAATGTTGCTGACTGCATAGTATTGCCCACTGTACCTCCTTTTCATCACCAGACACGGGACAGAACTGACACAATGGTGCACAGAGCAGCAGCCACAGCACAGGACTGCCCTGCTCAGTCACCACACAGACTTGGCTGACAGCTGTACAACAGCCAGAGCCCACTGCCAGCAAAAGCTCAGATCAGACTGCAAGTGCTCACTTGTTCAGCCAGGGCCACTTGTGCTCTCCACAGACCACTCCTAGAAAAAACATAGACCAGAAGCATAATTATTAACCTGTACAATCTGTTTTTGTGTTTTTGTAAAGGTTATGAAATAAGCAGCTCTTTTTTGAAAACCCCAGGAGAAAGACTTCTTAAGAATCTATTTATTTTTTCACTTTTATCCTACAACTGCATGCCTTAGGTACCTTACTGGGACTTTCACCAGGGCTATCATTTAAGATTCTTATTTAAGTACTTCTCAGAATTAAGAAAAAACAAAATCCTCCTTCTCTTGTGTTTACATCCTCCCAGTTTGTCCCTCATACGAGTGCTTATTAAGGCAGCTTAGCTGAAATACGTTTGTCCACTTTTGGTTTTTTGCTGCCATCCTTCAAACTTTTTTCTGAAGAACCCGTTGTCTAGAAAACTGGGATCTTGTAGCAGCAATTAACTATGAGAAAACCATTACTCATATCCAAAATACTTTATTTTGAAGTATTTATAGGCCTAATACCACATTACCTCCTTGCATTCTCTAACATCAGACTGTGCCTCACATGGTGAGAAAGTCCTGAGGTACAGGGCATTTTTCAAGAGAATGAATGGTGAATCACAGCAACTTTAGGCAGAGCCAGAATACAGCTTAGCTGACAGGAGAAAATGAAAATCAACTGACCTGTAACTCCTAGGAAGCACTGACAGATGTGAACTCACGGGAGAAGGAGGGAAAGACAGTAACAGAGACTAAACTGTTTCTACTGCCCTAGTGGCTGCTGCCTTTGCCCTCTCCTGGCCTTGTCCTGGAGCCCCGTGTTCCACCCTCATGCTGATGGCTCACACTCTCTTGTTGCACACCATTGCAGCCCCTTGCTGTCTTCTCTGGCTCCAATGCAACAACTCTGCAAAAGAGCTTGTACCAAGGTGTACATGTGCACACACATGTATGTCTGATACACCTTCCCACCTTGGATGCCTCTAACAGGAGGCCAATCCCTGCTAAGCCATCCTGGTCCCTTACAACTACATGAACAGGGCAGAGTATCTCCACAAAAATGTTTCCACATTCAAGCATACACTTAAAGAAAACACAATTTTCTATAGAAGGTACACACCCACTGCAAATAATAAAGGGGTACTTCAGCAAAAATCCATTTTTCTGTTGCATGGCAGATTTTCACTCAGACCTACACAGATCTTATTGACAAACCTCAGAGCAGGCTTTCCCTAATGCCTTCAGGTTTTATCTGTTTACTCTCTGGAGTCAGAGTGTCACTGCACCCTCACATCAAGCATATTGCTCTTCTCTAGACCTGGCCCAGCTGTGTGCTCTGGCCAATGTGCATGTAGGGCTTTTCTGCATCTTCCAGACTTCCCAGGGGAACTTTGATGGGGAATTAAGTGTTCTTCAGCTTAGTGGTGGCATCCAAAGATATGAAGAGGGAAAAAAATGGAGGAAAAGAAGACACCAAAATCTTCAGCATGTTGGGTTGGCCCAAGGCAAACAGAAGCCTCCCTTTTGTTGCAGTATTTCACAGTTCCCTTCTGGACAAAATGTCCAGTACATGGGTGTACAAATATGTCATGCAATCATTGAGCAACTGGCTCACCAGTCTGGCACAAAGGGTTGTAGTGAATGGGGGGACATCAGACTGGTGACTTATCTCCAGTGGGGTTCCACAAGGCTCCACTCTCAGCCCTGTGCTCTTCAACATCTTCACAAACAACTTGCACACAGGACTGGAAGGGATGCTGAGTAAGTTTGCAGATGATACAAAACTGGGAGGAGCTGTTGAGTCCCTCGAGGGCAGGGAGCCCCTGCAGAGAGACCTCAACAAATTGAGGGCTGGACAATCACCAATCAGATGAAGTTCAACAAGGGAAAATGACAGATTCTGTATCTAGGTAGGATAACCCTGGTTGTGTGCACAGCCTGGGGAATGAGGGGATGGAGAGCAGCACTGCAGAAAGGGACCTGCTTGTCCTGGTTGATTGCAAGCTGAACATGAGTCAGCAGTGCCCTGGCAGCCAGGAGAGTCAAGCCTGTCCTGGGGGACATCAGGTACAGCATGGCCAGCTGGGCAAGGGAGGGGATTGTCCTGCTCTGCTCTGAGCTGGGGCGGGTTCACCTCCAGTGCTGGGGGAAGTTCTGGGTGCCACAATATAAATGAGAGGGGTATAAAGCTATTAAAGAGTGTCCAAAGGAGGGCCAAGAAGATGGTGGAAGGGCCTTTAACAGAAGCCATATGATGAGTGGCTGAGGTCATTTGGCCTGTTCAGCCTGGAGGAGACTGAGGGGAGGCTTCACTGCAGTCTACAGCTTCCTCCAGAGGGGAAGAGGCAGGATGGGCACTGATGTCTCATGACCAGTGACAGGACCCAAGGGAATGGCCTTAAGCTGTACCAGGGCAGGTTTAGGTTGGATATTAGAAAAAGGTTTTTCAGACACAGAGTGCTTGGGCATTGGAACAGTGACCACTTCCCTGGACACTCCCCAGGGAAGTGGTCACAACACCAATCCTGGTAGGGTTCAAGAAACATTTGGACAATGCTCTCAGACACATGGTGTGACACTTGGGGATGGTCCTGGTCCTGTGCATGGCCAGGAGCTGTATGTTCCTTGTGGGTCCTTTCTAATTCAGCATATTGTCTGGTTCCTTCAGGAATTACCTCCACAACAAGCGGCAGCAGATCCCATCTTGGGCAGTATCCATTATCACCATGGGGCAGACAGGTACTCCCTCCTTCTTCTCCTCTACATCCACTTAAGTAGTGGACATTACTTTTTTCTCACTCACCATGGTAATTTGCAGATATTAAATTATACTCAGAAGTGCCTATAAAATACAAACAAAGCCCAATAAGAAACAGCTCAGAAAATTTATCTTTTAAAAAAAAGGAAAGGAAACAAACTATTATAAAGGCAATGGAATTAAAACAATGTCTTTTCCCAGGTTCATGCTGAGCTCTAGGTGCATGCAACATTTCATGCAAATCAGATGTAATTTACTGTGTGATTTGTTTCTTCAATAAAAAAGTGAGAATATGGAGAACAATAATTTTCCCACATTTTAGCTACACATTTCTCCATAAATAGAGTAACTATTATAATGACTTCTCACATGAGCTTGCAGAGTGATTGCCCCTGTGTGAAACACAGGCAGATCATTTCTTTATTGTGCTCAGGGTGCCTCGGAGTTCAGTCGTAAGGGCATGTGTGTATGTGCACAAATACACAAGCACATATATACTGGAGATAGCACTATAAACAAGTATCTGTGCAGCACATGGTGTGTGCTGTACGATCTGTGTCCGTGTTTGTGTGCGTGTGCTTATCAACCACTTTGTTCCCATTGCTCCTCTTGTCCAGAACCACCATATTCCCTCACATAATGTGGCACTGAACCAGCTCCTGGTGACAAACATAGGGCTACAGCTACCACGGGCTCCCCAAAAGTAAATGAGAGAGATTTCATCAGTTGCTATGTGGGCACAAAGGAGTTGTCACATACAAAATTCATCTGTAATTAGCAATATATGTGGCAAGTAAATATAATGGTGCCAACGTAACATGCAGTGCTGTTGCTAACCAAAGTCATTGCAAGGCATAATTAATTTCCCATTCCTCCTAATATATCACAACATGAGAGGCAACAAATGGTCAGCATGTTGAGTCCTTCAGTTGAAAAAGGCCTGTTATCAGTCACTCCTTGGGGTATAAAAGAGGTATTGCAGACATGGTGTTGTCATAATGTCACTTCCAAGGTAAAAAGCAAAGTGTTAATTTTTTTCTCAAAAGCATTTTATTCAAATTACTGTTTTTCATTTTAAAAAAATTGGGAAAAGTTAAATTGGGACTTGGGATAAGGCAATTTTTGGGGAGAAACACTTGTGTGAATGTTTCCTAGAAGAAACCTTACCCACAATGTTGGAAAAACAGGTACAAAACAGAACAAGATGCAAGGTTCTGAAACGCAGAAATTATTCCATTTTTAAAATGGACCTGTAAGTTTAGACACACACTCACATATATACAAGGTGTATGACTGACAATGAATTTTTATAATAAGCCTGCATGGAATATAGAAGTGAGAAAAATAGGTGGATATATTACAGTGAGCTTTTGATATTATTATATATTAAAGTATTTTATTACAAATACTTCTGTGGCACTTAGAAAACCCAGGTTGGGTGCAAGGTTTGGAAGGGGGAAGTTATTTTGGTAAAGTAGAGCAGCTATTTTCCCAGCTGAATAGTAATGGGAGAATAATAAATTCTTGATTGCATTTTCTTGCTTTTTTGACATTGTGTTTTAGATTTGTCATTTGTATATATTAATACATAATCAGCTTTGTAATAAATTCTGTTTGTGAAACCATTTCCTGATGGTCTTGATAGATTTGTACATGGAAACAGAAAGGCAGGCATCAATGAGACAGGCTTATTCAAGATGTAAAAATGAGAAACTTAATCAAAAATACTGAGTTTATATGTAAGTTTAGCAAAAAAACAGGATGAATTTCAAGTTAAACAAGGGACATGAAACATAAAGCTCCCAACTAACATTTGCTCTGAACCCAGTATTTCAATTTAATAAAAAAGAGAACACGCTCAGGCAATGAAGAAATACTGGTAATGACATTTTCCGTCTGGGAGAAGGAGGATAATGTCAAAGAGTCACTGTTGTGCCAGGTCTGCTAAAACCTGATGCATCCTGCTCACAGGTATGAGGCACAAGAAGCAGTGCTTGTGTTTTTTCAATGATAAGCGTGACTTTTCCCCCCCTTCACTTCATCATAGTGCCAACAAGTAATGCAAGTTTGCCCCCTTGCCCAAGGACGTCCACTCTGGCTAAAATATTAATGATTTCAGATTTGCAGACATCTGGTCTTCTCCACATCCTCACGAAATTGTATTTCTTGATTGGAATTGTGAGAAACCCCATTCAGATAAAGTTAAGGCTTCAAGCCAAGGCTTAAGAAAGTGATGTCTGCAAGAAGTCCAAAAAAAGTAGCTTCAAATAGACATGTAACTTTTAATTGACTAAAGTAAAAGTGAATCTCATCCTAAATTCTTAGTCTCTCCTTAGGAGCAGCCCCTGGATACCTATTAAGGTGCTATGAGGTCCTTGAAACCTGGCACCTTGGCCTCTCCCCGGGGGAGCTCATGGCTCCGTGGTTCTCAAGGATGAGAAACCTGTCTGCCATTCACCTACACCAAGCAGGTCAGCACTCCTCCCCTGCTTCCTTATTCTCCTAAAGTGTTTTGAGATCAAAAGCAGAGGAGGGGATACCACTCTGGTTTGAGTCTGGGGCAAATGCACACAGCGTGAGCCATTTTCCCCTTTGCAGCATTTCTCTGCCAACCTGCTTGGCGTGATACCTCTCTGAGCAGGGCAAGCCTTTCGCTGCCAGGAAAGCTGAGTCAGCTTTTCTATCATTCACACCTTTTGCAAACAGATGAAGATTTTCTTCACTGTCTTTTCCTTTTGAAATTTTTCACAAAATCATTTTATATATGCAGTGGCTGTGAAAAGATTTTGTTGCATGTGTTAAAGATTTGGAATTCCAGCTCTTGCAATGGCATATCCTGCACATCGCATTTGCCTAGCTTGATTGGAGTAGTATGACTGTGAATTGTATTATCCTTGACAAGGGCCAAGTCAGAATCTGTTTCCTGCCAATAATTGACAGTGTGAACTGGAAAGTCAGTACTTTGCTGGAACAT
This sequence comes from Passer montanus, assembly GCF_014805655.1. Lineage (NCBI taxonomy): Eukaryota > Metazoa > Chordata > Aves > Passeriformes > Passeridae > Passer > Passer montanus. The sequence continues at coordinate 19,120,348 of NW_024366591.1, read as the reverse complement.
TAATGCCAGCAAATTGGTTTTCAGGTGTATTGCTGGTTTTCAAACCCCCCGGTAATGAGGAACATATTAAACATCTAGACTGATTTATAGGAAACGAACCCAGAACAGGTGCTGCTACCTCAGCCCAGGCTTATTTGCTAACAGAATGTGAATAGAAATGTTTTATACCAAACTTGAACATCATATGCGACAGGATACCTCAGTCCATCTCTCTCTACACAAATGGTTTTCCTTATGAAGCAATTTCTAGGTTTCAGGCTGAACTCTTTGTTTTCTGGAAAAAAAATCAATTTGAGGGCTCCAATAGCTAGTAGACACTTTTATGATAGCTACAATGCAAGTATGTATTCAGAGAGATTTTTCAACACTACTGGAGTAGCAGTAAACAACTTCTTTACTGCCTGATAATGCAGAGATGCTTACTTTCATAAAAATAAATCTTGAACAGTTTTCAGTACTCCTCTGAAATGAGAGGTTCAGGGACTGGGACAGGAAGACCTTGGAAGGGAATGATACTTTATTGATTTACTTAGGTAACTATTTTCTTGGCAGTACTTAGCATGGGTGCAAAACACCTATTATGTGCTGACTGTAATTTTTTATAGCCTTCATTTAAAATGATGAAGTGGTTATTCCATGCTTGGTAGGATTTTGTATGTTTTGCGAGACACAAGCCTGCTTTCCAAAGTCCACACAAGCCCTGTGAGCATTCAGCCGCAGATTTTCTTCTGTCTTTCAGAATGTCTTGTGTTTGAGGTTTTATCTCTACACACCTCAAAAAGCACTTACCTCATTTGTTTGTCCACATGAAAAGATGCCTCCATTCCACTCACTACATTTACAATTAGGAATAATAATAAATCCTCTGTATTATAGTCAGTACGAAACAAATTCCTCCATTTTCCTTCACACAGTTGATACAGGCTCCATTTGTTCTTTTTACAAATCACAACAAATCACAAAGAAGGGATTTGGGAAGTGGTCTATTTGGAGCAGACATCAAAAAACTCCTCTTCACCTTCTTTTTGTCAAGGAATTATCCAGAAGGAAAAACTAGCGTATATCCAGCGAGTAAAAAATGTCTTGGAAATCGCCAGTTTTAATTTTGCAGAAGGTCTGTCAAAACTTCTTTAAATAATTAGTCCTTGTGCTCCAAAAACCGGTGTCACTATACCACAGAGACACCTTTCAGACAGGTATCCCTCTCTGTGCTGCTTCCCTGACTCCCCAAGGCTGGAAAGGAACAGGACCAAGGGAGCAAACTGTTAACCTGCTGTAAAGTTACCATCCTGACTGATCTACGTGATAAGCTGAATCCAGCCCCTGCAAGTCCTTTCCATTGGTACAAAAGAAGCATCATTTGTGCAAAAGGAGAACCATGAGTTGTCACCTGTTGGAGCTGAGGGCAATCTCAGATTGTGCCACAGGAGCAAGAGGAAACCAGGATGCATTTTTCATTTCCCAGGACTTTGAAATCTTCCCCTGCCTGTATCAGAAGGATGCTGTTGTACAAGTGAAGTAAACAAATCCAAGGGATACAAAGATTCCCTTCCTTGTAAAAAAAGGCCCATCACCGCACCTCTGGGGTCTCTCTGAAGTCCAGGTTCAACATAAAAAGTTTGAAAGCATTCCTTATTGTCACCAGCTAAAGGAGTAAGACAGGTGTTCATCAGCACAAGGACATCATCTTTGTCTCCTGATCACTGTCAAGAGGGGTACCCAGAAGGTACTGACTCTTCCAGGTAAGGGCTCTTTGTCTGGACCTCACCAAACTTCAGCTAAAGTCAGTCAGGACTGGGATCTTTTTGCGCTGTCTGTCTGTCTTTGACCACCAATTCCACCATGAAGCTGAGAAAACTTTTGAAGAAACCTGCTGCATCTCCACTAAAGACTTTGAAAAGGTCACGGATTAGCTCCGAACATCTTCACTGTTGGCTCTATGAATGAATACATTTTTTTGTTTGCTTTCCTGAAAACAGAAAAAGGGGGAACAAATGAAGAAATCAACATATGGATTAAACATTTGGCTGAAAAATAGCATCAGGACCAAATGTTTAATCTCTGGTTTGCTCTATAGCTAACTGAAGTCCACTTATGGTGAGATCAGGGAAAATACAAGACACCTAATAGCAGGTCAGGTGAGATGTTACTCAATAAGCATTGTACATTGCAAGCCTCACACAGAAGGATGAAATACTTGATTAACTGATTCTGGCAACCTGACACACTGCAAAAGAAAAATTAACATATATCCTACAAACCCCAGAAATAACAGTGTACTTAAACCAGATTTTTTTTAAATCATAACTGTAAAAACTAATTTGAGAGTATAATCATTACGAACAAGATGACAGAATTATTAGCAAGCCAGCAAAAAGAGAATTAGTTGGTAGATACCGTCATTACATACTCAGATGCTAGTAGTAGCTTCTTGAAATTACACCTGAATTCCACAGGGTTGAAGCTGGTGCTCCAGATAAATGTAAGTACTAATGCACATAGAGGTTTTCCTACCGACTCACTTCATACTTCTGTTGGCAGTCTGCCTTGCAAAAGTGCCCAGCTTTGGACCACAGGGAGCAGCCTGGTGAGGCTGCCCCAAATCAGCCAGCTGTCCAGCCTTGCTCCCTGGGAACAAGGAAAACCCACAGAGACATATTTTGTGGTACTGCAGAGATAACAGACAGATTTGCTTTTTTTGTCTAAAGCACAGATTTGGGGCTTTAATGTCCTCTGAACCCACTCAGCTATGTGAAGCGTTGAAACCTTTCTCTCCTGCTGATCTGTGAGAGGTGACAGAAAGCCAAAACCCTGCCATTCCCTGGGGTGATGGGACTCAGCATGACACCTCCAGACCTGGAAGTCATCTATTCCTCCTGCAGGGATTATCTGCCCTCATGTAGTTAACGAGTTAATACTAACCATATGGTTGATTACAGCAATTATTGCAAACACAATGTCTAATGAAGGCAAAAGTATGGTAAAATAATTAGACTTAATTATGACATTCACATTTGAAATTATGTGTCACTTACCCTGCATGAAAGATGAAAAATTCCTCCTGAAATGGAGTAAATCTAAGCTTCCTCTGCCTTCCCCAAAGCCAGGATTCTTGCAACATTGGAGGAAACAGGGGGATGTGTTTATAAAGTCACAAAAGTTGAGACTACATAAGGCACCCAGGCTTTTTTTTTCGGCCCATCCACAGCATTTTGTTTTGTGTGTAATTTTCCTCCTCACCCAGTGCTCTTACAACTGGGCAGGAAGCTTCAGAGGATCCTGGACAAATTCCCAAGATCCTCCAGTCCCCATGTTATTTCACACATTTGAACATCGTGCCTCACACCAGCATAGCTCACAAGGCTTTCCTCGGTCTTCCTTCTAATGGCAAGCATGACCCAGAGTTTTCCAAGGGCAGTTCCATCTTCCACTATTTGAAGAACTCTCCCTTCTCCTTTGCTTCTCTAAGCAGTATCCTGTGGCCTGAGTCAATTTTAATTTACAAATAGCAGTCTCATTTTGGAAGTTTGTAACACATACTTGCACATAAAATACTGGCCGCAGTGGGAGAGGGGAATTTTGGGTTGGTGCATTTGTCACAGTGCTCAAAATTCCAGCTGTATCGATTTGCTCAATTCATTTTACAGTGCTATTTTCATTAGCTAATCCTAGGGAGTTCACTGCCCTGTATCTATTAAGTACACACTCACACATTCAGAGTGGGGGAGGACAGATTTCATTAAAAAGCACCACAGACAGGAAGGTATCCAAGTCACTTCCAATACATTATATTAGCTCAGCTGGAGGTTTTCCTTAGAGTTCACAGAGTTCATGGTTAAAGCTTTTCTTTTGATGGCCTGAGTCATGCAATCCAGAATGCACTTCATGATCACTGCCTGCTAGATGGAAAATATTTATGCTATGTGGCTTAAACTTCAGCATGAAAATTATTTTGACAAAATACACTGTAAGAGCACTTGGTCTGCTTTTCTTCATGTCAATATGAAAGTGTTTTTCATGCAGCCTCTTACTTTATTCACTGTAACAGCTCAATGGGAACCTGCAAGGTTAATCAAGAACCTGTGTATGAATGGATGCTCTTCACATAACCTGAAGCCATTTTTTCCACATAAAGTCACTGATCATGATTTACGAATGGCTGCTGTAGTGTTTTGTCATCCCTGGGAACATGTACAGGCACACGACACATTTTAAGAAGGAAAATAACCTAATTTGAAACCAAAACTGTTTGGTGCATACCTAGCAGGCTCTGGAGCACATTTCTGCAGTGCTTGCCCACCACTCTCCCCTACCACAAGCAACACTGAGAGCTTGCAAAGCACCTGGTCTGCTACAACAGCAGCAGCAGAACTGAGTGGTGGGCAACTAAGTCCAGACCAGCCACAGACTCCCTGGCAGCACCAATTTGCTCCCCCTGTGCCCTGCCCGTGCTCTGGTTCCCTCCTTGCCTGAGCCCAGCCAGTGAAGCACAGCCACGGCCCCCTTCCAGGGCTGTTGGTGCGTCTTGTGCCTGGAAACTCTCACTGGGGAGAAAAAGCAGGCAGGATTGGAAACTCCAGCAACACATATACACCAATGGGAGCCATCCTCCATTGCAAAGTAAATTCCAGGCAGGAGTCAGTGCTGCCAGTGAATCGTGTAATGACAATGTCCGGAGGAAAACTTGACGGTTGTTCTGTGTAACAAATCACACCCCTTAGAAACTCCCTGCATTCCCAAAAGGTGAAACAGTTTTTCTCTTTCTAGGTGACCTCAGCTGAAAAGTCATTAATTCAAGAAAGGCACAAAGACAAACCATGGGATTTTCAAGTGCTGCTCAGGCACCTAAAGTACAGGAAGCACCTGCTTATAGGATCTGTGTTACTACAGATGTGGTCAGTGCACATAATTGTCACTGTAAAGGAGCAATATTTTCCAGCAACTCACAGGTAGGACTTTTTGGTGTTCTGGGTTTTTTTTTGTTTTGTTTCTGTGTTCTTTTATGTTTACTACTTATATAGAAAAATAAGGTACAGTCAACTCACAATACTAAATGGGAAACACAGACTTTTTATTCATTCATAATATTTGGTAAGATTCTTCATTCTTACAAAATCTGCATTCACCTAGAGTAGTTTTCAGACCATTCACAGTTGAGTATCTGAGGTTGGAATCTCAGAAAACTGCTACAGGGCAGGGAAGGAATGAAGATGCATAGGCTTCCTAACAGCCAAGATTCTGAATTACATCACTATTCCATAAATATATTCATTTTATTCATGTTCATTCCTGAAAGAATTTACTGCACCGAGGATGTCATCTTGACTATGTATCTTAGAATTGATCATTTCCCCAATTAAGCTGTTCAGGCCTCAGACTTAAAGAGCTGTCACAGCTGCTGGAAGATGATTTATCTCCTGATGACGGGCAGAGCTCCTGACCAAAAATTATTAATGACAGAGCTTCTTTTTTTGAAATAACCTTAACCCAAGCATATATCTTCTTAGTCACATTAATATCTGAACACATACCCCCAATACTTAGCCAGGTATTAAATGGATGTAAAATCCTAAACCTTAGTCTTTTAATACAGAGCCTTTCAAATGAAGAATAAGAGATTAATCCACCCTATTTTGTGGCAGGCTGTGCAGCAACTGCTGTGTTTGATGGGAAATGCAGGCTCTGAACAGTGCTTTGTTTCAAGTCACTCTGCTAACTTCCACAACGGAACTTCCCCAGGCTGGTCTGGCAAAGGATTCCCCCCAGCACAAAAAGGCACAAAGATGAAACATGACATGTATTTGTTTACCACTTCAGGTCAATTATTTTTTTTGTCTAAGTCTCCTCTAGAGTTTAACACCACTCCCACTGAAGTTACTGAAGAGTTCTGCCATTGGCACTCACGAGGCAAGAAACAGGCATGGGCTTGTGATCACTGCTACAGCAGCAGGGGCCCATTGCTGCCCTGGATGAGATGACTTTATCACATTTAATAGCTTAGCAAATTTTAACATAAAATAAATTGAAGGGACATTGTTTGTGGGATTGTTGTAAACACAATATGGCTCAGGTCTGTGCAAAGACTTGAACAGAAATGTCCTGATGTGGTTGAGTTCTCCTGTACTATGAATGCATAGAAGGATACAGACGCTAACTCAACGCAAATTTTGCCTAATTTTAATGGCCATAAAATCTTTTGCACATCCAAAACCACCATCATGTCAGTGAGCATGAGATAATTCACACACTCAGCTGAGCAGTTCTACCATACTCCAGATATATGCAAAAACTTCCACTTTAACTTTTGTTTTAATTAGTTCAAGAATTCATCCAAATGTTTAAAAGTTTTAAACAGCTATGTATCTTTCTTATTATTCAGTTCCCTTATTATTCATTTTCAAAGGGCCCTCTGACACCTATCAAATCTGATAGACGGAGCAGTGATTTCTCTCAGGCGAGTGTAAATCTTACACCATTTCCCACACGATATTACTTTCCACATGTCTGATGGCTCTGGAAACAAGTAATCAAATTAATAGGACTATTTAGCTTTCATTCATATCTTAGCTGCCACCATAAATTTTCAACCATCAGAAGACAGTAAAATGTTAGTTTTGCTTTATTTGGAAAAGATATTCATTTTCACAACTTCTGCCTTATTAAACCCAGCAGCTTATTTCTTGGGTAAGACAGTATGATTCACACTGACAGCAGTTTCAATAACCACTCCAAACTTTTGCTATTTACATTTGGTTTTTTGAACAGGTCATATTCCCAGCATTAAAAGTTTATGATGATTTAATAGGGAGACTGTAAATATAATCTACCTTGGTCTGAAAACTTCAGTCATTAAAAAATACTGTGGGAACCAATTTCAGCAATGGAATTCCTCACCTGACCCACAGAGCTCCTCTTCGGCAATATTCATTCCTGGGAATACATCAAAACTGTCCTCAGCTCACTGTGCTGGTTTGTCACTGCCTACTGCAGCAGCTTCAATAGGTCGTTTTTCTTCTGCAAAACGCCCAGCAGTCTCGGCCCAGCATATGTAACAGACCATGTCACTTTTTGGAAACAAGTTTTGCTCGGCTGTGGCTCAATGCAAATAGCACAGAGACCTGCTGGTCCAGGGCCAAGGAACTGAGGGCATGATGAGGGCAATGCAAAAGTCATCAACTCTATAATTGTGTGTTTTTACTACTCAGACAAGGTGTAGTGATAGCCTGCCTGTGTGCTCTGAGCACATCTCAATTGCAGACTGAAATTTCTTAATTGAAATCACCATGAATCATGTCACTTATTCCCCACTGACCATTCCTTGGATAGGGTAGGTTTTCAACCCACCCATTGCCAGTATCAGCTCTGAGCTGATACATTTCATCCTCGCCCCACACATGCAGACCTTCCACTTAAGAGGAAGTTCAAAAGAAAGTGTGTGAGAGTTGCTGTCAACATTGCATTGCATTCCCACACCTGAGTGGACAGCAGCTGAAGACAACAGTGGTTCTGTGCGACGCACACAGCAGCGTGAACAAAACAGCACCTCACCAGTTCTAAGCAGATATCTCGAAAAATTTAAAGCAGGTATTAATTTTAGTGAGGACACCGCACAGTGACTAAGTAGATCAAAACTCACCACTCAGAGTTGAAAACTGCTTGAGCTGTTCTGCATTTTATTGTAATAATGTGTTTGCAAAAAGATTATCAGTCTTGTGACATGATCGTTTGGCATTTGTGGCTTAAAACTACATTTGGACATTTTGCAGCTTTATGATATGGCAAATTCAAGCTTGGTTGGCTAACCATTATCATCTTACTTCTTTCAGAATTACTGCTTCCCAGGCTTCTTCTTCCTCTTGGAGATATGTGTTTCTGATTATTTTCCCTCAGATTTATTATCCTGCAGTTTTCCGGGATGAATCTTAGTTTCTATAAAAATGCCTGCCTACCTTTATAATCTCTTTAGGTCTCTTTTTATTATCTCATTTTCTCTCTAGTCCTCCTAATTCAATATCCTCTGAATTTTGTAATCATATTCTTCTCACTTTTTTCTTTTAGATCATTAATGATGGTATTTAATACAACCTGTCTTACACCACTCCTAAAGTACTGCATGATGATTATAATCCTTAGCTTTTAAAAAGCAAAATCTATTCATAACTCCAAAAGCATTTCATATGTCAGGAAATTGCTGTTAGCCCATATTACAACCTAAGATGCAAACGATGCAGGTACTCACGAAAGCTGGTTTCCTTTCTCTGTTTCATTTATAGGCAAAGGACAAAGAGATACAAATTCCACTGGAGCCTGTTTTGGAGTGCTCAATTAACTTTCTAGTTTGAATACTACTTCAGAGGACCCAAACACCTCTATAAATAAGATGAAACAAATAGTAAGATAACATTGCCAATAGCTTTCTTAAAAAAAAAAATAAATAAAATTTGAGCGATCCAAAAATTACTTTCTGCTGCTGTTTTACAGTTTGGCCATAGCCTTTGGATTATCAGTGTTCAGTGGTTGGATTATTGACTGTCCAGTGTTAGGGGCAGTCTGATGAGCAGCCATGATGCATTACAGATATTTTTCAAAGGTGGAAGGAGTTTTGTCTCGCTTTCTTTGGCCAAATTTCTCTCTGAATAATTAGATTCTGAATGCCTAAAGTGTCAAAGGCTTTATTTGGGTAGAATATTAACTTATGGCAATAAAATTACAATGTAATTTTTTTCACCGTTATGCAACTGCCATTATCCATGTGAAAGCTCTGTGTTGCTGATTGATGAAGCAAATTACCTCACACTCCTATCACTCTATTCATAGAGATGGTGCCCATGCTGCTGACAGCAAGACCATAGGATAATTTTGTCATTTACTTCACTTAATATGACCCACACCTATAGTCTCCTTGTCAGGAAGTTACTCTGCCACCCCAAGCCTACAAGGAGTTGCAAACATGCAGGAGCTCCTGCACGTTTAGCAGAACACCCTGTGCAAACGCATTAAGATTAGATGAAGGAGTTTGCGTTCCCTGCTACGTTTTAATTAAGCAAAAATCTGCAGGGAACAAAGCTGAACGGAAGCTTCTCATGGCAGAGCTGTGGCTAGACCATAGGCTCCATACACCTCTTTCATTCTGTAAAAACCTAGACAACCAGTTCCCACTTGCAAGAGTACAACAGGGGACCAGGGGATTATCCATCACAATTCTAACGCAATGCTCTGATAATAGTAACTGTGTTCCACTGTTAGAAGTGATAGACTTACATAATTAGCTGCAAGTGCTATTTCTGTGTGTGTAAAATCTTTTAATTATTTCTTTTTTAATTATTTTAAATTGCCTAATAACTCTTTGGCAGAGAGGGATGTATGGGAGGGAAGTAGTGCAAAGCCCGCCATCATTATGAAAGCTTTTCAAGAGCTCCATTATGTGCTGTGAGCATCTGACTCTTTGTAGCATGAGTCACCCACAAAGTCTTGAGCCATCAAGTAATTAAGGTTCTTTAATACGGAGTGGGAGGGGAGGAAGTAATACCATTTGTCGTTATGATCATTCACATTCCTACAAGTATATATCATAACTGTTTTATAAATGGATTATTAGCAAATCAGATTACAGCACTAATTATTTCTCCCAGCATTTCCTTTGCCCATGTGCTGTGGACTCATCCACTCCCCAGTTATTACTGCTCTTCCATCTGCTTTTTTCCCCGCTTTGGTATCTCACACACATACATAATCACTTATGTAAAGTCACCCAGGACAGGAAGAACCCGACAATAACTGTTATTAGCACTTCAAAGGAAAAACATTGCTGGTTCTCATTGGAAATCTTTCTGAATGGATACCTGCATGGCAACCTCGGCACAACCTGATGGCTGTAACCCGGTTTGGAGCAGAACTGTGAAAGAGGAATTCACAACACAAAGCCATCTCCACGCTGGCAAGCAATCTCAGAAGAAAAGGCAAGAATTGGCAGGCCTGAAAAGAAAACCACCTTTCTCACCTTTACTGGAAAAAACAGGGCTGTTAGGTAAGACATGTTAGATAACTTTTTTTTTCCTTTTTAATGAAGACTAAGCCCAAGAGAGCTGGATTGTTCCGGGAAAAAATCAAGGACGGGGCAAAGTTAAAAAAGAGCTGACGAAAGCAGCAAAGTGGAGGGGTAGGAATTAAACTAAAGGAAAACATAGGTGGAATCATAGGTCATATTTGCTACATACACTCAATGAAATCTGCTGTAATTTTAAAGAACTCCCACAGGATTTAGCAGACCCAAGGAAGTTTAATCATTGTGCCAGCTGTAAGTTTTCACAAAAAGAACAGAGATTCAGATGTTTCTGTTTTGCTGTTTTGCCTACCCTACAAAATTCATTACAATCATCAAGTCAAAGCCTGAAATGTTACACAATATGAAAAGTAAGGCAAAGCTGCTCCCCTACCCAGCAGGGTAAAATACAACTCCTGCAGCAGATTTACTAGAGTAAAAGAAAGATTTCAGGGTAAAAAATAATGGCTTGTGAAACCACAGATCTTGTGTCAATTCTCCAATCTTGTTTTTTACATTTCCAGAAGAAAAAATAGTCTTGTGCACAGTCTTTGCACAAATTACTTCTCCGGTGTGATTAACTTTACTCAAAATATTTGTTAGGAATGGATAAAGAGTGTTAAAAATGCAGGTTTTAGGCTCAGTGCTAATGACAAATTTGCAATGGACTTCTGCTTAATATCTGCTTAATCTCTCATGTAATCGTGCACAAACAATCCCTTTGTTGAGGCTGTCCCCTGACCAACACAAGTCCTCTCCCCACTGCTATCAAAACATGGCTAGTGCTGGGTTTTCTCTCCCACATATGGTACTCAGCTCAACTATATTATATGTACATCAAGGCAAAGTACAGCTTTCCACCCTGTGCTGGTTTGGGCTAGGGTAGAGTTAATTTTCATCACAGTACCTAGTGTGGGGCTGTGTTTTGCTGAGCACAGAGTTGATAACACAGAGATGTTTTTGTTACTGCTGAGCAGGGCTTGCACAGAGCCAAGGCCTTTTCTGCTTTTCATACAGACATGTTGGCAAGGGAGCTGGAGGTGCGTGGGAGGCTGGGAGAAGACACAACCTGGACAGCTGACACCAACCAACCAAAGGAATATTCCATATCACATGACATCATGCTCACTATGTAAAGCAAGGGGAAAAAAGAGCAAGGGGAGGGGATGTTTGGACTTACAGTGCTTATTTGTATTCCAAATAACCATTGCACGTGCTGGAGCCCTGCTTTCCTGGAGTTGGTGGAAAGCAAGGGGAAAAAAGAGAAAGGGGAGGGGATGTTTGGACTTGCAGTGCTTGTATTCCAAATAACCATTGCACGTGCTGCAACCCTGCTTTCCTGGAGTTGACTGACCCTTGTTTTGCTTTGCTTACATGCACAACTTTTATTTTATGTATGAAACTGTCTTCATGAAAACCCACAAGTTTTCTGGACTTTGGTCTTTTGATCCTCTCTCCAGTTCCACTGGTGGGGGAGTGAGCAAGTGGCTGTGTCAGCCTGGCATTTGTTGCTGGCTGGGGTTAAACTATGACCCACCCTTAACTAGAGCTACCACCTACATTTCAAGGCATGGTGATATAGCATCAACAACCAGAGAGGCACCAAAGGGGGAACATACCTGCACATCCAGAAGGACTATATGTGTGCCTGCGTCTCCAGGATGGACAACGATATCCCATGTTCAGCTCCACCATCTGCACTGCAGGTGAGAGGAAGGAAAGTCTGATGCACCAACACCAGGCACAAGGAAAGACCCAGAGATTCCACCAAAATTCCTCAGCATGTGTCCCAGCAGCTTTCAGGGCTCTCTGTGAGGGGCACACTGCAGGAGGGTGCCTGAATTTATGTGCTTTCATAGATGTTTGGCTTATGTTCTAGAGAAGAGAGTCTTTGGCCAAATGGATTCACAAGTATCAGCATCCCACATTCACCCCCATCCCAGGAGAATGTGAGTCAGATCTTTCCTTTTCTCCAATCCCAGTTAACCTGAACATGATGGCTGAATTTCTGCTGGCTGGGAAGCATGGGTTCATCCAGAAATATTTCCCACAACACTGGCTCTATCCCTCAGTAGGGCTTGATTCTCTTTAAATATTGCTATGTTACTATTTTAATCAGCAATTACAGACAAAGCAGAGCCATAAACTCCCTCTAAAGTGAGTCCCCCTCACGGGTACTGAAACAATAGCATATGCCTATGGTTGGGCAAATGTCTCAACTCTACTCTCTCTAAGGTGCTACTTCACAACATTAAACCTATAAAACTCAATCATACTCTAGCCTGGGAGAAAAATTCAGTGAAAACTCTAGAGGAGTCAATTTATTTGGAAGTTAACCAGACATATTTCAATCTCGATTGGACATCTAGAGACACAACATAAATTTTTATATAGGTTATTTGATTCTCACACCTCATAAATTAAATAGAATGATCTCTGATATATCTAATGCCTGGTGGTAAAACTGTGGAAGGATGGATTTCTGGTACATTTGTTTCCAGTGCCCTGAAGTTAGGTCCTTCTGGGCATCAGTTAAGGTTAATGTGAAATGAGGGGCAGTGACAGGAGACAGTTTTAAGTCCTGACCAATTTGCAAAGGAAAGTCAGCTTGCTGGGGCCAGCTTAACAGACACTCTACACAGGACAAAGCTAACGGTGAGTTAGGTATTGCTGCCAGGCTCTGCTCAAAATTGCTGCACAACCATAGAAAGCTGGGACATTGCTTGGCAAGTTGAAAGCAAACACTCCAGAAAAAAATTGTTTTTATGACACAGCTGGATGACTAATTTATTAGGTTCATTTATCCCATCCAAAGTCACTCACAACTTTCCCTGTATTTGACGTTTGAGTGAGCCAATAATGAAGTTTGATTTAAGCTTCAACTGGTATGAAAATCCAATTAAATTGCATCTTCCAAATGTCTCAATTGAATATAGAGTGGGGTAGACATCTAAATCCCATGGTGGGTTCTCGTGTCTTTCACTGAACAAAGCGGAGATGAAGTAACGCAGCAAGTTACAATTCAGAACTTGACCCACACTAACTAGCTGAGTGATTCATCCAGTCGGGAAGAGAAATAATGTCTCTTGTGGACTTGTGGTCCACAACTAGACACAGCCTGCCTGTTGCACTAACTGTGCAACTACACTCTTTGTGTCTCCAATTGTACAGGTAGAGAGTGCTGTCAGGAAAACTCAAGACAAAATGCTACTCTTTTGCAACTCCCCAAGTAAAACTCAGGTGCTCCCAGGAAACAAACACCACCAAACGAAAATTTGTTACCTGCTACACCACAGCAGTGACACTACAGAGGAAGTTACACTACCATCAGAACTGCCATGTGTCTCACACATAACAAGGCTCAGAGATGTCAGCAGCTATTCAAGTTGTACTTACTACCATCAGCAGGAAAATATGCCTCCGAAGTATTCTGGTCACTTGTTCCCATTTTTTTGGTACCCCTTTACCTTCTCCCATTCTTTTGCTACCCTTTTACATTTTATCTTCCCCTTCTCTTCCCTTGCTTGTTTCTTTCTTCCAGCCCCAACTCTTTTGCTTCTGAATTTTCTTCCCATGTCTTCCTTCAGCATTTTCATTTTTTTCTCAAGCTAGGCTTGACTGTTCATATTATAGTAACATTATTACCAGTGACAGTATGTAACTGCATTTGTTGATTTAGAAAGTCTCTTCCAGCCTTATATTTCTTTCTTGTTTCCTAGTTCATTCGACAAAACCTGGTCATTTTGACAGAGATTTGTGTGCAGAGATTAATATCATTACTAGGCTTCAGAGTGAACATCCCACCGTAGTGCAGTGCAAAGGAGGAAAAAAGGCGGAAGGAATTCATTTTTCCCAGAGGTCTCATTTCACATAAGGAAGAGAGCTCTTTATCTGTTATGCTTATCTTGCTTTTAAAGGTTAGCTTTGTAGCCAGGTGGGTGAGCAGCATTTTATTATGAAAGTAAGCATGTTTCCAGGCTTCATGTGCCATATGGCCCACAGAGAAATAGAACTCCAGCCTGTGGGCAGGGTGTTCAAGACCTCTGCTCTAGGCAGCTGCACGCAGCTCTGAATTCTTGGTATGTTTTTCAGAAATTTTATGCATTCTAATTTGATTAAGTTCCTTCTCTTGGCAACTGGTCATTGTCAAACCCTTTTCTGATCAGCAGGGGACTAATACAACCTGGGAGCTCCAGCGCTGGCAGTGGAAAACATTATAGGCGCAATGGAGGATATGTTTGCAAAGAGTATCTCCTGCACCTGGACTCCATTTATTAAGCTTGCAGAAAGGACAGCTCCTGCCAAGAAGCCAGACACTCTGACCTTGTTTGAACCTGCCTGCTGCTTGTGGAGCAGGATCTGTCGAGAGCAGGAGCAAAGGAGGGGCACGGGGCACACTGCTGCTCCTCAGGGACTCACTCCAATATATGGGGAGTTTATGTTCCAAAGTGTTTTACTTTTAAAGCCTCTATTCTTTCATCTCATCACAGGATATAACGTTGCTATTGAGCTATATTGCTGTGTCTAGTCAGGGCGTGTGTTTGTGTGCTGGTGTCAATCATTTCTTTCTGTACCCTTCATCAGCTGCAGCTCACGGAGTGGCAGGTGGTTCTTGCTCTCCAATCTACTGATGCTGCTTGGCTTTATTATATCATTTTTCCCCCTCCTCAAGCTTTATAACCTATCAAGATCTAAAGTCTCTAATAAACAGTAAGTAAAAAGGGGAAAAAAAATCCCAGCATACAAAGCTAATACAGCTTGTGTTCAATACTCGGCTCATCTTCAGAAAGGCTCTAGTTTTCCCACTATGACATGAAATTGAACTTATCCCATAATGTGGTTCTCATTTAGGATTTAAACATGTTAGCATTTCCCTTAATGATCATGCTTAGCTCTCAGACACTGCAGAGATAAGTGTCCTGCAAATAGCTAAGCTGGATAGACGCAAATAGATACTGTTTTCCTTAATAAAAGCAAGATCCTTCAAAACAACAGATTACCTAACCAGAGTGTTATCTTTCCAAACAAATAAGATATTTACTTACTCCTTTTGCACAACAACAAACAAAAATCTGTTTCCCTGGATAATTGAATTGTCTATTTCTTAAAACTGCACCTCCCAGCCTAAAAGCAGTACAGTACTAAAGAGCAAACTCCATTTCATGTCTGCTGGACAATTTTATTGAAAACCAGGCAAACTCTTGGGCATCATGCTGACTGGGGACTGCATTCAGTGCATCCAACATCCCAATGTGGTACATTTTGGCCCTCTGCAAAATCATTTTTGGGGCTGAAGCCCACATAGGAAAAGCTTCTCATAATCTGGGGCTCAGCCATAAGGCTACAGGGGAGCAATCACACCAGAGGCTGGAAGGGGAGATCAGGAGAGGCACCATCCCTTTGGCTTGGCTGAGGGTGCCAGAGGGATGGTCAGGGTATTTGCATCAACATCTGTCCATTAGAAGGAACAGGGACAGCCCACTTATTTTATACTCTATCACACTGGCAGGTTACCATCCCAGGCTCTTTGTTGCCAATGGTCTGGGTTGCATTTGAGCAGGAATGGAAGTGAAGTGCTGGATACTACAATTAGTCCAAAGGGGTTCCCAGCTCCAAATTTTGTCTACTTTAGCCATATAGTACTATCTCATAAAATTGGTACACACTTTTTCCTTTGTCTGGAAAAGGAAAACCTGATGCACTATTCACACATATAAAAGTAAAATACAATTAATTATGTATATTTATATCGGACTTGTGGTAGGATAATAACAAGGTCATTAAAAGCATAAGTAGTCGAACATTCACACTGTTTATGATCTAGACCTGCTGGGGAAAAAACCTGGAGACCAGAGGAGAGGCTGGTAGAGCCAGAGGAACCCCTGCACTAGTGAGCTGGAGGAGACTTTGGCAAACTGGGGAGAACAGGCAGGGCATCGTACAACAAGGTAATGTGAGTTTTGGCACATTTGTATTTGCCTGTGGTGGTTTAGTTATTATGAACAACCCCCAAAAAATACACTGTTATCTCAGCAAGCTAAACAATAGCAAGCAAGCAGTAAACCCTCACGTTATGTTGAAGCCAGATACTGGGTGCACATGCATCAGCTCAGGGTAAGCTGTTTGTTTGTGGTGGGATAGTTGTAATTCCACTCCCTACAGTTCCTGTAAAGAAAGAGGTAGAGAGGAAAGATTGCATTGATAGCCCAGCTTCCCACTGGGTTGCAAGGAAGTGAGACAAGATCGAGCCAGTCTAAACATACTTTTGTGCCCCTGAACACTATTTGGTAAGACTTTAAAAAAACCCTTCCCAGTCATGTTTACAAAATGCAAATCCTGTTTTGGATCATTACTTCAGCAGCCAACAGATAAAGAAGTGTGCTAACATACTGCATAGACCAGGTGGAAAGGTCATCAGTCAAAATGTTCCAGCAGAACTATTTGCACCTGTTAACTGATCTGCTAATTTCAAAGCATTCATTAACAAAAGGGATTCAATTTTATTTTACTGGACTTTCTAGATCACTTAAAAAGATTAAAATTTTGCTCTGCTGCAGCACAAATATTGCTTTTCCTCACTAGAATAGAGTTCCACTTATTAGCGTAAGAAAAGGGTATCATTTGTTCATGATAAGCTGAGAAAATAATTAAAAATTTATGGAAAGCTCTTTTCCTAAGCAAAGGGGGGAACTTTTTGGTAAAATGGAATAGTATCAATGCTTGTTTTCTAAGAACAAACAAATAAAGAAGGCTAATTTCTTGTTGAAAATATGCTTTCTGAGGAAAAAAAATTAGCAAAAGGACATGGTTCACTATGTTTTAACTTGGAATAGTTAATTCAGTTCTTCCCAATACTCTGTGACTGCCAGCCTCTGGCCAAAGACAACAAAGACCTGCTAGCCCTTTGCAGATGTTTTAAAACAGTAAAGGTTTCCACCCATAAATACTACTTCTTCCTAGAGCTATAGGGAACGCCCAAGCCTGCCTTTATTTTCTCTGCTTCTGTGATGACTACTATCTGCTCATAAGTGGGTGGCTTTTGCAAAAAACAGAGAAAGGAAAAGAAACCTTTTAAAATGCAGTCCAAGCCCAGCATCATGTTTCACTGGTGTCCTCACAGTCTGGCACAATACTGAGAGCTGTGGGATCAGTAATGGAAAACAAAAACCTCACAAATATCAGTTAGAACAAGCATCTAGAACATTATTAGCACTGTAACCGATTACTTTATTCCCAGGCAGTAACAAATATTTCTGAATGCCCTGAACAGGGCAGAGATCACTGCCCATAAACTCCAGTTATGGAGCAGAGACAATATCCCTGGAGTTCAGAGAGTATTGCTATGCCATAAATATATTTCATTACCTTATCATGCCAGCTAATTGTTTCATTAACAGTTTATTAATGCCCACTAAAATATTAACAAATCTAAACAAATCTCAAAGCCATTTGTGGATAAGCTGTAAGCAGACAAAAGTCAAACAAAACCAGTCTTGGCACATAATTCAGGCACCCCTGCTCAGGGGTCAGATTTATGGAGAACAATGCTGTAGTACACACAGGTATCCCAGATCAGATGCACCCTATATCTGGGAATACCCGAGGCCTGCTCAGGTTTAAATATGTCCTAGCACACAGTTCACTAAGTGTCATTGGGTCAGTCACCACCCTACTCCTCTATCAAGACTTCATTACAGCAGGAATGGGGTTTTTGTCAGACTTCATCATCATGACCAATTACAGCTTTCAGAATTGTGTAAGGTTTGCATACTACTACATAATTTTTGTTAACGTTGGTTTTGCACCAGTTATACTTATTAGACTGGTATTTGTTTAATTCTGGGTAACTGAAATACTAACTTTGTGAAATTTATCTTACTTTAAGCTCATTTTCCCTTATTAATGGGGATGGGGGAAGCTGCCTTCCTCTCTTGCTATGGCTTTGCATAGATTCTAAAGAGCTCAAAAACTGTTGGGCACTGAAATTATCTGGAATAATTTACAGTAGGCTTTGATTAAATTTGAAGGGAAGTTAAGAATAATTTTTGTTTTACTTGAAGAATTCCTTGTATCACAGTAGATGCACAGAATCTTGATAATCTTAACAGATTTGCATCAAAAACACTTAAAATATAATAAAGAACTTTGGGGGGAAAATAATAGAATCAATGACAGAAGAGACAACAATTTCTGCCAAGTTCCTAGATCAATTATATTCCTGCTTTAGCCCTAGGTTCAGAAAGTAAATTTAAAATTCTTTTCAAAAAATCTTAGTGTCAATACTCAGAAGAAATCATCTGAGTCCCTGTACATTTTTGTACGGTTTCAGTCTGGCAGCATAGAATCAGTAAAAAGGATTTCCAATTTATCAGGTCAAACAGCTATTAGTCAAAGTCTTCTCAAAATATGTCTCTGTGTGGTTTTTGAAAGTAGAAACAGCACTGAAAAAAAAGGGAGTAGACAGTAGACAAGACAGAAAAAAAATAGCACCCTTAAATCTAGTAGACAGGTTAAGCTGGTAGATGCTATATTAGAAAATCAGTGTGTTATTATTGACTAATAATAGACTTCAGTGAAGTCTGGCTAATGTGAATACTAACAAATTATCTGTACTGATAAAAGCAGAGAGAGTGATACCTGGTTTTCCAGGGCAATGTGATATCTATAGACATTTGCTCTAAGTAGTTTTTGTGACAGAGAATGCTGCTGAATCATATAAATTTTCCTTTCTAGTGTAAAAGAAGAAAGTTTCAAGTAGCAGAGACAGGTAATTAAACACGCAGCTCATTAATATTGGTCCAAATGCTCTCCTCTGCAAAGGTGAAGGAGAACACCACCACGGGTTCAGGCCAGTGAGCACAGAGAGAAGTGATCAGGAGCCTAGCAGAGCAGCTTTGCTTCTGCTTGGAAGGAGGGAAGATTTACAAGCCCAGAAGCAATAGGACTCTCCTTGCTGCCCCGCCATGCAGACCAGGCACAGAGAGAGAACATTCCTGAGGCTGGGATGGCTGAAGAAGCTCAGCGCGCATAGGCACGCCACAGCACAGACATGCCACAGAAGATTCAGCTCTAAATTAAAAAAAAAAAAAAACAACAAACCAACAAACAAATAAACACCACCACCACCCCACCACCCCCCCCCCCCTCCCAAAAAAAAAGACAAAAAAGAAAAAACCAACTAAATTTAGGTGGGTACAGGCACAAAACTGAGTGGCCTAAACATATGTGTCTGGCTACACAAGCTGTCCTAGCATACTTGAGACATCTGTACAGGGCTGCCAGAACTCATACACGACCTGCAGGGATCTTGCACATTTCTCAGGCAGAATATCCCACAAAACCTAAAATTACCTTCGACACCCTCTGCAGCAACGGGATCTCGTCAGTACTGCCTTGGCTGCCATCACTGCTGACAGCAAGCCAGTCAGGACATGCAAGGGGACACAAGACAGCTGCACACGAGCCCTTGCACAAGATGCCTCAAGCAGCAGGTCAGTCTCCTGCACCCTGTGCCCATGGGTGGCACTCAGCTTCTCACACTCCACCTTCATCTGCCTCGCTGCACCTGCAGCAGCACTGGTGTGCACATGGCCATGCCTGCAGCAAGCCTTGCTAGCTGGTGTCCATGCCTGGAGAAAGACAACCACTTTCCAGGGTTAAAATACACTATAACTAATTAAGTGAGTTTGAGACGTATTTCAAAATCTATTAAGCAGAAAGCTGTGCTACTAAAAATTTTAAAGGGCTGACTTAATTCCCCTAAGGCAACACTTTCAGCTTTGAAAGAATATAACTTTTTAGTCAATAAATTCTGAAATACATCTCAAAGTTGCTTAATTAGTCAGTTATAGCTGAATTTAGCTTAAAAAGGGGGCTGTGGGGGCAGTCATTGAACAACAGTGATAGGCGTGACTATGCAAAAGTGATGCTATAATAACAGGAGAACCTCTGGCTAGCTTGTGTGGTAATTCTCTGAGCTTGCTGATAAAGAGATATTTTCAGACACCTAAGAAGAGCTCAGGTTATATTTGAACCTGAGTATTTAAATAAAAGCCTTATATTGTGTCTCCTGAAAATCTAAATTCCAAAAACTTGTCAAATGCTCCGTGCCAGATTCTCATGGGGTGTAATCTAAAGCAGCTCCTTAGCTTGCCAACAGCTTTCCCAATTTACATCACCAAAAAGACCTGGCCAAATACCAAGATGTTTAGAAAAGCAGTTCCTTCTCTTTTTCAGTTTCATTTTCATATACCTCTGTGCTTCACACTTCGCTCAGCTACAGAGTAGAAACAGAAGCAACAAAGTGCTCAGAATTAAAATGTGCATTTGCCCTATTTTCCTTAGCAAAGCAGCAGAAATTTTGTGAGCTAGCCAGTCCTCTGAGACTTCCAGCCCTGTTTGGCAAATTCCTGAGGTTTGGATAATAAAATTATGAGACAATTCCCACAGGTATATTTTTCACCTTTTTAATATCTTTTATATGATGTATTACTTTCATGTGATGTTTCCCACAGCTCTGCTCTGATAAAACATAGAAAATTCATTGAGCAACAGTGTCCTTACAAGAGCCAGTGCTGGCAGTGTGCATCTGCTGAGGATGAATCCAAGATCATGTTTCATCTAGTAAAGCAAAGCACAGAAACACAAGGTGTCGTTTTTGGACTCTGTGACCTAAAACTTTGAAAGTCTACACCTTGCCTGCTGGAAACTGCTCTGCTGTGGTCTGTCTTGCAAACAAGCCTTGAAAATTTCCAGACCCCATTCACCAAGTATTTACATCAGCATGCACCAGGAATGTCTCAGTTGCATTCCCCGTCTCTAACACATGTGGGCTCAGCTGAAGGCCACATCTGAAAAGCCTGATGTTTCCAAAAGAGCAAAGATCTTATCAAAGACTGACACAAATTTTTCTGCCTCTGTCAGAGGTACAAACTCATTTCTCAAAACACCCACCCAGCCTTGCAGCCCACACTCTGCAAGATGCCCCATCCTGGAAGCAGACTGCTGGTTGACATTGGTGTACCTGCCACATGAGAGCATGGACAACATAGACAAGGAAGGGATATGCCCCAGCTTGTGTTGTTGTAAAACTAGACAGAATGTGAGCAAAGATGCAGCTGGCTATCTGAAAAAAGAAAAAACATAGCTTATTCTATCCCTGGCCCTTTAGTGCACTTCAGACAGTTTTCTAGTCGAACACCTTCTGGAAAAAAAGAAAAGAAAAAAAGAGAATGGCACAAAGCTTACTATTACCCTCTACAGAGAGCTTGGAGATTCCAGTCTTCCTCTTATCTTCTCTTCCTGCACAAGCAAACCTAGATGCATCCCCCTCCACATTTGTCAGAGGAGGAACAGAGCAGGCAAGACAAGAAAGGTCACTTTGTACGTCTTGCAGTGAGGTTACCTAGTTGAGAGACACAAGAGAAGCAAGTCTTGGAGAGCTGCCATGGTTTAAGCCCAGCCAGTCACCAAGCCCCTCGCAGCCACTTGCTCACTCACCCACCAGTGGGACTGGGGAGAGAATCTGAAGGATAAAAGCTGGAAAACCCATGGGTTGAGACAAAGGCAGTTTAATGGGGAAAGCAAAAGCCATGAGCACAAAGCAAAGCAAGGAATGATTTCACCCCTTCCCATGGGCAGGCAGGTGTCAAACCATCCCCAAGACAGCAGGGCTGCATCACACATAAGTTTCTTGGGAAAGTCAATGCCATCATTCCAAATGTCCCCTCTTGTGGCTGCCTGGTGCTTGGTTGATGGCTGGGGCCAAGCATGACTGAGTTACTTAAGGAGGAGATATGTTCAGGAGGAGTGGGAGAGTGAAGCATATGAGTGAATTTGTGCCACAAAGAAAAGCAGTGGACTGAAAAATGAGCAAAAAGCAAAGGAACTTCAGTCCAGATTTTCTGGATTTTCTGCATCTGCCTCTAAATAGCACATCCAAATATATGTAATGCCATATTACATTTCAGGTGACCAATCTATATTCTTCATTTTTTTCCCAAAAAATTTCACGTTGTTCTTCCTTTTCAAGGTGTCCTTAAACAATTAAGCAAAATGAAGAACATTTTCCAACCTCCCGTGATTAAGTAATTTTATATATTAAATTATACTGACATCAATTATTAGATGAAGATTGTCATTAAATATTACAATGAAGAATATTATCAACATTGCATCTGACAGAGATGAAAAAACTACATATATGGATGGATGTAATCTGTTCTTTGGTTTATGAGCTCAGAGTTCCCTAGACTGTGTCACTGATGACACAATATCCCCAAATGGTGGATTTTGTGTGTGATACATCTGAAAGATGTGCAAAAACAGATGTAACCAGACAGCTCCCCTTGGTTACATACATAAGGAAGCTTCACAGAGCAAGCTATTTTAGCTAAGGCTGGCAATAATTTATTCTGAATAAATTGCCTCTATATCTGTTTCAGGCAACAGTGACATAGGAAGAATGTGAACTTTTTTGTTATATCAACTCATTTTGAGCCAAATTATGCTTCTTTTTGAGTATTTGCCATTGCAAACATAGAAGACATGTGGATCTAGATATTAGCACCTTCTAAAAGTTGGCTCAATAAAAGCTGTTTAGCGCTTAAACATGGAAGCTGTTGTCAGCTTCACAGATGAGTAACTCATTCCAAATTTTGGAAATGGAAATTCTGATCTGATGTATATTTCAGGCTTATTAAGCAACTATATTTTCTAGGCCACAATTCAGTTAAAATTAACTCCAGCTCTCACACTGTGACAATCCACACATGATTATGGAAGTCATAAAAAATGAACTTGATGTGGGTTCTTCTACTGTAAGTGGAGGAAAATGTACCCTGGAGCCCAGACTCTTCGTTCCAGAGAGCCACAGGACAAAGAGAATACCTAATCACACTGCCTTAGCTTCAATATATTCTTAAAAAGAAGAATGTGTTAGACTTTATCCTTAGAAACACGTTTACTTTTCTTTTTTCTGTAATTCCATCAAACACTGAAAGACAGACGAATAAAAAGATACCTTTGTATGTTTATTGATTCTGCATTTTCCTCTGTCCTCTAGACTTTAAAAGAGAAATTGTAAGAAGGAAAAAAATAAACACCCCAGTGGACAAAGCTTAAATCAGATTTGAGATGTTTATTTCTGGGATATTAAAATTAAGAGTCCTTTCAATATATCTTCTTTTTAAATTCTGTCTTGCCTACTGAAAATAAGATCTGCTGAAGATCTCATTGTTTTGAAAGTGTGAGAATTATTTGTGTTGCTCCTCCCCCCACATCTTCTATTGGTCCAAAATTCACTTTCTTTGTACTTTTTGTGTGGTCTCCTCACTACTGACTCTAGGTCTTTTTCCTAGTCACACCAACTGGAACAGTTTTGGTCAGTTTCTCTGTGTTCAAACCTACGTTTCTAAAATTCTATCTGCAGAAATGCCTCTCTCATTAATTTTTCTTAGTTTAGCTCTATCCCTGCTTCTTATTTTTAACTCATGCCTAATACAATCCTTAATTAAATCAATGAGAGCTCTTTCATTTGACCAGGTGGACTTGCACCAAAAAGCGGATTAGGTAAAACCAAAAGCGGACTAGGTAAAACCAAAAAGCGTAGAGAAGATTATTCAAGTCTTCTAGCACAGGAGCTTAATGAGTGGAAGTCTGTAAATTCACAGCTGAGGTGTCAGACAAGGGATTTCTTGTCCTCAGCAAGTCCCAGTCTCAAGGTACCAGTCTTTAGACAGGCTACTTGTTTATCACAGCTACAAAAAGATGAGGTGATGACATTTATTTTAAAATACACCTGAGCATCTGTCTGAAAACCCAAGGTGTTTTAGTGACTAAGTGTTAAAAAAATGTTTTTCATGCTATCAATAATCTATTGACAGTGTGGGACTGCCAGTCCCACACTTATTCTGCTAATTCACTCCAGATTTTTGCACATATTGGTGGACCAGGGCCAGGACAGAAAACAAAAAAAGAACAAAACAAGCCCCATCCCTCTTGAACCCGCTGTCCTTTCCACTCTAAACATGACCATTCTCCTCTCTTTGCTGGGAACTGATGTTCACAGTGTGACTAAGAAAATTATTCAGTCCTGAAAGCCAGTATGTGATTTAGCAAAACAAAGGGCTGACCTCCCCAGCAGCATCAGCAGCAGAGGCACCAGCAGCTCTTGAAATATCTAAAAGGCAAATGCATTAGTATGTTCAGCAACCATGCTGGCTAATGACTAGACATTTTTGAACATATGGGATCATTATTCCAGCATATCATCAGTGAACTTTCCAGAAAAGCTAATTAAGGGGTCCTTTAAATGCTTACCACAAAGTTGGGTTTTACCAGAGCTCCTCATTTGCATTTGAAGACTTTGCCGTTTTCATCTCCCCTGCTCTCACCACCTTTCCATTTCCAGTGATTGCTAAAGATGAGTAAAACTCATTAAACATTTTAATTTTTTGAATCATAACTTACCTTTACTTTTATTTCTCATGCATAATGACTTTATTTCCTGCTGACACAAAAAGGATTTAGAATGTACTGTGGCCAATGTCTACTGATGGTTCATCTTCTGAGCTACCTTCCTTCATATACATCTCTCCTGTAACTGCTCCTCTACTTTAATGGTTATTGCAAATGACTTTAAAAGGCAATTTATAGATTGCAGGAACAAAAGGTCACTTTCCTGGTCAATAGCTCCTAACGAGGGGTAAATTCTATGGGCAACCCTTCCTGCTGATCAGAATAATTTGCTAGGCAATGTGCAGATGACTAAAACCTCCTGGAAGTCTGAATGTAGAAACAGGACTTTTCACTTCCTTGCAAGGCAATTTTCCTTTTACAGTTGTATCCTCTCAAGATAAAAACAACAACCTGCAAACCTGAGGCCAGTGAAAAGATTATCTACTTTGTGAATCTAAATCTGGGGCATCTTTGAGATAAACCTCTCAGCATTTCAAAGTGTGAATGCAGCATTGCCAGTGTTGTGACCTCTAGGTCCATAGAAAATGCTAATAATGGAAGTGTGAGCTATTGAAACGAACAAACACATCAGTGATAACTTGAATCTTCATTGTTAGGTAAACCATTGCTGGTAACTTCAGCAGAAGCACACAGAGGGTTATTAAGCTTGTTGGATGCACTGAAAGACACTGTGTAGGGATGGCAAATGTGCCTTCATCAGGATGGTCTCAGGGGAAAGGGCTGTCAGGATGACTGATAGAAAAAGACATGTTCCCATCTTTCATTAAATTATTAAAATTCTCCTTTAGAAGTTTCAAACAAAAGCAGTATCATAGAATCAGCCGAAGGGGCCATCAGCATCATCAAGTCCAGCTCCTGGACTTGACCAGGACACCCCAAGAGTCACAGCATGTGCCAAGAGCATTGTCCAAACACTTCTTGAACACAGGCTTGGTGCTGTGACCACTGCCATGGGGAGTCTGTTCCAGTGCTCAACCACACTCTGGTTGAAGAACATTTTTTTAATATCCAACCTAAACCTCCTTTGACTCAGCTTCAGGCCACTCTGTGGAGTCCTGCCACTGATGATGAGAATGAAGGGATCAGTAACTGCCCCTCAGCTTCCCCTTATCAGGGAGTTGTAGACAGAGATGAGGTCTCCCCTCAGTCTCCTCCAGGCTGAACAAGCCAAGTGACCCCAGCCACTCCTCATGCAGCTTTCCCCAAGGCCCTTCACCATCTTTGCTGCCCTCCTTTGGATGCTCTCTAATAGCTTAATATATTTTTTATATTGTGGCACCCAGAACTGCCCCAGCACTGGAGGTGAACCTGCCCCAGCTCAGAGCAGAACAGGACAATCCCCTCCCTTGCCCAGCTGGCCATGCTGTGCTGATGTCCCTCAGGACAGAGTTGACTCTCCTGGCTGCCAGGGTGCTGCTGACTCCTGCTCAACTTGACATTGACCAGGACCCCCAGGACCCTTTCTGCAGTGCTGCTCTCCAGCCTCTCATTCCCCAGGCTGTGCACACAACCAGGGTTGTTCCGTCCCAGATGCAGAATCTGGCACTTGGTTAAACTTCATAGGACGGGTGATTGCCCAACCCTCTAATTTGTTGAGGTCTTAATTTTGGCCAGGCTGCTCACATTACAAAAGTGCCTCTGATGCTGATGGTCAGGGCAAGGTGAAATCAGCCCCATGCCCTGCTGTGGTATGACACTGGCTGGGCTGCATGTGCAGGGAAAGGGATGCCAGCAGAGCAACACACAGCTCCAAGGGTGCTGCCACATAACCCCAAACCACGGCCTGCATCGCCTCTGGAACAGTCCTAATGAGAGAGCAATGCCTTGCAAAGGACCTTCTCCAGCAACAGAAAATGAAATAACAGGAACTCCGTCTCTCAGAACACTACGTGTATGTAAAGCTTGCTCTCATTCTCCAGCTATTTAGCACAGAAATAGTTTAAATACCTTGCAGCTGGATTTCTCTCACATCACATTTTTAAGTGGCAATAACTTTTAATAGAAAAATAACCATTAAAATATGTAAATTTAAATAATTGGGGAAAAAAATCACACAGTAATTTTTATTTAAAAATCTCTAGATTTTATTTTTTAATAAAATAACAGTTTGAGAAACCTTGATCCTCCAAACAAATATCTACTTAGAGTCAGAAAAACACCACTTGCTTCTCCAGCAATGCAATTTATATGAGTAGACCCATGCACACACTGAAGCACTTATGGGACTGGAAACTAAGTCCCAGTTAAAAAAGAAGTTAAAAGAGTCTGAAATGATTGCATTCGTGCACAAGAAGAGTTCATATGTATTGCATCCTGTGGAATAAACATCCTTGTGTCAAGCTGCATTGCAGAAAGCTGTGCTGGGCAGATGGCAAAGGGACTGGAACATAATCCCTCCCACCATGACCCACACACATTGCCTGGTAAAACAAAATGCAGTGTCCTGGCTACTTCCACCTCAAATGGACGTGATCGCCCTGTAGAAATGTCAGCAACTTTGCCCCTTAAAAAATCCAGCTACATACAAGTAAGATATTTTGACAGGAAGTCAAAATAGGTTTAGTTCCAGTTAGAAGTAAAAACACTAGGAAATAAAATCTTGTCTTATGTTGCTGCTCTGCTTTGCCTGGCTTATTTCTCTTCTGTTCTCAGTACTGTCTGCTTTGGCTTGGTCTGTCTCCTTGCAGGGCAGGAGGAGTCCAGGAAGTTTTCTCCTCTGGAGCAGGGGAGATTGCTCTGATGTGCCTGCTCATCCAATGCCCTTCACATTGCCATAACGTCAGTCACTGCATGTTTGTCACTAAACATCTATGGAGGCTCAAAATGTTTTGCAGCTTAAGTATAAAAGTATAACCTATTTATGATAGGTCATCTAAAAAAATAAATGAGCCAGAGTAACTCTATGCAATATCAATATAGATTACACAGCAACAAAAAAAGTGAAAATATAAAATTCATCAAATTTGTACCTGAATATAGATAAACAGTATAAACTCTCAGACTCAGCAGCCAGAACAGACATAATCAAGGGAAATTATTTTCCTTGTGGATTGTTACACATTTTTCTGACCTGTCAAATATCAAATACCTGCTGTTTTCTGATAAGTAGCAAATATGCATCCTGATAGGAAGTGAAGTTAAAATCTCTATTACTTTGCAATGATTTGTGTATAATGTGACTTTGTCTCTCAGACCAGATTTGCTCCCATGTCAGAATGGAAACATGGTGATTCACAACTACCCGGCCCAACTGGGACACGGATATTATGTGGTTATCTCAGGATTTTGGTAGTTTTCAGAGCAGACTTCATACAGGTTAGTAAAATGCAAAGCACAGTCAACTTCCCTTTTCAATAACAAGGTTCTAAATGCAAATAAACATAAATATGAATATAAATAAGTGAATGCTACCAAATAACCTGATAGCTCAGCTCACAGGTCAGGCTGGTCCCAGTGTGTCATCCCAGTCTCTGCCTTTGTGGAGCTAGCCCCATGTACCACTCATTCAAAGCTTCCCACGTCTGAGTATTCAGTAGCAAATTAAATATTCATTTGCAAATTAAATGATGGCTTAAAATATTGGAGCTAATCTAATTCACACCACCTGAGTACTGTGCTCATAAAGTGCCTGGAAAACCAGAGAAGAATGAAAATGACAGGAAACCCAGGTTAGAGACCATGAATGTGGGAGGGGGCAGGGAGAAGGACTATGGTGTCTACAACCACACAGAAACATGGATGTCTTTCCTTTGTTGCTTTTTATCTGAGACCTCAAGATTAAGTCTATAGTCCAGTGTTTACATGCATGGTGCTACAGGCATGCTGTGGGCTCAACTGAGCTAACCAGGGATAGGTGCTTCGTGCCATCTGGGATGACGTGCAGCATGAGGACTCCAGCAGGGAGTCCAGAAGGACAGAGATCTCTTATAGGTGAGGCTGTGGCTACTCTCTATGGGGGGCTCAAGTAGCCAGAGCATCTCAGACCACTTTGAACTCCAGACTGGAAGAGTAGTTACCTCTCAGCCAGAATCCTCCATACACCTGCCTGCCTGTATGCCTTAAGAATAGGTGCACTATCCCCCTGTCTACACTTCCTTTGGTGAGAGGAATACGAAACCATTCATCTTAGAACTAATGAAGAATGAAAGCCCTATTTCTTTAAGTTGTATCTGTTGGCAAAAATTAGCATCCAGTTAGGAGAACTAGTAAGCTGAGTGCTCTCCTTCCCACTTGGGATTGCATTTGAGGAAGAAATAGAGAGGGTGGAAGAAAGTTTGAGGTCTTCTACCTTTTGGGACATAGGGGTTTGTAACCAGGATACCACTTCTTAAAATATATCTATTTGACTGAGAGAATATGAATAGATGAACTCGCAAAAAAAAACCACCTAGTTCAACTAATGTCCTACTTATTTTAAGGATATTAAGGACACAATCCTTTGTCTCTAGTAACCAGATATAATCAATAATTTCTTTTGCTTAGAGATTTCTACATGTTGATGACAGAAGAGAGATACAGACACTCATTAGTATTTCTATGCTGCTCAAAGCCTTGGATATCTGAAACATCCACACAGACCTGGCAGATATGACAAACAGCCTATGAAAGACAGAGAAATGAAGAAAACTTCGTTGGTTAAATTCTGGTTGTACTGCTTTCAGTGGCAATTCTCACCGGCTGCTGGTTAGAGTTTCACCAAAAGAGCTTTAAATGCGCACGATTAGCATGTTTAAAGACATCTCTCTTACTTGACCAGTGGTAACTTCCTTCATCCTTTTTCCTTTTAAAAGTAAAATTAAAGACCATTTAAGCCTGATTTTTCCTGAGTCCTTCAGCAAGGATTCCAAGCACCTACAGACAGAAATTACAGTCAAAGGATCAAACATTCCCATCACTATCCACTGATTCCCTGGAAACCCTGCAGGGGAGAGAAGGCGACATTATACACAGTCCAGCAAGCATTTTGAGCAGGATGTTATGCTAAACAGGGATTCCAACATGCTTTAAGCCTGCAATATAAGAAAGAATGGACAATCAGTAAGAGAAAAGTATTTGATAGGAACTTTCCCTATCTAAGAACCTCTCTGGATAAATAAAACTCCATTTCTGCATGGGGAAGAGAGTGAGGCAGGAAACTATGTGTTAGAAGCAGATACTGCATAGAGGCTCTCATCAGGTGGCAGGAACAAAGCTACTCCATGAGTCACCTGGTGGGGGCTTTTGTTCAGTTTTCATTAGGATTTCTAAGGAGTTCGTTCAAAGGGGAAAATGAGGAACAATGATGTTCAGAGTTAAGTACACAAGGAACACAAATGTATTTTCAAAAGCACAGACAAAGCAATGAATGCAAGCATGTAGAAGGGGTTGTGCAGCTTCAATGAACCACAGTATCCTGACTCAGTTGTTCCTCACTTCCACAAAGATTTCAGGGGGAAAGTATGCTCATAAACACATCCCAAGCAACACAATCTCTCTCCTTCTTCTGTCCATCTGCTTCTAGTCTATACTCCCGGTTTCCTATGAGGTTCTTTCTTTCCCATTTTGTTCAATAGAGAATGACCTATGTAGCCAACAATAAAGTCAGATGGAGATGAAACTTACTGTTAATGATGTGGAGGCCAAATTATTATTTAACTTTTAAATATGAACAATACTTGGCTCCAAATCTCATTTAATCTTCATGGATATCAATTATATTTTGTCATTTCTAGACCTGTGAAAATTTCATTTCTCCAAATGAGCTCAGTAACTAACCCTCAGCCACTTAAAAAAAATGTTCTATTCTCAGATTTTTTCAATATGGATTATGAAAACATTAGTTCAATGGAATTTATATGGCCTATTTGACATTCTTTTCCCTTTAGTTGGATTTGAGATGATATTCAAAGCCAGTGCTCTTTCCAAATGCTAAAATATTTGTTCTCTGAATAAATGACCATATGTGTGAAAAGATCAGACATGGGTACATCTTTTATGTAGCAACTGTTCATGTACAATGTAAACAAACATTCTTGCATTATACAATTATTTTTTCACAGTGCACATTTTATTGCTGAGGATGAGACTGCCATGATTTCAATGCAAAGATAGGAAAAGAATACAAAGATTTCTAAATTTTGTACATTCACCACCAAACATTCAGGAATAGGAACAGTGGACAACAGTGAGCAATGTCTTTGAGGGGGAGCTTACCTCTTGGAGGTGGTGCTCCATAGAAAACTCCTTATCAGCCAGGCTCCGTTTTCAAGGTGCATGGAGGAAAAGGCTGCTTTGGGTGTCTGTACTCCTGCTTAAAGGCTGGCACAAAGCCTGATGATGGTGGTAGACAAGAAGACCTGCAGCATAAGGATTACACTCTACCCTGGTTCAGCCTCTGGCCCCAACAAAAGCACCAAAAGACCTGCAACCCTAACAAACCCATGGAAGGTCTCAGTTCCCACCACTCCTCCCTGCCTTGCTTTGAGCAGTAAGTGAAATTGCCATCAAACGCCATACAATAGCACCAGTCTCTGCAGTCTCAGTCCTTTCTGGTTCCTGCCCTGGGTTTGTCTCCTGACATTTGACTGGGATCTACTTCCCAGTGCAACAGCAGAGCTGAATTCCCAGCCTCAAGTCCTGACACACACAGCCTGTTTGTAGGACTTTGCAGTGGCCCCAGCTGGTGCAGAGAGGTGATGACTGTTTTTTTCCATCCATGGTCTGGAAGAGCAGCTCTGAGTGAATAGCCTGTGCAGCAGCTGTGCAGCCTGGGCCATCTCATGGGATGGGTTTTAATTTCCCCAGTTCCTCTTCATTCCACCCTCTCGGGTTTTATGTGGGTGGAGTTTTACTTCAGCCTAAATATCTAAATCTGTTGCCTGAGATAGAGGTGCAATCTGAGCCCCTTCCTGTATTACATGTTCAAACTGCTGACTGCAAACACAATAGGTTTCGTGGTGCTAAGGGCCACCTGTTGAAATGGTTCAAAGGCACCCCCACCCATCTGCATTCCCCACTGCCTGTTTTCCTGCCTGTGACTCAGGCGTCTCTCTCCGAGCCACTCGCCCAGTGTGTCGGGCTGCAATCATTGCAGCGCTGAACCGATTCAACATCTTGAAAAGCTAATTAACTTCATAAAAAATTCATATAGGCATGCAAATACTGTGGCCCAGATAAATAATTAACTGAACTCTTCCACACCAGCGCCAGCATGCTCCAAGGCTGCCCTCTCTTGCCAGGCCTGCTCAACAATTATTCAATACATGCATTTGATGATTTTCTTCAAGGTGTAAACCCTACGTGGCAGCTTAATAAACAACATACATTGCACAGTCAACATTGATTTACACATCTTCTGAAGAGATGATGCATGAAATGATCAGAAAAGTCAATAATGCAAGCAAAATGTATGGGCTTGAGATAAGTAACAGAAAACAAAATCAATGCCTTCCAGCTATTATCATCATGAAGTAGAGTTCATAATAGATAACATTAAGTTTGAACAAGTTGCATCATTCTAATACCTGCAATCAGCTGTCACTTCTGACAATAATTGCCAGAATGGTATTCATATACATATATGCTGGTTCTACCTCTGGTGCTAAATGCATTTAGCTGAACAATCGGGGCAAATAATCTGATGTGCCAGATATTTCATTATTCTGACATTAAAAAAAAATCAGATTGCAGAGCTCATTAATCATGACCTGTACTGCCACGTACATACAAATATTCCACTGAAGAAACCCAAAAGCTTGCTACAGGCCTTCTGGAATAAGAACCAGAGGAAGATGATCTGATGGATGGGATCACCCTATCACTAGCTCTGAGGGGTAAAATTCAGCAGAAAGAGGCAGCTGACATTATCAGAACACCTGAGCAACGACTCAGTCACACAGCACAGGCAACAATACACCTCAGCTTTTCATCCAGAGCTTTACATTGGACTTATCATATGGTTTTATATCAAGGATTTCTGATAGCCTCAGGATGCAATCAATATGAAAGCAACAAAAGAGAAAGCTCTGGCCACTGAGGGCTTGTCAACACAGGAAGCTATTGTGACACAGGGGAAGGTGTGAACTCAGAGTGCAATGGCTCTGGTCATTTTGGAAGCTCACAGTCTGACATGCAGTAAACTCACACAAGGCTGTCTGAGCATGGAAGACTTTTCTACATGGAGAGCTGGAGTTAAACATCCATAGCACAATATCCCTCAAACCTCCCTTTGAAAACATTTCTCACAGTATAACCTGTGCCACTAAGTAAAACCAGGAAGAGCTGCTGTCAGCACGCAAGAGAGGGTGCCAAACATGGCTTGAGCTATTTGTGGAAACAATCACCCTGTCTGCTGCACAGAGGGCTGGTAATGACAAACAGTCGCTTCCTTCCAGCCAGGAGCATGAATTAGACTCCATGCATTCCCCATACAGTTTTGACCAATTGATAATTATTCAACGGCAATAAAAATACATTGGCAGTCTCAATCCAGCTCCTCACAGAGCCATAAAATGCTCACAAAACCACAACAAACAGTGATTGTGCCCTTTTGAGAGCAGCAGAGACACAGAGAGAGAGATGGGTTCCTCCTCCTTCCTACAAAGCGGGAGCAAGTGTACAGCCTCACCAGGAGGTGGTGGTGTGGAGAGTCTGTATCAACGCAACCATATTTCTGTCCCTAACATTGAAGGGGAAAAAGGAGAATAAGGATGATGAGATGATGATACAGGAGCTTTGGGGAAACTGTGCTCTGCGTTGCAGTGTCACAGCTGAATGACTATCCCAACAAATTAATTTTACAATGCTTTTGATTTGACCTGCAGATGAGAAGATGGTTTCAGCTGAGTTCTGTTTTTAGGGATCCATTCATCTCCTGAAACTAAAAGCCAAGCTCATAAAGCACAAACCCACACAAGCTAAAACCAATCAGTAGCTTCCCCAAATCCCTGCAAAGCCAAACCATTCAGTGCCACGCTGCTCTGCCAATAATAGTAACAAGTAACACTACACTCGGGCTGTAATTTTTCATATCCACTGTGCTGTTGTCATATGATTTACTGTGCTAGCACAGAGAGTCATTGCCCAAGCCCTGTCTCTGCACTCCTCCTGATTTACTTAAATCTTTTTACTTTTATCAGCCACAGGGAATGGGGACACTTACATGTAACAACTGACAATTTGAACAGAAAATACAGAGAAAAGCTGTGTAAAGCAAGTGGCTGAGATTATAGCTGTTGACTTCTAATATTATTTGACAGATGAGACTGCTGCAATTATCCTCTGTTCATGGGTTCCATTACGGGAACAAGAAGCACACAAAATAAGGGCAATTTCCCAAACAATATATAGGTCCACTTAACTTTGTCAAGAGCCATTTCTGCAAGTGAAGTCCTCCCTGGTTAAAGATACAAGGATAATGTGTTGGCAACTTCACACAAGCATTTAGTGCATTCCACATTAACTGCATTTTCAGTTCTTCTTTTCCTGCTCTGTTTGAACCAAATAAGATATTATTTCTAAAGGTATTTGTTTAAAGAATAACATTGTGCTTACTGCTGTTTCCTCTCTCAAGAGCTCTTTTTTTTTTTTTTTAAAGAAGTTGTTTCAGAAAGTTTGCAGCTCACAAGATCACTCTGGATTTTTTGCAGAGTCCTGCATCCTCCCGTATCATCCTGTCTCTGTGTCCCCTCTATCTCCCTGTACTGGAAGGGAAGGCACCAACCCCACACAATGGTTCCTACTGTCTCTTTCTCCATCCCTCTTTCTTTGAAGGCTATGCTCCAGAGAATTGTCCCAAGTCCCACACACAACCCCGCAGACCCCACCATCCCCCTGGCCTGACACAGACCACTGCCACCTTCCATCTCTGCTCCACTGGGACCTGCTCCCAGCCGGCACAGCCAGCGAAGAGGAATGCTGGGGGTGGGGGGCGGGGAAGCAAACAACATGGCCAAGTGGCTCCTCAAGAGCAAAAAATTGTTATTCTGGGGATGGGGAATCTCTCATACAGACCACTCTGCATGTTCAAAAGTGAGCTCACAGTACCCAACATAGACACACTGGTATGCAAGCAAATCTCAGAGGAAGGGTGAGATCTCAGGTTCCAGATTTCCCTAAAGTAAACACACAGCAAATGCAATCATCCTCTGTTGCCATGTTGTTGCAAATGTTTTATACCTTCTTGGTGATTTCTCATGGGCAGCTCCTTACAACACTGCCACCATCTCCTCTACACAGCCAACAAACTCCATCTTACAGCTCAACCAGCCAACCTACTCTTTTATAATACCCCTCCTACTTGGATCCAGCTGTGGCCTATTAAGGGCAGGCTTGTTCTTCATTCTTGATAATTAGCACAGTTGTAACTCTTTAGGGGTGAGATTACCTTCACGACTATCTCTATTCTCCTACATTCTATCTATCCACAGTCCTCTGACATCTTCTTTTGCTGAGTCCAACCACTGTATCTACACAGTGGAGTGTGAAAAAAGGAACATTAGTCCTGCTTTAAGTTCAAACCTCAATATAATCTTAGCAACAGAGTCACTACTGGCGTATCCATTATATATTTTTAAGGTTGCCCCATTGCATTGACTTGTGGAGCTATTTATAGATCAAAGGGAGTTTCTTTCTCTAGAGGGGAAAAAAAATGCGATGAATTTTCTGCAAGCAAAGGTGAAAAAAATGAGAATGAAAATAAAGGGAATAACCTGTGGCCTAGGCAGAAGTTATTAATTCTTCCCTCCAGTGCAATCTGTGCTGAACCATAGTGGAGTGAATATTTTTCAGCAGCCTTCCCCAACTTCTCACATGTACTTCAATATCTTCTCCTAGATGTGCCTAGGACCTAGTGCTGCAGACCCTGGTGGGAGAAATACCACTGGAAATCACTGCAAAACCACTTCAGGCAAACCTCAAGTTCCTGATTCCCTTCCTTGGAGGCTAAAGGTGTTCATCAATTTGGGGGAGATTTTTTTTTTTTTTTTTTTGCCCATCCAATGTCATTCAGAAAGCTCTCATCCAGGAAACAGGCCTTGCTCTTCCTGAGATATTTCTAACCCCTTGGCTTCCATGTTAGCTTGTGGCAGTGAGTTTCAAAGCTCAGTCAAGAGCAGTGACAGATTATGTGAGGAAAAACAGACCTTGACCACAGACAGTAAGACACATTTTCTCTCCATGTCCAACAGCAATTATCATACAAGGAAGAGACCTGGTAAAGGGGAAAATTCCATCACCTTGCAAGCCTACTCTGGAGGAAGGCTCTGACCCACCTGCCCTCACTTAAACAAATACCTTGACCTAAACTAAGACATTCCACTGGGAAGCATCCTTCAGGTTGCACATGTGAAATATCTTTTGGTGTCTGGGAATATGGATAGAGCAAATTTTTACGCATTTCTGTAAGGTAAATAAAATTTATGTCAATATTAGAGAAGAGAGAATAATCTCAGGAGTCAATAGGAAAGAGAAGACAAGATGAGAGCATTCAAATGTCAAACTCACAGACCCTAACATCCTCCAGACTACACCCTTTTCCTGTTTATAGAATTACTAGCTAATGACATCCAGAAAGCGAGGAACAAAATACATGTTATTTATATTTTTTTGCCTTTTACTTTCCTCCCTTTATCACACCACTAGGCTTTTCCAAGAGGCGAGCTGGCTCTTTTCTGGAAAGTGACCTTTGCTGCAGGGCAGGCAGATGGCAGCAGCCCCAGACAAGCCCAGTTCTCCTCCTTGACCATGTGTCACTCAAAATCGTTGAAGATCTCCATGCTGGAGACCCCAGGTCTCCTCCTGAATCTGGGTCACTGGCAGCACAAAGCCCTGCTGAAGGCACCCACGTGTGACGCAGACCCATCAAGGACCATTCCTCATCTCAGTGATGGCCAAATCTGCAATTGCAATGATTTGAGCTTCAGGGATTTTTTTTCTTAATTTTTTTTTCTTATTTCTTGTTCAGCCCTTGCAGTCTTGGTCTCTTTAGCACAGATCTTCTCACAAAGGCAATCCTTGTACCAGAAAGCCTCAGATTTGCCCTCAGCTCTTTCATAGGCATTGATTAGGGGTCTTTTTTCTTTTTTTCCTTAAAAAAATCAAAAAAGAAAAAGGACATGATTTTAAACTAAAATAGAATGAAGTGCATTGTACAAAGGATTATTTCAAGTAATTCTCCTTGAAACTGTAACAAAGGAATGTTTCCTGGGGATTAAATGGACTGTCAGGTAATCAGAAAAGTTGTTTTAGGTTTTCCTCAAGAAGAAAAGCAGCATTTTGGATGGATTTTGTTTCTGGTGCTTTGTGACACTTTACAGCTTATTCCCTCATGTCACACCAGTTTATTTCATTATTCATAAACATGCTGAATGCCAAAATTATCACAGAAGCTATGGGGCTCTTACACACTCAGCCACTAAGCCCTTTTCTCCCCATCCCATTGCAAATGCAAGGACTCAGCCCTCTCAATATCCCTCCACAGGGATTTTCTTCTAACCACTGCTCATCCTACTACCTTTCTTATTATGTGGGTGGGATTTCTGGTGTTTTACACACTATGCAGGACTCTCAGATGGCCTTAAAGGAGAAATCACATGCAAGAGAGAATGAATTTGTCCCTGGGGTTGAAGTCCAGAGAGCCAGCACCCAGGGAACCTTGCATACAGTCTGGGTGCAGTCCTTATTCCTCACTGGAGCACTTGGGATGGTAACACTAAAGCCCACCCCCACCATCAGTCCCAGGATGCCTCCCAGACCTGGTCTGGGCTCTCTCACCACACTTCTACCTTGCTTGGCACTGCAGGGGACAGGCTGCCCCTTCTCAGAGCCGGGACACCATTTCCACACGGAGTCTCTCTTCCACCCCCAACAGCTGCATGCTCCTGCCTAACCTGTGCCTAATGGATAGGGATACCTTAAAATGGCCCAGGTCTTTCCTCCAGGACTGGCATCCTAAGTCCCTACAAGCAGCTACTTCTCAGCTGCTCCAGCCCACATCCATACATGTGAGCTCAGCCCTCTTCTCTCACCCTTCCCAAAGCCTTCAAGGGAGCAGCTAAGACAACCTGAAGCACAGACATCCACCACACCACTTCCAGCTCCACACCCTTTCCATAGCAAATGGAAGGAGTTCCCCTCCCTCTGGTTGGCCAGGAGCAGCCAGCAGCAAAGTCAAGCACAGCCAAAGGGATGCATACAGTCTGGGTGCAGTCCTTGGGCTGAGGGGAGGGGGTGTCAGAGATGCTCTCTGCCTCTGTGGGGAGGGACCCCCACCAGCTGGCCCCTGGGCCTGGGCTGGCCCGCAGCATCGACGTCCTTTTGGACTGCTAGATGCTACTGGGTGCCCAAAAAGCAAAAGACACCCACATCCATCTGTGCCTAGGCAGCCAGCTTCTGCTATAGCAGTCAGTCTTTGCTCTGAAAAGCACCCAGAAGAGGGTGTGGGAAATGGAGGTTTAAAAACCACTGTGAATGTGTGTGGAATGGTGGCTGGTCCTTCCTTGGCTTTGCATGTGGCAGCACTGCCACAAGCGACAAAGCACAGCCTTGTTCTGTGGTGTTGACCCAGGAGTCAAGCACTGGACTCTATGCCACAAACAGCCTCCACTTCTCACAGGCTCACAGGACACGGTTCCCCTCATCACATGCTATGCTGAGCCTGCTCCAATCTGGAACAATTTCTCCTTCATGTGTGTGACTTAATTTTATCTCTAACTAAGAGAAAATAAGATTTGAAACTGCTAATTGCCCCAGAAAATGAAGATCTTTTTCTTATTTTACTTTTACTTTTTTAATCTAAGGACAGGGTTTTCTTTTCCATGAGCTGCTTCTTTCTAAAAGAATTTTTATTCCAATTATTCAGACACCTGCTGGTGTCCCAGCAGCCCCCTGGCAGCAGGGAACCCTCTCGGGCCGAGCAGCCGAAGGAAACAAAGCCCTGAACAATGTTGTACAGGGAAACAGTACACACACCAGCAAGCCAGAGAGCACAGCAGCAAATGTGTTATTAGTCTGACATCACAAGGGCCTGCTTGTTTGTTTGCTTTACGCTTTTAAATCCCGACGCTCTCTCTTGCCGTGCCACATGTTGAATTTTTCTTGATTAAGTTGAGACTTTTATTATGCAGTGTCCCCAGAAGAATTACAGAGGGGAAGGAGAAAACCCAACTGCATATGGCAAAGGCAGTGAGATAGATACTGAATTCCTCCAGCTTGAAATGACAGGCAGTACAAATAAAGCTCCTTTGTAGCTGCTTTAAGACGTAGCATGTACCAGCCCATCTCAACAAATATACCTTGGGAAAAGCCAAAAGCAGGATCAGAGATGCACGGCAAGGGAAATTTTAAAGCTGCCAGTGCAGGTTTCTTCAGACACAAAATGTTTGTACAGTACTGAGCACTGTCAATTTTGAATGTGTAGCAGCAGTAATAGTAGTAATAATAAAAATAATTAATTTCTTAATCGTTAGTTATTATTGTTATTATTTTAGGCCTCTCCAAGTCTTGAGCTGTAAAAACAACATTGACCACTAAAACCATCCAACTCCTCTCATATCAGTATGCAATGAACGGGATTGGCCCTCCTGGCCAGACCATTTGGGCTACATCTTTCTGCCTCATTTCCCTCCTTCCAGCGAGGGCTGTGTTTTGCAAGAGATACAGCAGCATCAAAGCCAGTATGGCAGGACTTCCTCACTTGGAAATAGGCTTCAAGCAGACCTACAAACTCTGTTGAAGTTTGCATGATGGTGCCAGAGCAGCACAAAACAGCTCCAGCATCTGGCCTCAGGGGCTCAATCAGTTCTGTATGAATACTCATATGATGCAGTTATCATCAGCAAAGCCCATAGCTAAGCGCCTTGCTACCAAGACTCATGGCTTTGATTTAAGGAGCTCCCAGTAATCTGGGACACTACAATTAACATATTTAATAGAGCGACTAATGGGAAAGAAAAAGGGGGAAACCTGCAAACCACAGCTCACGCTGATGAGAGGTTGGGAAAGGAACAAAACCCAGAAGTTTCAAACTATGAAAAAGGCACACAGAGATGAGTTGGTTTCTCCCTTTTATTCTGCATAGTGCAAGATAAAAAAAAAGAGTCACAGAAATTAATTAATAGTCAGTAATCTCACACAGATTGGTTTATCTTTTCTAAGGTAATGTACAAGCTTTAAACATTTATTTTGGGACACATTAACAAGCCTGCTCTTCAAAAGGCAGATGATCTGCACTTTATGAACACCAAATTCTTCCAAAATATCTCACATAGTGGCACAAAAAGTATACAGACTTATTTTTAAAACATACCTCTGTTCCATACCTGTGGGAGATCACAAACCATTCAGGTGGGTTATTAAAAGTGTTAGACAACAACTAAGGGTTCAATAAAGTCATCTGTAGTTGTTCCAGGTAAGAAAATGGCAATTAATCTAGTTTATAAACAGGATATAAACAAAAGTAGAATCCCTTACTTAAGAACAGACAATGTTATTACAATTATGATAAATAAAGCACAGTTTTTCTCGTCAGCTGGGTACTTAGTGCACTGATCTAGCTTGGGACACAAGACCAGCTTCAGCTGGCTTGGAGAAGCAGCCAGAAGCAGCAGTTCATCTGATCAATGGCCAGGTAATAATAAAGTATTGCATACTATATTGCTGAGTTATAGTTATGCAGTGCTGTAACAATTGCCAGACCAAAACTCTAGCAAAATAGCCGGGTGACTAAATACATATTTATCTTTTGCAGTGTCTTTTACAGGGTTATTTAATTATCTATAAACCAAGTATTCTAAACTAAATAAATAGTTTCTAATTATATTCAAATAGGCACCTAAATAACCTTAGTTCTGCCTTGGGTTTACTGTATGCAGTATACCATGCAGTACATTCATTTCATATGGTTATTATAGCCAGTAAACATAAAATGATTACAGAGTCACTGTAGCAGCTGTGGCGCCATATTAGATAAAATGACTCTTTGAGCAAGGTCTTCCAGCTTTCCAGTATCATGTCTTCATGTCTTCATTCCACTGGAGAGCAAAGGCCAGCTGTCCTTAGAGAAGAGGTTAAGTCACATTCAAATGACAAAGAAAAGCAGAGGTCTTTCTTTTGCTTAGAGCACTCTGGAGTTTTATTCCTTCTAGAAACAATAGAGGAGGGAAGTGATGTTGAGAGATGGCAAGTGTTTAAGGAATTTCCTCCAGCAGAACATGATTTTTCAGTGCTGGCAAGAAACTGTATTTGGCAAATAATGTCACTAAGTGGAAGATGATCATATTTCTTTCACAATGTAACCTACAGACAAGAGGTTTTCCATCAT
The DNA here is from genome assembly GCF_014805655.1 of Passer montanus. NCBI lineage: Eukaryota > Metazoa > Chordata > Aves > Passeriformes > Passeridae > Passer > Passer montanus. The sequence goes on along the minus strand of NW_024366591.1, from coordinate 19,079,531 downwards.
TAAAATAGGTCCAATGTTAGGTGCTTACAGAATCTGTTTATAAGCAAGCTAGTTAATGGATTTACTTGTAAACTTGGACAATATATGAACTGTTCATAGGGTATGGGTAGCACTCATCTGAGCTCATTTGAGTGCTCTAAGACTCAGGTACTTGGGTCAGCTGGGCATCTGGACTCCCTCATGGAGGACAGAAAAAACAGTTCACCAGTTGGAAGCTGATTTATTAGACTGGGTAGAGCTCTTGATCTCCAGACATGACCACTGTCCATATACACATCTGTTTTTTAGAAACATTACATGAATCCCTTACCTATCCTTTGGTAGTAGTGTTGGCTCTCCAGACGTGACCAGTGTCCATATGCACACCTGTTTTTTTAGAAACATTAGAAGAATCCCTTACCTATCCTTTGGTAGTAGTGTTGGCTAAAAAATTTCAGGCCCACCCCCACCACCCCTACTCATCTCTGTGCCCTCCAATCCCCAAGAAGGGTTGGTTATCCCTCTCCTTTGCACCAACTCAGCTAACTCAGAGATATAAAATGATTTGGTTCTAAAGCAGCACTCTTTTCCCCTATTATCCATCTGTTTTTCTATTTTCTTCCTGTCATAATCTTTTTTTCCTTAGCCATCTCATTTTCACCAGTCCTGAGCACAGCAGCAGTAGAACAGACACAGCAGTGGAGACAGCAGTGGGGGCAAAGAAAGGTGGGAGAGGGTATATTGGTTCCATTGATGAAGGATCCATAACAGGGAGCTGCACCCTAATTTTTTAGAGGACCCTGGATTTTCATGTTCATTCAGACAATTCAGAGGCTCTATGCAATACTCAACACTGCCTAGGTTAGAGACACACAGCATTGTCTTCCCAGCAAGAGTAATCTGTTCATCGTCCTTCTTCAGAGTTTCCTTATCTCATCTTCAACTTCTCTATGCCTGAAAGGCAGACAACAAAGGCTCCTTGTCCAGCTGGCCATCAATGAGATGAGCTGACACAGCACTCTGACATTCCCTGCACCATTCCTCCTTCACACCTGCTTTTTCACGAGACACACTTTCCCTGGGCCCCTCCAACAATCCTTCACCAAATCGTCCTTAAAAATCTAGGGGCCAGGACATCCACCTTCCTTAGCATTTCTGCATTGCTGCCTTGCTCTTATCACATGCTGTGGAGTGGCTTTCAGTGTCTAGCAGTGTGAACTAGGGATGAACTGCTGATCTGGAGGGGAAAGGTCTGTATGTTATTAACCTCATGAACCCCTGTTGATTTAACAGAAAATGTAAGCAAAGAAACGTATCCTAAAGAATGGCAAAAAAAATCAGTGTTTTCTCAGGCTTTATCCTTAGTAGATTAGAACATCAAGAATATCCTTCAACAAACTTCAAAAGTGTGAAAGCCATGGTGGATAATACATTGTATTTGCAGATTTAAAATTACAACACTCCACAGCTAAAAATCTAGGTGCCTCAGTGTGGGGAAATTTTTTGCCAATCTGAGGCAAAAAGCAGACTTCTGCTGAAATAAGATGGCACCTACTTATGTAAGCCAAAGATACTGCTCCTTAATATCAAAGCCTATTATCACTTATACTTACTTGCCAATTGCTACGTTTAGTGCTCTGTTTTCCATTGCAATAGTAGACCCTTAAGGGAAGCTAGAAAATCCAGCTCTTTGTCAGTGATGTTTTCAACTCTAATAGGAGAAGTACAAGGCCCTGAACTCAGCTCTTTGTGAATAAAAAGGCTTTTAATTCATCTTTAAGGAAACAATTAGAGATCATCCAGAGCATATAAATTAACCTGATTTTTCTCTTCCTCTATCAGGGCTATTATATATGTCTTTTCTTTTTCTTCCAGGTTGGCTTCTATTTTCTCTCAGGTGCAACTAAAGTTTCCTAAGGCAAGAAACTGAAAAAGAATCAGCAACATCTGGAGTTATCTATGCTCCTGCCAAATAAAACGAACACGTCTGAAGAGGGCTGTTTCTGAGAATAAAAAGGGAAGTGATGACTAATAAGGAAATGCAATTTACCAAAAATATCTCATTTTGCCTTTTCTTAAATATATCAGTCTTGTAAGTCTCCTTGACCACCTAAAAGTCCTACTTGGATCATGCAAGAGTAAGATTTGTCCAGAAAGAACAAATATTTGGCAGTTTTGTGTGATGTTTGGAGGTGAATGCAAGTCTAGAGATCATTTCACAGTGACTTATAAACCATAGACTTCACATCTGAGTTAACATCCCTCAACTCCGTTTTCATCAATGGAAACGGGCAAAGTAGGATTCATCACACTTTTAAGCAGATATCTAAAATAGCTCAGCTGAACTGCACCTTAAAAGCAGCAATTGTTCTCCCCAGCTGAAAAGGCAGCTCAGGACAACCAGCTCAGCCACGACATTTATACCTGTAGATAGTTAACGCTGGGAAATATAGGGTCACCTCCCAAAACTGTCTTGCAGAATTATCCCCACTTGCATTCCTCCTTATCTTAGCTTCTTGTTGCTATAACTGGCTCTCTCCTGAAAAGGAGCGGACCAGGACCAGCATCCATAGACAAGAGAGGCTTTTGTCTTCTTTCTTAAGAACTTTTCTTAGAGGTCCTTAATGAAGAGCTGGTAAGAGCATAAGCATTTATCTGTTACTTACATATATTCAGCTTAACGTTCTTGTCTCTACTTCCAAGCCCTTACTCTCAGTCCTCCTTCCCATCCTGTTTCCTTTTGCCCTACTCTAAATCTCATTCTCTAGGAGCCCTCCTTATTCAAGTCCCTCCAAAAAAATCATTCTTACCCCCAAAAAATCCTGACCCAACGTGCTAACAGCTCTGCCAAACAGTTACTGGAGCCAGCCTAGTCTGCACCTTCCTTAAACACCAGTTATGGGATCTTGTCACATACAAATTGTTGTGTCCAGAACTTCACTCACAGGCTAACCATGAGTACCTGGATAAGACACCTATGGTAAGTGTGTAGTCATTCGAGTCAAAGAAGAAACAATCCCCTCCAGAGAAGCCTTCAGATCACGTGCAGTTTTAAATTCCCCATGAAGATATTTATTTCTTTTCACTAGTTACATAGAAGGAGGCCGGAGTGGAAATATTCCTTATTTTACGTTTTCCATGAGTTATACCAAAAGATCGGTAGCTTGTATCTTTTCTTTTTATAGAAATACATCTTAACATTTCTTTTAATACTTTGAAATAATAAATACAAACAACTAAAGAGGCACTGAACTTTCAGATGCCTCAGGGCACTCTATCTGCTCTGAAGCCTGTTCTCACCTTAAGTTTAGTGATTCTTCAACTGCTACTGAGGTTAGAGCAATGCTGCATCTGGCAAAATAAGGCCTTTTGACATTACCGATGGACCTCGCTGATCAACAATGCAAAGAAAGAAAAAAATGCAACAATGTAAGGGAAAAAGAAGTAAAACCAGGCTTTATACCTTTTCTAAAAGCCTCTAATATCTTCTCTCTAGTACTACAAGAGCCAAGGGATGTTGCAAATTTGGATACACTGGAGAGCAATTTTCTTCTCTTTGATGTCGCTGATGAAACAACAGGTCTCTCCTCTCTTCACATTCAATACAAACAGGAAAGGGACTCAACCCAGCATGAAACTGGAAGCAGTGCCTGAGCTGCCCCTCTCCTGCTAACAGCAGTGGGATGGGTGCTAAAAGCAGGGAAGGACATCCCCAAAGGTACCAGGGGTTCAGAGTGAGGTGGCAGGTCTTGGGGAGCAAGCCAAGGTCACCCTTTGGCAGCACAGTCCCAGTGAGCAAAGGAGAGCACACGCCAGGACCTGCCCCATGCCATAGCAAGTATTCTAGTCAGAAGAAAGACAAACTTGATAATCTTCCCCTTCAATATTTTTAAAATTTGAGGAATGCATGAGGAAAATCACATGATCCATTCAGCCTAACTTGCATAAAATTAGAGAAACATGTGGCTTGAATTTTACAGACTTTTCTTATCATTAGTATTTTTCCTTTAAATCTCACATTTTGTTGGGCTCACAGAACAACAGCAAGGGCTATCCTGCAGCTAATTTGAGGCCTGCCGATTCCCCGTGACTGCAAACAATCTGCAGCTTACTGGATAAAGTGTCTTCTTTGTATTTCAAAAATAGTCAGCACAAATCCAATTAAAAATGTTTCTTTTCTTTCAAATGTTATATTGTTCTGAGCATTTCTGTGTAAGCAGGGAACCCTGGATTACATTCCTCTCCAGGGGATCCTAAATGTTTATACAAATCACAGTAGGCAGCATTACAACACTTCCAACTTTTGCCACATGCACTTTGTCTAAACTCGAACTTGGTCAGAAATCTGTCACACTGCAAACTGAAAAAAAGAGAAATTAAAGGAAACTGTCTTATTTTTGTTCCTTTTGAGGATGTAATTCTATTAACAGTTCTGTACGTCTTTTCCCCATCAATTTAATTACAGATTAATTAATTCTTAGCAGTTTTCTAAAGCCCAGCAAAATATCATCTGACCCAAAACATTTCACAGCAGGGAAAAAAGACAAGTTAGATAAAGAGAAAATCCAGCCTTTGAGGAAAAAAAAATGCTGTTTAGAAGAACAGGCAAGGGTAGAAAAAAAGATCAGCTCTCCCTTTTCCTCAGCAAACACATGTCACTGCATCTCTTGCTCATTACATTTAACTCCTTTCCATTTCTGCATACCATGGCCCAGACTACAACTGGCCCCACTACAAACTGGTGATGCAGGATCCAAGGACTTCTTATTTTATGCCTTTTCTTGAGGATATCAATGTCAAAGTGGTTGAGATACAGCCATGGCCATGACTTTGCCATTGGTGTTGTTCCACAGCCATGGGTCTCTCTTCAAACAGGCACAAAAGTCCTGAACATGCTTGGAGGTGCAACCCAATGACTTAGTTTGTGTCTCAGGCTGAAGCAATGTGGTGAGAAATAATGGGGTCTACATTACAGATGCCCAGGCCCTGGCAAAAAGGTTACATTTATTGTGGTCCAAGATAATTTCGGGAAGGGCTTGAGTTCACACCCTTTTCTGTGAGCTTGTGTGTTGCTCCTACCAGCAGGTTGTGACTGCCATCTGCTTACATTTATGTTTTTATAGGGCCTTTTATCACAGGGCTCCCAAAGCACTTTACACACTTACACCTTGATTCTCTGTTGTAACAGGAGGAGGGTTTAAATTAAAATAATGTGTAGGTCGTAATCTTGGAATTGGGCTTTAGAGCCTCCTTTTTCACCTCTCAAGTGGGGCTATTACAAAGCAGGTACAAATAGCCAGAGCCAGGCATTTCAACCCACAATATGAAAATCAGGATATTTCTGCAAATGGAGAATACAGAAAGACAGAAAAATAGGAAGCTATGTTTCACATGCATTGCTGATAAATCTCACAATGTAAAAGAGAAGAACATCTATGCCTTTGATAACTGTGCAGATGGATAACACTCCACTTGCCATGAAGAAAAGGAAGCACAATTCAAAAAAGCACTTATCTCCTTGTCCTTATATACAATTATTAGTGGATGACTACTGCATGTAACAGGAAAGCGCAAAGAAAGGAGAAGTCTTCTTTCAGCAAAAGAGCTGTCCCACTTCAGGGAGGGGGAGCTGATGTTCTCAGCTATTGCAGAAAGTCACAGTGGCAGGCCAGGAAAGGCACAAGATGTGACCTGTCCCTCCTGTACCCACAGCAGGCATAAGTGACATTGCTGTGCTGGCTGCCTGGGGAAGGGGACAGAAGCTGAAGCAGCGCAGGAAACTGAATGCAGGAAGCGCGGGAGCAGAGAACAGGAGTTCATTTTTGGAAGTGCTTCCACAGGGTTAGCAAGTTAATTAGTTGCACAGCACGACCCCAACCACCATGCCATGAAGCTTTTTTTATTAAATCTGCTTATTTTTGGACCCTCTGTTGCTAATTCAACTGCCACTGGCCAGGCCAATCAGAGAGAGCACGCTGCTCCTCCGGGCACAGGTGGACACCCACAGCCGACACTTGCACCTGAGCCAGCCACCTCAGGCTCCTTTCCTGATAATGCAGAGAGAGATTTTCCTTGGGGAAACACTTTGTCCCTTCCTGGAACTGGAATGGAGAAAATAGGACAAATTATTTGTACCCAACAAGTGTTTGTTTCATTCCACCCTGAAGTCGGGAGAAAGGACATTTCTCACACCCTCCACCCTGCACAACAGGACGGTGAATCTCCTCTTGCAGAGCACTTAATTATTTTTTTTAAATCAACACAAACACATAAAAATAAAATTTAAAAAATTAAAAATAACAAACAAACAGCTGTGAAAATTAAAGCTGGTTACCTACAACTGGGTCTTCAAGACATACAACCCTACATACATCAGCTCATCACTAGGAAGGATAAGTTACCAGTTTACACGGTGGCATACTAACTTGACTTCCCAGATCAAAGCACCTGATCCAGAAGGTAAGACTGAAAAGGTAAAAAAAGACATGAGAACAGGAGGTGAGCAGACATGGAGTAAAGAACCAGGAGAGGCAAGGAGAGCAGTGGAAAAATAGTATCAGAGATTGAAAGAAATAAGCAGAAGCTGCAACATTATAGACCTGCTTCATTCCTGAACTCTCCTCTTTCCTCTCCAAGTCTCTTCCCCATCCACCCCGACCCTCACTTCTCTGCCATGGCTCACTTTGTGCATCTATTGCAGCTGAACTCATCCCTTCACCTGCACAGAGTCATTTCCACCCACAGAAAATTCCTCCAAACATCAGCCTGGGGTGCATTCTGGAGTAAAGGGGGGGCTGAAATAGTTCCTGCTGACACCCTGCTCTTGCAGACAAATAACTCGGCACTCACTGGAGCTGGGACTGCAGTCCAAGTCCTCTGGCAGTTTTATGAAACTCTAGCTGTTCCTCGCCTCTGCTTTTCAAAAAGCACATGAAATGAAATGGCTTGTTCCGGGGCAAATGACACAATGGTGCTAAACGGCATGATTTGTTTGTTTGTTTCATCCCAGGAGGGGAGGAGGAGGGAAGGAATGTATATTTGATCTAATCCAAACCAATTTTTTTGTAGCTGTTGTTTCTGCTAAACTCTAGGAAAAAAAAAAAAATCAATGGTTTGAACTGCCCTACACAAAAGAAGTTTTGAGGGAAAAAGAGAGATACTAGACTCCATTTTTCTCTGAAGACTCATTTGACCCTCTGACACCTCAGCCTGGGAGGAACTCACTTACGAAACCCAGCGTTCAGAAATAAATTTTAAAAACAGCCCGAGCTGCCCCACATTCAGGAGAAAAGCTGTTTATTTACTCTGCCTTCTCTTGCAGTGCCTGTATGCTTGTGTCAGAGCATGCTCTGAATTGCCCACTGACCTACATTCCCTGGGACACGAAGCTGTGCCTGCCTGCTCCAGGGCTCAGCAGCACCCCTTGCCCTGGCCCTGCCCTCCCTCTCCAGCGTTGCACCAGCTCTTCCAGCAACACTCTGCATAAGTGGATAATGTCTCAGGCCACCGAAGCATGCTTTTAAATGGATAGCCAGCCAAGTGTATATTAATTAAACTTAAAAGTTCTATTTATTGCCAAACACAGGGGGATTACACAGACAACAAGTGGCAGAAAGTACTCCAAAATGTTCTCACCCCTTTAATTACTATGCTATAGTTAGCCCAGCGAGCTGATGCATAATCAGCGCTGCTCTGCGCACTGTTTACAGCAAGCACTCAGGAGAAACACACTTACTTCATGGCCTCTCTGAGCAGCTGCCACATTTGGAGGGGCAGGACGGACACAGAAGGCACCAAAGGGGCTTTTTATTTATCTCCTCCTCCCACAGCTGCTCTTCTCCAGCACCCTGCTGTGCTCCCTGGTGCCAGGGGGGTTGTGCCACCAGCCCGTGTCCCCCTCAGCAGTGCTTCCAGTCCATCACACCAAATCTCCCAAAGTGCCCAATGTGTACCTCTCCCAGAGCTGCCATCATGGAAGTTAATTATCATTGCACTATATTTTGCTGCTGGCTGATTTTAGAAATTTGAATCTTAGAAGTTTGGATTTATTTTGTGCCTTCATGTTTCATGTGCTTACAGCTCATGCATTTCACAGGTGAGCTGAGCAGCCGAGTGAAGAAGCCAGGAAAATTTGGAACCCCAAGAGGCTGATCCTGTTCCCCTGAGTCTGTCACAGGGACCAAGCACTTGAATTCAGAGAGATCAGTGCTAGATCTGGCAATGTGATTCTACTCAGTTCCTCTAAGGGCAGCTTGCAAGCCCTCACCAAAAATATATCTTCTTTATAAAACTGAAGATGAAAAAAATCAGCAAAATATGGTAAAAAATTAATAGCCCAGCTTGAAAAAGCCCTGCTCTCACTCACACATACCACTACACAGAGTTAATAGCACTGACCTCTGTGCTCCTCTGTTCCCCTATCTCCCAGCAGTGCCTCACAAGCTGTAGCATATTGCTGTCTGCTACTCAACTTGGCTGCCTTCAGCACTGGCAGCTCATTTTCCTTCCCTGGATCCTCAAATCCTCATTTAATTTCCAGGTGTTTTCATTGAAATAGCATGAAAAAGAATACACATGCACCCATTAGCAAGCCAGCAAAACACTTGCATCCTCTTGCATTTTCATAACTGATTGCAATTGAAACAGCAACATGCATTTTTCACGTGACCCTGTGTCTGTGTTTCAAAAGTCATACCTACTCCCAACTGTACACATTTCCCCATCCAGACAACCTGAACAATACAAGGATTAGGTAAATAAAGTCATGGTAAGCATGGGAAAGAGCTGAGTAAATCACATTACAGCATCACAATGTCTGCCACTACTACCACCCTTCTCACAAGCAATCTGGGGCACATTTAGTACCTCTACATTCATATAGTTAGCAGTTCTTTGGATAGCAGTCATGTTTAACCTTCACCAAAACAGTCCGACTTCATCTTCCAGGACCTCAGAGTCTCTCTCACAAAGTCCAGAAAGCTGCTCTTCTACAAGGTAGAGTGGGGTTAAGGCATAAACCCTCCCCAGCTTCAATCCTCGGGCTCCTTTGTAAGATAAAGTCTCTCTGACTGGCTGAAAACATCACCTGAGGAATCATCCGCAAGCCTAGAGCTACCAGAGCAAAGAGCACTTTGGCCAGTGTTTCTTATCAGCCATACCACCTGTCATGCTCTATCTCCAAAAGATTTGATGCTCAGACTGAGACCAGGATGTCTAAGGATTTCAGGATTAATCCAGAAACGAGGGACTCTGCAGCTTTCCCATTCCACAAACAGAATAACACCAAAGCCTTTCGAAGGGAAGCTGGTCAGAAATTTTCTGACCAGAAAATCGAAATTCATTCCTTCCCAAACTGTTGCTGCTTTCCCAAACACAGCAGACATCTCAGCTGTCTGGGAACCTCACTCGAGGCTTTGGAGGTGAGACTTGGGATTTGGGACACCTGTTCAGCACTCAGGGTCTCCTTCCCTGCTGAACTGCCCTGGAGCCAGGAGTCTCGGGAACTGCCAGCAAAGTTTACTGTCAAGGCTGCATTCCACTGTCCTCTCTGTTCCACTGAGCAGGTATAGATCCCGCAGAGCTGCTGGAAATTTCTTCAGTCTTTCTTTCCTTTGCTTCCTTTAATATACCTCACATTCCAAAACAACAGCACTTCTTTCAAACTAAAATCCAAAATTTTAGGCAGCTCTGCAGTTAGTGCCTATATTGACAATCTCTGGACCAAAATACAAAATTTATACACTTCCAAATTACTTTGAGACATATTAAAAATGCCCTAAGATGAATAGCTGGCAGATCAGCAAACTGAACAACCCCAAATTACACTGAAGTTTGTGTGTGTGTGTATGCATGCATGTGCATGTACTGCCCTACGAACTGACAGAAAATGTTCCCTGTCATAGGACAAGCATTGCCTAAGTGGGATTAAGGTGCTGAAATACTTTGTGTCTGCATCTGGCACAGCTTTTGCTGGACAGATGACTCACATTCATTCTGCTCTTAATTGCTAAGTCTTTTGAACACTTATTCTTATGCTGTTCTATCTTTCTGTAATGGGTTAAAAAATTAATTTCCTCATATATGGCAGTGTGTTTCCATATATCCCACTGCCAGGTGTTGCTGTGAACCAGTCCCTCCTGCTCTGAATCTTGACTGTGTTTCACAGGCTTGCAAGGACTGTGTCATGGAGGCATTTTCAAATGCAGAAAGAAAGGCAGTTTGCCCTTTCTTTAGAGACAGAAAACACAAGTGCTGCCCAAAGAGTTACTATACATGTGAGTGGTGATGTACTAGATGTATTTGCTTGTCTCAGGGCTGTCTGCAATGAGAGTGGTGGTAATGGTGGATGTTACCAGCTTCAGGGTGGGGAGACACAGATTGGCACAGAAGAGCTTTTTCAGATATTTAGAAACAGGTCTTGCTCCCTGGGCATTATGCCTGGCCACTGTTCCAAAGACACCAGAGGAGCTCTTTATACCACGTGAAAGCCTTCTCCCAGGCACAGTCCTGGGACCTGCAGACACCCAGAGCTGAGCTCAGCCCTTCAGTCCATCACTGTGGACTTACTCAGCCATATGCACACGGCCTCTAGGTCTGAAGCCCTCCTGTTCCAGCAACCATTGCTCCTGCTAGTGTCTGGTTCCAACAAAATCCATTCCCTGACTTTTGTGTCACTTTCCACATTACTGCATCAGCAATGGCACTGCAGCCAGTTCCTTGCAGAGCCAACCCCAGACCCTGGATGTTCCTTCTGTTCCTCAGGCCATTATAGAAGTGTCACCCACTGGACACTGAGTAGGGCAACTCATGAGTCACATGGCACCCAGTGGTGCTCCCGAAGTTCCTGTGTGAGTGATGGGCACTCTGCAATGCAAATAAATAAAAATTCTTGTGTAAATATAACACACAGTGATGCCGCCGCTGATTTGCGCATAAAATAGCAAACGCACAGCTCGGCTTTTTTGTAAGACTGAGGGGTGGCTTGAGATACAAGTTAAGTAGGGTTTTATTTCTGGCTTCACCCCTAGGACCAATATTCACTGATACTGATATTTAAAGAAGTGCTTTCTTCAGCATGGCTACAATCCAGGGTGTGTGGTGTGGTGGTCTTTTTTTTCCTATGCTGGCTTCAAGCAAGCTGTGGGTGTCTAGGTGGGTGGGTTGAGTGACATATTAGTGAGGAAGCTTCCTCCCCTTTCAGAGCTACATGGAAAAGTCAGAAAGGCATCGTTTAAGAAAGTGACAGGCAGATCAGGTTGGACTATTGCTGATGAAAAAGGGTTTAAATCCATCAAGACTCTTGAATTTGGAACTGCACTGCTACAGAGAGCAGGGTGAAGTGAACTTCACTAACCTCTATAAATATTATCTGTCGTTTAATTTCAGATTTGCTCCTCGAAAAGCCTTTCAAAATGCACGCTGCCTCCTTTCAGCTCCTGGCATCCAATCAAACTAGCTATCTAACAACAAGGAGAAGAGGAAGTCTGTCCTTTGCCTCCATTTAGAAGAGAAAGAATCCCCCTTCCCTCCTGCCCACACCCTTCCCCCCACCCCCCCACTGACTCTGAAGGTCTTCCAATTATCTCCTTTACCTGCCGCATTAAAAAGTAAAACATATGAGTTGCCAGAGATACAGAGTCTGAGGACAAGCCACTGTGGCAAAGCCATGACATTAGAACAGATGGAAAACTTCTCGGGAACAAAATGTGCACAAAAAAATGGGTTCTGGCTTTGAAGTGTATATTCACGGTGGGTGCTTTCATGTCTTTTGAAAAGCCCTAGCTCAAATATGACCTACTTAGGCAACATTCTTATTTATGTCTCCAACTAAGGAGCAGTATATTTAGCAAATGAGAGGAAATCATCCCCCTGTCATGTTTATAGATTGGAGCAAACTTTGCTGTTTAATTCTTCAACAGATTTGTCTCCATAAAAGTGGATGTAATTTAAACACTGTTAAAAAAATCAATAAATTCCAGAAACTTGGGATAAATGGAATCATAATTTCAAATATATATATATATTATATATGTACAGACATACATACAGAGAAATAAAGAGAGAACATTTATTCAGTAGACTGCGGTTAAACCATATTTATTTAACTGGTTCAAGAGTAATGGATAAGGCTGAGCAAAGGTGGAGAGCAAATCGTAAGACTTTGCCATTTGAATTGATGCTAAATGTTAACTATTCTGTAGGATAATAAGGAAAATTCTTAACTCTTCAGAGTTAAACTTTGGTAGAGAGTCTAGGTAGATAGACTAGGTAGGCTTACCTGAACCAAAATGAGAGGAGATTAAAATGCAGTTTGCAAGATTTTTAAATGCAATAAATTGAAGTTGAAAGGCATTTCAGAAGGACATTTAGTTCATCTCCCAAAGGCAAGATAAATAAGACCTACGTTGTTCTGGACTGTAATCTGTCTAACCCCCAAGGATGGACATTTGGTAAGCTTCTAAGCAAGCTATTTCCTCTTTTCACAATTATCACTAGGAGAAGGATCTTGCTGGCATCTAAGCCATGTCTCTCACTGAGGTTACAGCCTATTACCCCTTGTCCCAGAAGACAAAGAGTACAGATTATTTTTTTCTGCTTTTTAGTAACCTTTCAAGATTTATCATGTTCCTTCTTTCTTCTTTTGATTTGGCAACCCCGGTTTGTTCAATCTTCGCTCACAGATCATGTTCCTCATCAATCAAAAGTCTGCCACCCTATTGACTCACATCTCACCTATTCCCTCTTCTATGATCCACTCCAAAACCCAGAGCCTTCTCTTCAAGAAGCCGCCTACTCTCATTGCATGTTCTGTTAGTGCTGTTCAGTGTTCCTACCTCAATAGAGGAGAGCCTTGCAGCTGTCCATGCCCCATTTTGTACAGGCCACCCATACAACTTCTCCAGGTTACTTTACATTCTGAACCCATTCTCCACCTGTCCCACAGCCCATCCCAGCCTAAAAAGCAAACAAGAACCTCTGCTTTCCACCATTGCTCTGCATCACACTCTGTCCCAGCACAAATCCCAAAGGAACCCACTCAAAATCCCCTCGCAATTTCACAGGTAACCATTGGGAACTGGTCTCTGACTACAGCTTGCTGGACACCTGTGTACTGACCTCAGAGGACAGTTTCTTCTTATCCTGGTTTTGACGTGTTGCTTCTGATTGTGTCTTGTAAAACAGTATGAAAAACCTTCTTAAAATCAAAACACCTGACAACCACTGTTTCTTCCAACCAACAAGGTCTGTTGCTGTGTCTCAGAAGGAAAAGAGATTGTTTTCAGGTGATTTACTCCTGACAAATACATGCCAGCTGTCCTGCTCACATCCTTGTTCCCTTCAAGGGGTTTATGATCCGTTGTTTGATTGTTTGTTCCATGTATTGGCAGATATACAACTTGACTACAAATCCCCGGGTTCAACTGTTTCTCCTTGTTATGGATAGACACTATCTCTGCAGTTCTTCCATTCTCTAGAACATCTCCTGTCCTCCATGACTTCTTGGGATAAATACTAAACTTCATGGTACTGTTTCAGTTCTCTGGTTCTTTACACCCAAGGCTGAATTTCATAAGACCTATACATTAAAAAAATCATTTTGTTTATTTCAGTATTTTCTAATCTCATTTTTCTCTACAGTAGCCTGAAATATTATCCTGTAGTCACTGGCTTTATTAACCCTTCAATCATAGCTGAGCTTCTTAAGAAACACTGATTCAGAAGCTGATAACATAATTTATTTCTGATAATACTATGGGGGAATGACCTAGACTTTCACAACCATTTTAGGCCAAATATTTCAGAAGTTCTCGTGTTATTTCTTAGCTACTTGATGCTCAAAGGTCCCCTTAATCTTCTAAACAGAAAGGAGTACTAGGTGTCTTAAAAGAACAAGCCGCCAGCTGAGGTTCATACTTTGTATCTCAAGACCAGTGTGACTCTTCCTGATCAAAGCTCATCTGAAAATACCATAGGAATATTTACCTTGTCACTGTTCCAGCTGAACGTAGAAGGGCCCTGGTGTGCAGAAATGGAAGTAGATCATCAAACCCCTGTAAAACCCAGTCCACATTATTGTGATTTTCAGTGAGAGCTCTGAACCATTCTTCTGCAACCCAACAGCTTGGCCTACCTTAAACTCGGCTTAATTCTCACACCTCGCCCTCCCAAGTCATAACATCATATTTATACTTGTCTCTTTAATACTTGTTTAGAGAACACTTACAAATCCACTGATGAAATTTAAAAACCCAAAAGACTCGCTCTCCCTTAAAATGGATTAAAACGGTGTCAGCTCCCTTGAAGTTAATGAATGAATACTATTCCTTAGAGCTGTTTTTATTCCTTCTGATATCCTAAATGATGCTGAATCAGAAAGGGTGAAGTAACTGAAATCCAGATATGTTAGTTTCTGCTCCATTAGGAAAAGGAAAAATCAATTTGGCAAAACATAAAAGAAGAAAATCAATAGGAAAAGAAATTTTATTTTCAGTTGAAAACTAAGAATACATTACAAACAATGGTGAGTGAAAATTATTCATTGATTTGTATAACACCTTTTACAAGCCCAAAAAGTGCTCCAAAGAGTTATAGATTATTTAAACCTAAGGCTCACTTACCACCAAAATGCATCTATCTCTAGAGTGGAATGCAGCTGCTACAAAATTGCAATAGCAAACAAAACACCACAGCTTTAGGGCACAAATGCTTTATCTGAAGATGCATCAAGGGAAGTTGAAAATGCAGAATGGAATTATCCAGGCTGGAATATGACCGCACTGCAACTATATCGATTTCAGTTTAAGCTTAAACTCACAGAAGATAGGCCCATCAGCCCATTAAACAAACTTGGGCTCACAAAGTCCCTAAAATGCTCTGGGGTAATGTGGCAGAGGATGGGTTTGGCCTATTCCTCCTGCTGTGTCCCTGGTCAGTGCCAGCAAGCCGATGGCACTAGGCTGATGGCCCTTCGGTGTGAAGTGACCCCCAGCAGCAGGGCAGCCACCTCTGGTGGCAGGGCAGGTGGTGCAGGAGGCAGTCTTGTGTGTTCTCCGGCATGAATCACCACGCTCATCCGGAGCTGCTCTAAATCCTCCACGTTAAGCACACATTAAGTTGTTTCAGGATATGGGCCACATTTATATCACTGTCATTAGTAGCAAGGGCTCACACTGCATAAAATTGCACAAAGTACCTTTTGTAACTCAAGATGTACTTAGCAAGCAAACTCCTAGGGGCAGGGAATGTGCAGTCTTCTGTTTCTCTAAAGCACCTTAATCAATTATGGCAATATAAAAATGATTTATAGCAATCTATTAAAAATACAACTCAAATGACTTATCACTCCTGAGGTCCTGGGAATACACTGTAGGATTTGCCATTTAATTGTAAATCAAATCTAGCGGTCAGTAGCTCCTGTTTTAGAGAAAGATGAAAGCTATTGATACACCTCACCAATTGCAAATGCAGCATGTCTTGGATGATACAATCTTGGGTCATCACCCATTATGTGACTGGGAGGAAGCAGAAATGTACAATAAAGCAGCAGAAATTTCTGCTCCCTACAGTCTGTAACCCATCAGTTCTTCCACTGATCAGGAAGCTGCCATAAGCCCAAGAGCTGCTGCAGGGCAGGCAGGCAGGCACACTTAAAACACTTGCCATCACTGCCATGGCAGTTTCTTTCTCCCTCAGCTTTCTCTGGAACAGCTTCTTGGGATGATGAAAGTCCAAAATAGCAGCAAGACAGAATAAACAGCTTGCCTAAAAGGCCACAAGCTGGGCTGGAAAGAGATTCACTAAGCATCTTGCACCCACAGTCCTAAGTAAGCTGCATTGCACAGGATGACCCAGAGCCCTGAGGACAGCTGAAGCTATTCGTGGGGTAGAAGCACAGCACCTGTTTCATCCCAGTTCAACAATCCAAGTCTACCTGTTCCTGTGCTAAAACCAAGAACATGTAACAAGAAAATCTCAGTTTAGAAACCTGACCCCTCTCTTCTCATTTTCAGAATAGCCAAGAGCTGGTACAGAAGCCTGCACCAGTATCAGAATCAAAATAGACATTGGGTGCATCAGAGGTATGGACCATATCAGATAAAATACTCCTAATTCTGACTATCAGCAGACAGGGATGGAAACTATTTGCACCCTGGAACTGCCTGTTTTTGATAAAGTGTGTTGATAAAGCTGTACTCATAGGAACACCCAGGCCAGAAACTGAGCTATTCGGCCAATGAACTCCTTCCTCTGCTCTTAGGGACAATGGCATCTGGCAGCTCTTTTCATAAGCTGGTAAACCTGTACCTTGAAGACAATGTCAGAGCAGATGAGGGAGGTTAACCCCTGTATGACTGATCACACAGCACAGGCTAGAAATCCACAACACACAGCTAATCAGAGATGTCCTCACCTGATAAAACTAGCCAAGAATACCACACTTTAGAAAAATATCTTTAATGTCATATTGAATAGATAGATAAATCTGCATATGAGAAATAGCAGAAGCTGTAGGAATGCTCATTTCTTATTTGCTTTCACACTTTCTACCAATCCTCATCTTCACCTCTTCCACTCTGTCCCCCAGTTAATAAGCTTTGTTCTTGTGGTTGGGAGAACTCTTAATATAATTACATTCTTAAGGAAGATTCGAACATAAAGGCCACTACTAGAATAGGTTTCTTGCATCATAAAATCATTAATGCATTGATTCCTATGGGTCTTCCTGCCCAATTCCCTAGCGATTAGCACAACACCAGTGCTAGGTGATGCTCTATCCCTACTTGGATTTCCACAAAGGATTCCTTTGTAGATACTCTAGCACCTAATATGGCTTACCCTGTACCTTTTTCACAGTAAGGTCATTCTATCTTCTAAATAGCTTTTTTTTTTTTTTTTTTTCAGAGAGCTTTGTCTCTTGAGAAAATGTTCTTTGGTTATATTTGGCTAAAGCTGGCCAACCAGCTCAAAAGTCACTGAGAAGACAGCTACACACCTCACCTCACCCACAGTGTAACACAGAAGCCTCATTTTCTAAGGAAATGAGGCTAAAAAACAAACAGTGAACTCAGAATCTTCAGGTCTCTCACTCCCTGTGAATCTAACATTTATCTTTGTTATAACCTTCTTCTGACAGGAATTGCCTTTATCTGTATTTTGTAAAGCTTTGAGCATATTGCCAGCACTTTAATAGTAAAATATCATAGAGAACCATATATCTGAATATTATTATGCAGAAAATATGTGCATGTTCACACAGACAGCAGATATATAAAAATACTGAATATGTAATTTAAGGCCGTATTTGTGTTTGAATATGTAGGTCAAACACAGGGCAAAGTTTTTTCTATTACACACAAAACCTACATGCACACTGGACCAAAAGAAAGCACATGAAAACCCCTTAATTCTGGATGCTAAAAGGTGCAAGTTCTAACTAGCGTTTGGAAGGGTGATTTCCCCAGGGAACCCCAGGTGTTCTGGGCACGCGCCAAGCCATTATTGCTGAGCACTGGGGTTGAGGTTCACCTCACCTAACCTCGGCCATCTGTCTCCCTATAGAGACTCGGGCACCTCCAGAGGGTGATACCTGGGAGGATGGAATGAATCAACCTGCCTGAGTCTCACCACTGACTACAGGGGCGGCCCAGACTACTCACTCAGATAAACTGTGTAATTTCTGAATAACGATGGTTAGGTGAGATGAATGCCAAACTTGGTGAATATTAGCCTGCAAAAACCAAGTGAGTGGGAAGATTCCACATCACAGCTGGATGAGAATAAGAAAGAGCAAACCATAAACCCTGAATTCTCAGGGTCTACACGGAAGCAAGAATTGGTTTATAATACCCAGACACTTCTGCAACTGCAGGAAAAGGTTTTTCATAAGAAAAAACAAATATTGCTAAGGCAACTAACATTAGCATTTTGAATATATTTTTTGACAATGAAACTTTGAAGTATTCTCCCTGTAGGTACTGAAAAATGGTGACCATTGTCAGTAAATGGCAAAGGGGCAATTTCTACTTTGGCTCTTATTTGGATAACTTCCCTTTAGTCACCACAAAAATCAGAATGAAGATCTAGAGTGAAAAAACCCAAACAAATCCATACTACCTGAGCTGGACTCTGCAGCAGCAGACTCTAATTGCTCTGCTTCCAGCAGAAAGGGTAGTACACATGACCCACTGGGCAGTGGGCTTAAAAATGGCTAGGTGTCCCCTCATTTCTGCAGTTCAATTTGTTGGCTTTAGAGTAATTCTATTGGTTTCAAAGTTCTACTTCCCATTAGTGCTATCGACCATGAGATATTGTTAGAGGGGGATTTTGTGCTCTTTTTTTCTACCTTCACTGGCTGGAACACAGCTTATCCCCATGTCCATTAAATATACATTTGAACAGCATTTCCACCTGCACTTTGTCACCTCAGCTTCTCAAGGGGTGTACCTCCACTTGGCTCTGAGCTCAAGGGCGCCCTTGATATCAGCCTGAGAGCGCCAACAGGCATGCTAATGCCCATTTGAAATAGCTTTTCCTTTGCCTCAGATGTTTTCATGCACTCAACAAATAAAAAGTCTCTGCTTCACTCCATCTGCAGTGCTGTAGGACACCCTCACCTCATTCTGTCAGTGAGCTACAGTTGCTTTCAGGCACCTTCTAGACTTCACTTTCCTTCCTGGAGTGTGTCGTGTGTCCCCTCTAGTTTAGGTTCCAAGTTAGCAAAAGGCTCTGAGTGTATTGATCTAAGCTTACCTTCTTGAAGGTGCTCACCCCACTGCTGTTAATATTGTATTTATTTTCAAAATGTCCACATTCCCTGGGAAATTAGAAACACCCTGTAATAACAAGCTGCTTCGGAATGTGAAATAACACAAATTGCAAAGAAGGAACAAAAAGTGAATTTTCTGCAAACAAAACTTTGGCAGTAAAGATAATTTGCTCCTCTGCTGTCAGTAAGAGGTGTCTATATGGGTCACTGAAGAGGTTCTTTACTGGGAATAAGTTAAATTCAGCATCTACCATCTTGTCCTGTGGGTGAAGCATGCTATCTCAAATACGCAATACAGCCCAAACCGGGTGTCATCTTTTTTAAACTTTCTTTTTTTGTGAATCACTTCCAAGTCTTGGGGGTAGGACATCACGACAGCCAGTTCTTCAACAAAGAACTGACATGAGAACAAAAGCTATTCCTGAAGAGTTCTCAAAATAAAAGTGAGACAGATGAGTGAGGAAAAGTTGCATGGGTGTTTCATCAAACAAGAACATGGTCAGGAAAGAAGTATCAGCAAATATAAATTCATTAAAGATTAACTGGCTCACAGAAGTGTCAGTTCTGCAGGAATATGTTTTAGGAAAAAAACACAAGAAGGCTCCAACACTGTGAATACACCAGGTTTGGACACCTTTAGAGACAACAGTGTCAGTGTTTCATCTGAGAATTATTTTCCATTTTTAATATATTTCATATATTTTTAATATATTTCATGTTTTAGTACTGCATTGAATAGCAAAACCAGCACAGTTGATTCAGAGTGAATTCTTCCTAGAACCCTCCTCCATGAGGAGGAATTCCAGACTTTTGTTCTAAATTGAACCTAAGGTAAATTTCAAAATCTTGAAATCCTTTAGAAAATTTTCATTCATACTGATTGCCCAACACTGTTTCAACCTCAACCCTTTGTCAACAGCTAAGTCAAGCTTCGGGAGAAAATGCTAGTGTCCTTTTGAAAAATGATTCCTGCTTGGATTCCCTTTCCAATGGCATGTCGTGAGGGCTGCTTTGCCATAAATCTAGACCAAAGGCTGCTAAGCAGTTGTCCTAAAAAAAACTACAAATAGTTAAGTACCTAGCCATATTCTGGACCCTGGGCAATATTTTTCCATATAATTATTTCTGCTATTGTCATTAGCTCCAGCACTCTCACTATTTATTACCATAGGTATTTCGAGACTCATAAAAATGTGCTCTTACTCAAGGCTTAAGCAACACATGAAATAAATCAGCAGCACTGAACACTGGCTGACACTGGATGAAACCTGGCTGGGAACAGCTGGATTGCTCTCTTGACTAAATATTTACAAAAGCCATGATTATATCACTGAGTGACACCGTGTGAATATAACAATTTATCAATCACCATGTTTAACTGAAATCCCTGCAGGAGGGGATGGCATTCTCACTTAACAATAAGTATCTACTGTATGCTAATTAAGTCGCTTATTTTGCAGCTAAGCTTACTCAGGGATATTTGGGCATTTTAGCTACCCATTTCTTAAGCACTGCTTACTTCAGAGGCAGAGGAAACACAGTTCAGCAGGGCTGTCACCTACATTGGTACCCCTTCAGTAACACTGCTGGAATTGCATGGGGCACACGCTGGAGCAGGGGGGAGGACAGACCACTGCACAGAATGTATTTTGTTTTCCATGCTCCTGCCATGGTTCCCCTGCCCACTGCAGGGTGCCCAAGGGCAGTGAGCACCACAGCAGTTTCCCTGCCACCCCCCTGGCTGCCACAGGACCTGCTTCCACCGGCACCAGGCACTTTGGTCTGCTGCCTTTGCACATCCTCTCCCAAGCAGGCACAGAGTTTCCCTGCCATGCCCCTGGCAGTGCTCACAGCACTGCCTACCAGCTTTGTGTCCAAGCAGAAATGTCCATGTCCTTAGGAAAGGTTCTAATTTTCTCACCCCATATTTACCAGGTTAGGCAAAACTGAGGGTTTGTTCACCCTAAAACTGCCTGAAGTTTCACCTTGTAATGCAGGGCTCTCCAACAACAAACCCACCTCCCTGACAGCACCGACACAAGTCTGTCTGGAGAGAGCGTGCAGGACAACCTGCCCCACTGCCAGCAGGGACCTGGTGGCTCTCTTTCCATCACAGCTGGCTAGCACTGGCTGGGTAACCTCCTGAAAAGGCCTCTGAATACAGGGCTACCTGCTGCAAGAAGAGAAGGGCTGGGACATGAAGAGCTCTGCCAAAGTGTGACATTGCCAGGGAACATAAGGATCAGGTTCATATAAATGGGAGAAGCAAGTAGACCTGCTCAGAGGGGAGAAGGTTCCCAAGAAGATAAAGCCAGCATTCCACACTGATATGAAATATGTCTTTGGGCACTAGAAACCACTACCACATGGCATGAGCTTTTTGTGAAATCCTCCACCTTCTGTGTCAGGCCAGATTAACTCTCTTGTACCAGCAATGGCATGAGCAGCTCAGCTACAGTCCTGCCTCCTTCAGATTACAGGTTTTCCTCCAACACAAGAGAAAACATAAACCTCCTATTTGCCAGTCCCACTGCACAGACTCTTTAGAAAGTTTTTCTTCAAAATGTCACACAGGTATATGAATAGCACAGCCTGTTTGTGTGGATCTCAGGCTAACATTCAAAAGGAACATGTGGCATCCATGGTTCACCTTTGCAAACTGCTTTTAAACCTTGTCTTTCTTTCCAGGAATCATTGTTCAAAAAGAAGAAAAAAGTTTGGGGTGATGAAGTCTGCTCCCTTGAGAGCCTGAGAAGAAAGTTTCCCTCATATGGATCTCAGACACAGATTTTTATTCTCGTTTTCTACATGTTGAGAGTCTGCATAATAATTGTATTTCAGTCTTTGGAGCCCATCTGCCACTAAAGGGGAAAATTCACCTTCTTCTTTCTGCCTACAGAGAGGTTTATAAATCAGTAAGCACACAGACATGGGAGCACAGGACTTCGTTGCCCTTCCAGGAGCCCTTAATGGCTCAGACAATCACAGCAAGTGCTCTTTTCAGAAACACAGGGAGGGAGGAGAGAAGTTATGATAAATTTAGTTTTCTTTTGAAGTTAATAACCTCCTACAAAGGCTTTTGGTAAAACACAGACACCTTAACATTTTTTTCCCTTTCAAACAATTTCTTCCTCTATTTTTCCCTCAGATGGTAAAATCTGAGGAAATCTATCTCTTCAGAAG
This sequence comes from Passer montanus, assembly GCF_014805655.1. Taxonomy (NCBI): domain Eukaryota; kingdom Metazoa; phylum Chordata; class Aves; order Passeriformes; family Passeridae; genus Passer; species Passer montanus. Next base: position 19,057,603 of record NW_024366591.1, on the reverse strand, counting down.
TAACTGCTTTGTGTGAATGACATCAGCAGACCACGAGGTTACCACTGGTAAGTTGGCACCCTGAGGGGAATGAAATGAAATCTCTTATCAGCCTACTTGCTCCTCTTCTTTTCAACATTTGGTGCCTTTTGTAATATGCAAAGCAAAGGAAATGTTTTGCTCCCCTTGATTTTTTTCACCTTTTTTTTTTTTCCTCAGGAGAAGGAACAATACATTTGACTGGTTTCTCCAAGGTCTCAGCTGTAGCTTCAGGTTTGTTTGGTACCTCAGTCAGAAGTGAATGATTTATACTCCCTCCTCTTTCTGCCTCACATCAGCCCTTCTCTCACCTACCACTGGGCTCTCTTGAGACTTGTTTCAGTTAGTTTGAAAATCCACGGTCTTCCCAGGGAAAGAAGAGCTCCATAAATGGGGATAATGTTAACTTTTACAAAACCTTCCACCACAGCAATGGTTTTGCTATCTTGACTTTAAAACCATGGCAGATATAATCTATTATCAATTTCCCAGTGTGGCTATCCTGTTGTAACTCTCCTTGTTCTGGCTTCTTTCAGTTCAGAAGGTTTCAGAAGCAGAAAGTGTTGGTGTGGAAGGGAAATAATGAGGGGGAGAAAAAGGGTGAATGTATGGGATAGTGGCTACAGCATGAGAAGATTCTCTTTCCCATACACAGGATTTTCAACAGGTGGAGCCAGGATGGCAACTACCCACAAAAATAGGGAACAAACCTGAAAGGTGAAAGCTCCAAGGGAGGGTTCCAAGAGGGAGTGACTCGGGCTTGTTTCAGGAGAACATCTGAAATAATGAACCTATCACAGCACACAACCATTAGCCCCAGGAGAGGAGATGGGAGGTGAGGACTTTCTGCACATGTTTTTAGCAAGTCTCATGGATCCAGTAAGCACACATTATGCAAAGAACAGTTTAATCTTTCTTAAACTAAGCTTAGAAACAAAGATGTTAAATCACTGCAGGATCCCAAGTCTGGAGTACAGCAGGGGAGCCTGGATGTCATCAGGAGGATTGCTCATATACTGTTACATGCAGCTTCCCAGCAGGTGAGAGAATATGTGGAAGCATGGAGAGAATGCTAGCCCAGGCTGGGGTGGAGGAGAAGCTAAAAAAACCTGCATGGGAAGATTAAAGGTTAAGGAGCCAAACTATACACACAGTTCTTTATTGTTTTTACAAACAACATGCTTTAACAAACTGTGTCTTAAAAAAAAAAAAAAAGAGTGTATTTTCCTTTTTAAATAAAATAAGAAGAGAAATGTTATTTTCTTTTTGGAGAAGCTATTTCTGAGTCACTACACCCACCTGACACGACTCAACACTTGCAGAGCAAAGATGTCTGTACCCCCATGCTTACTCTGAGAATACCCAGAGGTTCGTGCTAGGGAAAGGCACAGAAAGCCAGGTTTAGGAGCCATCAGTCAGTGAAGGACAAGAAAAGGTGTCAGCCACCTTGTAAGTGTGACAAGGGGAGGAATGTGGGCTGAGAGGCGAATGGGTAACTTCAGCACATGACAGAGACATGATAGAAAGGCACGAGGGATGAGACAGTGAAGATACTGTTGTTTGAAGGATTACACAATTTAAAACAAAGTAAGTTTGGTCAAATGTTTATCATAGTCTCTCCAGGAACCTCCACTGTTCCTGTTTATTAATTTTAATGATATGGTATCTGCAGTTCCTAGTCAGAACCAAGGCTCCCCTGTCTCATGCATCACAAGAGGATGAGGCCCTGCCATGCACAGCACACAGAGAAGGAAGATAAATAGTGCACTAAGAATAGGCCAGCAGGATAAAACTATTCACATGACTTTTGAAGCCTTAGAGAGTCCCAATTTTTATTTTTTTTTTTTGCAGGAAATTATTCTGTGCCAAAAAACTTGTCTTCATTCCAAACAAAGCTAAATACCACATCTGAAATTTCCCAAGCAGAAAAAACCCCAACAACCACTACGGTGTTGGTTACAAATATAACATCAAACCAAGTACATCTCAAATGGCTTTCTGAAGAGTATAAATTTCAATTAATCCATGCATCCTAGCTTGTCTGAGCAGTTCTATGTACACACATAGACACATCTGCAGTTTTTAAAAACATAAATAGGCATCAGCACCTGTCTCTCCATTTTGTTGCAGCTCTGTCCTCTTTATGTTTCCCCAAGAAATCATGTTTTCACACACAAAAAAATACTCCTCTCCCAGCAGCCCACCTGGAGGCTGTGAAGAAAGCTATGGATGCAACAGGAATGAAGCCAGCAGTGTTCCAGAGAAATGTGGGAGAGGGAGGTTGGACGTACTCCTAAATCTTGGAGTTTGCACTGCTCACAAGCACAGACTGCCAGCCTGCCCTGGCAGGTTTTACCATTTCTGACGGCAACATGAAGGAGGACATAAAGGTATGGGACTGATCTCCCCTACTTGTAATTCCCTGGAAGTCCAGGCAGCTAGAAGAGAGTCATCCAGGCTCCCTCTGTACTCAGTGGAGAGTGAGAGGTCCCTTAGAGAGGGATTCAGCCCCTCCTGCATGGATGCCTGAGGCACACAGGGTGAATCCCCCGTGAAGGTACTCTCTCTCTGCAGTCCTCCTGCCACAGCAGAGGGGTCTCAGACCACCACCATCGATGTGATGCCTGTTACAAGCCAGGTGAGAAGAATCCCTCCCAAAACACTTTCAAAGCAGTCTCAGTGTCACCTCAGGATGACCCAGCTCAATCCTCTATTTCACCATGTGCTGTGTCTTTCTGTCTTGTTAGTTTATATCATCTGGTAAAGAACATAGTAATTAACATCACTGGGAAGTGCAGTGCCTCTAGTGGAAAGCTATGCCTGTGCCAAAACTGCCCTCCACTTTGAATTTTTGAGATTTTTATTTTGATTATTGTATCACTAAGAAGTCATATTCTACCCCAAAATACATCTCCACTTAAACCTCCACTTAGGTTTAAACCTACAAGACAACTTCCTTGTTTTAACTCCAAAGCTGTTCCCAACCTGTGGAGCTTTGAGTGTAGCTTCACTTTATTACTATATATCAAGCACAAGAAAATGTTCCTGGTAAGAGGTAAAATCATTCCCGTTTTTCTCCTATACTTCACCATAAGTCTGTCACACATAAGGAAATGCTGGCAAGGAACCTGGATTACTGCATTTCTTCACAGAGATATAAGCTTCTAGGAATACATTAAATAACCCAACTTAATTTTACAAGTGCTGACCGTAGTCTTTGGTATTTTCCACTTCAGGGACCATCAAGTTTCCCAAGTCCAGTAAAGTAAATTTTTTAAATCTTTGTGAATGCCAAAGGATTAAAGGATGAATTCAGAGATTTAGAGGCAGGTAACTGTTGTGGGTACAGCACCAGAAAGCCTGTCTTTCACAGTGAGCCCTGCCAGTGAGCTGCTCTGTGGCCTTGAACAAATCACTTCACCTCTCTTGTACTTCTGCTTTCTTGTCAATATTTTTGTCTGCTTAAGTGTGTGGTTTCTGGGGCAGCTCCTGTGTGTTTGCAGAGTGCCTGCCACTATAGGAACCCAGCATCAAACAGAATGACACTGTAGCACAAAAATAAGGACAGAAATTCAGGAAGTACAGGGATTTGAAAGGAAATGTCTACACTGTTTTCTTAAAGCCTCTGATGCTTTGGGGTCTCCAGATCTCCTGGCTTTGAAGGTGTAGCAATTTTTTAAAAGACTAAGTGCCTGTCGTAGATCATAACCAAGAAAAATGTAGTCATCTATGTTTCTATGACTGGCCTCTATTCTGCTTGGCTTGGTCGTGTTTAATACCTGTGGAGCAGGTAATTTTAATAAATAAAAAGAGAGAGAAAGAGAGAAAGTGTCAGCATGAGACTGGGTATGAAGTTATTGAGAACAGGAGTGTAAATGTGTCAAGGAAATCCCCAGTGATCCAAAAGGGAATGCAAGTAGCTTTGCAAGCAGCAGAAGCAAGCTGGAAAAATTGTACAGGGGTCTTAGCTTTGCAGAAAGATTTTCATTTTTCAAACTGTAAATCAAACTAAATTAAATCAAAACTACATTTCTATAGCACCTTTCATACTGGGCTCCCAAGGCACTTCACACCGAAGGCCAAGGCACTGAAGCGTTTATGAAGCAGCAGGTCAGAAGAGCCCTGAGCCAAGCTGGGAGGCAGCAGCACCAGGAGATGGCACTGGCTGAGAGGTCCCTGCACCACAGAGCCAGGCTCAGCACTCCCACAGGAGAAGGAAAGCCAGGAAACATCAAGTGCACAGACCCATACGTGAGGTGTGGGGCACTGGTAAGCCATATGAGAGCTCTCAGGGCCCTGTGAAAGGCAGAAACAACACAAGAACTGCCCAACTGCTCTACAAGCATCAAGAGAGAAAGGAAAGGCAATTTGTACCTCCTGTGTTCTTTATCCAGAGTCCAGCACTGGTGCAAGAAAAGGATGCCCTAAAATTCCACCAGTGTACACAGCTCAGTGACTGCAGCCAGAGCTCCTGCGCAGCAGCCAGGTTTTGGGGCACAGTCTCCCCGGGCTGCCCACCTCTACAGCCCACTTAGGAGCAGGAGCAAACAGCCCAGCCCTACCCTGGCGTTGCTGCAGACAGCAGGCTGACCCATCCCCTCAGCCACACTCAGACATGTGGCCACCCCCTGGACCAGGCAGGATGGAAATACAGCACCACCCAGGCAGCAAAATCTTCAGGGGCCACAAAACAGCTTTCTTTGCACCAAGGTTAGGAACAAAAAGGCTCCTGGGTGCAAAAGCTGCAAAAGCACTGAAATCCTTTCACCAGTAACTCTAGGCAGGCTCACCTTTCTAAGGTAAATTTCATCTCTGCTAATCCTATCAGTTAATATTGAAATCAAATACAATATGGTATTTGATATGACAGTCTCCTTCTTATGAAGTCAGCTGCAGCATTTTTTATTTGCATATGATTTAATTACATTTTCATTCCAGGTCTTCCATTCTGTGCATGGTGGGTAAAAGCACATGAATTCTGTATGACTATGATGGTAGGAGAGATTATGAAACTTAGAATAATGCTGCAATGTTAGGAAATATGGAAGAGAAATATTGCTTCTTTAGGAATGAGGCTTCAGGAGGATGGGTGAAGTGAATAAGCAATACATTCCAATTTCTGACAGATACAGAGCAACATTTCAGCAGTCAGTCCACATAATTTTTAAGATAGCCAGAGCCTTTTTTTGTAAGATACACTACCCGGTTTACAGGTTTTAGCTAAACCAATACTTGAGGACAAAAAGCTCAAAAAGTGAAGAACAGCAGGTCACCTCAGTTCCAGGCAGCTATGGCATTGCCAGGCTTACTCTCCCTTGTATGCAAGGGATGGGTGGTGGGTTTGGGGGTGCCTCTGCCCTGGGTTTTCCAGCATGTGTTTGCTCTGTAATGCTTCTCCTCCCAGATTAACAAGGAGCACTGGAAATCACAAATACTTTCCACATAGCCAGAATGGAAAACACAACATTAACAATAAAAGGAAACAGACGAGCAAATTGTTGGATGCTGTGCATCAGTGACCATTATTTATGGTCACTGGTAGTGAAAACCAGTAAGACCTCTCAGAGCCAAACTCTTGCTTGGTAGCTGAAGGCACACGCACAGCATTCAAGTGCAAATATCCCCAGTCACCTGTAAACAGTAGCACATAATGCAGAATTACTCCCCTCTCTGTCACACCAATTGTAGCCATCAAGTGTGAGCTTGAAGGAACAGCTGCGAGAAAGTGGTGATAAGCAGAAGCCCCCAGGTGTTTTGCACATATGAGGAAGGATTTGTGCAGACTGGGGATACAAAATAGATTCCCAGTCCTCAAATCCTGACATGAAGAGTTAGGGGTAAACTACATTTTTATGTTAAAAAAAGAAAATAAAATCTGAACTTGTTTTATGACACACATGTTACTCATTTGTCTGTCTACCACATCAGAAAATGTTAAGGGAAGGAAAATGCCACATTCTTAAATATCCAATTGATACAGTGGAAAGGGCAATGGGAAACATTTATATATTTTAAGTGCTGAAGATTTTTTCTTGTTCCTGAATTTTGTTCCTAGCCAAATTCATGATTTTACAGTATTTTCTGTCTTAGTTTACCCATCAGTAGGCTGGGTATAATAATAGTGCTGCTTCTTAATTCAGAGTTCACATTTTCATTGTGAGCTGAGACAAACAGAAAGTGCTTTATGAATGCAAAATATTGATTTTTTTTTCTACCAGTTTGCACAAGGTCTAGAACTTTATACAGTAGTTAACATGTTCCTTGGACACAGCACAAAACTTCCTTCTTTTCTGTAGCAAGAGGACATTCAGAAAGAGACTTGGAGGCAAAATCAATTCAAACAGGGCTGTCTGCCCATGAAGAACAGTGATAAAAAGTCAATTTTGGTTATTTTAGCATTAAAATGTTTTGGTCATAATAATCCTTGATTTACTTGTTATTGGGCAGCATCTGTGAGATGGTATGGCAGAACTAAGTTTTCTGTCTTCCTATTAGGTTACAATCATAAGGAATATTTGAGTCTAATATCTTAGTTGACAAGTAGGTAAACTCATAATATGAACACCCAAGTATTTACACTTCAAAACAACTTTTGCTCAGAGCAGAGTGTAAAATTATTTGAAGTCAGCACTCCACTGTGCAAAACTTCCAGTGTTAATGTTTCACTAGTTCCTGGTGCATTTCTTCTAATGTTGAAATTGTAAATACATGGAAACAGGAAAGCAGGCAATGGTTTTCTCTGGATTAGCCAATTCTGTAATGCATGTGAAAGTCTAAAAAGTTCAGGAGCAAAACTGGAAAAATTTGCTGCTTCCACCGAGGAGAAGGCAAGAACTGACTAAGAAGAATTTCAATTAATGATGTAGATAAAAGACGTGAATAGAAGATTTGTAAGTGGCAAGTAGTTTTCTTCTCTGGAACAAAACTCACAGACTTGTATTTTTTCAACATCAGATCTGTTTTTCTTGTCATTTTGAATACTTCACATTCCTTTCCTGGAGTTATAATTTTAGTCTTCTGTAGAGACAACATCAAGAAACTCCTCTTTTCATTCACACAGGCAGTTCAACTGAGATATATTTACCAAGCAGATATGTGCTAAATATAGGTAAGGCAGAACAATCCTCTAATGCAAACACACACACACACACACAGAGAGAGAGAGATTTGTTTCAATACAAAAGGTGGAAGAAATACTGATTTTACACAGTAAGTTAATAGGCTGAACAGTTCATGATCATTAATATTAGTGAGCTAGTTTTGGATCGTAACAGGGAGAAGTAACTACTTTAAGTACTAGAAGTGACTCCGTAACAGGAGGGAGGATGATCGTAACAGGGAAAAGTAACTACTTTAAGTACTAGAAGTGACTTTTCAGCAGCACAAGAGGGTCATACAAGTCCACCACAGCCCTTACATGCAGATTTGCATGGTTGAAGCCCATGCTCCAGGGGCTTCACAGCTCTTGCTACCCAAAGCAGCCAGAGAAAACCTACAACTGTTTCAGATAAAGGCAGATAAAATCTCACATGTGTGGACAACAAGATCAGCAAGTTACATACTTACACTTCATGAATAAACCACTGTAAATAATAAAGTGACCTCCACTGTGTAATTATCTCAACCACTTTTTCATGCAAGTGTTTTACCAGATGAAAGCAAATCAGAGGAACTGGATTTTTCCCATAGACACTTTAGTCCTATAGGAAGGAATGATTAGTCCCATCTTTCCCCTTCCCTGCTTCTCACACCCCAGGACAGCTCTGTTTTTTACTCTACTGTTGTAGAGGGATACAAGTACTTCTTGTAATACAATCATCAAGCTTTAAGACTGCTTCCCAGGGCTAAATGGAAGCCAAATCTCAAAGCTGCATGCATCCTATGGCCTACTGGGATCTAAATACAACTAATTTCTGCTGGCTGAACTGTAATAATGAAGATTTTGAGTGCTCAGTGATAAAATTGGGGAGGCCGTATTTAAGGCAATGGAAGTTATACCATGTGCAAAATTCTATTCCCCAGACCGAGATGAAAATGCTGTTGTTGAATGTTGCACGGATAAGACAGAAGAAGAGTATAATTTATGCATTATAATTGAAATCAAGGAAGCATTTCCTGCTAATGCTGTCATGCCTGCTTTGCAAGGCTAACCCTAATGACCAACAATTGTACTTTTTAATACAATTTCCGAAGCAAGTGGTGGCTAGGGAATAGTCCCATTGGAACACACACCACACATGCCTCCCCTACATTTCTTCACGTACAATTCACAGATGATTGCTTTGCAAGACTGTGAATGCATGACTTACTCATTCTGGAGGAGTGAAGAGTCCCATAAAAGCATTTACTAATAGACTCTTTGGCAGGAAAATCCACCTCTGTGCTGTTCCAAGCCACTCTAAACTTTTCTTAATCACCTAATGAACAGTGATTCCCTTTCACAGTTGGGAATGGACAGGCAGATTCAGAAAAAAATAAGGACCAATCCAAACCACTGTCCACAAACATGGCTGGACTGTTTTTCAGTAGTAAAAGTAAAAAGCCTGTGTCCTTCTAGTTTAAACAAGAAGCAGAGAAAAATGAACAATTTATTTGTTTTTCTGGGAAAGCAAAAAGCCATATTAAGAAATGCCCTAAGAAATCTATTATGTCAAGATTTTCAGCTAGGTTTGCAGGTGCTTTACCTCAAGGTTGAAGATGTTCCGGTGGCATATTTCTTTGGATATAATCCTAAGAAGCACCAAACCCATCATTATTTGCTGAAGGGATAAAAATTGTCACTTCTTACGAGTACTAGGCAGAGTAGCTTTAATGGAACAAAAAAATCATGGAGAACAGTCTTCCCACTCAGTTCCTATCAGTTTCAGGACAGTACCAATGAGACCTTTTATCTGCTGTCTGACGTTGGCTGCATTCGCCTGTATGCAGATAAGCTTTCCTCTCCAGTATTAGGCTCAGTCTAAGGAGGCATATTTAGGCACAAGGACCACCACTGGTAAGAGTCACATCCTCAAATTTCTTTCCTTATCCTTTCATCTTAGCCCTTCCTTGTTTCTTCAGCATAACTGCTTAAATCAAGAGTATTAGCAAATGATGTAGCAAATCAGTGATTAAAGCCATTGGTCATTAAAACAAGAAGGCATCCTGTGTTTAAGAACTAATAAGATAGCATTAACACTATAATTACTGCCCCATTAGGCCACATTAGTGCCACATCCATATCTGTGCCAGCAAACTCTTGGAAAGCCAAATCTTTTCCATTAATTGTTCTTCATGATGCTTTTGTCTCCCATGGTTCTCCTGACTGCAAGTCAAGCTAGCCAAGCTCTCCACTTGATCTCTGATCTTACATAGAACAGTGTGTTGGCTCCCAGCTAAGAGAATGCACTAAACACACACACACACACACACACACACACACACACACCAAAAAAACTTTAAAAAAAAATCTGAATTTTCTTTAGTTCTTATTTGCCTGAAAAACACACACGAAAGATTCATGGATAAATCCATGCTAGTGTTCCATACTAGTGTTGACATATCATAGAAAGCAATAAGACAGCTATGAGAAATTAGCTTTTATGTAGCTATGTCTGCCAAGACTAAAATCTTTTCCACCTCCAGTCACTAAGGGTCTTCCTAGAGTAAAATCCCTCTTGGATCCTAAACTAAACTGCTTTTGATTTTATTCAGTTGAGTATAAGATCCTCCTTGCTCCTAAATGTAAAGATACAAGATCAATAATTTCATCACAGCAATAATTTCTACTGTGTGTCAGATTGGAATGGTTGGCAGATGATGCTCCATCTGTCACAGTATTTTACAGTAACAAGCCAAAATACAGCAAAAAAAATTGTAAACTGTACTGTTAGGAACTGTTGCAACAGAGCATCTTGGCTTTTTGGAAATACAAGTTGTTATAACAAAAAGCTCTAATTCAAAGCCTGGATCCTGGGACAGGGATAACTATTTAGCATCTTTGCACAATGGGGTTTAAATCTAATACTGCCTGGCAATGCAGTATTTAAAGCAGATTTACATGGGCAGACAACCACACACCTGCTCTCCTCACACTTGGATCTGGACAGTGCAAGCTAGATCCCATCCAGAAGCTGTGCTAGCATGCTTGCACAACATCAATCCCCAGCTACCACCCAAGTTATATATTCATAGTCCCCTGATTCAGTGTTCAAACCAAGCAGTCACATAATGGTGTGTCTACTCATTCCAGCATGCACAGGGCCATGTGTTTAATGGGGTTAAGCCAGCAAGCATGGGGAGGCAGGGATGGCAGATAGTATGGAAACAGAGTAAACCTGGGGAGAGCCAGGGATGTGTGATCCCTGCTGGCACCCACTAGCACCCACTGATGAGGAGATCCTATGGTTCTCAACTTATTCCTTTCTCCTTCTTTTCCCATTAGCGTGGTGATAACCAGAACAGATTCAGCATCTGACGCCTCTGCAAGGGCAAACTTTAAAATCTGTGCCTCTGTCTAACCTCTAAGTGTGTCATTCAATTTTCTAACCTCCATGTGCTTCCCTTTCCTTCCCAGATCATCAGAAGGGTGAAGGCAGAAAAGACAGATGATTCTGCCCTTGAACTGGCACTCATTTTCCAAGTCAGTTTTCTATCACAGACTCCCTGCTAAAGCTGTTTCCCCGTAAAACACGTAGACGTGGACAGAAACAAAACAGAATGCCTGATGCAGTAGAACATACTGGAACATAATGCACAAATCAATGATCACTTCAAATTTAAAACTTCATGCGAGTCACACAAACCAGAACCACTCAGCTTTGCAGTCTCTACACAAAAAAGAAACAGAGCAAGACAGAAAAGAAAAAAAAAACCTGCGTAGGAAAATTACATCAAACTTGATTTATTTCCTGTCGTTGCCAGTATATTCTGGGCTTAATTCTTCTTGTATCACAGCTGTTTCTCTCCTTTCCACCAAGCCCAGTCCAATGGCACAGCTTCCTCAATGTTTGCTCTGTCTTCGCTGGGTGAGCAAAGCCTTTTCATTTCACACATCATTTACAGCTCACTGCTGTGATTTCAGAAAGTCAGTGGGCTTTTACCAAGCTAACAAGTGAGATAAACATTTTGTGTGTCTGTTAATTCTAAAACTTGTGCAGATTTTCTGACAGTAGGTACCCTAAGCAGTCAGAGAAATTCAGCGGTTTCAATTCAATTTGCACCACATGGCAAACAAGTTTGCCTGGGAGTCAGTAAATAAATCAGGAAGAAAGAGAGGGAAATAAAGAACAGACTCTTCAAAGTCACATCCTGTACCTATAATGCAAACCTAAATTCTCTCAGCTTTCATTGTATTTTATGTGCTTACTAAATTGATTCGCTCATTCCTGGTTTGAACCAAGAGAAGAAATGTAAGGATTTCTTTCTTTCTTTTTTGTCATAGAGCCAGATTTAGACACTTTCTCCTAGAGTAAGAGAATGACTGCTCACTCAGGGACAAATACTGGATAATGCATCCAGCTGCCCAACGTGTCCAAACTGAGTCTGCATTTTCAAGATCACTAGACACAAAAGACACGAGGATCTGGATGTCTAATCTGTACATACAGGATTTTATCTGATACTCCCAAACTTAATTGCACAGCTCCTGCTTATTTTAAAGGTACAGAACCAGAGGTCTATATGCGCATATTTGAACAACTATATGTTCAGATAGCAACATGATTGACAAAGGTAAATTACAAATGAAAATCAGGTGTGGTTTTTATATATGTTCAGCGGTGTGTCCAAAGCTTTTTAAAGTGTGGTTCTGTTTGAACAAAGAGAAACAGGAAAAGCAAAACTAAACTGAAAAAGTGTGATTTTTTTCTAGAGGGATTCTTTCATGCGAAAACACCTGAGTCCATTCTTCTGTGCAGTCAGGGATATGACCACTTACAGTCAACAAACCACCTTATACTAAAACAACAACAACAACAAAAGCTTCCCAAAAAAGGCATAAAAATTTTACCGCCTGGTTTGTTGTGGTATTCTTATTTTCACATCACTAGTAGCACTCTCCTATGCACAGTGAGCTTTGGCACCACAAAATGACTAATTCATTCTGGATTCTTAGAATGTCAACACCATCAAACCTCAAGATCAGAAATGAATTAAATTAAAGAACTGCACATCTTATTTATTAACAACAATAGAAGAAAGGGAATGGTGAACCATTTCAACCTGCAAGCCAGCAACTGGCAAGCAAAGGGCCTGATTCTCCTACTTCCATTTAACTTCATTTAATAGAATAACAAGGCATGATCATAGCTAACAGTATTGGCAACAAAATGGCTATTCAAATTTAATCAGTATGGGAGAGTAAGGACTATAAAAAGGATGAGGGGAAAAAAATGGATGGGTGCCTTCTATCTGGCATCACTCCGGAGACTGGAAAGTGATGATTGTCGCATGTTCCTTATTTCACACAGCAATATGTTGCAAAGAGGATGGAACCAGTCACATATGTTCTGGGCCTGGCTGGGATGCGTCTGTTTTTTATGAGCAAGAAAAGAATGTTTCTCCACATTAATCAGGACTTAAGGAAATACATAGCTACATCTTCCAAATCAAACAAGAGAAAGCCAGAGTGAAGAGGATTCAGCCCTCAAAGCAAAGTTATGCTTAAGGCAAAACCTCAAGAAACTGGAAGTGAGAGGCTCTCCCCCTAAACTTTAGACTCGCATTCCCTTTGCCCTGATAGTGCTCAGAGAAATACCTCTATTGTTGAGGGATATGTCTTGTATACACACTCCCAGAAAAATAATTATCTAATTTAGGAAAATATTAAAAATCTCAGACCTTACACATATGCCCAAATTTAAGCATGTGCTTAAATGTGTTCCTGAAAGAGACTCCAGTTGTGTAACTGGTTTATTTCAGCTCTCGTCAACCCTGAAAAGCTAAAAATTGAATTATCAGCATTTTAGTTATATCACATCAGAGCTAATTTTTAAGTTTGTCTTTTGAAGGATGCTGAGTGCAGTATCTAAAACATCCAAGGTCTTTTTCTTTTGGAGAGAGGAAATATAGCAGATCAGGCAGAAATGCACAAGGGTCTATGAATACTTTTGCTGTAGATTGCTGTGCAAAACCAATTATTTCATAAATTTAAAAAAATGCAAAGCAGGATATTTCAAACAGGAAACAACATAAGTAGCACTGGTTTTGAGAAAAAATAATCATGTTATTATGGAATACTAATCCAAGCAAGCTTCTTTATATTCCAAAATATTGTTTTATATGTGGTATTTCATATTCTTTTTGGTGTGTTTTTTAAAAGGGATATAATATTTACGAATTGAACTACTAGACCTCAGTGAGGCTGTTATCTCAGGAAGAGAAGGACTCATTGCAAGTGCTTGAAAAAAACAACAAAACAGTAAAGGGAAAAATGCCTCCAGTGCTGAAGATATTTTTAAGATATCATTGAGCAATGTTAGCAAAATTAACACTTGTAAGAAAGTAGAAAAAGACCAAGAAGCAGGGCTCAGGCAAATACTAATTGGGGAGTTCTTCAAATTCCTGTTCAGAGGGGTAAAACAGTCTCCTGGGTAGAGCTCCTCCGGGATTCAGGAATCAGGAGCTCTCTCCCCAGCCATCACTCCCTGAATTCCCAAGTGACTCTCTGTATTTAAAGCCAAGATGTTGCTTGATCTGCAGAACAAGAGCCATGAATTTTGTGTAGCACTTTTGAGATCTGCCATTGCAAAACTCTGGGTCAGGAAAAGGAATACCAAAATCTGCAATTAGTTGTACACAAGGGTAAACGTATAAAGCAGATCAGAAGATTCTACCACAAGACTTGCTTTTGAAATATGTTTAAAATTGATGTCCACAATGGTAAGATGGCTGAGTCTTCTCTCCATTAATACTGAACCAGCAGAAAGCCATAGAGGTGAATTCCTGGTCTAATTTTTCATTTTAGTTCATACCAAATTCACCACATGTCAGTTGTTCTGAAGGCCAATACAATAACATTTTTAAAATTACATTTACAGAAGCTTTTTCTGTTCAAATACTTACCCAGGTATACACAAGTCATCCCTCATTACATCTTTGAGAAGCAAATAACTGCAATGTCCCTTAAAGAGAGATGCACAAACACAAAGCTTGCCCATGTCCCCCAAAATGGTGGCCAAGGTCAAAATTGCTTCCAAATCCCTGACATTTCCAGTGAAAGTATTTGCACAGCAGTGCATTAAAAAGCTCTGTGTCTGAGGGGGAAAAAAAGTAACTGTGGGTAAATCTGGGGCTGCAGCTGTTATTAGGAGGAAAGAAATAAATTATACAGGCCTTCATTTGCACCGTGCAGCTGTAGCTCCATCACTGGAATACCTTGAGGACAGACTGTTGCAAAACATCACATCTTCAAAAGCAGGGGAGCTGTTACTGGGCTTCTGGCATCCGAGCTGGGGACTTGTGAAAATGTTACCCAAATCAGCATTTTTGCTGATGTAATCCCTTCTTGCCTTTTTTTGGTTGTTTGGGTGGGTGGGGGTTTTTTTTGTTTGGTTTGGGTTTTGGGTTTTGGTGGTTTTTTGTAATGTGGGCACTTCAAACTTTGAGCAAAATACACAGGTTACTTTCCTTCTTCTTACTGGGGTATTAGTGAACAATTCTGGAAGTTCATAGAAGGACAGAGCAAGAGAAGTGGTACCTTTAAATTGCAGAAAGAGCTAATTGTTTTATTTCTTAATGTAAATGTGGCCTGAATGTTGAATCTTAGCTTTAGTGGGAAAGGTATTTTAACCCTTGACCACAAGAATACTCTATCTCCTCTCCCTATGGTAGTCTCTTTGTCCCTCATGTCTTTCCAGCTGTATGGAAGTTATGTGCATTAGAACAAAGGTACCACCTACTTCTGGATTGAAAAATTAACATGGTCCTGCTCTCAGACATTAATTGCCAGGAAAGAGTTCAGAAAGAAATACTGAGGTGAAGTTTAGACATAAGAGCACTAACAGTAAATATTCCCCAGCTTTTTTGGGGACTTAGGCATAAGATTAAATGTCCCTGTAACTCCTGGCCTAATATCTCAACCAAACCTATAGCACTATCTAAGTTTACAAGCTTCTTTTTCAGTTTCTCATCTTTATCGTCACTCATTAGAGTTTGGGACTGTAAAATGCCCTTTGTTCCTGCCAGCAACATTTTTTCCATCATCCAGATTATGGATTCATGATCTTCCTTTACTGTAATGTGACTTTTTATATCCAGTATAACCTTCTTACAATCATGCACACTTGATGTACAGGAAGAGAGATATTTTCCAATGTCTCTGTTCAATTATTAGTGCTGTCTGTAATAAACTATTCTGGTTTAATTGCAGAATTTGTTCCTGCTCTACTATGGACAAAATAAAACACAATCGAAGATTAATTTAAATAGGAAAACTAATGTTCAGCAATTATTGCAAAGCTGAGGATGATTTTTCAATTTGCTCCATTTGATGAGGTGATTCTTTTAAGAAGACCACTAGATTCATAAACCTGATGCACAGAGAGCTTAATGCAAGAACACACATGAACACTTGCATGTTCATAAGTGAATGGCTCATTTCTGAATTACAGCACAGCCACTAACTCCACATCACAGGAAAATGTGTGAGGGAGGATATTATATGTTCAACCACGGTTGGATCAATGTTTATATCAAGTGATTTGACAAAATCAGAAGTGTTGCCTATCTTGGTGATGCCCTATTTACATTTAGGACAGCAGTGAGAAGAGGCTAAAACTGCTGTATTCTCTTTGACTGTGGTGTACTTGTCCCTCACACTGAAGTGATAAGGGTATCATTTATGCTACAATTTTTTTCACCTCAAATGCAGTTGCCACACCTGGGGACAAAATTTATTGTGACTTCAGGCTGTTTTCTCAGCACTGGTCAAATCAAGTCTTCCATGCCTTCAACAGCAGCCGCAGAGCAGCTAATTTTAGCTTTTACAGAAAAAGAGGGTTTGGTACACAACACCAATGGCAAACCCCATCCTACTTTATGTTGATGACGTGCTTGGTTGATAGCCTAGACAATATTCTACTTTCACACATACTTATTTTCCAGTCCTATCCAGATAACAGACCATTAATATTAAAGAACACACTAAGCTGAGAAAGAGAAAGGCTTTTAAAAACAGTGCCTTAACTCTTCAGAGAACCTTCTGTTTGTGAAATGGCCATAACCCTTGCATCACATTATCTAATTTTACCCAATGTCTGCCTTTACAACATTTTGTAAGACCCATGGATGATGGGGCCTCTAAAATTATATTGTTACCCATTTTTCCTATTAATGGAGCCCCACTTCTCCTGTTTCCCATCAGAAACCTTGATGTATGATGTCATGTACAATGCACTTCTATAGAATGTAGCTGAGCAGCTCTCTTCCACTGGCTCACTCTCACTTTGGAAGGAATAACTTACTAGAAACCACTAAGACCCTCCATACAAACAACCAGAAATTGAAGATCTGCAGGGGATCATGCCACTGCCTCACAGCAAGGAAATAAGAAACAGGGCTATGGCAGCCCACAAACAGTTCCTCTTTTATCACAGTTTAGTCAAGTATAATCACAGCAGCTTTTCTGTGTTTCCTATCCTTTAATTCCCATGGGAGTAAAAGGGCTCCCATGGCTGAGGTACAAGGTCCTTGACACTCACACTGTTAACGCTGTATCACAAACCTTCAGAAGCACCACTGAACATCTTGTTCTTCCACCACCACCAAAGCAGTAATGGTGTCATTCTCACATGCATCACCAGCTAAGGTTAAGTGTTATCTCTTTTTAATGGCTCATGCACATTTTATCCAGGACTCTTCTCTGGTGTCGGGGGATGAACTAACTACTCACTTGTGTCTCCAATGTGTGTAAATTAGCATTTACGTGATATAATTCCCCATCTGCACACACATTAAAGAGATACGTATTTCAAAGTTGCTCTTCCGGGACATATATTGATCCACACCACACAAAGTCATCACCTGTCAGGGCAAAGGATTTGATTTGCACATGACCCCATGGCACACAGGGAGAGGTCAAGCTGCCATGAGCTATGATCCTGTCTGAAACCTCTGTGGATCTGCAGGAATGGCACTGACCACTTCCTACAAGCCCTGCACCCACAGCTGGCTGTCAGGGAGGGGTGCACTCAAGGTCACAGCAACACATCCCTTTCAGGGCAATCCTTGCCATTGCCTTGAGGGAAATGTCCCCTTGCTCCTCCATCTAAGCAGTCTACTCCTTTTTGAAAGACAAGAAAAGTCTTGCACTTTGCCTTTCCAACACTGCAACAAAAGTTTCTGTATAGGTGAATCAACACACGTCTCCCTCCAAGTAGGGGGGTTTAATAGTCCTCTCCTGACATCTTTAATAAGCAACCTGACAGCTTATGTAGCTCCCAGTCACTTTTTTGCTACGAGCTGGGTAAAAGCTAGTGGAAGATGATGGGCGTAACAGTTCATCCTTTCATTCAGAATAAATTCAGAGAAGCCATTAAGGTTCTTTATGAAGCCAGATGTTTGAAACAATAATGATCTCCACCCCAAACATAACTACGTGCCATCTCCCAAAACAAAGACACATGTGGACAGAGAGGTTTCACAGGCAATTATATTGCGAGGTTTTGTGCGTGACAGAAACAGCAAGACCAGAAAAGCTCAGGAAGAAGACAAAAAAAAAAAAAAAAAGACCTTGTCACTAGAGTGACAAAACGGAGAAGAATAAGTATCTGGATGAGCAGGGGCTGGGGCAGACAGACCTGACCCTGTGTGTAAAGAGATTATCTTCTGTCAGATTCCCCATGGGTTCAAGGGAGCAGTTCCTCATGCATTCTTTGTCATAATACAAGATTTCACTCAGACCACCAGATTGCCTCGTCCATCTCTTCTAGCAAAAGAGCAGCAGTACCCTGAACTTTGGTTAAATTCTCAGGTCAGATATGCATAACACCTAACCTACAGGACTTTTAGAGTCTGTGCTCACACACATCATCTAATGAGTGAATTAAACTCAGACAGTGTTTTGAGCATGGGGGGGATGTTGTAACCACTACACAAGCTGTGTGAACTTCCACTGTCTACTCAGCCCTGCACACATAGTTTAGTGGAAAAATTACCTGGCCCTGGAGGACACTGATGCCCAACATGGAAACTTAAGTGTTTGGTGATACCAGTTAATGTGCAGTCACAGTAACATTTTGCATTTGGTGCTACAAGAACAATACACAGCTAATGGCTCCTCAGGTGGAATGGCTGTATTCCCCAGCCAGTAATGAGCCAAGGGTTACCCTTTATTTAACAGATATCTGTAATGATCACATACATGATTTTAAGGGGAAAATGTGAAGGAAAGTGGAGAAAGGGGAACTGCCCTTTTGTAACCATAAACTGTATACTCTACATAAATTCATTGCTATAATTTGCAGTACTTTTTTTTTTTTAGCCATTGGATAGATGCATTGCAACTTAATATGACTGGTTTTATTCTTTCTTTTCTTACAGTTGAAATGAGTGTAGTCTTAAGAAAGCAGAGCCTTGGACCACTTGTACTGATAAACAAAATGAAGAGTACAATCAAGCTTTTGAATGAGCCATGTACATCAACCACTGACAACTCTGTCTCACTGTAGTAGAGCAGCCAGCTTGCAAAACAGCTCATCTTCAGCTGCCTCAAAGCATCTTGTCTTTCCCAGCTCCTCTGCTATTACCAGCACCTCCTCCCCATCACGCTGTGCCTCAATTTGTGACTCCAACAAGGAATAAGCCTCCTCCCCATCATGCTGTGCCTCAACACTTAACTAAAGTCTCCCCTTCCCAAACACAGTTTCCTCCTGCACTCTGCAGTTGTCTGTGTGCACCTCCTGATTCCACTCACTGGCTCCCTTCCCCAGCTTCCCCAGCTGCAGCGGGTTAAAAAGGAAGTATAAGATGCTGCCTGCAATTGATTTTAATTCTTTCCCTTGTGCTGCCCCTGCAGGCACGAGTTGGGCAGCCCAGCTGTGGCACTGAGTGCAGCCAGTTCTCCCTCACGCACAGCCTTCCCTCAGCAAGCTGTGACAGATCACAGATGGACAAATGCACACATACAGTCATATTTATCTCTTTACATTCTCTGCAGTTTCCTTATAGTATGAGGTCTAGCAGAAGAAAACATCTGCTTTGTTTGTATTTGAAGGAAATGGCTTCCTCTGCAGACCTGGAAACACAAACACAACAGCAATGGACTTTGTGAGAGAAGCAGAGAGGGACTCCAAACTGAGAGTGAAATGGCTGAGAGCAGCTGAAGTGTTCAAGCAAAATAAAAATACAGAAGCCTTTAGAAAACAACAACAAAAAAAAAGTGAGGAAACTAATGGATTTTTGAATACTTTTTTTTTTTTTAAATAAGGGCCTAATGTGTTGTTCTAAGGAAGTGAATGCGAAGAAGAAATGTGAAATTTTCCTGCCTACCACCACCTTTCTAGAAGAGTCAAAATTTTTCAGGGACTTTTGCTTGGATAGACATCTCAGATTTTTTGTCTCCCCATACAACAGTGTTCCACAAATCCTCTTGCTTATCAAATCATCCAATGGGTGAGAAGGCCATAGTGTTAGATAGTAACTGGTAGAACATCTAGCATGATCTGCAAGATTAGTTTGTCACTCTGTTTACCATTGGAGACCCTTCTTTTGTGACAACCTCCTTTGTCATGCCAAATATTCTTGAAGACCTCTTTTTTCACTCTCCAGTAGCTGTCTGCAAGGCCCAGCATGAGGGGACAGACTACAGGTTAACGTCTCAAAGGAGTGAGATATAGTGAACATGACAAAAATGTGCCACCCACAAGATCAGGTTGCTCAAAGCCCCATTCAGGCTGGCCTTGAACACTTCAGTTGTGGATGTGGGGCATCCACAACTTTCCTGAACAACATGTTCCAGTGCCTCATCTACTCCACAATAAAGAATTTCTTCCTAACATCTAATCTAAACCTGCCCTCTTTCAGTTTAAGGCCATTCCCCCTTGTCATACCACTACATGCCCTTGTAAAAAATCTTACCAGCTCTCTTGTAGACATCCTTTTAAGTACTGAAGGATGAACTTCTCCTGTCCCAGATTGTAAATGAAGAGCCCTAGAGGACCTGTCCGTTTGTGATTAACCCCTGAAAAAGCAAGAATGAGGAAAGGTGGTCAGGAAAGGTCCTGCAATCCTCTGTGATGCCAGGACTAAGAGGAATGAACAGCAGGACAAAGCCTGCACAACAAAAGCATGTGAGAGCAGCCAAAGGATGCCATCAAAAAGCTGTAGATGGATGCGTGGATATCCAGAACACCCTACATAGTCTAAAACCTGATTAGTGGAACCAAATGAAATCAAGTGCCTGACAATTCTGAAGAGATGAAGACTGAAAAATGGGTGGAATAGCACAGAATTGCTTTTCAAAACACTAATGGACAACTGGTAAAGTAGTGCTGTACCTGCTCTGTGAAGACTGCAATATCTGTAACTGCATGGGGTAGTTCTCTAATGAAAGTCTGTATTCTGTAGGAACTGATGTTGCTACCATAATATGTTAGCATGACAGTCCATCATGTCCCAGAGCAGTCACTGGGTTTTCTGGAAGCAAATCAAGTCAAGGGTTAAGACTGGCTCTTATATTGACATCACACCTAGCTTTACAAGTTCCTAATTTTTATTATTTACTCCTCAAATAAGGTGAGATCATGGGAATTCATGATGCTCAATGTGTGGCACAATGGGATGTACATATCATTTCAGTGCAAACAGTGACATCTCCAAATAATGAACAAGTAAATTATTTCATATAGAGATGTCATCTTAAAAAGGAGAATGCATGGTGGGATCCTGCTGGACACTCACAGGTCACTATCACTGTGATATACTTTATTCAGTATATATATATATATATATACTTAATGTGATATACTTTATTCAGCAATTTACCCAAAGACTCTGAAGAACCTTAAGAGCTTTAAAAAAGGAAACAGATTTTAAGCCTTGTTATGTAGCAACTGTAGTCATCTTGCTTTACTCCTTAGGTCCTACTATTTTAGAGATAAAAAATTAGAGACACTTTTGGGGGAGGGACAGCAGAAATAACAATTTGCAAGTCTTCTTGCTAAAATGTATTTAAATCACAAATGCTGACATTTTACTGAAATTACACTTTTCCAGTAGAGGGAATGTAGAAGAAAGGAGGGCTGACCCTTCCTGTCTTGGATGATAAATATTAAATCTACTTGAACTCTAATAATTTACATAAGTTGAAGCAACAAACAGAAAAGGGCTGGTTGAACCTAAAAGAACTGGAATATTTCTCAGTGCTTGGGGAGCCCTTTCTCATTTCAGTGTGGCTCAGTGTCCCTGGCTATATTTCCTAGCTTTCTGAATATAAAACACTAAAGCTATTCAGCATTTTGCTACAGTTGCAGAAGAACATGGGAAAGAGGCAAGTGAAATTACAAGAAGAAAGACTGCCTTTTGTTATTACACTTAAGTTCTACTGTCATGCACTTCAATTTCAAAGAGTAGCATTTGTAGCTAAAAGGAAAACTCACTCCAGTACTTACAAGCAATCAGAAATAAAGAGAAAAAAACATCTGGGAGCAAATACACAATCTTTATCAGAAGTGGAATGGCCACTCTCAAATACAAACAGGGAAGACAGATAGCTAACCTCTCAAATAAATGGTCACAAACCTTTCATTTGTTGGGAACAGTAATGACTGCCTGAACATGAATTAACTCTACTGCATGAAACTGATTTTCACATTTACCACTGCCTGAAAATTAAAAGAGAACTTGTCCTTAGAGTGTTTATCTATGAAGAAACTTCTCTATGAATAATCAAACAGCAAGATTCTAATTTTTAAGGCAAAAGACCCAGTGAAATGTGGAGCCATTGTCATTCCCACAGCAGTAATTTACCACAGGACACATAAGAGGGTCGGTATGTCCCTCAGGATTGGTCTCTGAATTAGGGCACATAACATCCTGACATCTTCTCCTGAATGGTTCCCAGGAAACTGGAGCATGGGAATATGTAAGTTTGCTGGGGAGACAGCCAGTATGGGAGTATCAGTTTGGTGTCCTGAGCTGTGGACTGGAGGGACTGGAATAGCCGTGGGTGGCTAGCAGGGTGA